>NC_065433.1:2320048-2996484 GCF_024362695.1 Pectinophora gossypiella | reverse complement strand
GGGTTCGGGGGCCCTCAGGTTGATTGAATAAAGATACTTATTTTAAATTTGAATAAAATAAATTTTAATCGTGGGAAGGTCTACTCGCCAAAATCAACTGTGTGCTTTCCACAATAATAATTGATCCATGTTTTCGTGTCACAACGAAGGACATTCTAGGCGACGTTACCCACAACTAAAATAGATGGCGCTACTTAACTTCTACGTGATAATTAGGTACCTATTTTCTCATCGCTCGGGTAAACCATTATTCAAAAACACAATGTATAGTAATGACAGCGCCATATACGTATAAAAGAAAATGTCACTTGATATTTGGATCAGATTTGTATAGAATTATCTTGTTACTTAATATTGCGTTACTTTATTATGATCAGAACAATAAAGGTTGGTAAATGTTGTGTGAAAAACAAAGACAATGTTGGCAACATCAAAGTCTAATAATAATAAATTTTACTGTAATATTTATTTTGCTATGGCAATACAGGACTTACGCCACGGACTTTGCCGACGAGGCATGTTTTCTTATATCTCGCTACTTATGTAAATATTTCCTAGTTTTTAATTTCAATACACGACGCTCAGTGGGTAGGCCCGCTACAAGGTGGACCGACGATCTGGTGAAGGTCGCGGGAAGCCGCTGGATGCGGGCAGCGCAGGACCGATCGTCGTGGAGATCCTTGGGGGAGGCCTATGCCCAGCAGTGGGCGTCATACGGCTGATGATGAATTTCAATACAGTCCATTTAACATTTCGAAGAGGTTTTATTTACCGGAGCAACCATCGCACAGTGTCGCGTCCCTTTACGAAAAATCTAAATTATCGTTTTTCAAAAATGGATATTCTAATTATGGTAACACTATCTCAAATACCCATAGCACACAAGTTTAATATTTTAATTGATGTATCCTCTATAATCTTTAGAAAAATAGCTTCATTAATTGGTATGTTGACGTATCATAAAATTGTTTAACGAATTTCTACTGTGTTCGGTGGTTGTTTTGTTGAGGTATTAGTTGGATTTCAATTGTTTTATTGTTATTATTTTATTAATTGGTGTTTATACTGATCTACTAAGTGATCAAAGTGCAAAATTCTCGGAAGCAATGAGTAAGATTTCACCATTTCTTAGTTTTGGCAAAAAAAGAATTAATTTTAGGTTCGAGATGCATTTAAAAAAAATCATGTCAAATCATGTCGATAATTTTTTGATATTGTATAGCCTAAAGTGTATATTTACTGTTGACAAAGTTTGATCTGCTTTTGTTTGCACATTCTTGATTTATTAACTTTTGTTTACAATAGGTTACCAGCTACTAAATAATGAATTGTTTGAGAAGTGGTTCCAAGCTGACCCAACAAGCAAAATTCCGCAACTATTCAAGTATGTTTTGGAGGTTTACGAATTGGAAGAATCTCCTGTCTATATTCAGTCAAGTTTCCGAAAGTCACTGACTGTTTTGTTTAAATGTAGCTAATTATTGGAGAGTATCTTACAGAAGTGAAATAACATTAAGAAAAAAATATACTGCCTTTTTCAACAATGCTTTTAAGTTAAGAGAAGACGATATTAGCTACCTACGTAGTAAACAATCCATAGACGCATCACAGGTTCATAGTTCAAAACGAGGAAGGCCATGCAAGGACTTCAACGAACTAAATCTAGCTTTTTAGAAGCGGAGAGTTGCAGACTTAGTAGAAGGCAGAGATCCCAGTGAATTAACATTTGCCGAATTAACATTTAAAATAATAAAAAAAGGATACAAAATGAGTTTAAAGAAAAAATGGGTCTTCTCGTTGACAAGCCTAAGCCTGAATATGGGTCGACAAATGACGGTAATACTGCTCGGATATTCTTTAGACATCCACAACTAAACTCTGAAATCACAGGAGTTGATAAAAATCTAATCGTCAAGTTTTCTATGATTAACAGAATATTGTCAAGTGGCAAGAAAACCAATTTAGAAAAATCCAAACAGTTACTTGCTAACACTAAAACCCTATACATGAGTTTGTATTCTTGGTATTCACTTCACTTCACTTCACTTTTTAAAGTTTATGGCTGCATCGTTTAGAAACGATGATTCTGCCAACGTCAAGGTACCGAAGAAAAAAAATAAAAAAAAATTAAAAAACAATTAAAAAAAAATAGTCGGTAGGTACATTTAAATTATATTGAAGACTGTTCGGTGGGAAGTCCAATGATGTAGTCCAGAAGTTCCCTAAAAATAAAGACAACACGATTGTTAATTAACTTCACAGACATATAGGTTAGAAACACACGTAGTATAGGCCCGCCACCATTTTTCGTTCGCAAGTTTTTTTTTTTTTTTTTTTTTAGTTTTGGACCAATTATATATACATACTTATACTTATATTACACATGGACTAGCACATACATTAGCATACAATATTTACAATTTAAGATTATTCCGTTTAATAAACGTACAAAGGACATTAATGAAGGGGGTAGAAACTAAAGTTAAGAGAAAGTTGACATTTACAGGTCGGGGAATACAAGGTGGGAGAACATCATACATAGGGACAACTAAATTAGGGCAGGAGAAAAATAGATGATTAACAGTGCCATCCTCATCACCACATTCGCAAACGGAGTGATCTCGGATCCGTAGCTTAGCCAGAAAAACAGGGGAGCACACGTGACCCAGACGGAGACGGATAATCACAGAGGTAACCCACTTATCAAAGTTTCTAAATTTAAAAAACCAAGGTCTAATAGGTATAGAAGGCTGGATAAGTCCGTAAAGTTTACCTTTTGCTTGCTTAGATGTTTGCCAAAGCTCATCCCAAGATTTGAATAGATGTGATTTAGCGAGAGCCCGGATATCTCTGGAGAAAGTCTTGTTGTAGATCTCAGTACCCAAGCGGGCAGCTTCTTTAGCACATAGGTCGGCGTTCTCGTTGCCACGAATACCGCTGTGACTGGGAATCCAAGCCAGGACAATTTCTAGACCACTCTTTTGGCATCTATAAAGAACTTCCTTAGTTTTAAGGGTGAGATAAAAATTTTCTCTAGAGTGAAAAGGCAATTTTACAAGGTCTTGCAAACAGCTAAGGGAATCCGAGAAAATGATTGATCTATTCAATTTGTGAGATTCTACATAGGAGACAGCTTCTAGAAGGGCAATGGACTCACCTGTGAAAATGGAGCAGCTAGCCGGGCATTTATAATTTAGGATGATATTAAATTTAGGGATCCAAACAGCAGCTCCTACGTGACTTGTATCAGATAATTTAGAGGCATCGGTATAGAGTTGAAGCCAATCCTTCCAGTTTTTTTCCACTAAGCTATTAAGCTCCTTATCAGCACCCTGCGAGTTCTTGACTATCCCTAGATTAAGTATTACCTTAGGACAAAAGATTAAACTTTCATAAGGAAATTCAAAAATAGTGGCCTTAGGGGTCTGATGTATTGTAGAAGGGTTGATTTTATTAAAAGACTTGACGAGAGGCGGCAAGTCTTTATGTCTCCAATAATTAGAACTAGCTACCAAACAAAGAGAATTTAGTTTCTTATGAAGGGGATGAGATGATGTTTGTAAGGTGTTGAAATAATACCTATCCGAGAGATACTGTCTACGTAATTGGAGTGGAGGTTCCACACATTCCACTTGGAGCGCATTTGTAGGGGACGACTTCATCGCACCTGCAATAATACGTAAACATTTAGCCTGAATCCTGTCAAGTTTATAAAGAGCAGTTTTGTTGCAGGGCTCGAGGATGAAACTGGCGTAATCAAAATGACTGCGTATAATGGCGTTGTACAAAAGCTTTTGGCTATACGGATGGGAGCCCCAACGGACCCCTGATAAAGACCTAAGCACGTTGATATTTTTTTCGCACTTATTAGCTATGTGTTCAAGATGAGGTAATCCACACATTTTGCTGTCAAGGATTACTCCTAAAAATTTCACTTTATTATAGACGGACACTGGCTGTTCATCAATAACTAGCTCTATAGCTGGGATCACACGCTTGCGGGAGAATACCACAGCGCTGCACTTAGGGACAGAGAGTGAGAGGCCGTGATCGCTTAGCCAGGTGCTTAAATAGTACAGTGCCGAATTAAGGCGAGAACATGCATCCGCAAACGAGGAGGAGCGGGCGTAAAGGGCAATGTCATCTGCGTATTGCAGGATACTACTAAAGCATAGGACAGTTCTATCAAGGTCATAGGTGTAAACATTGAACAGTAGCGGACTAAGAACGGAACCCTGAGGGAGACCTTTCCACAAGGTTCTGAGAGGAGAAAGAGAGCCTTGCACTCTCACCGTGATACTACGAGCCATGTAAAGGTTGCATATGATGTGTACCATCCTCTCCGGGATATTCAGCTGTTGCATTTTTTGCCTGAGTATTGGGAGGAGGACATTGTCATAAGCAGAGGAGATGTCAAGAAAGACACCAATGACATGTTCGTCACAGCTGAAAGCGCTCCTAATGTCAGTAGTCAAGATGCTAAGACTATCCAAAGTGCCCATACCTCTACGAAACCCAAACTGAAACTTAGATAATAATCCCTTGTTCTCCAAAAACCACTCCAAGCGGTTCTTTAAGAGATGCTCCAGAATCTTAGCCAGAGCGGATGAGAGGGCAATAGGTCTGTACGAAGAAGACTTACTAGGATCTTTGCCAGGTTTTAAAATTGGGACAATGATTTGAGTCTTCCAGGAGTCGGGAACAGTCCCTGTTATAAAAACTTCATTAATAATACAAAGAAAGTACATTTTCGCCGACATTGGAGATTTAGAAATAAGAGAATAAGGGATCCCATCCATGCCAGGAGATGTATCTCTAAGGTTATCTAGGGCACAGGAAAGTTCAGGATATGAGAAAGGCTCGTTAAAACTATTATAAGAAGACAAGGAGGAGGAAGAGGAAGGGAAGCAATCCTGGAAAGGAACAGATGGGGGAGCTAGCTTGTCAAAGAAGTCCGGCAGCCAAGTGGACGTGTCATTGGTTGTAGAGTTACTGTCGTCTAACAGATACCTTCTGAATGATTTAATACGTTTCCACACCAAAGAAGCAGGAGACCGGGGAGCAAGAGACTCGCAAAAGTCACGCCATCCATTAACCTTTTTCTTGGAGAGGAATCTCTTGGAGCGAGCAGACGCCTTCTGGAAAGACAGATATTTTTGCATGGAAGATAGATCACCAGCAAAGCTATTCTCAGCCTCATCCCGTTGACGCACGCTTTCCGTACATTCCGCGTCCCACCAAGGAGGCGATGATATTTTGCCTCGTGCTGAGTTTTTCAAAGGGATAGAGCTATCGGCGGATGAAGTGATACACGACGTAAATTCCTCGTAGCAAGTAAGATAGTTAGATGAAGAGATCGGGGAAAGAAACGGGATCTTACCATTAACCAGCTCCGCATACTTTTGCCAATCGGCCCTGTTCAGACGGTATTTCAAGAGAGGAGGAGGGTTCTTAGCCGGAGGGCAAGGGGTAAGAAAGGAAATAATAATCGGGAAATGATCGCTACCGTAGCAATTAGGTAACACCTTCCAGGAAAGGGACAGAACCATGCTAGGCGATACCAAAGACAAATCCACCACGCTAGAGCCACCTAGAGGTGAAACCCTACGCGTCGGGGAGCCATCATTCAGCACGCACAGGTTGATATTGTCCAGGAGATCAAATAAATGAGGAGCCAGGGAGTCACACTTATAAGAGCCCCAAAAAGTGTGGTGGACATTGAAATCGCCAAGAATTATAAATGGTCCAGGGAGAGAAAAGAGGATATTATTCAGTTCCGAAATAAGAGAGGAGTTGGGGTGTGGGAAGTAAACTGAAACAATAGTACAGTTTAAAGCCTTAATTGCTACTACCTGTAGGTCACGATCATGCGGTGGGATGGGGATTTGAGAGAAGGTAATATTTTTATTAACAAGAAGGGCCGAACCAGCATAACCATCATCTCTGTCATCCCGGATACAGGAGTAGCCAGGCATCCTAAAAATGGAGCCCGGCCTCAACCATGTCTCAGAGATGGCACAGACAACCGGCTTGAATTTGTTAATTAATAATATTAATTCAGGTTTTTTGGATCGAATACTTTTACAATTCCATTGAAGGAGACAGTGACCCGCCATTTTTATTTATTAACATTGACATGAATTGCTTCAATAGAGATACGACATTGTTCGGTAAAGAGTCCGAGAACTTAGAAATAATATTAATTAAGGAACAAACCAACAGCTCTATGAGGTTGTCATTGGGAGTAAGGAGAGGAGTAGACTCGGGAGGAGGAGGGAAGGCACAACCATTAGGTTGTGAGGATATGGGAGAACGGGTTATGTCAGAGTGAGCCTGAACATCATAAGACCTACCTAATTCTGGTGGAGGTCGGCGTTCCCGGTATACGGTTTTACGATACGAGGTGGTGGGATTTTGACTCGAGGACGGAGAAGACGGAGAGGGAGGGAAGAAAGCTGGTTGTGAAAGTTTAGGAGGTTGCTGAGAGGCAACTTCGGCAAATGGTCTCCTCACAGTGGAAAACCGGGCGGAGGCTTCTAAGTATGAAATGTTTTCCTCAGACATGACCATCTTGATCGCCTTTTGCCTGGAGTGTTCAGGGCACCTTGGGTCTGTGGCTTTGTGATTACCAGAGCAGAGTAAACAGGTCACATGTTCATCTGGGATATTACAGCTCTCACCAAGATGGGGCTGTGAGCATTTGAAGCAGCGGGCTTTTGATCGGCATTGAGCTTTGATATGGCCAAATCGGCAGCAACCTCTGCATTGGATTGTGGGCAGATGGTAAACATCAACGGGAAGGGAAGTATGGTAGCAATAAACTTTTTGGGGCAATGACTGTCCTAAAAACGTCAGGACGACCGTGTTAGAAGGAATCCACGTAGCGGATCCATCAATAATTTTCTTGGAGTTTAGACGCCTAGCTTTAATAACTTGGCCACAATTGGAGGGGTACTGAAGACCTGAAACAAGCTCCTCCAGAGTCCAGTCTATTGGTATGTTCCTGACAACTCCCATTCTGGAAACTTGGAATTGTGGGATGGTGGCACATAACTTGTTCTCAGCAAGCAAAGGGTTGGTTACAAAGTTGTTGGCAGCTGAGGAAGAAGCAAATTCAACTGAGACGCGGTTGCGTCCCACAGAGTTTACTCCTCCATTGACTATACCTGGTATGTTATTTCTATGTATAAGTTGGGCAAATTTAAGAACCCTAATAGTAAGTCCCGCTGAAGGATCACTTTCCATCCTGGTGACATGCACAGAGAAGGGCCCCTGGTCAGCATCAGTGTATTTAAGTTTCTCGCCAGCAAATTCCGGAACAGTATAAACGTCCTGAACAGAGGCAGACGGAGATATATTTTTCTTGGGCGTAGGATTACCGATTTCCGATTCCGCATGGCGTTTCATGGATCTCTGAGAACCAGAAAGCTCCCCTTGACTTTGTAAAAAAGTCTGAGGAGTCATCTCTAAGTCAGGTGGAATACCACCTCCTCCCGGAGGAGGATCGTCCCCCATTTTAAGGACAAATACGAAATTACATACACACAACACTTACCACGTAAACACAAATATATACCACCACCTATATAAATACTATAACTGAATAATTTTGTAACAATCAGAGGAATAAACCAAAGATTCAAAACAACTCGGCTGCAACGTGATTTCTAGAGCACGATGACAAGCAGAATCATTCTTGGTATTACATGCCGATGTCCATACATAAGGTTCTCATTCATGGAGCTGAAGTAATTTAATCTTTGCCGTTGCCTATTGGTCAATTTTCTGAAGATGCCTTAGAAGGCAGACATAAAGACTCGAGAATTTTCACGCAAGCATCACACGCGTAAATCTTCTAGAGAAAAATGTAACAAAGATTTAATGGTCATGATGCTTATAATATCAGACCCTTTAATATCATCTATTCGTAACAAAAATATTATCGATTATTTAGAACCTTATTATTAAAAAAAAAAAAAGTGGCTAAAAATAGCATTTTTTTATCTAACTTCCATCGTAAAAACCTTTTTTAATATTATTTTATTATTAAAACACTAAATATCCACAACATGTTGCAAAATTATTATCTAAATATTTTTCGTAAACTTTTGTATGGGCTCGCGACACTGTGCATCGCCTCGAACAGACAAAAGATGCATTATGTCTGAAATTCTTGAAATTAGAAGGTTAAACAAAGAAGCGTTATACAACACTATCTATATTTTTATTAGGGACGTGTCCTGGAAAGTCCCTCATTTGTGTCCCCAATCCGGAATTACCCATATCTTTTACTTGGTAACGGCACAGACCAGACACTTCATACAAACAACCTCGTTTTACATAGACACTGGTGCTAATTCCTGTAAATACCATCTAATTTTATTTTAAGTTATATCTGTCATTTTCTTATCCGCCGAGAAGGAAAAGGACGGGTAATCGACAAGCATAAAATTTATGGAACACACGTCAATTTTATGCACAAATCTAAAACAGCCGTCTAAAAATTTTACATCAGTCAATAACCCGACACAGTTAAGTAGACAGCACGTCAAACGGATTGCATACCAGCGACGTACCTTTTTGATTCGCCCGGGTTATTCATTCATTTACTCATTCTTCCTAAAATTAAGAGCTGTGAATCATCCGTCTCTTTCCTTTTCGACATATATGAAAATGACGGATATAACTTAAAATAAAATTAGGCGGTGTCTGCAGGAATCGGGGCCACTACACATTGACGTTCTCGTACACACGCAACTGTGTGTGTGAATTTAACCGTCATCACTTACTGATAGATTTGGGTCTTATTGAATTCTTCTTAAACTGAAAAGCTTCTTTCTCTTCTACCTACCTAGGTAGCTACAGGCAGCATCAGTTAATTCAATTAAAATTCAATAAAAATGTTTAACAATGAAAGTTCACAATATAAACAGGCTTTACACTTGACTTACAATTCAAACTAATTAATTGCATTCACATTATTTTTATATTGAGCACTTAGCCTAAGTTCAATTTTATTGCAAATTATTGGCATGTTTTGATGAACAGTCACCATGAAAAATAAATATTTATAGGCGCCACAAAGGCGCGCCGGCGGTGCGGGCAATTACTGTGGGATCCAATATTCGAATCAGACGAAAGAACGTTGGTGTCCAATTTCAAAATTCGAACATATAAATTAAACTGATTAAATATACTTAAAAACAATGGTACGCGCGTAGCCATCACGATTCAAGACTATATCCGAGGGGGGGGGGAGGGTAACCTAGCTTAGACGCTGGTGGGGAGCTGAGAATGGCCGTTCTATACGTAGTATTATTCCTTATTCTATGGTAAGGGTATCGACAGTATATCCAATAATTTCGGTTTCGGATACGAGGTTCTGTAATACCCCTGCCTGAAAGTTCTGACTAGGTACAAATTCAAATTCAAAAATATATTTATTCAGTAGGTAACATAGTTACACTTTGAATCGTCAATTTTACATAACGAACGTCTCATCCGCCTAAAACTACTGCAGCTTCTCACAACCTGTATAGCCGGGGAAAAGAAGCTGCAAGAAAAACCTCGGCACAGGGCCCAACTTGGCCCAAGTTTACCGTACGCTACAGGCCCTATTTCATTAAAAGTCATTGAGGGACTTTCCTGGCTATGTTCCTCAAAAACAATATAGATGGCGCTGTACAGATTTTCCTTCGTTTAACCTTCAAATTTCATGGATAACAGACAAAATATGCATCTTTTATCTTTTTTTTTTATTACACCCAGGCACAATTACATATGTCTTCCTGATCAAAATAAAGAGAAGCCATTCAAATTCAAAATCATTTATTTCGGATCTAAATATCCACAGTGTAGGTTTTTAATTACTTGTACAAGCTGGTGTTAATACCTTCTTATTAATATGATAAAATGCAATATCCTCCTAAGGCCCACGGCCTTACTAGTAGTACTAATCCCATTGTTTAACTATTGTGTCTGGAAATCCGGGCCTTAGGAGGATATAGGCAGCAAAATAATTCTATACAAAAGTGATCCTAATATCAAGGAACAATTATTTTATAGTATATGCTTCCGGCATTACATTGTATTTTGGAATAATTATGTACCAGAGTAATGAAAAAATAGGTAATTTTGACGTTAAAGCTGTACAACGCCATCTGTATTGTGTTTGGTGAACTTAGCCTGGAAAGCCCCTCGTTGCAAATTAGTGTACCTACTTATATTGCACAGTGGTTGAATATGAGAGAAGCTTAATCAGTGGATTTTATTAACACGTTGGCGCGCGGTAGTTTTTCGTAAATTAGCAGTAGTAATTATCGACCCCGTACTGTTAAATTTATGAGAAATCAAAACACTACATAACGATAGTAACATCTATGACAGTAATCTGCATATACCGTACTGATGAGGGTAATATCGAAAAAATATTTACTTAGGATCAGTACATCTAAAACCGTAGTCGCAATAGCCGTACTGTGTCTACCTAGCATAATATAGGATCCAGGTGAATCAAAGTACGGCTTCAACCGCAGTGCTGTCATGACCGTATTTACACTGTTGTGAAACACATCTCTCCAATCTAAGATTCAGTACAGCTTCAGCCGTATTATGGCGAACAAAATTGCATACACCTATTACTGTTATAACCGTAGTGTGGATGTGTGTGTAGACTGCATATGTGTGAGTTATGGCTTAAAGAAACTTAAAATATTTTACTCAATTTTGACAACAGCAACAAAAGGATCTGTGTCTAAAAAAGAAGGGGGCGTGGCCTAAGTGATTATTGTATCGAAACTGGGCTGCAGTGACCGTAGCAATGTTTATAAGAACTACAATTATTTGCGGAAGTAACCGTACCGTGCTATTTTGTGAGTCCAAATTACGGTTATAGCCGGTACCGCGCGCCAACGTGTTAATATTGAAAATTAAGAAATATCTACGATTCAATGGCAAATTGACATCTAAAAGTACTTATTATTAAAAAAAATATTCACGCCTAATAATACAATAAACTTCTCATAAAAAATTGAAACACCTCGTAACTCGTAAGGATTATCTGAAAAATATTAATTACGAGTGAGAGGAATTCTAAATAAATGCCATTGCCACAGTGGGTATTAAAAGGTTTTCCATTCTTAATACCTATTAATATTCAAATTTCAATTTTATTTTTATTTTTGTTGAAATTCGGAAGTGTCTAAGTTTTTTTGATTGATTGATTTATGTGAGGTGGATTTCCAACAGCAGCAACCCTGATGTCAAGGTTATTAACGAACCGACTGTAAACTTACACCAGTAAGTAGTAACCAGGACCGCTTGACGTGCCTTTCGAAGAACGGGTCATCTTACTTTCGGACAATCGGGCGATCAGCCTGTAATGTCCTAATCAAACCAGGGCTCAGAAAGTGATTTTAGTGATATGTCCCCACCGCGACATCCGAATCCATCCTATGCTCAACCACTGAACCGTGGATGCCGTTAGATGAGAAGTAGATAGGTAGGTATATTTGATATGAGTAAAAAAAGTATGTTTTTTCAAACATATATCCGGACTTAACACTTAAAAATGTATTAATTCAAAGCAGAAAGCGTAAGTAAATATTAGTAAATACCTACGTATTATTGTTACGTTAACTTGTATGCATTTATATGTTTGTATATTTTATAATTACTTTTAGATATCATCATCATCAATTTAAGAGCCACGCTCTTGTCGGTGCAGCATTTTCATGCTACTTTTTTAGGGAAAAATAGGGCAGTGGTTTCTCTCTTGCCTTCCGCCCGCAGTACTCTGTCTGACGCAAGTGGGATGGCGCCCAGAGTAGTCTATTACAAAGCCATACTAGGACTCCTGTCCTCCGCGTCTGAATAGTAGGTACTGACAGTTAGTGCTACCCTCTGTCAGGTTCCAGGTTACAGTCACAGGGACTGTGACCTGGAACCTGACCTGTGACTGTGACCTGACCTGTGTGTGTGTGAGTTGTAGATATAAGTAAGTTTATCATATTAATTTTAAGCAACTTTCGCAAAGGCCGGTCATAGGATGGGTGACCACAAAAAAAAAACAAAAAAGTTTTCATCTCGAGCTCCTCCGTGCTTCGGAAGGCACGTTAAGCCGTTGGTCCCGGCTGCATTAGCAGTCGTTAATAACCATTAATCCGCACTGGGCCCGCGTGATGGTTTATGGCCCGATCTCCCTATCCATCCATAGGGAAGGCCCGTGCCCCAGCAGTGGGGACGTTAATGGGCTGATGATGATGATCATATTAATTGTTGCGATTAGTGTATTATTATGTATGTAGCAATGTGTATGCTTGTACACACTATCTGCCCTCTCCTCGTTAATCTTTCACTCTCACAGGACTACTGGAAGAAATTACTGTCAGAAATAAGTTGTGCCTTTTGTCTCTTTTCATGCAAAATAAAATGAAGTGCAAAGCTAAAGTATTTATATATTTTAGCGACAACTTTTTATGTAGTCGGAAGGTTCGGCTTTTGTTTTCACGCAACTAATAACAAAAAAACTAACTAACGAAAAAAATAGTTGGCGATTGATTGAGGGGAGCCTGTCCGTACCTAGCAGTGGGGCGTAAAGAGGAGGTTTATAATATAATAAGAATATTTTTTTTACTAAAAGTCAATAGGAGTCACTGTGGTCCTGATTGAGTTGATTAATTCATCTTAAGTACAGTTTGCTCGACCATTATAGATGACGATATGACTGCGTATCACGTTGGTATAACAGAAAGCACGGTGAGGTGTGAGTACTTAGTTCATCTCGGGATGGATGTATCTCTGACTACCCCAAATGGGATATAGCCATGGGTATATATTATGTTATGTAATAAGCATAGCCCCAATTCCTGCAGACAGAGGCATTGAGGACAGAAGAGGCAAGACGATTGGACACTTAATAAGACATGACGAATTTATTAAAAACATCATAAAAGGGAATCTACAAGGAAAGTGAGGAAGGGGAAGACCAAGAAGAGCTTACAGGGAACAGATTAAAGAGAAGGAGAACGTCGTGTCATATAAGGAGGTGAAGGAATTGGTCTTTGATAGACAAGAATGGATAATGCTACGCCGACAAGAGCGTGGCTCTTAGTGATGAAGTATTACCTCGGATGGTTCCAGCAATATTACGTATTTGTCGTTGCGCGAAACCGAATAGGTTAGCCGAATATTCAGTTCGTTAATAGTCAAGTCGCAATATTCGGTATTCGGTAAAATCACTACTCTGCGCATCTCCATTCTTATCATTATTGTACTGTAGCTATTCTATCGGCGTAATTAAGGACGGGGTACTGACAAGTATTTATGTTACAGGGCCAATTTAATAGATCACATTTGACAGCGTTAGATTCACAATAAATGGGAGCCAGGCAAAATTAAACCTTATAACTATAACGTTAAACGCCTATTAAATTGGCCCTACTTTTGTAGACCGGAAAAATACAGCATCTATTTGTCTAAAGGTAGTAATTCAAAACTAAAAAGGATAAGAAATAATCACTAAAAAAATGCTTTTTTATTCTTAATCATTATACTTTTATATAGCGCATTGTACCTTTAGGTAAATGGACAAATTATATTGCAGCGAATACTAATAACTAGCTTTAAGGTCGAATATTTGAAAGTGCCTCTATATCTACTGGATTTCAATGGCGCAATTTTTTTTGGACTTCAAAATATCCGGCGACGAGTGAGTGTATACAGGCTGTTAGTGATATCGTAACGAAATCTTTAAGGGATGATTCAGACTATGATTCTGAGTTGATATCAAGTGGAATTTTCCGTCGCAAAAGTATGGAACGGAAAATACTTAATAAAAAAAACACAGACCTTTTTTATGAATGTTCCGACCGGAAATTCCACTTGACATCAACTCAGAATCATGGTCTGAACCATCGCCCTTAGAATTCGTTACGTTGTCACTGACACCCATACCAACTTGTATGGCTACCTGTATGTACTTGGACGGGGTGTAAGTGACATCGTAACGAATACTGAGAGGGATGATTCAGCTCATTAATTTGAGTTAATATCAAGTGGAATTTTCCATCGCGAAAGTATAGATTTGAAAATAATTTAAAAAAAAAACTAAAAAAAACATGAATTTTGCGACGAAAAATTCCACTTGATATCTACTCAGAATCATGGTCTGAATTACACTTCAGTTTTCGTTACGATGTCACTAACACCCTGTATACGCCACTTCATTATATCCATACCAACACGCCTGCACTCCTTTGGGGGTGCTATGTTATGTTAGGATGTTAAATATTTTTATTATTAGCGACAGTACTTGCTCGTCATTCGATCAAATCCAGTCTATATAAGAGTCCTAGCAGTCTAGAAAATCATGCAAAAATGCAGGACCGGATTACGCATAGAAACACTTTCAAAATCAGAACCCTCAAACCAGCCTGAAACTAATTAAAATAACTTAAAACACTTCCCTGCATCCGCACTGTCCACAGATTATAAAGTTTCACAAACATTAGCACATAGGTACCCAATACCAAAACGCCGAAGCATTTTTGACGTCATGACATTTTCACTAACCAGTCACAGAGGATATCTAGTAGTTTGATGCAACCAATGTCTGTTTCAGATGGTGAAAAAAAAAAAAAAAACTAGTCACGTAGGAAAACTCGCCAGGGCGATGGAAAGCTTAGGTGCGCCCAACAGCCACGTCATGGAAACGCCCCTGCAGATTGTTTACTCTTCCCAAAATATATCCTCAATAATATAAGTAAGTTACCTTTTAATTCAAAATTATTTTTTTCTGGTTCCTTATTTTATTATTTAATTTACGTTGGCTGAAATCGTTATTTATTACATCTATGTGTCATATAGTACCTATTTTACCCCGAAACTCTTCTTTATTTTTTCCATCATATTTTAGCGAGATTTTTACTGTCAAACAATTTTTCTTTTGCGTATAAATATTTTGTTTTCTCATGACGTGCCCAAAAGCCGGAAGGCACATAAAAAAAATCAGTTCACCTACTTTTATGCCTACTCTTGTTTTATGTATGAAACATACCTAAGGGAATTAAAAGAACTTTAACAGTAAGATTAAAACTGAAAAACACTGCGCCCCGTTTATTGATCGCTTTGCTTCTTGTTTCAGAGTTGGAGTTTACGTACCGACATGGAGGTTATAATCCGAGATAGTAACACACACTCACACCGGTTTAGCGTAAAACCGAACTTCGCGCTGCTGCACGAGCGTTACGATTCATGTAATAATTAAAGTGTGCTTCACTGCCGCAGTGGTCGATATTATCACGAGGTTGCATACGTCCGCGGGACAGCTTCACGTGCCACGACTGGAGCGGGCAGGCCACCGCAGCGACATCTACCGAAGCCGATAGAAACCCCTCATACTACTGGAAGTGCATGTGTTTCAGATGCACCGCGCAGAATCCAACGCAGAATGGGGGGCATCTATTTACCAGAGCATGCATCACTTGGCGACCGCCCTCCTCCCACGAGCACCCTCGAGTGATGCCATTGAACCACACCCATGGCCAGCAAGATAAACAAGTAGCGGTCGCGCGGGCCGCACGGCATCATCATCAGCACGAAGACAGGCGCGTACGCACCTCCTACCTAAGTACTTTGGTGTTTGTTATCACAGTTAAGGGTTAAGGAGCCGACGAATCACGCGACCGGCGTTCTCTGGACAGTCCCGACGGCTGAGGACCGTCTGCGCCCCCGGACGCCCACTCAGAGACTAACGTCAAGATGACGTTTACTTTAGAAAGAGACGGTTAGGTTCGGCCTGTTGCGCCAAGGGTGCGGTAACGTACGCGCGCGGGTTCCGTGCCAGCGATCAATGTCGACTGGCCAGCTTGCGCGAGGGTGTGCGCTGGTGAGCCCTCGCGCAGTACCCTCAAGTCGTTTGTGCAAATTTTGGCAAGAGAAAAAGCCCCGCTTGGTTGTGTTGGTGGGCTGGTATCGACGCGGATGCGACCGCCGCGCCTGCTGCGGGCGCCCGCTACATGTACACGTCCGGTACCTACAAATGCTTCTACAATATGACGGGTGCACTCTAAACTGCAATACCCAGAGCTCTTGCCACAAAAACTACCCGTAAAAAAATACAAAATCCAACGTATTACCTGAATAACCTTGTAAACATTATCGTACAATAAACACTCTTTCATTCACAATCTCCCAATTTCACAGATAATGACTCTTGTTTTAACGGATCCTACGATACTTACTCATTTCATATTTTATTTTCATTCATAATTTCTTCTTGTTATTAATGAAAAAGTAGGTAAGTACCTAGTAGTGAGTTAAGTAGCCTGTACGTAGGCGAGAGATTAAAATTTTCATTCAATATCGTAAAATGTTTCCCGTAAAGTAAACACGAAACTAATTTTGATAGAAATCCCGTGCTCCAGGAGGATATTAATTGAGGATCAATGGCTTAATCGGATCTAATATGAATTTCATATTAGGCAGTATTCAATATGAAAACGGAGTGCCGTTTGATGTAGAAGAGGGAATGCCTGGGAATGCAATTGATTTGGTTTGTTGAAAAATTTGCATAATACACAAAGTCGTACTTTCCAAGGTTCATTATTCAGTTTATTTTCACCTGAATATGGAAACATTCAAGTTTCTTTCTCTTTGAAAGTTTTTTGTGCCCTTAAGTTTTGCAGAAAATTGATTTTATAATAAAAACCTAATACTTATTTAATAACCCAAGAAATTTTAAGCGTTAAAAAGTAAGTTTAATACCTATAAAACGAGTTCTAATAACGTCAGAAACTATAGAGCAGGCAAAAGGTAGAGAAAATTATCTTTCACAGAGTAACCCATTACGCCGACTCACCAAACATCTGTGTTCGACCTAAGGACGGGACACACCGGGAGCATTCGTTAAGGCGATATTTTTTCATCAATTTTTATGGAATATTCCTCTCAAAGTAGCAGCCATAAACAGTCGGCTGCTTCGAACTACTCCGAAGCAATGATTTCCAATATTTATATGACTGTGAAAGTGTATTTTTATATGTACAAGTATTCCCATGCTGCACTATCCCGCTATATTACATAATATTCAATATCTCATATACTTAAAGGTTGCCTGGAAGAGATTGCTACTTAGCAATAAGGCCGCCTATTGTACTAATTCTATTTCTCTTTTGTTTTGTATTTTGTTTTTTCCTGTTTGTGCAATAAAGTATTTGTCATGTTATGTTATGACTGTGACCGCTTAGAAAATAACTAGGTTCTATCAAGCAAGGTTCAATCCAATTATTTTATAAGTGCATACAATTCCGTTTGGCTGTCAAGTGGTGAACACTTGTTTAGTTTTTATTGGTAAAGCGGTGGACGTCCTAAGACTAAGTAATAATATAAAAAAATCTATTATGTGCATGTAAATTTTACAGAAATTAAAAGAAACTAACGCTTGAATTTTTTTTATGACTGTTATGATTGTTTTTATGATTGATATTTACATACATAAGAGTTTGAACTGAATATTTTAGGAGTACTATTCGATTCTGACAAAAAAAAAGAAGAAATTTGGCGAGGGCGACACATAAGAGCTTTTAAATTGGCAATGACGATATTCGGTGCATTTCGGTTTTTTTTTGCAGTAGTCGGAAAGAAACCTAATTAAAATGCATTTACGAAAGCGGGATTTTCGGGTTCTAGCAGCATTTGCAACACAACGATAAGCAATAGGCTAGTTTTTACTTAACGTGAACACAAAATTACTATGGAAGTTGTATGAAAAAGCACACTGTGACGTGATAGAAAACGGGATAAAATGTCGGACGTATTATTACGTTTTCCTTGATTAAAATTCACAAATAAGTTAAATAGAAAAATGAAAATGTTTTTCGTTAGTTTTAGATTTGTCTTTATTTAGTAATCAGAATTTCATAATTTATCTTGAAATGATCTTGGTTGCTAGTCGTCTCCTAAACGGACCGCTACAGGTGAACATGTTTCTGTTTAAACGAACCCGCAATTGACCTAATTGGTGATCCCTGTATTAAGTACAGGTAAAAGATGCCTTAAACGTAAATTGCATCCGAGTTGATAGAAAATGCATCCGACGGTGTTTGAATCGGCATCATGCGTGAAAGTTTTTCTTGATTAAAATTCACAAATAAGTTAAATAGAAAAAAAGAAATGTTTTTCGTTAGTTTTAGATCTGTCTTTATTTAGTAATCAGAATTTTATAATTTATATTGAACTTAGTTACACGATCCAATTGTGTTTAACACTTTCAAGGACAGAACGTCTAATGACGTTCCGATCCCAAGGTGTCATATTACCTATTATGAACCATCAATGACCCATGATCTCTGTCCGTGAAAGGGTTAAGATGGTGTGTTAGATTGTCTCACGATTTGGATCACTGAGTTCCTTCTATCATTATCATCTATAAACGAATGCTCTCGATGAGTATCGGGCGTCCTTTTACATCATTCCTAATAGAATCTGTGTTCATTTATTAAAAGTGCTTCCTTTTACTTTTTAATCTTCTGTGAGGAAATATTAACATTCGCTAAGGAGGTATAACAATTTAATAATAAACCCATTGAAAATTCTCTTTAAAAAAAACAATTAGCGGTGGTGAGCTGCGCTATGTTATTCTTTATTCTATGGTTATGTTCCTAACACCACACCCAGGACACTTCTTACAAACAACCTCGTTTTACACAGACACCGCACATTGACGTTTTCCTACACGCGCATCTGTGTGTGTGACGTCTGACACCATACGATTCAAGTCTAAACTATGTTCGAGGGGGGATAAGGTAAGCCTAGCTCAGACGCTGGTGGGGAGTGGAGAGGTGCCGTTCTATACGTAGTATTTATTATTATTCCTTATTATATGCTAACACGTAACTAGATGTTACCCGCGACCTCGATCGCGTGACACCCTACTATTAAAATATTTTTTTGTTCCATACAAAATCTGCCACCCCTTTTCACCCCTTTAGGGGTTCTTCTTCTATTGTGTGGATTGCGATTACCAACCTCATCAACCCTGGTACCAGGGTTATTATTAAGCCGCCAAAGGCCCCTGACATGGCTCGTGTAACGACTACGTACTTACATCAGTAAGTAGTAACCGGTGCCAACGGCTTAACGTGCTTTCCGAAGCACGGGTCATCGTACTTTCGGACAACCCACCCAGCTTTTAATTAATGTCTTAACCAAACTAGTTAACCGGAGTTCGAACCCGGGACCTCCAGATCGTGAGCCCAACGCTGAACCACTGGACCACGGAGATCCTGTCTTAGTGAGCAACTACATTTTAGACTTCTAGCACTTGTAGTTTTTGAGATTTTGTAATTAATCGGTGAGTGATATTTAGTTTTTATGCCTCTGTAAGTATTAGATTAGGTATACGAATTATGTAATAGGTATTAAAATAATCACCTTTAAGTAAGACCAATGTGGTTGAATTTCCATGACGAGTCAATGTTAGCACCATGCACTGTTTCTATGTGTTTGGAGTTTTTTTTTAATTATTTTTAGTTCCACACTTTTGCGACGAAAAATTCCACTTGATATTAACACAGAATCATGGTCTGAATTCCCCTTAGCATTCGTTACGAAGTCACATAACACCCTGTGTAACTATTAAATAATGTAGGTATAGGTATACTTAAGTTAATGTCATTATTACAAGGTAATTATTATGTGTGTTTGCATATCTCGGCACCATACAGTAGGTCTTTGGATGGTGTGCGTGAGGCTGAATCCAACTCAATTTTTTTTTCTGTAGCCTTATTGGGCTGGGCAAAGGCGTCTTTTTTCTGTTGCCTAATTAATGTCCCACTGCTGGGCAAAGGCCTCACCCTTCTCTTTCCAACTATCCCTGTCTTGGGCATCGTTCTACCAGGTGTTCTGGAAGGCGTCTAGCTCATCCCAGAAGAAGATCCCTCCGTCGTCGTCGTGGTCTACCTTGACGTCGACGACCTTGTGGGGACCAATCAGGTGTAATTTTGGCCCACTTTTCCGGATGCAAACGGCAGACATATCCCGCCCATTCCCACTTCATTTTAGCGCATATTTCAAAAACAATATTTGTCGAAAATCAAATTCTTGTAAGTACGTAACCTATCTATTGATCTGTGGTGATAATTTGCAAAGAATATAAACATGAGTTCGTGTTGCATACACATTGCGGAATTTTAAATCGTTAATAATCGTCAACAACTATCGTTGAAACAACTATCGTTGAAAAAAAAAACTTAGGTACTTAATTATGCTTAATAATTCGCGCGAATAGATATGCCAGCGACCAAGTTCCCGCCGCATAGGGAGAAGAGTTATAGCGGGTGGCTTCAGAACTACGATGACAAAGTTCGATGCACCGTACTGTGTGTACTACAGCGATACTACTGAACACGTGCCCCTCCCTTACTACCCCCACCCTCTCGACAACCCCACCCGGTGTCATCCCACACGATATTTCATTTAAAATGCATCTCTCGAGCGATGCGGATCTCATGACCCCGCGGGAGAGCATTAATTTTTAGACCCAACTAGAGACACTTGATTAATCTCCTTACTGCTCCGGGAATTAACTGGCAAGAGGTGTAACTAGTAAAATCGGAGCTTTTATAAATAATTAAAAGACAAAATCAAATGAGACACTTTTTACGAAACATCAAAACGAAAAAAAAACTATGGAATTTGTTCAAATACACACATACTTACACGTATTTCAATATCAAGAGACGTGGCCAATCGTCTCTTCGTTTTGTAATTCTTAATTTAAATTCGTAAACAGCAGTATTTGTAAATTCAAAAAGCAGTTCATCATAATCTAATTTTGACCCACACATCTAGCCTAATTATTTATTTATTTATTTATCTAATAATTACAACTATAAGTTACCATACAGACAATTGTAAAAAAATAAGTCTATTTTTTAAATAAGTAAGTTAGATTAAGAAAATATATCTAGTGTAGGAAAAGCAGGTTCGCGTTGAGTGACTGGCAACGAAAGTGCGTTACAGCACACGGTAGTTATAATAAATACCTGGTTGAAATATTCGTGTTGAATCGTAAAATGTCCCTTAAAGGGTGATTTTCGTGATCAAAACTATCCTATACTCTTCCCTGCGTCTCACTCTATCACCATATCAAATTTCATTTAGATCGATTCAGCGGTTTAAACGTGAAAGGAAACACATACATACATAAACTCACGCCTATTTCCCACCGGGGTAAGCAGAGACTATAGAATTTCATTTGCTTTGATCCTGACACACTTCTCTTTGCTTCCTCCACATTCATCAATCACTTGATACACGTACGCCGCCGATTCAGAGTAGATCGTACTAAACCTTTTCTAACGACATCTCCAATTTGGTCAATGTACGTCCTTCTAGATAGTCCACACACACACACACACACAGGCAGACAGGCAAAACAACAGAACCAAACATGCAAAGTAACTTTAGAATAACTTTCGCAGATACTAAGTGTTTGAAAAGCATAATATGGCATAACGTCTCTTCTCATCTATCCTGGATAGAGAGCGAATAAAAACATGACACTTATAACTTAAAACTATCTTCACGGGCATGCCGTTAAAAGCGACAGAGGGATTACTTCCCTAATAGATCATTAACATAATGGGCCTTGGGTTTATCGCTTGTCTCCGTATGATTTATCTTTGATTTCATATGAAAAGTGGCTGTAACTTCTGATCATTTGCGCATATTTAGGGACTAAGAGTGTGAACATATATACGTTTGTATATAATACATATGTATTATGTACTAAATCCGGGCGGAGCTGTGTCGAGTCACTGAGCCACTAGTGTATAGTAAAGATAGTACCTATAAACCTCTGCGTAACAGAATGCGGCAGATCAGCCATTCAGACATTTTCGCTCGTAATAGGCTTTTATCCGTGAAATTTACTGCGCGCTCCGTTCCCGAAGCGAAATTCTCCCGTTCAGGAAACACGAGCAATATTTATCGCCCAGGACATCGCGGGGCCGGAGTTCTGTAACACAAGCAATTTGTGTACACTTTGGAACCCTGTCGCTTTGCACCGCCGCCACATTTAACTTGTATAACTTGTTACAGTGTTTTTGTGTCGAGAATTTTCTTTGCAAACAGAAACGGGAATGCTTCTGACAGTTAACAGGAAGGTAATATCTGTGTGCTTTAGCCCAAAGGAGCGAACACAAGGTTCGAGTATGTGGCCACTAGGTAAGAGTTTTAAGGAGAGATAGAAAACAAATTTTGAAGAATTAATAAAAAACGAAAGCCAATGTGGTACCGCAGTGCAAAGCTAAATACATAAATAGGGGGAAGTCCCGACTATAGGAGAATTTTTTGTAAGTATTTTTCATTTTGTTTCTTTGGAAAATGCAATTCAAAGATTGTTTTTTGGTTACAAAAGTTCCTATTATTTGTCCGTCCGAATTTGAAACCTATTTCATTCAGTATTCCTTATACATATTTTGAACTAATAATTTGTAAGTACTTTCGGAGCCTCTAGTCAAAGCAAAATGTTGCCAAAGGCACCATTAGGTATGTACGTATTAATTATGTGGACATTAAAAAAATCTTTTCTCACTTTTCACGATTTTTTGCTGTTTTCATTTGATATTATAACTCGAGATACTCAAGTGATTTAGACCGTTAGCTGTAATTTAGAAAAAAATAGGTATAAACTCCGCGAGTTTGTTATTATGGCTATGTTAACTCTAAGCTAAGTATATTAGACAGTTAGCTGTAGTTTATAATAATTTACGTATAAAATCCGCGACCTCTATGACTATTTTATTCTGATATACTAGCTCTATTATTATGAAGTTTCATTAGAATCTTTCCAGCTGTTTTTATGTGAAATTATATGAATGTGGATGATTTTAGTAGGCATCGTATATTGTTCATTTAGTGGTGATTATTTGGCTGTTAATTTCCCTAAGAATAAATCAATTATATAGATAAGTATTAAACGTAATAGGAGAGAGGAAAGGACTGTGAAAAATCTAAAATATAATGTTACTTAAGTAGGTATACATATATTACTAGCTTTTGCACGCGACTTCGTCCGCGTGGCGTGTATCTTATTACGCGGTTTACATTTTTCATACAATTGTTTTTTCCCGCTACTCCCGTTGCCGTGGGAATTTTGCAATATCCTGTTGCAACTAAGCTTTAAGTTTACTAAGGTACCTGTATGCCAAATTTCAAGCGTCTAACTTAAGAGGTTTAGATTTTTTTATACAAAAGGATTTTCCCGCTAATTCCCGTTCCCGTGGGAATTTCGGAAATTCCTTTTTTAGTGCACCTCTACGGTACTTAAGCTACGTCTCTTCCAAATTTCAAGTGCCTACGTTTAGCCGTTTAGGCTGTGTGTTGATATGTCAGTCAGTCAGTTTCTTCCTTTTATTTTGATAAATATAACCTAAATAATAAATATTAATAGATGATTATAAAAGCTTCTTTCGTAAGTAGCACAACCTACATAAGTAATGACGGCTTAATTAGGTATTGGCAGCCTTCAGACGTCACACACACAGATGTGCGCGATAATGTCAATGTGTAGTGTCTGTGTGAAACGAGGTTGTTTGTATGAAGTGTAACACCCCGGAGGTGTGCCCATAGACCCAGCACCTCAATCCAATAACGCATCAACTCAATAGCACAGTCTCTTTTGTTCCACTAATCTACAACAGGTTTTCTATACGAATCGGAGGTTGTCGTTGGGTGCGCTCCCCATTTGTCCGGTCAAGTACACATCCAAACATCTACCACAAACACGACAATACATATTTCTTTTGTACGGTGCGCATCTATGGTACGGATAGGATGTACTTCTTCTTCTATCGTGTGGGTTGTGAGGTGGATTACGAACCTCAGCAACCCTGGTGTCAGGGTATTAAAATTTATTAACCGCCATTGTAATGTCAAATAGCAATATTGCTTTTTTGTATGAATTAATTCGATGTGGCCCTTTTAACCCCCTGATGGTGTAATGGTTAACACGCTAATATATAAAGTATATAAGTAGAAAGGAAACAAAAAAAATATATATATGAAAATAATGAAGACATTTTTGCATAATCCTCTTACCTCAGAGCCGAAACGCTTTAACCTTCATCTCGTCGTGTTTTAGGGCTTTGCCTGTGACATGAAATTTACACGAGCACGTGTTAAAGCGGGTATTCCTACATTTTCTATTATAATATTAAAAATTTATAACACACCTACCAGAGACGCGGACAGCCTGCGACTCAAATCCGCAATGTATATAAACCCCTGTCATAGAATAAGGAATAATACTACGCGATAGACAGGGACAGGGATGTTATGGATATGAAATTTCGGATACGGATTGAATACGGATTTAAGAATGATTATTATAAGTACCGGAAACGGTTACGGATACAGATAATAAATTATTTAGGATTATCCGTTAGTTTCGGATAATTTCGGTTACGGATATTATTTTTAAGGAATTTCAAAAGTAAAATACAAATAGGTAATAACGACAAGTTATATAATAATATGTTATGACGACATATGAAGAAAAAAGCAAACAATCCGCGCGGGTTATGTGTCGGCACCCCATCTTGTCATAACGTAACGTACACCATCTTGTCATAACGTAACGAACCTTTTATTTCGGATTCGGTTACGGTTACGGATGATTTTTTTGTATCGCATATCCGTTAGTTTCTATCACGATTACGGAGCTCCCTAACATCCCTGGTATAGAATGACAACTCTCCACCTCGCACCAATTCGTTTCAGGCGTCGACCTTGCCTTCTCTGGGAGTTACTTTGGTCTTAAATGCCCGTAATCCGCGAAAAGGAAGAGTGCACGAACTGTGTCTCGCTTGCACTTATGCGTTAGGCGGCACAAAGAATTCGATTTTTGTATACAGTGTCCGGGCTGTGACGTTAGCCAAACAGACAAACATGCCAAAACTATAGTTTATCTCGCTCAGGGGTAGAAACAGGAATTGGTATGGAAATATACCTTTCTGTCTTTTTTGGATAAAAAAAAACATAGTTGAGAGCCCTCAGCGCTCCCAATTTGTGCGGCCAATATACAATAAATTACCTCATAAGAAACTTCATTTTGTATATCCGATAGTTTCGGTTTCGGATATGGAGGTCTTTAACACCCCTGGTGCGTAGAGACTACAAAAAATTATATCCTGGGAAGTTCGGGAACGCACAAAGCATGTTGTGAACTTGAGTATGTACTTATAGGTCATAGTTAAGGCGTCGGGATTTGACAACCCTATCGCCAGCTGGGTGATCCTGTAATTCATCAGTGCATCCAGCCAATATATTATAAATGAATGAATCAATTTAGGTGAAAATTGTTACTTATTTAAATTAAAACCCACTAAGAATTTAGGGTGCTTGTCAAATGTTTGGTAAAAAGTAATGGCTTAATTTTACAATTACTAATGTTTAAAGAAACGGCCTTTGTGGTGGAGCGGTTGAGCGGTAGGCTCACGATCCGAAGGTCCCTGGTTCGAACTCTGGTGGGGACAAAGATAAAAAGATCACTTTGTGATCCCTAGTTTGGTTAGGACATTTCAGGCTACCAGATAGTCCAAAATCTGTGCTTCGGAGGCAAGCGGCTTGCCATTATAGTAAGTATGTAGTCGTTGTCAGGGGGCTTTAGCAGATCAATAGTAACCCCGACACTAAGGTTGACCTAATAGGTAAATGATCTCACAACTATTTAGCTCGCACGTACTCCTTAGTCGGCAGACGGTAAGAAACTAGAATAAGAGACGGGGATGTACGTGTGCGTATGCATTCGCCATTTACAACAACAGTCAAAAAATCCGTTTTCATAGACGTTCATTCCGATTACACCCATGCGCCGAAAGATAATGTCGGTCTATGGGTACAGGCAAATTACAGGAGCGAACTTCACTCGTCTGAAACTCGGTAGCTCTATGAAGTGAAGTTAGCACCAGATTACAGAATCACCCTCCACGTTCGTTAGCGCGATGTAATTAATGCAGACGACAGCGTCGGAGCGGGTTATACTGCACTCAAAGTCGTTAACTAGGGCAAACTTTAAATTATACTATCTGTTGGCGCGGGTCTGTGTTAAGCCCTCTATTATGTCGCACCACACGAGCTTCATGCGATTTAGCTACAAATAAATACATTAGTAGACAGACAACAGATTAAACACAACAACACACACAAACACAACTCAGAGAACACAACAGAAAAGAATAAATTAAAGAGAAGGTGAACGTCGTGTCTTATAAGGAAGTGAAAGAATTGGTCTTTGATAGACTGGAGAATGCTACACCGACAAGAGCGTGTGTCTTAAATTAGTGAGTAGTAGACAAAGACCATGGAATTCCACACTTCTTCCACTCTCACCAGTCTACATCGATACTCTTCGGTTTAGAGTACTCTAGCCTTTCTTTAAAACATCCAGGATTTGATCGTAGTGTGTTCGTCTAGGCCTTCCACCACCTCGTGCATAAATCTAAGTTTTCTCTCGAGCAATATATTTTTGTTCGCAAAAGTAGCTCCAATTGCACTGTTTTTAGATACATAAAGCACCTTATGAAAACACAAGCGCTCTAGTGCCATTTTAATAGTTTTTCTTTATTCCACCACAGATTTCTTACATCCTCAGAAATTAAGTTACAAAAATAGTAAATACTTCTGAAATAAAAAAGTCTAAATCTCGCTAGGACACCATGATGACGCCACCATAGTTGCACCACCTCCACCTGCTTGGGAAACCAATTTGTTGCCGGCAACCAAATCTTGAATAATTTCCCGATGGTGGCAGATTCGTTTGCAAAATTATTTGAACTCAATAAGTCACTGTCTGGAACTATGAGCCCCATTTGTTCTATTTTACCAATTTTTCTACTCTAGTTAAAAATAAAAAGAAGTTGACGATTCAAGTACGTACCTACATCAATGTTATTTTAATTTTGTTTTTGATAAAGTGCAAGATTCAGGAAGCTATTATTTATTTTGTACCGTAGAATTCAGAACAATATCCAGTCTAAAACGAGGTTGTCTGGAAGTACATTTTCATGCCTTATAGGAAACACAACACATATTTTATTACACTAGTGAAATATAAGAATTTGCTTACCCTTCGCTGCGGAGTTTCTCAGGATCCTTTGTATTTCCCCAGCTTCAGACCCGCTCTCGGACTCGGAGTATCCCGGACGTTTTCCAAAAGCGTTGACAACATTCTTGCTGTTTTCCATTTTATAACTCCTGTTGACACTTGATGTCCGGACGGGAGGACGTGGCGGAGCTTTGAACACACCCTTCGATCCATTAGCAACTTTCGACACGTCTGAAGAGCACTCAGGATACGAACTCATCAGATTTCTCACCATTTTGGAATTTGTACTGCTTTTACTTCCGTCATTCTGTAACGCATTTTTCGATAAATATTGTTCCTCAAAACTCACTCTCTTTGGTTGCGGATTCGCATTTCGCAAATCTCTCGTCAGCGAACCTCGTTGGAAA
Organism: Pectinophora gossypiella; assembly: GCF_024362695.1. NCBI lineage: Eukaryota > Metazoa > Arthropoda > Insecta > Lepidoptera > Gelechiidae > Pectinophora > Pectinophora gossypiella. The sequence continues at coordinate 2,968,968 of NC_065433.1, read as the reverse complement.
ATCGGAGTCTGTCTCATATTATATGGAGATCCTTGCAAAGTTGTACTAGCAATTAATTTTTCAGGGTGCCTATAAATTACCTCTGGATCCTTGTAAGAACTTCGATTTGTTATGAAGGTATCAGTACGCCTTTCAGGCGCCCCTCTGACAAACGAGGGATTAGTATAAACCGGAGGGGTAACGCAGTAACTACTATTTAAATTTTGCCCTCGTGGCAAACTGAAACTTCTCGGCTCAGCCGTGAAAGAATTTGGCGTACTACAGTTTGAATGAGAATACGTATTGCGGCCAGTAGGGCTATTCATTTGACAATTTAAAGACTGTCTTAAAAGATATTCGTCCTCTTTGTCTTTTTGCTCTTTCAGCTTTTGCCAGTAAAACGCTTCAACTCTTTGTCGTGTCTTTTCTCGGTCAGTGTCGTTCATTTTATGACTTTCTTGAAGTGTAGTTCCGATAGAATTGGAAGTTCTACTAGCTAACCTGGCGTCCTCTGGTCTGGGCGAAGGAGTAGACTTATTTTGGATGCTAGATCTACTCAGGGAATTTCTTTTTATTTCATTTTCCATTATGGTCTTGCGGACATGTTCGTAAGGCGATACCGTTTTAGGCATGTTCGGAATTTTATGATTAAGAGGGATCGGTGAAGTTGGAGCCGAGTAGTTGTATGGCTTCGATATATGTAACTCATTTCTATTGAAATTGTCTCGTGTTTCGGTATTGTTTGGTTCTGCCTTGTTTTTATTGAACGACAAACTTCGCGCTCTTGTTGGCTGTATTGTTCGTACTTCGGCTTCTTTTTTCGGTGATATTAGAAACTTCGTGCTCACCTTTTTAATTTCAGCTCCAACCGGTGTCGGATCTACTTGAGATTTAGATGCTCTGTATATCTCAATTTCGTCGAAGTGCGATATCTTATCTGTTAGTTTTTCCACTGAATGATAGTAAACATCGGGATATTGAGGGTTTTCGAATTCGTTGTGATTCTGTGGTGTATGTGATTCGTGAGGTTTAGGTGGGACTTGCGGTCGCGCCGCGTAACTGGTATAGGGGCTGCTGTAGCTGGCCTTACTTAGACTACTTCCGACATAGTTCGATTTACCTTTCACGCTTTCTGATACTAAAGTGCTGCTTGAAGAATGATTGCTTGCCGCGGTGCTGCTTAGCGTCACCGTATCATGTTGTGCATTTCGAGAAACCGCAATGTTCTCATATATACACCCATTATTTTCATCCTCACCTTGAGTAGATTTCTCAGTCCTAATAATTGATCTTGGATTTTGGTAATGATTGCTAATTGACGAGCTATCGTTCGAATTCTTTGGACGATGCGATTCTTTGTCACTATTTTTTTCCTTCGATTTATGTGAAAAGAATAAACTGGGGAACAATTTACGGAAACTGCTTGTTCGTTTTTTGTTGTTATCGGCCATTTCCTCACGGTATTTTCAACTGTTTCATCTGTAAAATTTAAAAGTGTATTAATAAATCGTATTGCGAGGTGATTGCGAGTAAATAAATTATATGTCCTCAAGATCAAGTGAGTTTCATAAGATACTTTGAGGTTTTATGAGACATAATAATCGGCTGTCGATGTTGGTCCAAGGCCAATTTACGACGTAAGTATAATGTTCCGAGACAGCTTGTGTTACACTTGGTTAAGTTAAAATACTGCGCATGAAGATATATTTTTACTCAGCAAGATTACGACACTATCAGCAGGCTAAGTACGTACAGCTAGTTGATATAGTCTGTTTAAATGAAAAAAAAAACATCGTAATAGAATTGAGAAATCGTATTACTACTCGTATAGGTAACCACAACGTTTCATTATCAGGCTCGCACAGGTGGACTTTGTTTCCATTCTAACACAATTAAGTATATTAAAACGGAAGAGGAACTTTCCAGGCTACGTTCTCCATAAACATTATAGATGGCGTTGTACAGTTTTACAGATTTGTAACGAGATAATTACCCGTTTTCTAATTGCTCGGGTACATAATTATTCAAAAATAAAAAGTAATTGTTGATTGATATTTAGATCAGATATGATACAGAATTACGTTGCTACCTAATTGTTTCCTATATTTTGATCAGAATAATAATTTGTGGAATATGTGTTGTGTCTAGGAGTAATAACAAGGGTCATGGTCATATACCCAAAAACAAAGATAAATATGCATGTCTGTTATCTATGAAATTTGATTGTTAAACGTAAGCAACACTGTACATCGCCATCTTTGTTTTTTTTTTGAGAACTGGGAAAATCTACAGTGTCATTTATAGGTTTATACCTACTTTACATTGAAAATTCAACCTTCTGAAATTAAGGGGTTTCTAATACCACGCAAAAAAATACGATTAGTTGGTCATTCGACAGTTTGGTGCTTAGGTACCTACTGCGTTTTTTGCGTTCGGTGTTAGAAATTTGCGCTCCGCTTTGGACCGGTGTATACTCTATCTTGAACGTATTACATTCGTAAAATGTATCGTTCGAATTACCTACTTGTGGTAGTAAAGAAATAAACAGAACTCGTTCATTTGTTTTTATTTTATTATTTCTTTATAATCTTAGGTTCGTAATGCCGACCAAGGAGACCGCACTTCAGCCTGGTAAACACACTGACGTTCATTTTATTACTACAGGATTCATCGCTTTACCAATAGGCCAGAAGACAATCAAGTCAAATGAGATTATTTTTTCGAAACGTCACAAGATTCATATATTATAAAAATAAATAAATAAAAAATATGTTATGACGTCATCAATAATCGTAGTCAGACATACATAGTACACCTGATTGGGTAGTTTCCTAGGTCAAAGATAAATTATTGAAATTCTGATTACTAAATAAAGACAGATCTGATAACAAAATCTTTTTTTATTTAACTTATTTGATTATTTGATGAATTTTAATAAAGAAAAATGTAATAATAAGTGCGACATCTTATCACATTTTTCTAAAACGTCACAGTGTGCTTTATTATACAAATTCCATAGTAATATCGTGTTTTGACGTTTAGTAAAACGTTTAGTTAAAATGGCCACATCGAAGCGATTCATCTAAGAAAGCAATTTTGCTATTTGACATTTGTTTGCATTGCGCACTTACTTTTATATATGCGCAAATGTCAAATAGAAATATTGCTTTCTTAGATGAATTGCTTCGATGTGGCCATTTTAACCCGCCTGATTTGACTAGTTTTAAACTTCCCTTTTGGGAGATAAGCTTACGGTGTATGTTACGGATCCTTAAAATTCAAGCCAAAAATAGTTTTCTCCAACGGCAAAGGACGATATTGTCATCATTTAGTCTTATTTATTTTACTGATAACGATAGATAACCGTGTGGACAGCGTTATCTTAAGGCGTGCCGCGATAAGCTGTAAAATATAAAATATCTAGTAGGTACCTACCTATAAAAGAGCGCTTGATACTATTGCTAAATATAAAAGGAACTAGTAAAATATTCAAGCGTTCTTAAAAATGATATTCATTTCACATTCGAAAATTGCATTATTCAATTTACAATTTGAATCGTAATTTTTTACAATATACCTAACGAACGTCTCATCCGCCAAAAACTACTGCAGCTTCTCACAACCTGGCGGGTTAAAATGGCCACATCGAAGCGATTCATCTAAAAAAGCAATTTGGCTATTTGACGTTTGTTTGCATTGCGCACTTACTTTTATATGTCAAATTGCAACTTTCCTTTTTAGATGAATTGCTTCGATGTGGCAATTTTAACCCCCCATTATAGGTACCTATTCGTAATTCGAACTTAAAACAGCTCTATGCCAAAAGGAGTTAACCTACTTATTACTTTTTTAAAAAGTTGTCATGCAACACAAATATCATCAGTCATCAGCCGTCATCACTATTTATATCTCACTATCTTTAGCACAATAATGTTATTATTGTAACTAAGTAAAGAGCTTGTGTGTTTAAGGAAAATAAAACCTATCTAGAACTTTGTCACAGTAGTAACTGAATCGCTACAGTTCTTTAAGTATAGGTAACTACTGTAGTGTTTACATAAGTACATAAACACATCTTATTTTAATACACGTAGGTATAATTAAATATATAAATAAATATGTAATTATTATTATTATTATTAGTAACACTCAGTGTCCCACTGCAGGCATATGTAATATATTATAAAATACTTGAATCGATATAATCGATTCACATATATATTCTGTCGTCTCGGGCAATGCACTACGCGGTGGCCACAATTAAAAAGTAAACTGTACGGGTATGTACGGGGGTGGAGTGAAGACGTAGTGTGTGGCAACGAGCCGATATTTATTTATATAATTATATTGAGACCAATACACTACAACTACTATATCTGCTATTTTCCTTTACTGTTACACAGTTCTGCAGTCTAGTCGTATGTAATAGGTAATTAGGTAGGCGTGTAAGATACGTACTTATAGGAATGTAGTAGGTAGGGACTTAATGTTTTTTTTCGTTTATTATTAGGTATGTTATTATTTTAATCATTTTAGTCTCATCATAAGGGCTGTGAATGTCTTGTAAGACACTACATTACTACTTAAGCATAGAGAAGAATACATACGTAGGTGCCTAGATCTAAGTGAAAATGTATTATTTAAACAAAAAAAATACTTTGTACCTCTATAATATTTTGTACCTACATAATGTTTAAAAATACCCACGAAGATGGTGAATAATATAATAATATGACATTGAATTTATTATTATGAATGTATTATTTTATTAGGGATGGTAGGTAGGTAATCATGAGTAGTGTTGTGCCGTTTCCTAGAATGTTCCGAAAGTGAGAATGTTCCTGTTGTAAAAACTCTTTAATAGTAACGATACTGGCTGCTTCTTTTTCAAATTATACTTTCTTGTACTTGGGGGGTTAAAATGGCCACATCGAAGCAATTCATCTAAGAAAGCAATATTGCAATTTGACATTTGCGCATATAAAAGTGCGCAATGCAAACAAATGTCAAATAGCAATATTGCTTTCTTAGATGAATTGCTTCGATGTGGCCATTTGAACCCCCCAGGTCTCATCTGCGTCAAGGCTAGGTAATAAAGCTCTACATACCTAGCTAACTTTTGCGCCATTATACTGCCGGGAATTTTCCCAAAGTGGAAATATTCTCGCGAAGGGCACATCACTGATCTTGAGGTAGGTTACCTATTTTTATGATAAATGGGAGAGTTGTCGAAGTTCCGTCGTTTTACGATCTTTTGAATATCCGACGCGACATCGCAACGGAGCCGCTTCGCATCGTACGGCATGATAGGTACCTATCTCACTCTATTATTAGGTTATTAGGTACCTATTCTTGACCAGTGGTGTGCCTTTCCTGAATAGGTAGGTATGTTCCCACTTTGAAAACGTTTCCAGCAGTAAAATGCGCAAAACTTATGTACGTATGAAGGTACCTACCAAAAGAGATTATTTTATTAACATTTGGCAGTTAAGACCAGAGTACAAGAAAGAACAATTTGAAAAAGGAATGCAGCCAATGTCCTTACTATTAAATAGTTTTTACAAAGAGAACATTCTCACTCTGGGAACACACTGGTATGAAATGTACCTACCTATCTACCTAGCGGTTAGGTACCTACCTACTATACTTACCTAGGTATTTTTTCTTGAATGTTACGTAAGCCTACTTGTAAACTAAGTAAGTTGAGTATATAGTTAAGTTACCTGCATATAAACGGTTTAATGTCCTTTGTAACTGCGTGTCCTTAAAACTGGTAGGCACAAAGTAGGTAGGTAGGGACCTCACGAACGCGCAACAAATGCGTGCTAGAAATAGCTAGTCCACTATTAGAATACGAATGTGGTATTACAGCAACAATTAGCAAGGAGAAACCATCACTCGATATACCTAGTGCCTACCGCCAAGCAATGACTCACAACAGAAAATAATACACAAACCACAAGTTGAATTTGCCGCATTTGTTATCTTTATTGTTTGACAACTTAGCCTTCACTTACACATTTATAAACGCACAATTATGTTCTACAGCTAGCTTAAAAAAATATTTACCTTTAAACTAAGTCAAGTAGAGCACTCAAAAAGTTTGATCACAAACGTAAGTCAAATTTCACAAAACTGAGCCAAACACTTATTACCTATTCCGCAACTCAAGTAAACTAGTAACTTTATCGAAACTTATGACAATTCAACAATAGCTTTTGGAATACACGATACATCATTGTACCCTTTTATTTTAAGTAATCCTGTAAGTTACAACGGAAATGCTCCGTCAAAGGCGTGTTATAATACTAAACAAAATATAAAATAACCTTTTAGTTACGTCCAGTCCATACTGCATCATAGTTAACTCATTTTTTTGTTGTAAAAACGAAGGCCATCTGTATGCGCTCTCGATGTAAAGCTTTCGCTCTACGTGTTAGAGTTGATTTTAAATTACACAAACCAGCGAGCTTAACGTTCCGTTCCACGCTGATTATTTAGATTGTACTGAAGCCAAGTTAAATAAGTTTAAATATTAATTATTATTTTATTATGGATAAAAGTAAAATTGTATTCGAATTGAATATTGTATTACTTTAGAAATAGTAAAATAAAGAAATAAAAAGAGTGTGAGTTTCCTTTTTACCCGACCGCTCGACACGGAGGATATTGTGCATAGCAGGTTGAACATTAATTAAAAGATTTTATTTCTATTCCTACTATAACGTTTTAAAGACAAAAACAACTTAAAAAAGCTCTACATAGGTACCTAACAAGTACAGATAGTATAATTTACTTGAAAACTTCAATAGATTCTAAGCCCAGTTTAAAATAACTATTTATTCAAGTAATAATTAAATTAATTAATGTACCAGTTAAGTGTGCGAATACTTACATAAGTAAGTACTTCAATATTTCGTTTCTTGTGCCGATTTTTTAGACAATCATCGTTTTATTTATATTTTTGTAATAGTTACATGCTTGAAGGACATTCCAAAAAAATTATAACCTTCTTTTGAAGTCGGTTAAAACCTAAAATTACTAATGTGTGTAGCTAACATATTATTTATAATATAGGTACGTATTGCCTTAAAATCTTATAGCATACCCATTTCATCTACAAGACATTAGATTACCACTAAGTAGGTTTAGGTGAGTGAGTAAGCAAGTAAAAGATATTGGTATAATAAATTAAAAACCCCACAAAACCAATTCCTCGGTTTGTCTGTAGGAGCGGAGTTCGCTTAATTATGTTTTAAAATACAGTTAACTTATAGCTAAGAGATCTTTTTCATAAGATGTTTAAATCTGGGAGCACGGTAGTGCCCTCGCCAAGACTAGCAATGCGAAGCGCAGTGGCCGGCACTACCTTTTCTCGAAAAGTTACGCCGATTTTTTGAACCCTCATAACTCAGAATTTATTTATATGGCATTCCTGACGTATGTCAATTGGCAGCATGTTTCATAACAATATTATTATGATGGACTAAGGGGGACAGCCCTTAGTCCATCATAATAATATAACCCCATCTAGGCTACAGCCCAGGAATGTCTAAATACCAGCCCTCGCAGCTCGGAAACCGCACCGCGTTAGTTATATCTGATTTTCGCCGAGACGCGGGTCGACAGCTTCTTCAGCACCCCGATACCGACCCCGCCGGCCGGCGTGGTCGACGATTTCCCTGAATCAGCCCCACTAGTAAAAAAAAAAATCTAGGGCTAAGGAGTAAGAGTGAACGCGCGCAGACTGCCTGTCTCGCTCGCTCTTACGCAATAAACCGCTCATGGTAAGATAAGAATAAGATCTTTTTATAGACTACCCGCCGTGGTGTAACTGAAGTCCTAAGTGATTCTATAAAATACTCTTCAGCCACATACATAGCGTGAAACACTTACTACATACACTTACTACATTAACTTACTACATAAAAACGAAAGATACATAACAGATAGAGCCCTCTCTCGCCATAGAGCTACCACAGATAATAGTTGGCCATGCTTTAATTTTTACCTACGTAAGTATAATGCACGAAGCGAAGCGACGACAGTGGCGAGCGAGCGATTGAACTACTTGCTATCATAAGAGTAAGGTTACGACCAAAGGTTACGACAATAATAATACTTCAATACCCTCACTAGATGACACCTATTTACTTGGTCCTTGGTCGCATTCCGCATGCCACGCCATCTATTGGCATACGACGTTTCTCATACCATATGACTCACCATAAATAAATCAACAGTCTTTAACAAATTAGCAAATAATATACAAATGCATTATCATTATTGAAGGATAGTTCAAATTGTTTGGAATAATATTATTATATAAAAATGTACCTAATTATGTATTATTTTAAATTAAAATGTTTAATAAGCTGCATGACACGGAACGTAGATTAGTTTGAGTTTGACATTTAGGGCTGCCAGATTGGAGAAATCTTCGCAATTTTGTGCAAATGAGAAAAAACAATTATAATTATAGGTTTAGCATAATACAAGTTTGCCAACGAATCTAAATCAATATTTTCAATGATGAAGAGTTGTCTAGTACAGTTTTCAAAATATATTTTGATATTTTATTTGACACACTCTTGTTGGCTTAACAACTTCGACTGGTCGATCGTTTGTTAGGATGCGATGGCAAGTGACAAATGTGTTGATTGTTCTAATAGCGGTCAGCATTGGTGTATAAGTAATAATAATTATGTTACTATAGGGTCAATGTACAATCTGAAATCACAGAGTACCTACTTTTACGTATTCTAATCGAGAACTAATTGATAACCGGACAAAAATGATGATTTATTACAATAATAATTTAATTACTTCATAGGTATTAGGTAAAAATTTAAATTGTCATTTAGGCGGAGTTTTGGCCGTTTAGCCGGACTTTAGCATAATGTTGGACAATACATGTTTATTGTGTATGGTCAATGTACGGTGGTGTATGGTTTCATGTATAATTTGAGATTTCATACAAATCTTACATATTAATTTAAAAAAAGACATGGAAAAATATTCGAAATAATTATAATCGTTTTAGGTTTTTTTGTAGGAAATGGCGGAATTCCTAAAATGTGGCTGGCAATACCTACTGTTGACGTTTGACATACCGAATCGATAGGAAAGGAACGAACTCTGACGTGTTGAAAGGGTATTAGCTTATTCCGGCCGGCAGTAAGCGGCAAGTTTCATTGTAACTAAAATGAAATATTCATACGTGTCCCATTCATTTGCAAAAGTAGAATAGTTGGGGAAAAACCTGTTTAGGTTTTAACAGGACATTCAGACGGGATTTGTATAAAACAAGCTTCAAAATGACGAAAATGCGAACTGAATTAAAGTTTTTATTTTATGCGGGTGCTATCTTTAGTTGTTATTTTGTATATGGGATGTTACAAGAGAAAATAACGCGAGGGAAATATGGGGATGGTGATAAGTTTACTTATGCTTTGTCGTTAGTGTTGGTGCAATGTGTGGTTAATTACGCTTTTGCACAGGTCTTGATGGTAAGTAATAATAATTACCTAGTTCTCATGAGATTATTCTTGAATAATTCTACTTTTACTACTTTTATTGCCAAAAGCTACCTGCAGCTGTTTGGCTTCTCTTTTCATACATGTAATGTATGAGAAAGATGTGTCTTCATCATAAGTTGCATTACTGGTACAAAGCTAATTAATTATAAAAATCGCTGCATCCATTTCTACTGTGCAGTGTGCTTACTTCCAGCTAATATCTTACATTTTTTTTTTATGAAATAGGTTTGTAATATGAGTAGGTTGCCCAGTAGTGGGACATATTATAAAGCTGTTTGTACTACCATGTAAATTATTACAAAAAAGAAGTATAGCCCAGTTGTAAAAACACATGACCTACGTAATAAAGTTACGGGTTTAAACATCGGGTGAAGCTCAAAATAGCTGAAAGTAAAGAAACCCAAAGATACGAAAAGTGTTTTAAGGCGACAAATACAAAATTCAAATTAAAATGTTATAATTTCCAAAATAGTAAAATAAATGTTTGAACATGCAGCTGTCGTGGACTCATGGGGAAGATACGACCCGAAGAGTTTACTACTTCTCATCGGCAATGACGTATCTACTCGCCATGGTGTGCTCCAACATGGCACTGCAATGGATCAACTATCCAACCCAGGTAAGATAAGTCCACAAGCACCCTTATACATACCGTAACTTCACAAATATACCATAATTGCGGTAGTCAGAGGTACATCCATCGCACGATGAACTAAGCACCCACACCTCACTGAGCTTTCTATTAGATCAACATGATGGGTGGTGAGTAGTATCGTTGTCTATAATGGTTGAACGAACTGCACTTTAGACATATTAATAACTCATTGGTGCAAGTCCAGTCCAGGCAAGACTGGGGCTGCCGCAGCGGCGTAGTTACTTACAGCAATTTTTTTAATGTACTCATTTTAGATTTACCATTAAATATTTGCCCTAATCTCCATAGCGTTGACAACACATCATTTTTGGAATTTGAATTCCTTTGGCAAAGTAAGTAAATGCCATTGCCTCCAAAAAATAGGATTTAGGCTTTATATTGTAGTGAGAAGATTATCTAACAATAACATTCAGGGAGGCTTATTAATAATATAATGTACCTAAAAAAACTGCATTGCTATTTAATAAAGTAAGTAATGCACAAATTTGTATCAACTGTCAGTATGAAAATCAGCTTAACTGTGACTGGTAACACAGTTCAAAATGGAATCAGGATTCAAAAGACTACACAATGTGTGATATTGAGCTCCTCTTCTTTTTCTTTTTTTTACTTATTTATGGAAACCATACAGCTTGTATTTAAACATAACAATACCATACCAATAATCATTAATCAATCAATATCTCCTATACTTAAAGGTTGCCTGCAAGAGATTGCTACTTAGCAATAAGGCCGCCTATTTTACTCATTCTATTTCTCTTTTGTTTTGTATTTTGTTTTTTCCTGTTTGTGCAATAAAGTATTTATTATACTTCCTTGTTTAACTATATCTAATTTAAGTAACTTTATCTATTGATATTAAAATTATTAAACTACTGTCTTGTTCAATGAAAATATCAAAAGTTATGTATCAAACAAAACTGGCCATAAAAATGTTATTTTAAAGTTAGGAAAGATATGATAAATTGGAGATGAGCATTTTTCTTTTAGTTGACCGAGCCTTGCCTAATCGCATGATCACCCAGGGTGTTCAAAGCCTCATTAAAACTGAGGAAAAGCATGTTCTTCGGAACCTTGATGTTGGCAGAATCATCATTCCTGAAAACATCTCCATCCATTGTTGACTACATAGTCAAAAGTAGAAAAAAGTTCAAGTCAATCTGTATTTTATAATAAATAAATAAAAAAAAATAAAAATATTAATTGACTCAAAACATGCATTCAAACTTATAAAGTTAGTTATTAAATAATTAATTTGATCACAAAATGATTTTTGTGATAAGGGCCAACGCTCAATATCTGGACCACAGGGGCCGTTGAAAATAGTTGCTGCATTTTATCGTAGGTATTCCCGGTATCCGGTTAGCCTGGGATACGTACATGCGCATAACAGCTGGTGCATAAATCAATATCTACGCCCTTCACAACTAGGACAATGGCAATAAACTGCATAGGTCATGACAGGAAGCCCCGCAATATGAGCCCTATTACGTCGCAACAGGGAGTTCCCCCTCGGCCTTCGGGTTACAGGGAGTGCTTTGCATTTTGCGAGCCGGTGAGATTGGACGGTGATTGGTCGATCTCCGGTGAACTACAAATATTGTACAAATTGAAACTTGTAATGGAATTTAATTACTCAAATAACGGTTCCGTGGTCCAGTAGTTGAGCGTTAGGCTCACGATCCGGAGGCCCCGGGTTCGATTCCCAAGTGGGGAAATATCACAAAAATTCCTTTGTGATCCCCAGTTTAGTTATATGACCTGAGCGCGTGATAATCAAATGATTTATGATCCAAACATGAATTCGAAAACAAATTCGACAATCAATGGTTTACGCATTTGCTGGATTCGAACCTGCGTCCTCAAAGTGAGAGGCAAGCGTCGTCGTCGTCGTCGGTAGAAACCGACTAGGCTACCAGAGCTCACATATAGACCAAATTCAATAAAAAATAGGTCAGAATCCGCATTCAAAGCTTCCGTTCTCGAGCTTCAAATTTATAACACCGGCATCAAACTTATAACACCCCTCTTTACATTGCGTTGGCGGTTAATGAAGCATGATAACCTCATTTGAGTATTCTTCTCTCATGTGGGTTGAGTGAGGTGGATTACCAACCTCATCAACCCTGGTGTCAGGATTACTATTGAGCCGCCAAAGGCCCTTGACATGACTCATCAACTCATGTAACGACTACTTACTTACATCGGTAAGTAGTAACTGGGACCAACGGGTTAACGTGCTTTCCGAAGCACGGATCATCTTTCATTCGGAATATCAGGTGATCAGCCTGTAATGTCCTATAACCAAACTGGCGATCACAAAGTGATTTTCGTGATGTGTCCCCACCGGGATTGGAACCCGGGACCTCCGGATCGTGAGCCGTATGCTCAAACCACTGGACCACGATGGCCGTTAGATAATTGATTATGACGTTTCAATTTGCAGCCACTTTTTTATACTAAATACTAAGATACATTATAGTCGTGTCTATCCAGAAAACACGGGACTTCGATGACAATCAAAACAAGCGTTGTCAAACAACTAACGGCCTCGGTGGTCTAGTTGGAGCGTTGGTCTCTCGATCCGCAGGGCCCGGCTTCGATTCCCGGTGAACATACAAAAATCCTTTGTGATAATGTTCACCAAGGTTGTTTAGGACATTGCAGTAAGTTGATCAGTGCTTCAGAAGTCCGGAGGGTACGTTAAGCAGCCTTTTTTTTTGACGTGACTTATTGTAGATTTGCCGAAGATGGCATTAACTACTTGGCCGGACAAATGGGGAGCGCTGAAGGCTCTCACCCGGTACAACGTTTAAGCGTTAAACAGCCGGTCCCGCGGCTGCTATTTGCTTAAGTAGCTAGCCTACACGAGCGAGGGGGGGGACCAGCTTTTGTCAGGGGGGGCAAACAACCTATTATCACCAGCCCATTAACGTCCCCACTGCTGGGGCACGGGCCTTTCCTATGGATGGATAGGGAGATCGGGCCTTAAACCCCCACGCGGGCCCAGTGCGGATTGGTGGTTAGTAACGACTGCTAATGCAGCCGGGACCAACGGCTTAACGTGCCTTCCGAAGCACGGAGGAAATGAAAACATTTTTTGGGGTCACCCATCCTATGACCGGCCTTTGCGAAAGTTGCTTAACTTCAACAATCGCAGACCGAGCGCGTTTACCGCTGCGCCACCGAGCTCCTCAAACAACCTATGTCTTTAGAGAATTAGGTAAAATTGCAGTGGTCACCCATGACCCAATCTGTCGCCCAGGGGGACCCCATTACCTCCCCCCCTGGATCCGCCCATGATATGAGCTGTATCTATAGTACTTAACCTAATAATAACTTTCAGAGGTACACCTCACCGGAGTTTCCTCTTAGACTATCGTGATTGGCGGTGAGCCGTATCACACTCGGTCAATGAATCGTCATCATCAACAGCCGTATGACGCCCACTGCTGGGCATAGGCCTCCCCCAAGGATCTCCACAACGATCGGTCCTGCGCTGCCCGCATCCAGCGGCTTCCCGCGACCTTCACCAGATCGTCGGTCCACCTTGCAGCGGGCCTACCCACTGAGCGTCGTCCGACAATGAATCGTAATTAAATTTAATAATAACAATATTTTATTTTTCCAGGTGGTCGGCAAGGCAGCTAAGCCGATTCCTGTCATGATTCTGGGTGTGCTTATCGGCCGGAAAAGCTATCCGTTTAAGAAGTATCTGTTTGTGCTTCTGATCGTAACTGGAGTGGTGCTGTTCATGTTTAAAGACAGCAAGAAAGGAGGCAACGACAGCCAATATTTTGGCATCGGGGAGGTTCTGCTAGTCCTCTCCTTGACCATGGACGGATTGACCGGGGCAGTGCAGGTAAGCGACTTTTTTTGAATCCTCAATTCGTGTCACCTTCATACCTCGCGCTGACAGCGTTACAAGCACACGCTGTACATCGATGCAATGCTTTCAATAGGCTAGTTTCCAACTAGTCAAACCAGTTACTTTTTGCTAAACGTCAAAACATGAAATTACTATGGAATTTGTATGATAAAGCAACTTGTAGCGTCATAGAAAAACGTGTCAAAATGTCTCACTTATTACATTTTCCTTTAGTAAAATTCGTAAATATGTTTTATAGAAAAAGAAGACGGTTTTATCACCTTTAGATCTGTCTTTATTTAGTAATCGGAATTTCGTAATTTATCTTTGACCTAGGAAACTACCTAACTACTGAAAAGGGGAAGGGGCGCCGCGCGGGGAGTTGGGGGTAGGGTCGCGTTAAAAGGTGATCACGCTGTCAAGTGGACTTAAATAGTTTTCCTGCTATAGACGGACGGATTTTTTTGCTTTGCGCAGCGAAATTATATAATAGAATATGTTTTTTTAAATTTTAGTTCTGTGTAACTGGTTGACCATGAATATATACGCCGTGATGCTCTCGCTATTATTCATTTTTGTTTTTTTTATTTGTATTATTTTATGCTCAGAAACAATAAAATTTCTCCTTTCAGGAAAGAATCAAATCGGAATCATCGCCGACCGCTTATTCGATGATGTTGAACACAAACTGGTGGTAAGTTGACAAAAAAAACGATACTTTTTTGTGTGGGTTATGAGGTCAATGATGGGTGGGTGCGCTTCCAGCCACCTTCTTTCTGAATCGTCCCGCCATCAGGGGTCGACCCAAACTGGGTTTCCCTAGGCATCGCAGATAATTGATATCATGTAGTTTGATTTGTGCCCAGTTAATGGCAATAGGCTCTCCTCCTATTACTATACACCTCTGCTTACCCTTTCGGGCGTGAAGCTATGTTACATCATAAAATGGTGCTAATTCCTGTAAATACCATCTAATTTTATTTTGAGTTATATCTGTCATTTTCTTATCCACCGAAAAGGAAAAAGACGGGTAATCGACATGCATAAAATTTATGGAACACACGTCAATTTTAAGCACAAATCTAAAACAACCGTCTAAAAGTTTTACATCAGTCACTGACCCGACACAGTTAAGTAGACAGCACGTCAAACGGATTGCATACCAGCGACGTACCTTTTGATTCGCCCGGGTTATTCATTCATTTACTCATTCTTCCTAAAATTAAGAGCTGTGAATCATCCGTCCCTTTCCTTTTCGACGGATATGAAAATGACGGATATAACTTAAAATAAAATTAGGCGGTGTCTGCAGGAATCAGGGCCAATACTTTACTAAAGCAATCAGAAAGTAGGCTCATCCCTTATTACATGAAACCTAAACATAGCTGGCGAGGAGTGTGTGGTAGAGAACATTAAGTGGCTTTGCGAACTTGAATGCGATTTTTCTATTTATTTATTAATTTATGACTGCATAATTATATGCGACTGTTGTAGTATCTCTCTCCCTCTCTATTTAAGAGCTGCGCTCTTGTCGGTGGAATATATTTATTTTAAAATCAAAAATTAGAAATAAGAATCATTTATTCAACGTAATTATCATAGATAAACTTGTTGAAGGTCAATAACTTTTTGAATTTACGTCATTTCGCAAGCTGTTATGGCTGAGGAGAAGAAATGATAAGAAACTGCAACAGCAACACATCTTTTTAATCAATGAGGGTATACATTACAAGTTATTTAATAGCTACACGAACACATTTAATACCAGACATTTTTATCATTCAATTATATAGCAATTAGGATATCGATATTAAATTACCAAATTCGTCCATGATCGACTGTGCATAATTTCAACTTGAAGTTAGGTACGTGTTATATATAAAGAATAAATACTACGTATAGAAAGATAAAAGTGCTGGAAAGAGTTGAAGAAAAGAGAACCATATTGAAGACTATAGAGAACCGGAGAGGAAATATGATTGGCCACCTGATACGACACGATTCACTTATAACAAACATCATAGAAGGAAAAATTGAAGGGAAGACAGGAAGGGGTAGACCTAGGAAAACATTTATGAAACAAATGAAAGAAAAGATGTAGGTCGTGTCGTATCAGGAGGTGAAGGTTTTGGCGGGATGAAGAGAGGAATGGCGATTACTCTACCGACAAGAGCGTAGCTCTTAAATAAAGAGAGAGAGAGAGAGAGAGAGAGATGGAAAGATAACTCTCCCCGCACTATTTCGAATCGGGCGCCGACCTCACGCCCCCTGGGTCCTTTTCTTAAATGGCCGTGGATTGCTAAGGAGTGTGGGAAGCGCACGGTTTGTTTGTCTCGCTCGCACATGCGCATTAGGCCGCACACGTTAAAAAATAGATTAAGACATTTTGAGAAATGAGTTTTACATTGAATGTCCGGTCGAGGAGTTTCTGATAGACAAAGTTTGTTTTGACTTTCAATAAGTTTTCTCTGATAAACCTGCAGACTTCGTAGTCTTGGTTAGAGCGTTGGGATCACGATCTGGAGGTCCGGGTTCGATTCCCGATGGGACATAGTCATCCAAATCGGTCCAGTGGTTTAGGCGTTGAGAAATCAGACTCATTGTCAATATTGGCATTGTAAATAAGTTTACATTATTTAATTTTACGCTTAGCGAATGGTATAAAGGCAATATTTATACTAAGGCGTTATTATACACTTATTTGCGTTTTTAATATCAATAATAATATACTTAATAAGTATATATAACAGCCTCGATGGTCTAATAATTATAGATTCCCGATGGTGTCATAGTCGAAATCACTTTGTGAGACTATTTTTTGTTTGGTAAGGACAATGCAGACTTGAATCCCTGATTGTTCGAAAAAGTAAGATCATTTCGTGCTTCGGAGGGCACGTTAAGCAGCCCCGGCTGTTAGCCGTAAAAGGACTTCCACGAACCCGCAGTGGAAAAGAGACAAAAGGTAGCCTATGTCACTCTCCGTCTCTTCAACTGCAATCACGACAATTCGTCGCTCCGTTTTGCCGTGAAAGACGGACAAACAAACAGACAGACAGACACACATACACTTTCCCATTTATAATATGAATGATGGGGGTGCATGAAAGGAGCTTCCCCGAGCAGCGCATTGAAGTTTTCTCGCGCCCGGCGCACCCTGGTAACAGTCTGCGGACGGTTTAGTCGGTAACGCAGACTGGCCGATCCTTTCACCACGATGGCGATCCAATGTGATCGGTCCTCATCAGGACTTTATTGACTCGCAAAGAAGAAGTTATAATGTTAGTATATATCCACTTAGCTCGTCTCCTTCGTTGTTCCAGGTCATCGGTAATCCTGACAATCGGAGTTGTGTTAAGCGGGGAGATATACCGTTTCACCACCTTCGTCGCCCAGTACCCTGAGATCCTGGTGTACATAGTTGCGCTTGCGCTTACAGGCGCTCTTGGACAACTGTTCATCTTCTTCATGGTAAGTTTATTTAAAAAAACCCATCTTCCATTATCCCGTTTTTCACAGGGTCCGCCTACCTAACCTGAAGATTTGATAGGTCCGGTTTCTTACAAAAGCGACTGCATGTCTGACCTTCCAGCCGGCGAAGGTAAAACCAGCCCAATACAAGTTAGATCACATACCTCCGAAAATGTATTTCTCGGGAATGTGGCTTTCCTCTGTTCTCTTTTCACTGTTCTTTAACTGGGATACCATGACTCCTTTTTAAGTAAGTTTACTTTAAAAAAAATACGTAAGGTCGCGAATATATCGCAATAGGGTGTAGCGTACATCCATCGTAAGATGAACTAAGCACCCACACCTCACCGAGCTTTCTGTTAGATCAACGTGATAGGTGGTCAGCGGTATCGCCGTCTATACTGGTCCAGCCAACTGTGTTGGTAAAAACTGCACTTAAGATAAACTAAGAATTCGTTGGTGCAAGGCCGGTACAAATACATTATACTTCTGGAGGTCCGGGTTCGATTCCCGATGGGGACATTGTCGAAATCATTTGACACATTACAAGCTGAATCACCTAATTGTCCGAAAGTAAGATGATCGTACTCCGCATGGCACGTTAAGGCGTTGGTCCCGGTTTTTACTGATGTAAGTAAGTAGTCGTTACGTGAGCCGTGTCAGGGGCCTTTGGCAGCTCAATAATAACCCTGACACCAGGGTTGGTGAGGTTGGTAATCCAACTCACAACGCACATAGAAGAACGATAGTTGTGGTGCAGATTCAGGTAATTTTGAAAAACAAAAGAAACTGGCGTAAGTAGTAGTATGGTAGTCCTCAGAAGTCACACACGCAATTGCGCGTGTACGTTAATGCGTAGTGTCTGCGTAAAGCGAGATCTTTTGCCGCGGTGAGAGCCTTCAGCGCTCCCCATTTGTCCGCCCAAGTAGTTTATTCCATCTGCGGCAAATCTACAATAAGTCACGTCATTAAAAAAAAAGTGACTTATTGTAGATTTGCCGAAGATGGCATTAACTACTTGGCCGGACAAATGGGGAGGCTCTCTCCCGGTACAATGTTTAAGACAACAAGCCTGAGGGTGCCCAGTTGGGCGCGAACATCGGCTCAGAGCGTCGTCTGAGAGGAAAAATATTTGAAAGAATAAGTCACGTCAAAATCAAAGAGGCTTTTCGTATAAAGTGTTCGGGTGTGCCGAAACTTGTGGACTTAATGATATCTTGTTAAAGGTGGCCGAGTTTGGACCCCTCCCCTGCTCCGTGGTGACTACAACGCGCAAGTTCTTCACTGTCCTGGCATCTGTAGTCATCTTCGGCAACGTTCTACTGGCCCGACAATGGTTTGGAGCTGTTCTGGTGTTTACGGGTAAGATTGTCTTCGGACTATGGTTGTTTCTACTCTGATAGGGACAATGCGCGTGGATTTTGTGTCGTTAATGCCTTTGCGGCAAATATACAATAAGAAAGGAAGGGAAGGGAAGGAAGGGGTAAGTAGGATTGAGAAGGGAATGTTAGGTTGGTTTGGACACGTTGAGCGGATGAAGGATAATAGAATTGCAAAAGCGGTATATAAAGCGAAAGTTGATGGTAGGGCTGGCAGAGGAAGACCGAGAAGGACTTACGATGATCAAATTGGAGATGTCCTTAGAAAAGGTTCAATACGATCTACTCTGAACCGGCGGGCGTGTATGAAGCGATTGATGAATGTGGAGGAAGCAAGAGATGTGTCAGGATCGAAGCAAATGGAATTCTATAGTCTCTGCTTACCCCGGTGGGAAATAGGCGTGAGTTTATGTATGTATGTATACAATAAGTCACGTCAAAAAAGCGTGGATTTGTGAGTGTGACTAATCAAATCTGTTAATTTTTACTAAACGCCACGAAATTGCTATGGGATTTGTTTGAAAAAATCACACTGTGACGTCATGGATAAACATGATAAAATGTCGGACTTATTACGTTTGAATATTTTTCGTGGCGGCCTCCGTGGTCCAGTGGTTTGAGCGTTGGGCTCACGATCCGGAGGTCCCGGGTTCAAATCCCGGTGGGGACATATTACAAAAATCACTTTGTGATCCCTAGTTTAGGCTGATCACCTGATTGTCCGAAAGTAAGATGATCCGTGCTTCGGAAGGCACGTTAAGCTGTTGGTCCTGGTTACTACTGATGTAAGTAAGTAGTTGTTACATGAGCCATGTCAGGGGCCTTTTTCGGCTCAATAGTAACCCTGATACCAGTGTCGAAGAGGTTGGTAATCCATCTTTCAACCCATACGGGAGAAGAAGATCAGAATTTCATAATTTATTTTGAGCCTAGTACACAACCCAATTATGAAGGTACGGTCACGAGCATTAATATGTATACACTTTGGTACCATGTCACATTAACTTTTTTGACAAATTGAACTGTAAGTCTCACTAAATGTCAAATATGTTAGTGCGACAGAGTCCTAGAGTACATTATATTGCTCATGATTGTACTTAATGTTTTTTTTTTTTCATTTTAGGATTGTTCCTGGACATCTTCTACAGCAAAGGTAAGGCGGCTCGGTCGAGGAGGGCGTCGCATAAATGATTATCGGCCCACCGAATGCTGATCATTCTCATGTACTTCGTCTATTTCATGCTTATCTTAAGCATTAACGTCGGCAACATGACTTCACCAGACTGAATTTGGCGCTTTGTTGTAAGAAAACTTTAAATCAATATTTTAAATGTTATAAATTGTCCGTACTGATGTTAAGATCATAATGAAAACATATAATAACCACAAATCCAGCGGACACCTAATTTTAAGTTATACCTGTCATTTTCTTATACGCCGAAAAGGAAAGAGAGGGACAATTGACAGCTGTTAGTTTTAAAAAGAATGAGTGAATGAATGAATACCCCGGGTGAGTCAATATCTCTCTGGTATGCAGACCCTTTGATGTGTGCTGTCAGCATAATTCTGTCGGGTTAGTGGTACAATTTTTAGAGGGTTGTTTTACATTTGTGCCTAAAATTGATGAAATATATTTACCATTTTTGACAATTCCTATAGACACCATCTTATTTTAAGTTACACCTGACATTTTCTTATCCGCCGAAAAGGAAAGTGACGGGTAATCGACAGGCATACAATTTATGGAATACATTGGCACGTAATTTTTATACAGATACCTATAACAACCCTTTAAAAGTTTTACATTGGCCAATAACCGGAGATAATTAAGTTGAGACAGCACACGTTAAATGTGTTGCAATACAGCGAGATAACTATTTAATTGGCCCGGATTACTCATTCATTCGATCATTCATTTTAAAATTAACAGCTGTCAATCACCCAAATCTCTGATCTCATATCCGTGATTTTAATCGAGAAGTTTCATGTCTGTCTTAACGTATAAATGTGTGTTAACATGACTTGTTATTCTTACAAGCGGGGATGCCTCTTATCTCATACTTCCACTTGATATAATATATGAATAACGTTAAAACTCAAATATTCCAACGAAGTACAACACTAAAAAATGAACTAGAATGAATATAGAACGTATAAATTCAGGGTGTTAGTGATACAGTACCAGGGACGGTTCATCTCATGAATCTTGAGATAAAAGTGGAATTTTCATTGCAAAAGTATAGAATTTAAGAAAATTTTGCGACGGGATTTCACTTTGTATTAACTCAGGATCATGAGATGAATCATCCCCCTTAGTAATCCGTACTGTGTCACTGACACGCTGTATATAAATCAAATTAAAATGTTTTTGTGCAATTTTGTTTATGAGATGAGCTTATAATACAAAGACGTAATATTATTTCATTTTGTTTTAAGATAACTATAAGAATTTGTAACGCGTGTTGGAAATATTTCTATACACTTTGTAAGGCTAGTGCGTCGTGTCATTGTGACTGTTTCCATACTAACATCCACATACACAGGACAGACATTCTTATCTTTGTACAAACAGCCTATATACGTCCCACTGCTGGGCACAGGCCTCCCCTCAATCAACCGGAGGGAGAACCCGTCTGAGAAGCCGTCGCCGCTATGAGAGGGAGCCATCGTATCAACACACGTTACATCCCAAACTAGACATCGTCCCTGACCCCAAGGGACCAATGACATTCCATCAGGTCTCTTGCCGTCCGATCGGAAAATCCCGTTGGGTCCGAGGACCGAAGGAATGCCAGCGGTCGCCAGAGCCCTCCTAAGAATGTCATTCAAAGATGCGTGGTGGTACTCTTCCAGCAGACCTCTGACACGAGAGACCATGCTACCCCAGCTCCTTGCTGCTCCAGCAAATTCGCTCCAGCAAATTCGTCCTTACTCCCAAACGCAAAGCCACCATCAAAGATAAACTGGTATTTTCCACAAGAGTTCCCAGAACAGAGGATGGATGTGCCTGTAACCAATATCCAGACTTCCTCTCCGTCACAGCCAAAATCCGAGCCGGCTCCAATGGATTAGCACTGGACCCAATTAAGATTTCCTTTACCTTTAAACATAAGGGAAAATAATTGAGTGGGAAAAGAATCATCAGTAAAAAAAAATATTACGTCGCATCTTTCAGGCTTGAATCAACTGATTGTCCGAAAAAGTAAGATAATTCCATGCTCCGGAGGGCACGTTAATCCTTTGGTCCCAGCTATTAGCCGTAAAAACACCTCCACCAACCCGCATTGGAGCAGCGTGGTGGAGTATGCTCCATAACCCCTCTGGTTGATTGAGGGGAGGCCTGTGCCCAGCAGTGGGACGTATATAGGCTGGTTATGTTATGTTATTACGTCGCATACAGTGGCGAAAGAGTCAGTGTGACAAACATTACCCGTGCTCTATGTCGGCCTACAATTATCGGATATTTTTTTTTTATTAGCAACCCCAGTCGCAGTCAGTAATCGATAGATATCGCCACTTGCAACATTGCTTTGATAATGCATCATACGTAACATTTTAGAGGGTTATTTTAGATTTTTGCCTAAAATTGACGTGTGTTCCATGAACTTTATAAATTCCATTTTGTAATCTTTTGAAAGAAATCATGTTTGTCTTTTCAAATACCGCTAATTTGTCCAACAACAGATTGAGTTTTAAATTTGCTTATATCTGTGGTATTGGTAGCAGTATCTATCTAGCGATAAACTGACTGTTATCATTTAGGGAAAAAAAATCATATACGAGTATCTAAAAATACCTAGGAACTACTGTAGGTATTTAAAATAAAAACGACTGGATATTTAGAAATTATTAAAAACGGGCACAATAACATATCAAATACTAGCATTTACTTTGAAAAACAAATTGTATGATATAAAAAAATATATAACCATACTGAGATTGTAGGTCCATACAATATTATAAAGCTCAATTATATTTTTTTCTATTCTTGTAATAGGGGTAATATAGTAGATAGTTAGATAAAATACGACAATGTACCATTGTTCTTTGGTTTAGATTTGTCTGAGCTAATTTTCATCCAAGCACATGTCGTCACCCTATAGTAATAACCACATGAGAGCGTAAAATGTTTTTTTCTTAACTAAACCTTGCAATAAATTTAGTTTTTGTTGAAGAAAATCACAAAAGAACGCAGTTTTTCAAAAAATGCGCTTCTGTGCAATCATTAAGTGTAAAACCATAAGTTGATGAAGAAAATAAAACATTGCTTAGACCTCACAAAGAGAATGCAAATAAAAACATAAACAACATAGGTAATCTTATCTCTTCTTACGTTTCAAATCAATTATTAATCGTCTTAATCCTTCCGTCCTGTATATAATATCACCTATACAATGTATAAACATTCCCTTAATTACTATGGAATTTGTATAAAAAAGCACACTATGACATCATAGAAAAACGTGATAAAATATCGGACTTATTATTACGTTTTTCTTGATTAACAACAGTCATACAGTAAGTATTTATTTTACATTAGTAATTGATTATTACCTACTAGCTGTTACCCGCTACTTAGTTTGAGTTGGACCCTACTATGAAAACTATAGAAGTTTCATACAAACTTTGTCACCCCTTTTTACCCCCGTTGAATTTCGAAAAATTCCGTCTTATTTTTACACATACGAAAAATTTACGGGAATTTTAACTTAATATTAAGCTGAATTCTCTCTCAGTATTCGGTGTTACTAGCATATACATAGTAAATCAAAATGTCTGGCCTAGGAACCCAATGGTGTGAACTCCCTTTCTTTTTCTTCAGTAACACTACACTGTACCGTACTTTGTAAATGTATTATATTTAAAAATGTAATCGTTAATGTGAGTATACATTATAGTAATATTTAAACTCTTCAGGAGGTTGTGCTATGATCGCAAAGACTTTGTGGTAAGTGAAACGAACGGGGATGTTAGTTTTTAAAACTAGACATTATATTGTTACTACTAAGGCGGGAATACACAAGCCATCTCTGAAGGTACGGTAGACAACAAATCTATTTGAAAAATTAAATGACTGCTGTTTGTAACACGAGGAAAGAGGAGACTGGTACAGAGACAAACCGCATTGTAGTTTAGATTAGCTAAGTAAAATAACATTTTAAATTAAATAAATAAAAAAAAAACTCAAAAACAATGTTAAGTCCTGTTCCAATTCTGATTGTAGTCAGTTAAAGGGGTTAAAATAATAAATGTCTAATTATTCAATTCAATTCTTAATGTATAACATGTATATTTCCAGATATAAGTGAGTACCACAATAATAATTTAATATTGTTTAAATTATAGAATTAATAACGATCACATTAAAATAATTCATGTACGTGTTTAAGGGTCAATTCAAATTATATTTATAATATATCCGTGTAATTTCTTAATAACACATAATCAGATTTATCAGTGTAATTTCTCAATGTTTAGCTTGCAGATGTAACAGTTTCATAATTGGAATTTGTGTCATTTAACGGTATTGTATTTATCAAGATCTAAATGTTAAATATAGTAGTGAATGCAAAAAGCGATTCTTTTTTTAAAAACGAATATTTTCTAAATGAGTTTTGACAGATGTTGCCCACAATAGCTGATAACTCGTATAGTGTTTAAAGCGTCGTATCCACTAGGCAACAAGTAACATATACGGCAACGTTGCACAACAGCGCGCGATGTTGCCAGCTGAAGCGCAACATGTCACGCGGCTTGTTGTTTATTTAGGGAGCATCGTTAGTTGAGCATCAATTGTTGTAGACTGGAGACGTAACGCGCAACAACACTAGTTCCTTTGGCGACATGTTGTCGACGTCAGACGTATATTAGATGCTTAGACAGGCAACGTTGTTAAACAAAAGTTCCGTGCTAACTTTCAACATGTTGTGACATGCAACATGTTGCCAAGGGGAAACGCGGCTTAAGGCTACTGATCTTTTTTAATATGTCTGCCCGATCCCCAAGCGTTCCCTTTCACTACCTCTCACGTTCGCCTCATACATATCTCTCTCTATTTAAGATCTGCGCTCTTGTCGGTGGAGTAATCGCCATTCCTCACTTCTTCCCGCCAAAACCTTCACCTCCCGATACGACACGACCTGCACCTTCTCTTTTATTTGTTTCATAAATGTTCTCCTAGGTCTACCCCGTCCTCTCTTCCCTTAAATTTTTCCTTCTATGTTTGTTATAAATGAATCGTGGCGTATCAGGTGGCCGATCATAATTCCTCATACATCAGTCTCATTAATAAACTACGGACTTAGATTTTGTCAGATAAAACTTAATTTGATTTTAGTTTGTCAAGTCTAAAAGTAGTGCCGTCCTTCACTTACGTCGAAAATAGGACAGAATCTAGTTTTAGAATTGTGAAACTATATTAAAATTAAGTTTGTGTCTACAGGAATAAGCTTTAGGTACATTTTAGAGTATAAACAGTTATCTACTGAGTCGTCGAGTCATAGATAATATTAACAATGAGGAAAAACTGCCTAGTTCTCCCATCAGGTGTCGCTACTGTCGACAAAAATCTTTAGTTACGTGGCCATAATCTGAATTATCCTATGAAAACGTCATCGTTGATAGGCGAATGAACGGAATCGACGTTACTATTGCGCTCAACTAATAAGTGCGAGCGAGTACGATTGATAAATACGATTTCAAACCCGACGACTCAGTTCATAACGGCGGCGTGGCTATTTTTATCCATTGCATCTATTCATCGCACTATCGTTACAAACCTTTCTCGATTCTCGTCACTATACGTTGTTTTATCCTCACATCACTATGGCGATGCGATCGATTCCTATAGACACCTAATTTTATTTTAACTTCTTCCTGTCATTTTTTTATCCGCCAAATGTTAATTTTAAAATGAATGAATAATCCGGGTGAATAAATAGGCATCTCGCTCAAATGTAACCCGTTTGACGTGTGCTGTCAACTTACTTCTGTCGGGTTTTTGGTCGTGTGTTCCATAAATATTATGCCTGTCGATTAGCCGTCTCTTTCTTTTTCAGGGGATAAGAAAATGCCAGGTATATCTTAAAATAAAATTAGATGGTGTGTACAGGAATCAGCACCAATATTTGTTCAGCTTCACTGACGCGCCATTCGCCGACGCATTGCACCTGTGGGGGAAAGAGATAACAAATAACCCGTAGTGACTATTAACCATTCCAATCATACATTAGTGCAACAAGTATTATTCAAGTAGTCTGTCCCTCTCTTTCAAAACTAGTAAGGCTGAAAGTGCGTATTAAAAGCATGCGGAGTAAAAGAGACAGATGTATATTACGTATTGTGTTCTGTTGCTGTCTCGTTTTAATATGCATATTAGAGAGAATAATCGTGTCGAGTGTTTATGAAGCCGTTCATATAAATATAATCTGTACCCGTTGCATGACACGCTTGTCGCGCGCGACAAGATTATGAGTCAATAGAAGTAGTTTATTTAATAAGGGACTCGATTCATTTATATGATGCACGTAAAATTATAATGATATACACCAAATATTTCAAAGAAAAAAATATAGCCTGCCCAAGTCTGAGTTTGTTATTCTTAGATGGCAACTATGTGCTATGCAATACTATCGATCGTTCGACCATAAATTTAACCTTATATATTTAACTTGTTTTCATTTTCATCAGCTTCCAGTAGAACACCTATTTGTAATTCGAGTAAATGACGTCATATGGCTTTGGTTTTTTATATTGTTTAGAGCTAGGTCGTTCTTTTGTCGGTATTTACTTTCCCATACTCACTCTATAAGACATAGATGGTGCTGTTCAGATTTAACGTGATTAATGGCAGAGGAATAAAAGTAATTGTCATAAAAGGCATACATAAAAATGGCCAAGTACGAATCGAAGTGCAACGAGTATTTTCTAACAACTGTCAACACATATGATATTCGTGTTACGTATTCAACAACAACAAATATCATTTTTCATTCTACTCGGGGATCTTAGAACAAGAACAACTCTCACTTCGCATTCGCATTTCGCTTTAGATTTTGCACAATAAACCACACTCAGTTTGACGCTTGTATGTTGTACCGCTTGTCTTATGAAAAAAAAAAAACTCATTTATTCTTTTTACTTCTTCATTATGCTATTTTGTTAATTGTTCGAAAACCCTCCATAATAATTGGTATTCCCTGTGAAACTTTCTGGAAAAACCGGCTATCGTGTACCGTTCAAGTGGTACAGCCCTATCAAGGTTGGACAGAGGGACAGACATACAAACAGACAGACATGAGGCGTGGGATTAGTAATAGAGCTCCCCGTGTCGGTACGAACCCCTAAACTGATAATGCCGTAAAGCATAAAAATGTTTGTGTTAAGAAATGTGAAGTTAGTCGATTTAAATGTTTTACATTACTATAGAAAACAAGATGAACCAGCCTTTGTAGCATGCTGCGTATATCGCGCGCGATGCGATATTTGAGCCTGTATTATTCCTTTATCTGGAGGCATGATAGTGCCTCCGCCAAGACCAGCAAAGGGCAGTACTTACCTTTTCTGGAAATGTTTCTTCGATTTTTGAACCCTCATAACTCATGTTGGATTTATACCAGTTAAAAAAATTCACAGGATTTATCGAGGAACCAATACAGTTGTTTTATCACGTCTCACGCGATATGCGAGTGCCATGCTACGGCTACAGTAAAATGAGAGTCTGCCAAATAATAATTATAAAAAAATTACCTACATTAATATGTAAGAATAATAAAATATAATACTTTAAAAACTATGTATAGAAGCAATATTGAAATGTCATTTATCTTCCAAACTGAACGGTATAACCTCATCTGTGTACTTTTTGTATGCATTTATATGAATAAGTATTTTTTGTAAATATTTATACTTATACATACGTGGAATATAACAATATATATTTTTAAATTTTGCGTGTGTTTTTTACCTACACCTTTTACATTTTAAGTCTTTAAAAATGTCCTTTTAAAATCCAAACACCATGATCACAAAGTGATTTTTGTGATATGTTCCCGAACCCGGGACATCCGGATCGTGTGCCCAACGCTCAACCACTGGACCACAGATGCCGTTACATACTTGAGCATACCTTGTTTGTACCATGGAACTGACTAACTAAATTCTCTCCTTTTGAGTCTGCCATAATCGGTACCGATACATATAAGTACGGTCACGAGCACTAATATGTATACACTTTGGTACCATGTCACATTAACTTTTTCGACAAATTGAACTGTAAGTCTCACTAAATGTCAAATATGTTAGTGCGATAGAATCCTAAAGTGGGTACATTATATTGCTCATGACTGTACACTACTACACTATTACTGGGTTTTGTTTATTTTATTTCACTGGATGTTTAATAGTAGTACCTACCGATTATGACAAAGATAAATATGTATATATACACCTATATATATATAAATATATATATATATATATATAGCGTCCGGCCATTGCGGCATAAGATGCGCTCTTACATGTCTGAGGGTTAAAAATGAGCATGAAATGTGCCCACATTTTAATAATTCATTTAAAAAGCAATATTACAATTGGCGAATATAAGGTAAGTGCGCAATGTCAGTAAATATCAAATAGCAATAATCCTTTCTTAAATGAGCCGCCAGCACTGCACAATGCACGCCTCCGATATAATTGTAGGTTATAACACCTTGTCATTATAAGTAAGCTTAAACTTAAGTTACATTATCGTTCTTAAAATATAAACACAAAATATCAGTTTAACATCACATAGCAAAAAACAAATCACTCCAGTAGCCGTAGCATGTTACCCACATGTAGTAAAAGACGCAATGAGTCCACGTTATTGGCTGCGCGATAATAAACCAATTGTTTTACTTTATCGCTTCGAGCGCGATATGCAAGCCGGATACCACGGGGCCAGTGTACAAGTAAAAAAAACAGGGGTATGCTTTTTATTTATTTGAAGTACAGGACAACATACATTTTAACATAGAGAGTTATAATAGACAACCATACTTATATTTAAAAAAGCATCGAAATATAACCAGCTTTCAATTCAAACGATTTCTAATCCAAAACACTGGTTGCTGCACGCCAACGAAGTTCTGTTTAATTATATTACTTATCCATTTCATATTCTGTGGGTAGGTAGTTGGTATCTACACCGCACGTCACGAGCTGAAAATTCTCTCTAACATAACATAGCATCATGCCGATATCGCCAAAGAGGCCGGCAGAGGGGTTGTGTACATACACCCGCTCGTCAGCTGTGTTTAGCTATGTTTCTGTTGTTCTTTCTCTATACAAGTATAGTTTTATATTTCGATGTTACGTTCTTAACCTAGACACCCTAGACACATTGATAATAGAGGGTTGACTAGATATAAACAGGATATTACGCAAGGTGCGAGTGTAGCGTGATCTATAGATTTACACTATTCTGCGTCACATGAGAGAAATGATCGAATATATATTCTCAGATAATATAATATATTTAAATATAATAGATAATCATAATAAATATGGAAATAATAATAAATATAAATAATGAGATCTGTACCAGGGTACGGTCACGAGCAATAATATGTATACACTTTGGTACCATGTCACATTAACTTGTTTGACAAATTGAACTGTAAGTCTCACTAAATGTCAAATATGTTAGTGCGATAAGAGTCCTAAAGTGGATACATTATATTGCTCATGACTGTACGTGGACCCGTACTTTATCTGTAACTTCATATAAAGTTAATTGATATCAAAACTATTTTTTATTCAATACGGACTTATATTTTTTTTATGAAAACTATAATTATTATTTAAAAAAATATATATTAGCCGTCATTAGGAATAGAAGCTGGAATCTAATTATTTTGAGACCACAAAAGATCTTCAGATTCAACAGCATCTATCTTATCACAGTACTGACGTATTTATTTGTAATTTATTTTAATGAGATCAGCAAGTTACACACCTAAGGTTGCGACATTGGACCTAAGAAATTTAATTAACAGTGTGTCTAAAGTATAACAGAATTTACACATTCTAATTTTGATTTTTTAAACCCATCACCCAAAAAAGGAACAAATGTCTGCATATATTATGTGTAGTAGAGAAGTCTCTACTTCTGTAATTTACATCTGTCATTTACAAATTACCATTGTATTAATTGGACGATTGTAATCTCGGTTTAGTTTACTTTTAAAAAAAATTCTTAGCCGTCCATCCAGATCCATTTCCAAAAATATCAAGTACCCAGGTGTTTAATTCGGCTTAAGATATTTATTGTCCTTAATAGATAATTTAAGCTCCCATTTACTCTTAGGCACATGATCAGTCGTATTCTTATCTCCAAACGTTAAATTCAAGAGCCTTATGTCGCTTAAAGTATTTTTATAGGTCGTCCGGGTAAATATTTATTTAAAAATAAAGAGCTTCGTAAGTTAGATATTGACGTATATTCTTCCTTACTTACCGAACTCCACAGCGACTCGTAGAATTAAACAATATTAAAATAAAAGAAATAAAGAGAGTTAGGCTACTAATGGCCCAATCAATGTTGGTCCAGTAATCGCAACCTTAACTGATTACTTACACAAAGTATATATTGTGAAAATATACTTTTTCTCTAATTACTAATAATTTATTTTTGATGCCAAATATATTTTCTTTCAGGCCTTATTTATAAGAATATAATTTACTATAATAATACATAATATCAATCACAATATACTATGATATATATCAATATGAAATATTGATGTAAAGGTGCGCCGAATATTCGTTTGGTATTCGGTTTCGGGTTGGAATTAAAAGCTTTTTAAAGAAATCAACAGCACAATTGTTGTACTTAGATTTAAGTTATTAACTGACCTGATAATATATTTATGAAACAAGATAAACTATCGAACTTCTTGTATTTTTACGCTCCTTATTGTTATAAAACATGTGCTATATAGAATAATATTCGTCCAAAACATTATTCGGCGCATCTCTTATAAATACTATTATAATATACTTGTATAATATTTTAAACTCGTAAAAAAATTACATTTACTTACCCGTAAATTAAAACCTTAAGTTTTTAAGATATAGGTATAGAATACAACGCAATAGCGAAGAATGAATAAGTGTCTTACATGCTAACATCAATTTTAACATTTTTATTAAAGATGAATTTAAAAGTACTTAACATTGAATAAAATACCTACTTGAACATTAACTACTCACATTTTCATAACATTTACGTATTTAATCGTAGTTTTTTTTACTATTTTTGATAGCGATGTGCAAAGAAACTGTCGAGAACTTTATATATTTGTGTTGTCTACTTAATTATTTTAAAATATGCAATAATAGGTTTATAGACGTAACATAAGCTTATTGGGGTCGGAGGTACATCTATATGTACTATAAATATCTTGTATTATTAAGAAAATACTTGATATACAGGTTGTAATAATAATAAATAAATGTTGAGCAAAAATAACTTACAATACGGATCTACTTAAGCTAAATTGTAATCAAAATATAAGTAGAAACATTGTTAATACTTAGAATTACAACATTTTCAATCTCATTTTCATTACAACAACCTTCATAATAGATTATATTTAGTATAAAAGATACAATAAAAAATTGGCCATAGAAGTAAACAATTCTATCAGTAGGTAAGTAGTCGCCTCAGATTTCACGATGAGTCAGCCTATTAATTCCCAGCCGGATAAACAGTTTCCATATATCTCATTTTAGGTTCCTAAATTGAATCGCTTTATTTCTTAGTTCGTATGTATGAGGTCTGATGACGTACGAAACACTGTCGTCCGTCTGTGTGTCGTTTGTTATGGGGTTTCAAAAAAATAAAAGGTACATTTTATTAGGTAGGTGTACACAGTAGTTTTGATAGTTCAAAGGTACTATTAGCAAGTGTAAATTATAAATCAAATAGCACCTTTTGATTTTAATTTGGTCGAATCGACAATTGATATTTAACTTAATAATAATAAATTATATCCTAATTTTTTTTACTAAATTTAAAGGTGATGTAAATAATGACTTAGGGAATATTTTTTTACGGAATTAGTAAAGCCATGTGAAATATCTTCTATAGTACAGGCTACTACTTAAAATAATTAATTATTGTCAAGTACAATGACACTAAGATAAATAGGTTGATATAGGTAATTAATAAGATAGAATGGGTGTTAGTAGGATTGGCAAGTAATAAATATGGACGGAACTCGTCGATATTTGTTCACATTGCTCAATAATCCACTATTTATTAGAGATGCGCCGAATATTCGGTATTCAGTACCTAAACCGAATATTTAGGTGTCGTATATGAATATAATATAAATAACGTATTCCAGGAAACATTACAGTACTTAATGGAATTTTAAAAATAAAGTGGTTAGGTCATTACTAGGTTAGGGTGTAACCACTTTAAATCACATCTTCACTTACTGTCAGGTGAGATGGTTAAACGAAAAACCTGTGTTTAATAAAAAAAAAAAACATGATTTATAATAGACTGAACTAGTTATTTTCGTTACTTACTATCTCAGATGGTTTAAGCAAAATTACGCACTCTTTCAACGAAAAAGTTCGGTGGAATATATATATTCATATTCATTAAATATATATATTACGTATAGGCGCATCTCTACTATTTAAAAAAAAAAAACTCGTAGGTTAACACCCGCAACTTTAAAATAATCAAAGATCTTATATTATAAAATAAGAAAATTAAATAATAAGATGTTGCACACAACAATAGAGTGTAATATGCCGGAAAAACAAATGATAAGAACTTTTCGATCAGCATTTTGGTCAGTTTAACATGATGTTAAGAATAGGGCACTTTATTACAATCATACAGAATTATTTCACTTTGACAAAAATTCGAAGTGCATATCGCAATTCGAATTGTATAATTCAAGTTGTGCATTAATGTAATTCGAATTGTGCAATTCGAATTGTACGTATAATTCAAATTGTGCATTAATGTAATTCGAATTGTGCAATTCGAATTGTATAATTCAAATTGTGCATTTCGAATTGTATAATATAAGATCTTTGGTCTAATAGGTCTATGTCCGACAAACGTAACACGATTAGAATGACTGCAGGACAGAGATATAGTATGTCGCATTGTCTCTTTCGCATTAACGTTATACTGCTTAGTATGAAAGAGACAAAAGATAATTATGTCATTATAAACATGTTTCGTTTGTTGGACCATTGTGCAAGTGCACTGCCGAAGTAAGCACTTCCACTAGATGGCCAATGAGGAACATTCCAGGCTAAGTTCCGCAAAAAAAAATAGATGGCGCATGGCACTGTAAAAATCTGCTTTCTTTTAACCTGTATAACAGACTTAAGCATTTTTATCTTTGTGTTTGGGTATAAATGATGAGCCTTTTTATTACACACAGGCAGAATACACCTTCCACCCTCTTATTATTCAGATCAAAATATGTAGCAACATAATTCTTTACATAAACTGATCCATATATGAAGGAACAATTATTTTTATAAATGCTGCATAATTATACAAAAATGTAGCTAATGTATTGGCACATTAGCTACATTTTTGTATAATTATGAACTAGAGGAATGAGAAGTAAATTTTTTTTTTTAATAAACGTTAATAATCAGGTTAAATCTGGACAGCGCCATCTATAATTATTATTATAGCCTGGAAAATCCCCCGTTTAATGAATGAATTGATAAAGTGATCTTACAATCAGCAATAATCAAATTGTCAGTTAAAAATTCAATACAAGGCATACATATTATAATAATTTTATATAATATTATTATTAAGTAGTATGGAAAGGGTTAGGTGTAAAAAGTTAAGTATAACAATTCTTCAGTCAATGCTAAATATAGCCTTTTCTCTTTTCCTAAGTATAAGTAAACAGAGAATCCTAACAGTTATTTAAAACTTTTAAATATGGACTAGAATAAGTTACATTAGGAATATTTTTGTTTCACAACGAGTACATATTTTTTAACATCGATTTTTTTTTGGTTTTTTAAAATGCTATTTCCTTTTTTTATAAGGAATATTATGGTACTTGGCTCCTCGTCCGCGGGTCGTGGTGGATGGTTTTGTCGTTGCGGTATGGCTCCTCCGTTGTTAAAGACAACATCGGACCACTAAAACAGAGAATAAGTAGTTAGTATGTCGGTAAATAAATCACTCAAAATTCCCTAAACCTCGATAATAACTTAAATCTCGGCAATTCATGCAACATTCAAAATGTTACTTCGGCAGAAATCGCTAGTTCGTCGTGAACATGATCGCGCGATTCTATGCTAAGTGAAGAGTTTGATATTCCCGCTCCCCAGGTATGCTCATCATCACCAGCCCATTAACGTCCCCACTGCTGGGGCACGGGCCTTCCCTATGGATGGATAGGGAGATCGGGCCTTAAACCACCACGCGGGCCCAGTGCGGATTGGTGGTTATTAACGACTGCTAATCCAGCCGGGACCAACGGCTTAACGTGCTTTCCGAAGCATGGAAGAGCTCGAGATGAAAACTTTTTTTTGTGGTCACCCATCCTATGACCGGCCTTTGCGAAAGTTGCTTAACTTCAACAATCGCAGACCGAGCGCGTTTACCGCTGCGCCACCGAGCTCCTCCAGGTAGGCTCAATCGTATGAAAAGCCGCCATTGCTTGCCGTTTGATGACGTAAGCGTTACGATTAAATGCGTATCTCCAACCAACATTCCTAGAACTTAAATTTTATTATTGAAAATTAAGCGAATTACTGACCAACGCACTTCATTACTATCACTTGTAACATATATAATTATAAATTATAACTGTATAAAATTAAAACTGTAAGTATTCCTAAATCTTTTCCTAAAACTTCAAAATCGCCTTGCAAATTAAAAACATTAGGCGTGGGTCCGTGGTCTAGTGGTTAGAGCGTTAGGCTCAAGATCTGGAGGTCCGGGTTCGATTCCCGATGGGGACATTGTCGAAATCACTTTGTGAGACTGTCCTTTGTTTGGTAAGGGCTTTTCAGGCTTGAATCACCTGATTGTCCGAAAAAGTAAGATGATTCCGTGCTTCGGAAGGCACGTTAAGCCGTTGGTCCCGGCTATTAGCCGTAAAAACACCTCCACCAACCCGCAGTGGAGCAGCGTGGTGGAGTATGCTCCATACCCCCTCCGGTTGATTGAGGGGAGGCCTGTGCCCAGTAGTGGGACGTATATAGGCAGTTTATGTAGGCGTGGGTAATTTTTTTTTACAAAATGGCAATGGAGGGTGAGATGACGTCAGCGCGGTTAACCTTGAAATTTTAGCTGTCACTTTTGAGCATACCTGGTTTTGTACCATGCATGGCAGGTAATATAATTATACACTTGTCTTGCCCCTCATTCGATAGCCATAGTGTTGCCTATTGATAACCACTATCTATAGTCTGTCGATAGGCTATGCAAGATAGAAGCAATACCAATGTAACGATAGTTTTGATCTTAATCAGCTATCGATACTTATAGATGACTTTCAAGGTCGACAATTGATAATCAAAGTTTGGGGTCAGAGAATCATTTCTTTTTTGTATCTCCTTTACAACCTATACTTTGTATTTTTCTTTCGCTGTAGTTATTTGTAATAAATAAATTATTATTAAAAGATCTTTTATGACATGCGCAGTAAGATAAGTAGGTATACAAATTAAAGTAACATACTTTCCGACTTAAACAAACACATCATCTAAATCAGGGTCGTCGGGGTTGTAGTTAGGATCATCAATGATAGGTCCAATTACGGGTCCGTCATCGCCAGCATCTTTAAATATGATGATCTTCGGTGGAGGAGGTGGAGAACGCGACCGAGGTGGATGTTTGGGATCGTGTTCTATCACCACTTTTTCAATCCGATCCTCGTTGGAGACGTCGGATTCCGGAGTTACGGGCCTGGTATCAAAACCGTCGTTAATTTCCCTATAACAAACAATTAGAGACACATACGAACATTTGAAGTCAATAATTTCTTTATTTACATTTCACGACATTACAATGTAGAAGCGGCATTGCGCCTTGAAACATAAGTACACATAAATTAACTTAAGTCAAAACATATTTCACACATCATCTCGCGGAACCTCAGACACTCACGACCTAAATAACTCCATTCACAATCAAGAATCAAATTCCACAAAAAACGTAAGAATAAGTATTATATCTATTACATATTATTGCATTTGCTGCGCTTTAATTAGTTCGCAAAGCACTGTGTTTTAAACATAGTAAAGTAATATATCAAATTCGCAACGTCATCGCAAGAGCCAAGCGTTTACAACTACGAAAGAGATGTTGGCGTGCCTAGACATTATTAGTTCGATGTAAATGACCCCACATTTACTTACTCAGGGCTGTCGTCAGGGCCGAATGGGGTTTCCAGTTGTGCCTCCACCTGCGCTTCCAAAGATTCCAACTTGTCCAAAGATTCGTCGCGTTTGATCTGGAGTTTCCTTAACATCATCCACCTGGTCGTTTTTTCGTCATTCTCGCCGCTCATGTCGACTCGGTAGGTCGATAGCGGATGCCTGAGAAACATCAGATACTAACTATTACGGTGATCGGTTAAAATACTCCATGCACCCGGATAGCTGCGCGCCCACGCAATGGGTACCTATAAATGGCCGTCGCGGCAGATGGGCCAAAAGAAGATGGAAAGACTATTTAAATGCCTTTGAAGGATGCTGTGCTAGGAGGTTTTCTACCCACGTCTTTCCCTCAGCAGCTTCCGATGTGGTAGTAGTTTTACAGCTCAAATGAGACTCTCTATTGTGCTTCTTGCAACAGGACTTTCAAAACTAAATTTGGTTTTGCTAGTCACGCCCGCGCCCATGCAAGAGCCCAGGCTAACACTAGCTAAGGGTGTCGCCGTCGACGGATACGTCTGGGGGGACATCATCATCAGTTTTACAGCTAGTTACTTAATATGTGATTTAATTTTTGACGTTCAAAAAGTGCTAACAATTTTGCAGTATAAATATTTTTGTTTTTTTTTTATGCTCGCACAACACTGGCTTCTGTACTTTGACAGATCTAACTCGTACCGCGCATTGAAGCTATTGCAAACTGTTTAAACACTAATTGCATTGAATTAAACGTTCTTTCTAACACAGGGTGTTAGTGCGACGGAAAATTCTAAATCTCAAAGTTTTCGTTACGGTGTCACTAACAGCCTGTATATTTAGGTATTATAAACAAATTGACTCACATTCGCTAAGGAGATTTTCTTAAAATGCGTCCGAACCGTGTTGTGATTAAATTATTATGATAGTATTAGTTCATTCCCTCAAATAAAGATGTTTTGGCAGTTCAAACAAAGTGCAATATCAGTTGTACAGTGTTGTTGCACGCCGTCGCTAGTGACAAGATACGCCGTGGACACTGTTTTACAGATCATTATCATCATCATCAGCCCATTAACGTCCCCACTGCTGGGGCACGGGCCTTCCCTATGGATGGATAGGGAGATCGGGCTTTAAACCATCACGTGGGCCCAGTGCGGATTGATGGTTATTAACGACTGCTAATGCAGCCGGGACCAACGGCTTAACGTGCCTTCCGAAGCACGGAGGAGCTCGAGATGAAAACTTTTTTTTGTGGTCACCCATCCTATGACCGGCCTTTGCGAAAGTTCCTTAACTTCAACAATCGCAGACCGAGCGCGTTTACCGCTGCGCCACCGAGCTCCTCGTTTTTTACAGATGTGTTTGTCTATTTGTTATACAAGGTCTATGATTATAAAAGAAACTTGAGTAAAACAAACTTCTCGCTGGCGGCAGGCGGAGGGCCAGGTTGGGTGCGTTTCGGTTGGTCCATGACAAAATTGAAAAAGTAGTCGCGATATCGTCTTTCCCTGCGCCTGGCGGTGGCACGCATCGCCTGGCGATCACGGTAATCCTTTTTGAGTACCTCTTGCACCTGGAAAGAAATAGAACAAGAAATAGCTGATGTGCGTTTGTCATTATTGCTCTAAACATCAGAAAACCAGAATGCAGCAACTAATGACGTCATAATCA
This sequence comes from Pectinophora gossypiella, assembly GCF_024362695.1. Lineage (NCBI taxonomy): Eukaryota > Metazoa > Arthropoda > Insecta > Lepidoptera > Gelechiidae > Pectinophora > Pectinophora gossypiella. Next base: position 2,931,000 of record NC_065433.1, on the reverse strand, counting down.
TAGTAATTATGGTCATATTATACTATTGCGTAGTCTACATCGGACGAGAGCCGTCGGTGCTCCGTCTTTGTCCGATCATGTAAGTAAGTACTTAGTGAAGATTCAAAGAAAATCTTCAATTAGGCATGACATTAAAAGAACTTAAGTTGTTTGGTATGCGGAAGCCGTGGTAGCCCAGTTGGTAGAACGCTTGCCTCTCAAGTTGAGGTCACAGGTTTGGATGACTGTCGAATTTATTTTCGAATTCATGTTTGGATCATAAATTATTATCACGTGCTCAGCGGTGAAGGAAAACATCGTGAGGAAACCCACGTTTCCGAGAAATGCATTTTAGAGGTATATGACGTAACCTGTTTTGGGCTGATTTTCCCTTCGCGGGTTGGAAGGTCAGACAGGCGATCGCTTCTGTAAAAAACCGGACCTGTCAAATCTTCACGTTAGGTAAGCGGACCCTGTGAAAAAAACAGGTTCGATTCCCGTCTCTGGCTCAAAACCACTGAATTGGACTGTATACGAGTTTCACAACAACTTTTTATGTTGAAAATAATTGTCAGCTTCTTTTATCGTGTGGGTTGTGAGGTGGATTACCAACATCAGCAACCCCACCTGCTCGTCTACTCTAGCAACCACGGCAGACCTTGTGTCCTGAATAAAACACAAGAGATTTGTGAGTGTACGACGCCCCGGGCGAAAGCCATGCTGAGAGTCAGACAGTGTAGAGCTTGGCTGTGAATATATTGAAGCATGCAAAATGGATTCGATGGATGATCGATGAGTATATTAAAAGGTCGTATTGTGTATTATATATAACCTAACCTAAATAAATAAATAAACCTGCAAGAAAAAATCAGATATCCATCATGCAAGGATATCCGTTATCACAGAAAAGCTAAAAACCTTACTAGTATTATCGGCTATTTATCAAAACAATATTTATGTACTTATGCAGTATCTTACGGAAAGTAATGATAAAATACATTGTCAGTGGCTATAGAATTTTTGAGCTATCGTAGTTATGTTTGTAGGAGTAGTAGTAAAAGAGAGCCGGGTTGAACCGGCGACAGCGGCTCTCATACAAAATACGCATTAGGGTTTTCCATCCTCCTTCTATTCCATGGTAATAACATAAATCGAGTAATAAAAATAATGTCGTCTACAGTCGATACTTCAGGACTGCAGCCGACCGCATGAAGTTGAAGTCACGACTGTATGCAATGTCTACTGCGTGAAGTTGCAGTCACTACTGCATGTAGTCAATATCGACTGCATGAATTGAAGTCACGACTGTATGCAGTCAATGTCAAATGCGTGAAGTTGAAGTCAGAACTTCATGCAGTGAATATCGACTGCGTGAAGCTGAAGTCACTACTTATTAAAAGAAATTAATATTAGGAACATTATGTTAGAACTATCGAGTTTAGGACAATAAGCATAATTCAACAGACAAAACTGTAAGACCGTAGTTACCATGAACTCTTAACGGAGTCGCTTTTCAGATTTTCAACAAAAGGGTTTTAATAAATATTGCAGTACGGATTTTTGAATAGATACTTAGATGCCGATAGGGGTTCTTGAAGGTGTCTTGCTCGTTAGCAAGCTTCTCACGAGGCGCAGACGCTGCCGTATAAAAGACGAGGACTGTCGAAGGAATGTACAAAAGCTAAGGCCGAACTTGCAATCAAAAGATCTCAACCACTTCGTTTTCTTCCCGCGCGAATCTTAGTATAGATAGCAACGGACTGTATTTTATAAGCTAAGATTTAAAGAGGCAAATATTAAAGAATTTCTAGCCTAAAACTGTTCCAAACATAGAACTATAGAGATTGACTGGGAAAAACACTGTGGAAGCTGATATCCGCACAGGGAAATGGCAGTGGATTGCATGGGCAAAAGATCGCTAGTGGAAAACTGTTATTCGAGCCTTACAACCCAACAGGGGACAAGACAAAAAAAAAACGAATTCAGGTACAGAGTATACATAACAATGACAAAACAGATTGCGGCGGTCCCTGCACTAAGCGCAGCTTGTATCGCAGGGGCCAGGATTCGATTTGTTATATAAGTATTATACAATAATGGGTACACAGATCTTACCCGTATACAGGCTGGCCCAGAAGTTCAGGTTCAAAATGAAAAATTAGATAGAGGGGCTCATTAGCTACCAGAAACACCCCCATGTATGTTCAGCAATTATTTACGGTTTAGGAGATATGACCCATTTTGTACCTTTTTCTAGATTTTCTACCTTACTTCAGAAATAATCATTTTGTCGCTATCCCTTTCTTAATAATTATTTTATTTTACTTCACAACTATGCCTAAGGCTGTGTACCGCTCAATCAAAGATAAATTAAAGTCAAAACAAAAATAAAAAAAAAGTTATCGGAAGTCAAAGTGAAAATTCGACCAAAATTGTTACAGTTGTTAATACTTCGCCGAAGAATAATAAACACATGAGATTGTCATGGACCCTGAAAGTATTTCTAAAAACTGCTCCATTTAGGTAATAGGCTTTTAGAAACATCCGAAAAAAAGTACCCTTAATAAGGGCATAAAACTAAGTAATTAGCCCTAAAAGTTTGCAAGACAGACAGATTTGAAGGAAAATTTGACATTCTCATACAATGTAGCTGCTTCTTTCTAACGTTGTTAAAGGTGCTTGCTTAAAATATCAGTCACATGACTGTGACTGATATTTTTATATGACTGTGACTGTGAATGATATATTTATATGACTTATGACTGTGACTGTCATGTGACCATGACGAAGCCGTCTACTCCTGCCGCTGACTTTGTGGCTTTCAACTTCTCTAAGACCACATACATACACATTTAAATAGCGTTACGTTTCACTGTTGCCCACAGATCTCTATCAACTGGAGCGTTTGGGCTAGTAGCCCGGGACCAAAGGCTTTCCGTGCCTTCCGAAGCACATAATCATCTTACTTTTACGTACAAAGAACTATCTGACTGATTTTAGGCGATGCTTGAATTGAACCCGGACCTTCAGGTTATCAGTAGTAATTAAACTCACCCGTAATGGTGTTTAAATTTATCATGCAGGGAGTAATGAAATATATTTAAAATTTACTGTACGCCTCGAATGTAATTGATGGCATGACAGTTAGATCATTTTGCATGTCAAAACCAGAGCTTGAAACAATACACGCAAAATATTGTGAAACGAAAATAAATATTCAGTTAACTTGGTTATGTTTTCATTTGTTCGTTCGCGTAGTTGGTCAGCACGACAGGCTGGCTTCCGGTGAAGAGGAAACAAATTGATTACAAATTGAATTAATATGTGTTATTTTGTGTGGCTTTACAGCAGAAATCAAACATTGTGGCGTTTTAACAAGAAATAAGTGACTTCTGAAGGCATTTCCGTTAAATATGTCTAGCAAAAGCCAGAATACAACGGGAATTCATTTTGAACTGTTTTCAATTTTAATTAACTTTACTGCCTCCGTGGTCTAGTGGTTAGAGCGATGGGCTCACGATCTGATCCGAGTTCGATTCCCGTCGAAATCACTTTGTGAGACTCTGCTTGGTTAGGACATTATATTGCATTTACGCCATTTTACTATTTACGGGCGCCTTTTAAAACTGTAGTGTTTACATAAGTACATAAACACATCTTTTTGTAATACACGTCGGTATAATTAAATATATAAATAAATATGTGAAGGGTTTATCCACCATTTTCACTACCATTAGCATCTAAAAACTATAGACAGGACAGTTTTCTATGGCGAGCAGGCAGAAACCTTAATAACATAATAAAAGATCTTGATATTGATATCTTCAACTGTAGTATGCCATCAGTGAAGCGGAAATTGGCAAAAAGATATTAGTTGGTTAGGAGTATCATGCGTTGTAATTACGTGATCGCAGGCATTTTTTTGCTTGCAGATTTCTATCCCGGGCATTGTGGGCGACTACGTAGTTGATTTTTTCGTGAAATGTGTTTGTTATGTTTGTATAGGCACCTAGTTTATTTTACTATCTATTGTTGCTGTATGACCAACATATACCGAAGTCTATCTGTGGAAACCTATAATTGGCTCTTTTGTGATTTATATTTATGTTTATACTATTTGATGTAGCTGTTGGTTTTCCTATAAATAAATAAATAAATGTAATTATTATTATTATACGTAGTAGCCCTCAGTGTCTCACTGCAGGCATATGTAATATATTATAAAATACTTGAATCGATATAATCGATTCACATATATATTCTGTCGTCTCGGGCAATGCACTGCGCGGTGGCCACAATTAAAAAGTAAACTGTACGGGTATGTACGGGGGTGGAGAGAAGACGTAGTGTGTGGCAACGAGCCGATATTTATTTATATAATTACATTGAGACGAATACACTACAAAAGCTATATGATCTGCTGAGAGTACTGAGACTATAAAGTCGAATGTAGTGGTTTAAAATTTAGGGATTCGAACCCATGTAAATCAAGCGTTCTCCGCTTGACTATCAAGTAGCAGTACTACAGTAGACTATCGACCGTGCAGGTGACAAAACGGGCATAAACAAAAGCTTTTATTGTAAATTCTTTGCTAACGGTACGGTACAATGCTATGCCGTTGTGACATCGGACAGTCGGGCTATTATTACGGCGAGTATGGGGTTGCTAGGCAACGGGTTGTAGAAGTCACGTGGCCCAACTACGCTTTTTGTAAGCCTAGAGTGTCGAGAGGGGACATGTGTTCGAACTATGTAGTCATTTTGCGAAGTAAATTTGCGACGAGGGGTGAAAATGATATCAAGTCGCTTTGCAAGTCATATCGCTACCTAGACAATTTGAGACCAACCCTAATTAGTAAGGTATTATGAGGTATCTACCTTACTAATTGGAATAAAATGTGAAGTACCGAGTCGATATTGTTTTAAAACAAATTTTAATAGGGCCTGCAAATAGTTTTGTAATAAGTAGGTATACTTAAAAACCTAAGCAAGAATCAATATCGCAATATTTTTAAAATATTAGCTATGTTCTTCTATCGTGTAGGTTGTGAGGTGGATTATCAACCTCATCAACCCTGGTGTCACGGTTATTATTGAGCTGCCAAAGGCCCCTGACATGCGATAGCGGAGACTGTAGTAATAACAAAACCTTACCTCGCTGTTCATGAAGCAATAAAGGACCGCGATGAAGAAACTTTGGAAGGACCTCAGGAAGTGCGTGATGTAGCTCCAAGCCGCGAACAAGGTGACGTTGGAGTTCAGGGGTATTTGCAGCATGTTCAACACGTTAGTCGTCCCCAGCAGCGGGAGAAGCAGCAGCGTGGCCCTGGTAGCTTTCCTGCATCAAACATTTACAAACGTAAACATTAACAAACATAAACATTTACAAACATACACATTTAGAAACATAAACATTTACAAACATAAAAATTTACAAACAAAAGTGAAATGTTTTTTAATTTGCTAGCCTTATGCATCTGAAATTTCAAATATCAAGTAGTAAGTAGGTACTAAGAATGAATAGTAAAATTAATAAATAACGAAGTGCACGGAAGCGGCAAGCCGATTAGTTCTAAGCGCGTACTAAGTCCATCTATTAACACTTTTCCTTTATTAAGGTACCAAAATAAGTAAAATCTAAAAGCTATACCAATTAATCAAATCAATCAAAAACAAATATACTTTACTGCACACAACATACAAAACAAAACACAAATGGATGATAGACACAGTACAATCCGGCGGTTAACTAACTGGCGGCGACTAATTGTGCAAGATAGCACAATCTTTTATATAAAATCTCTTTTAATACTGTTTTTTATTCCTTCATTGTCTTTGCATTTTGATATAAGTTCCCAGGACTTTCTTTGGCTTCTTAAATAGCCTGTAGTTAGAAACACCGTAACAAAAACTTTCTTGGATGATTCAGACAATGATTCTAAGTTGATATCAAGTAGAATTTAATTTGGAATAATAACTTTTTTATCCTCAGTCAGATAAATTTATACTCAGTCGATTAATTAAAAAAAAAAACTTACTGTGCGCGTACAAGCTCCGAATCGGTAGACTGACGAAGTTTTTTGATGATCACGCGCATAATGCTGATCATGAAGATGAAATTGCACTGCAACAAACCATTTATTATTAAACCAGGTGTATTAAATGGTTTTAGGATTAGCCTCACTTATTTTTACCCAAAAAATGTTGACCTAATGCTACATGCTGACCACCTGCAAACTGTACCTACCATTTTTACCGACTTCAAAAAAGGAGGAGGTTCTCAATTGGACTTAATAACTTCTTAAGGCGAATAAATGAATTATTATGAATCATACTAGCGGCCGCCCGCAACTTCTTCCGCGTGGATTTCAGTTTCCGCGGTAAGAATTTCCTGGTAGATTTTTCCTACTTACATTTTGTACAATTCACACAATATCTTTATAAATTGTACCCTGTGTGGTATTCTGATGTTTTATCATCACCAGCCAATTAACGTCCCCACTGCTGGGCACGGGCCTTCCTTATGGATGGATAGGGAGATCGGGCCTTAGACCACCACGCGGGCCCAATGCGGATTGATGGTTATTAACGACTGCTAATGCAGCCGGGACCAACGGCTTAACGTGCTTTCTGAAGGACGGAGGAACACGAGATGTTTTTTTTTTGTGTTCACCCATCCTATGACCGGCCATAGGATGGGATTCTGATGTATAAGCTACATTATTGTAAAGTTTTATTAAAATCCATTCAGTAGTTTTTGCGTGAAAGAGTAACAAACATTCATACTCACAAACTTTCACATTTATAATATTAGTAAGATTACCGTTTATTAGTCAGTCTAAACAAAACACGTAGGTACTTACCAAGCATACAAACAGCCGAGGTCCTTGCAGAATCCAGTAAATGTATGAGAAGTTGTATCCGTACCAGCAGCTGCAAAAGTAATAACACCTTAATAACATGTAATAATAATAATAAAAAAATAATAAGATGTGACAGCCTCCGTGGTCTAGTGGTTAGAGCGTTAGGCTCACGATCTGGAGGTCCGGGTTCAATTCCCGATGGGGACATTGTCGAGATCACTTTGTGAGACTGTCCTTTGTTTGGTAAGGACTTTTCAGGCTTGAATCACCTGATTGTCCGAAAAAGTAAGATGATTCCGTGCTTCGGAGGGCACGTTAAGCCGTTGGTCCCGGCTATTAACCGTAAAAACACCTCCACCAACCCGCAGTGGAGCAGCATGGTGGAGTATGCTCCATACCCCCTCCGGTTGATTGAGGGGAGGCCTGTGCCCATCAGTGGGACGTATATAGGCAGTTTATGTAATAAGATGTAATGTAATAATAAAACCAATAGCGAATAATCTGCAATAGTCCTACACGAACCGGGGATTGTCTTTACACTTCCATAGTGCATACAGGGATAATCGCCGGTGGGTGTCACACAACATTTAGAGTAAATTGTCTATTTGTGCTGTAAGACCTTCCTTCTTGGCTTTATGATTCTTGGTCTATGGAAAGGAGGCTTTTTGGCGGGAACGTGAACGACAGGGTTGCTTTCTTCATTAAATAATCTAAATAATACGAAGTCGTATTTTGTGGTTAATGATCACATTAAGTTACCGTAGTTAAGTTAACAGCCTCCGTGGTCTAGTGGTTAGAGCGTAAGGCTCACGATCTGGAGGTCCGGGTTCGATTCCCGATGGGGACATTGTCGAAATCACTTTGTGAGACTGTCCTTTGTTTGGTAAGGACTTTTCAGGCTTGAATCACCTGATTGTCCGAAAAAGTAAGATGATTCCGTGCTTCGGAGGGCACGTTAAGCCGTTGGTCCCGGCTATTAGCCGTAAAAAACACCTCCACCAACCCGCATTGGAGCAGCGTGGTGGAGTATGCTCCATACCCCCTCCGGTTGATTGAGGGGAGGCCTGTGCCCAGCAGTGGGACGTATATAGGCTGTTTACGTACGTACGTACGTACGATCACATTAAGTTAGTCGGAAAATATTCGCGATAAAGTGTAACTAGGTATCCATTTTCGCTTCGTGCCAAGAAGCCGCTCAATAACTCGAAAGTTTATGCGGATTTTTAAGTTAATTCTTTTGGAGTTCGGAGAAGGAGTCTGCTCTGAGGATGGGGCTTAGGATTCATCATTTATTGTCACCACCTTTCATCATTTCATTAATAATCATTATTAAAAAAAAGACTTGACTGTATGGGCATCGTTTCCTTTGCCTTGCCCTTCCGGGAAAACCCAAACAAAAAAAAAGGTCTATGGGGAGTACCAAATAGGTTTTGATACCGCTACAAACGGCTGCCTTTTATTTTTTTAATCTTTGGCGACATGAGTATTAGATATTAATTTCAATTTGATACCTCCACGTGAAGAAAGAGTCCATAGACAGACTAACAGACAGACGGACGGACAATAAAGTCCTATAAGGGTTGCGTTTTTCTTTTTTAGGTTTCCCCTTTCTTACTTTTTAAAACTGCCTTACGTTCCATTCATTAACCATCCTCCTTTCATACCATAAACATTCAAATTCCCATTCATTATCCCTCCATAGTATTCTCACTTTCCTACAGCTCGGCCATTTTGCTTTCAGTCTGACCTCAGACTTCCATCCTTAACTGATTTTCCTACATAAATAGAATCTGGTTTATTTGTACTTACCTCTTAACAGTATCGCCAGTGTAGGTGTATGATGTAATTGCTGCCCAGATGACCGTAAGTACGAATGGTACACCCCAACCCACGATGCAGTTGAACCTTGGTGAGAATCTGTTGCGCAACGCGTTAGCTGTTACCACGTTATTCAAATACAGTCCTTCCAGCAGCATACACGTGAACATGACGGAGTTGGCATATTCCAGTAGTACATACGATGACTCGCAAACGTACGGCTGAAAAATAAAACAAGGGTAATCATTTCATGAGCCACGAGGGGCCTTTGGTGGCTCAATAATATAAACCTAGTGGGTAGACCCCACTCACCCAGGAATACGGGTGAAGACCTCAACGGTTGCAGAGCCAAAGATGGGAGCCATCGGTACGGCAATGCAGGACGGAAGGGGCGAGTCACAGGGACTGTAACTTGGAACCTGACAGAGGGCAGCAGTAACTGTCAGTACTATTCAGAGGCGGAGGACAGGAGTCCTAGTATGGCTTTGTAATAGACTACTCTGGGCGCCATCGCACTTGCGTCAGACAGAGTATTGCCCTATTTTTCCCTAAAAAAGTAGCATGGAAAATGCTGCACCGACAAGAGAGTGGCTGTTAAATTGATGAAGATGATGGGTAGTAATAATCCTCCTCACAACCCACACGATAGTAGACTATGATCTGTAATTTACGTATGAGGGTGTTAGTGAGATCATGATGATTGAAACCATGATTCTCAGTTGACATCACGTGGAATTTTCCGTGCATGGAACTGAAAGTACCTAATTTTAAGAAACACAAAAAGTAATGATTTTGGGACTGTAAATTCCGATCGGTATTAACTCAGAATCAGCCTAAAGTCGTTGCTCTAGTAGCCAACCAGTGCGCTTTTAAGGTATTTATTCCTTTTTTAAGATTGAGCCTTCTTGTAAGTAAACAACAGGCACTGTTTCTTCTGTTTTCGTTTAAATTACAAAGTATTTTTTACAAAAATGTTTTAAAATCACTGTAGTGTTTACATAAGTACATAAACACATCTTATTAATTAATTAATATATAAATAAATATGTAATATATTATAAAATACTTGAATCGATATAATCGATTCACTTATATATTCTGTCGTCTCGGGCAATGCACTACGCGCTGGCCACAATTAAAAAGTAAACTGTACGGGGGTGGAGTGAAGACGTAGTGTGTGGCAACGAGCCGATATTTATTTATATATTATATTAAGGCGAATACACTACAATCAATAAACATAGAAAAGGCACACGTGTTTTGGTAAAAATGATCATTAAGTATTTGAAATAGGTACCCAACCCGCATCACTTACAGCCGCCATCTTGTTTACTAGAAGCTTCGTACGGTCACGAGCATTAATATGTACCTATACACTTTGGTACCATGTCACATTAACTTTTTTGACAAATTGAACTGTAAGTCTCACTAAATGTCAAATATGTTAGTGCGACAGAGTCCTAAAGTGGGTACATTATATTGCTCATGACTGTACGTAGATTGTATAAATCTTTTTTGTATAGTTATCATAAGTGAAACACGGCACTAGTTTTAGTGCTGTGAAACTAAAATTACTTTACTTTGTTCCGCAGCATTATGTTATAGGATATTTCCTTATTTCCATATTCTGCTTGTCTGCGAAACTGGAAACTTGAATATTTTCAACTGTAGGTAATAAGATACTGTTGACGACAGGTCGACATGGCAATCGGGGCATGAGGTGAGCCGCGGAGGCGGGGTCGCCCCGCACACCCGCACAGTCCCCGCGGCGTCTTAGTCTTAGTGTCGCACGAGTCCGTATCGACCGCGTTTATCGATTATAATCTCGCTCACATAATTTATTACTATTGTGTTTTAAAAATGGCTACGGTTGCATTTTCGTCGCGAGTTCAAGCAAAAAAACCAATAATTATAATAATAATAATAATAATATCTTTATTTTGTACTATTAGAGCCTTAAATATACGATAATAATAATTCAATGGAAAATGAAATGGAAGATTTTATTATATAAGTCGGAGATACCGGTGACGAAGATTCTTTAAGTTTTTGTAGCGATACGTTAGATGATTCAGATGAATAAATATTAACTTAAATGAAAACGTGATATTATTTTATTCACATTTCGTTACATACATAATAAAAATATATCGATATTGAAAACGTCACGTCACTAGAGAATTGCCATGTCGACCGTCTACTAAGGTAAGTGTCGGCGTAAGCTCTGTAAGGATTGGCACAGATTCTGCAACTTTGCTGATCTGCCGTTCGTGGAAGCGGCACGGACGGCGAAGTTTCTCGTCCGCAAAGTTCCCGACTCAAGGGGCAATAGCCGAAAACTCAAGTTGTTGAATGTTCAAGTGCACTGCAAAATCTCTAGTGTAGTTTTTTTTTTTTTTTTTTTCGACATAGATGCTCGCATTTGCCCACTTATGTACTTAGCCCGTTTGTTTATCACGGTCATTTCACTAAGTCTATTTCCAGAAAGCACTACAACATAAGCTCGCGACTATATCCCAATTGGGGTAGACAGACTTATGAATTAAACACCTCACACCCATCGCAAGATGAACTAAACCATCCACATCTCACCGAGCTTCCTGTTAGATTAAGTATCTACATGCATAAACCTACGCCTAATTCCTAAGCAGAGACTAAGGTATGGAATTCCATTTCCTTCGATCCTGAAATACTTCTCTTGCTTCCTCCACATTCGTCAATCTTTTCATAGCGCCGGTTCAGAGTAAATTGTAGCACTTAAAGATTTTCTAAGGACATCAAATTTGGTAAATGCACGCCCTTTTTGGGGTATCTATTATATCTCTATGAGCGCTACCAACAAACTTCGCCTTATATTATGTATCTGTGTGTCAATTTTTATCTAGCTATTTTAACCTATTGTTTTTTTATTTTTTTATTTTCTTATTAAAACAATATTATAAATCGTTCCAGTAAATAAAAGATTTGGGGAATCTGTTCCAATAGAATTCTTGGTCATAGAATTTTTGAAAACTTGCGTGTTCTACGGTACGAGTGCAATGAACTTGTGTATTTTGGTTTGTAGCACTATTATAGGTCCACTAATGCTCTCCTGTAATAACACGCATTGATTGTTGCTTGTTATATTATTTTTTTACTAATTAAAATTGAGGAGGTCACCTTTGTCGTTGTTATAGTTCGTAGCAGAGAGATAAAAAATTGGCATCTATCTTCTATCTTCTATCTATACTATAATAAATCTGTAGAGAGGTCAATTCTGTACATTAAATATATTTTCAAAATAACTATCAGGGGGTGATTAGTGATCGATACTGATGGCAAAAATGCAATCAGTAAAATTTTTGTCTGTCTGTCTGTCTGTCTGTCTGTCTGTCTGTCTGTCTGTATGTTCCTTATAGAAACAAAAACTACTGGACGGATTTTAATGAAACTTGGTACAATTATTCTTCATACTCCTGGGCAGGTTATAGTATACTTTTCATCACGCTACAATCAATAGGAGCAGAGTAGTGAAGGGAAATTTTGGGAAAACGGGAGAAGTTACTCCATTTTTTAAGCTTCCGTCGCGTGAGCAGCCTTAATGGTTAAAGTTACATAGAAATCATGTATGACGGAAATATCTTCTAAATATGTAATGTAAATATATAAAAGGAGAAACTGACTGACTGACATATCAAAGCACAGCCTAAACGGCTAAACGTAGGCACTTGAAATTTGGAAGAGACGTAGCTTAGGTACCGTAGAGGTGCACTAAGAAAGGAATTCCCGGAAATCCCACGGGAACGGGAATAAGCGGGAAAATCCTTTTGTATGAAAAATCTAAAATACTCAAGTTAGACGTTTGAAATTTGGCATGCAGGTACCTTAGGTACCATAGAGGTGCACTAAGAAAGAAATTCCCGAAATTCCCACGGGAACGGGGATTAGCGGGAAAATTCTTTTGTATGGAAAATCTAAACCACTCAAGTTAGACGTTTGAAATTTGGCACGCAGGTACCTTAGGTACCGTAGAGGTGCATTAAGAAAGGAATTCCCGAAATTCCCACGGGAACGGGAATTAACGGGAAAATCCTTTTGTATGAAAAATCTAAAACACTCAAATTAGACGTTTGAAATTTGGCATGCAGGTACCTTAGGTACCGTAGAGGTGCACTAAGAAAGGAATTCCCGAAATTCCCACGGGAACGGGAATTAGCGGGAAAATCCTTTTGTATGAAAAATCTAAAACACTCAAATTAGACGTTTGAAATTTGGCATGCAGGTACCTTGGGTACCGTAGAGGTGCACTAAGAAAGGAATTCCCGAAATTCTCACGGGAACGGGAATTAGCGGGAAAATCCTTTTGTATGAAAAATCTAAACCACTCAAGTTAGACGTTTGAAATTTGACATGCAGGTACCTTAGTAAACTTAAAGCTTAGTTGCAACAGGATATTGCAAAATTCCTACGGGAACGGGTGTTAGCGGGAAAAAACATTTGTATAAAAAAATCTAATCTAATCTAATCTAATCTTCTAAATATATAAAGGAGAAACTGACTGACTGACATATCAACGCACAGCCTAAACGGCTAAACGTAGGCACTTGAAATTTTGGAAGAGACGTAGCTTAGGTACCGTAGAGGTGCACTAAGAAAGGAATTCCCGGAAATCCCACGGGAACGGGAATTAGCGGGGAAATCCTTTTGTATGAAAAATCTAAACCACTCAAGTTAGACGTTTGAAATTTGGCATGCAGGTACCTTAGTAAACTTAAGGCTTAGTTGCAACAAGGTATTCAAAAATTCCCACGGGAACGGGAGTTAGCGGGAAAAAACATTTGTATGAAAAAATATAAACCGCGTAAGATACGAGTAGATGTTTTTAATCAAGCATGCATGCATACCTAAGTTTAGTTATGGCTGTATTTTGAAAAATGGGAGTTAGCGGGGAAAAAATGTCGTATGAAAAAATCTAAACTGCATAAGTTAGATGCTTGAAATTTGACATACACTCCCACACACACAAAGATCTCTCTTTATAACACGCTACGCGGACGAAGTCGCGGGCAAAAGCTAGTTATAAAATATTATAAAAATAAATTTGTTGGGTTGCCAACACAACAAATGTATGGCATAGGTTATAATGACTTTTTGACATATTTCTACAAAGAGAATCAGGTCCAAATTATGATGGTAGGGAGTACTATTTCATACGAGTTTATTGACATTAGTTACATACTGAAGTATGCAAGCGTTCCCCAGATAATAGGTATTTTCAAAACGTCAAGCCAGCGGGATCAAAGAACTGCCTTTATAACTTTGGAACCGTTGAAGTACTAATTTCGGTATTTTGCAGGGGGTGAGTACTATTTCGGTACCTACTATTTTTTGGCGTTTGAATCAAAGCGAAAGACCTTGTCGTTAACTCTCGCCAAATTTCGCTCACCGTCAAGCTAGCAAGTGCCATAAAACATGGCTATAAATCCAGAACCGTGATGGTACTAATTTTTTTACAACAGGTACTATTTTTTTCAATAAGAGTACTATTTTTTGGTATGGTCAAATTATTTTTTCGTGCTCATTTTTTTTTGAGGCCGCTAGCTTGACGCACACCTTTTAAGCTATTTTTATGCCAATGCCACCAAAATGACTATTTCATCTATCCTATTCTAGTGTTCATACAGGGTGTTATTGACAACGTAACGAAAACTATGAGGGACGACTCATACCATGATTCTGAGTTGATATCAAGTGGAATTTTCCATCGCAAAAGTATGGAACTGAAAATAATTTTCATCATCATCAATTTAAGACCCACGCTCTTGTCGGTGCAGCAAAAATAATGGAAAATAATTTTATAAAAAATGAATTTTACAACGGTCTTCCACTTGATATTAACTCAGAATTATGGTCTGAATCATCCCCTCAGTATTCGTTACGATGTCACTAACACCCTGTATAATATTTTAAGTACGATTGCCCTACTTGTAAGATTTGACAGGTTTTATATGTTACAGAAGCATCTACCACTTGACCTTAAGCCAAAATCAGTCTAACAGGTTAACACATAACATAACCTGTCGACTACTTATATCAATCTTGGGGTAGTGAGAGATATCTATCGCAAGATGAATTAAGTACCCATACCTTACCGAGATTTCTGTTAGATAGGTTAGGTTAGTTTCCTCACGATGTTTTCCTTCACTGTTCATCACCTGATACTCAGCTAAGTATAAGTACAGGGTGTTAGTGGCATCGTAACAAAAAATTGACAGATCATGATTCTGAGATGATATGAAGTGGAATTTTCCGTCGCAAAACTATGGAACTGAAAATAATTTAAAAAGACACTAAAATTTTCTGAATCATGATATTAACTCAGAATCTTGATCTGAATCATTCCCCTCAGTATTGGTTACGATGTCACTAACAACCCTGTATTCCAAATATGAATTTTAGAATAAATGGTAATTGTTTTGGGAGCCGACTTATAAGTAAATATATCTCACCATAGTATCGATTCCAGCTACATAATCATTTTCAGTTGGTATCATGTCTCCAAGGAGGCTTCGGACGCGGATTTGGTCGACGTAGAGAATCAGTCGGATAGCAACTTGAAGCAGCAAAGCGAAGAACAGATGGATATGGATGCGGGTACGGTTGTTCTGGAGACTACTGGAAGAAAAAAAAAAACGTTAAAATCGTGTTGAGGTTTGGGCTAGGTGTTTTTGTGTACTATGAAGTGATGTGATTCTTGAGACCTTAGCCAAGTTGCAAACGATTACGACAATGAATAGAGACAGTGGTAAAATGTATGGGATTGAAGTAACGTGATATAGTCAATATTTTAATCACTGTCACTGCAGTTTTTCGTAGTCGTTCGAAACTTGGGCATTAAGAATTATGCTTGGGAAAGGAGTTTGGACCCTCATTATATAATTATCGGCGACAATAGATGGAGTAAGTGGAACCACACCATTCAGTGATCGAAATATTTTTTGTCATAGATAAACTAAGCATTTTCAAACTAAGCAATTAAACATAAGCATTTTGTACATCTTTGTACACGTGCGGTTTGTGGATCAGCTTTACGAAGCGTACATTCAGTGACCTGAGAGTGCAATACAATAATGCGTTCAGGGCGCTGCTGGGGCTGTCGCGACGCTGTAGCGCCTCCGGTATGTTCTGCGAGGCGCGTGTAGACGACTTCCACGCGATCATGCGTAAGCGCTGTGCGTCTCTGTTGCGCCGTGCGCGTGCCAGCCCCAACACCATCATGAGCGCATTGGTGGACCGGTACGACTCGCCGCTGCTGAACCGCTGGGTGCGATTGCACGCTGTTACATAGCTGCCCGCGGCTTCGGTGATTCGGGCCGGTCTCATGTGTTTTATTTTTGTGTTGTTCGTCTTTCGAATCTGTTACTAATACTAGGTTAAGCTTTTTGTTACTAACTAAATATGGACTAGTTTCCGAAATAAATATTTTGAATTTTGAATTTAAACTAAGCTAGATGAGCCACTACTTGAGGGTCTAGGGAACCTTCAAACAATAAAAAATATTGTTTCGTGTATGACGAAAATACGATAAAAAATAACTCTAATACTTACCGGTGAGTTGTGAAGATCATTAAAGATAAACAGAGAGAGATAAAAGACACCGTGAAGCCGACGAGTTCGATGTTCCGAGTAATTTGAGCGATGTAAAACTTTTGCTGCAACAAAATAGGCTATATTTACTAAAGTAGATAAAAGCGTTGTGTTCACTAGGCAACAATAAGGGAGATTCCAGGCTAGGTTACAAAAAAATAAAGATGGCACTATTCAGATTTAACGTGATAAATATATATTTTCTCATTGCTCGTGGTACATAATTAATCAAAAATAGAATATGCAGAAGACTATACAGGGTGTTAGGGACATCGTAACGAAAACTTTGAATTTCCCGTCGCAAAAGTATGGCACTGAAATTAATTTAAAAAAAACAAAAGAAATCATGTATTTTCCGACAGCATATTCCATTTGATATCAACTCAGAGTCATGGTCTGACTCATCCCCCTCAGTATTCGTTACGGTATCACTAACACCCATACTTACTTGTATGGCTACGTGTATACATGTACTTGTATTGGATGTTGACATCGTAACGAATAATGAGAGGGGTCATTCAGGTCATTATTCTGAGTTAATATCAAGTCGAATTTTCCATCGCAAAAGTATCGAATTGAAAATAATTTTAAAAAACTAAAACAAAATCATTAATTTTGCGACGGAAAATTCCACTTAATATTAACTCAGAATCACGGTCTGAATCATCCCACTCAGTATTCGTTACGATGTCACTAACACCCTGTATAGCAATAATTGTTGCGTGATATTTGGATCAGATACGTAGAGAATTATGTTGCTTCTCCTTTATTTTGATCAAAGTAATAGAAGGTGGAAGATGTGTTGTGTTTGACCAACGAGGTGATTTGAGGCTCAAGGCGGGTGCAGTAGGTACCTATGAAATCGCACCGGATTTCTGTGAACGCATCAATACAGACAGAATCCCAGCCGGAGCGTATCCAGTGCCTCTACGCGCCACGAGCTTAATCAATTTACGTCGTAACATTGCATTTCGCTAACAATGGGGCTACTCTGTAAGTGTTTCTATTTATAACCAGCCGTGCAGTTAATAGTATTAGTCGACGGCCTCTGTCCAGTGGTTGACCGCTGAGCTCACGATCCGGAGGTCCCAAGTTCGATTCCCGATGGAGACATAGCACAAAAATGACTTTGTGATCCCTAGTTTGGTTAGGACATTACGGGCAGATCACCTGATTGTCCAAAAAGTAAGATGATCCGTGCTTTAGAACACACGTTAAGCCGTTGGTCCCGGTTACTGCTTACTGATGTAAGTAAGTAGTCGTTACACGAGCCATGTCAGGGGCCTTTGGCGGCTCAATAATAACCCTGGTACCAGGGTTGATGAAGTTGGTAATTCACCTCACAACCCACACGGTAGAAAAAGAATAAAAAAAATGTGAATGTTGTTGTTTGTTGTGGTGTGTATGTGTTGTTGTTGTGTTGTGTGTGTTAATGTTGTTGTTGTGTGTGTGTTGTGTTGTAATAGTAATAAATGTTTCTTTCTTTCTATCTTTCTTAATAGTATTAGTCCGTTATGCACTGACCTGCTAATAACTAAGTATGCCTTAGGCATTGAACTAACATAAAGCCTAATGACACACCTCGTACACTTCATACAAACAATATCGTCTTACACAGACACTACACATTGACATTATCAACACGCGCAACTGTGTGTGTGACCCGTTAGGGCTGCCAATTACAATACCTAATTTAACCGTCATTACTTAGGTAGGTAGTACTTACGAAATATGTTTTTTATAATAATCAGTTAATATTTATTTATTTATTTGATAAACAAATCACAAAGAATAAATTTTGAACAAAGAAGGTTCACAAGGTAAATAAATTTAAGTACACTTGACTTAAAAAAAGCACTGAACTAATTAATTGTAAGTATTCACATTGTTTTTACATTCAGCACTTAGCCATGTTTTGATGAACAATCAACATGAAAAATAAATATTTATAGGCAATTACTGTGAGATCAAATATTCGATTTGGACGAGAGAACGTCGGGGTCCAATTTCAAAATTCGAACATATAAACTAAACAGATAAAAAATATTACAACGGTCCGCGCGCAACCTCACGATACAAGTCTAAACAATGTTCGATTGAGGTAAACCTCAGCCGCTGTGGGGAGTGGAGAGTTGCCGTTCTATACGTAGTATTAATCCTTGCTCTATGCTAACGTGGAGCCTAATGGTACCAACCAGCCGAAGCGAGGCACACGTTAGTGAATTCATCAAGGCCTAATGAAGATCTTTCCAAGCTACGTTGCCCAAAAACAATTTAGATGGCGTTGTACCGATTTTCGGAATTTCTCATTTTAGAAAAGCTTTTTACGATCCGTGCTTCAGAAGGCACGTTAAGCCGTGGGTCCCGGTTACTATACTCGGTGTTAGTGACATCGTAACGAATACTGAGGGGGATGATTCAGACCATGATTCTAAGTTAAAATCAAGTGGAATTTTCCGTCGCAAAATTCATGATTTTTTTAATTATATTTTTAATTATTTTCAATTCTATACTTTTGCGATCAAAAATTCCACTTGATATTAACTCAGAATAATGAGCTAAATCAGTCCCCTCAGTATTCGTTACGATGTAAATTACACCCCGTACCAGTACATACAGGTAGCCATACAAGTAGGTATGGGTGTTAGTGACACCGTAACGAATACTGAGGGGGATGATTCAGACCATGATTCTGAGTTGATATTAAGTGGAATTTCCTGTCGGAAAATTCATGATTTTTGTGTTTTCTTAAATTATTTTCCATTCCAAACTTTTGCGACGGAAAATTCCACTTGATATCAACTCAGAATCATGGCCTAAATCATCCCTCAAAGTTTTCGTTACGATGTCACTAACACCCTGTATACTGATATAAGTACGTACTTAGTCGTTACGTGAGTCACGTCAGGGGCCTATGGCGGCTCTATAATAACCCTGACACCAGGGTTGATGAGGTTGGTAATCCACCTCACAACCCATAGATAAAAGAAGATTGATTTGAATGATGTGTTGCTGTTGCAGTTTTATGTAATTTTTTCTCCTCAGCCATAACACCTTGCGATATAACGTAGATTCAAAAATGTAAGTATGATAATTAAATTGAATAAATGATTATGATTTCTGGTTTTTGGGTATAATTTCAACTCTATAGTATATACCATATAGTTAAAACTGTACCCGTGGTCGAACAGTTAGTTACCTATTAAACACAGAACCGTAAACGCACCATTTAGTGAAATCAGCCGTGTTAAATGATGAGCTTATATGAAATTCTGCTAATATTGTTTGATATTTCGATAATAATTAGGTATGGTTTTCTAATGCAATTCCCTTAATTATTAATAATCATCATCTCCCTAGTATTATTTTGTTTTTTCACAGGGTCCGCTTACCTAAACTGATGATTTGACAGGTCCGGTTTTTACAGAAGCGACTGCCTGTCTAACCTTCCAACCCGCGAAAGGAAAACCAATCCAATACAGGTTGAAAAATAGGTTTAAACAGGTTAGGCTCAATACAGGTTGAGGAATTCAATTCTCGGGAGTGTGGGTTTCTTCACGATGTTTTCCTTCACCGCTGAGCACGTGATAATCATTTATGATCCAAACATGAATTCGGAAACGATTTCGAACATCATAGGTTTAGGCCGATGCTGGCATGAAACCTACGACCTTACAGTGAGAGTGAAGCGTTTTTCTAACTGGGCTACTAGGGCTCTATATGTAAGCAATGATACTTTACATAATAAACATAAACAGCCTATACACGTCCCATTGCTGGGCACAGGCCTCCCCTCAATCAACCGGAGGGGGTATGGAGCATACTCCACCACGCTGCTCCAATGCGGGTTCGTGGACGCTAGTAGCCCGGAACCAACGGCTTAGCGTGCCTTCCGAAGCACGTAATCATCTTACATTTTCGGACAATCAGGTAATTTAAGACTACAATGTCCTTACCAAACAAAGGACAGTCTCACAAAGTGATTTCGACAATGTCCCCATCGGGAATCGAACCCGGACCGGAAATGCATTTCGGAGGTATGTGACCTAAACCTGTATTGGACTGGTTTTTCTTTCGCGGAGCGTAAAAAACCGGATCTGTCAAATCTTCAGGTTAGGTAAGCGGACCCTGTGAAAAACGGGATAACGCTGGATAGATGATGAATGTATTATTACATTTATATATTATTCATAAATAGTATATAATATACTGCTTAACCCAGACCTACCCTCAATCAACAAGAGCTATGGAGCATACTCCACCACGTTGCTTCAGTGCGGGTTAGATTAGGTGTTTAGACTATTATATATATCATGACTTTGGTACTGAAATACATTTTAGTTATATGCGCTGTGCTTCAATATATTTTATAGCTAAATGTAACTGACTAAAACCACAGTAAAAGGGTACAGTCTACTAACGTAACCACTTTAAAGTCTCCCAAGTAGCAACCGATTGTCTTAAATGAGAATTGTAGATATCTTGAAGGCAAGTAGACTAAATCAAACCCTTGTCTTGGATAAGTCTTATAGGTCTCCAAGATATCCCTCAAGATATCTTGAAGATACAGTTTAGTAAAAGTGGGCACATACTTTAACTCTTATACAAGACAGACTTAAGACAACGCTAAGTCAGACTTAAACCCTACTTTAGACAATGTTCTTGCATATTCTAAACTTAGAATTCTTGTAGTATCACTTAATACCAAGAATGTATACTTGAAGATATCTACAATACTTAGTTAAGACTATAGGATTGAATTGCACTGAGTCAATTGTAACTTAACGAAGTAAAACTTCAGGTCATACTAAAACGATTTTTACTTCACGCGTCTTTATTTTAGAATATAATGGCGAACATTTATATTAACACAAGAAATGAAGTCTGTAAGAAAATGGCGTCTAAAATATTTGTTAAGTTGTTTTAACAAAAGGTTATTCTGCCGTTTCACATACAGGAAATTATAAACGCATGATTGTTTCTCGTGTAAAATCGATAGAAAGTGTTAAAAAACAGAAGGGCCTTTAATATACCAGAAAAATAATAATAAAATTTGGATTGATTATACAGCAAATAAAAAAAATGGTGACATATAGTATAGAGAAATTCATTTTCTATTAATATGTGACAGCTGAACGCAGTAATTTTTACTACAACAGAAATATACATTAATTTACTTCAGTTTTTGACGATAATATTGTCAAAAAAATATTACATGTTTTCTTCCTGTAAGTGCAAAATGGCGTTAAGTAATATTTTTCTAAATGAAGTAAGACTTTAGAAACAATTGATTTCGTAAGAATCAGTTTAGAAAAGTAAAGTCAAGTTGCACTTCATCAAGTACTAGTTAAGATAAATTTTACTTCAATTGTCTAGGAGTATACCAACTTAAGACAAAAAGTATTTAGTGAATTCCTACTTAAAACTCTTATATCTTAAGTGATCCTCTATTTTGATTTAGTAAAGTAATGTCGTAAAATCATGTTTGTTTATTCTGTGCCAGAATCATCTATGTAACAAGTAACAATTAAAATCGAACAAGCTTAAAACCTATGGAAAGTATGTTTGTTTGAGAGGTAAGTTTTTCGACTCGTGGAAGATAAAAAAATATTGTTATGCTGAGTTCTTACTTGGATAGGAATGTGATTTACTTAATTATTTAATATTTATCACAATTGGAACTAACAAACATAAACTCAATTTGCTAATGAGTCTCCGCGCATACATTCTCATAGGTACCTACATGGTTCGCTGACGCAAAGTAGGTACGATCACCGCGCTTCTAATTGCCAAAACAATGTGATTATTGTAAAAAATTACGAGTATCCTTTGAATATTGTATACACGAAGAACCCTTGCAATTTGATTAACGTCGTGTGTGTGCGCGGTAGTTTCTAATCCCACCTAAAACATTATTGTTAAAAAAGGCGGCCGAATTCCCGATGTCTTTATCAAGCTAAAAAAATAAAGGAATCGAATCTAATGTCCACTTTAAATGCATTTAACCATACACAAGTGAATAAAGCTTAGTTAAAAATAGGTACATTTTTAAAATTATTAAAAGAAAGAATGAAAGAAGAAAGAAAAGTATCTAGACACGCGTTAGCATGTCAAGCCAAGTTCAAGAAATAGAACTGGCGAGCCGCACCGTGTGTATTATTACACGAACCATTTGGAGCCACTTTTGACCCCCTCATAAATAAAAACTTGGCTCATATATTGAAACTTGTGAGATACATATATAAGTGTTCTAAATTTCATAAGCTTATCTCAAACGGTTATTTAGATATGTCCAAAATCCTCATTTTTATCATTGACTGACTGACTGACTGACTCATTTTTATCAAAACTCTAACCCAGTTCCAGATGACCTAGAGAGTTAAAATTTGGTATGCAGATAGGTAATTAGATGAATATAAAGGAAAAAATAAAAAAACTGGCAACTTTTTAATAATTAGATTCCATCATGAACGCTTAACATAAATACCTAATTAGTGCCTGTACCTAACTATAGATGTAAGAATCAGTAAGTAATCAAAACTCATGACAGCCGGTCTTTTTGTGGTAGGTATGTAGATTAACTTAACATAACATACAATCACGCCTGTATGCCCTATCGGGGTAGGCAGAGCACTAAGTGATCATAAAACCACTTGATGCCACATTCGACAAGTACTTTAAGGGTAGGTAAGCAAGTTGGAACATGTGTTTAGCGGTGATAGGTTGTCAGCTTTTCGCCCACGATACAACACAACTCTCATCCATTTTACTGGCATATATATTTTTTTTAACTTAACGTGAATCTTAAACGAGCTTAATAGGTATTCAAATGTTTTATACCTATAAAGTCGACTTTTAGTTTTGAATTTGTCCTTTTAAAAGGACCCACGCGTTACGAAGATATGTACTTACCTACAATAAGACAGACCTTAGGCTACAATATATTATCTTATGTTATAAGAAGATATGATATGTTATACTGTTACTTATAAATAAATTTCAGGACTGACCATTGAACTTGGCACGCATTTAGATCTCACTTCTTTTGTCGTTGAAGTCAACAACCAAAGCATTGCATAATATTAAACTTGGCTCTCATTTCACATTTATGTTTTTGATTGGATTTATTTATTATTAGACTAATAGGTACCTAATTTTATATTTGAACTTAGCAGGTTTTAATATAAAACTCGATTTTTCATGGTGTAGTCTTGCCGTGCGCTTAGACTAGGTTAGACTAGCTTAGTCATTTTTGAGAAGATTTGTGCGAGACGTAGGTACCTGGGCCGCCACACGCTGGATCGGATTTGAAAAACAGGAATTTACGATTTTTTTGCCAAAATTAAATGATTGTGTTATACCAATCGATATAAAAAAAAATGATGGCAATGAAGAAGATATCGCATCGCTAACAAAAACAGTGGGATGTGCATTATCACAGGTAAATTTTCTGTATTTAATATTCTGCCTTCGAAAACCACCAGATCCTTTTATTATTTGGTCTTCATCCATCTTTTTGCTTGCTTCTATTTCGATTTTATCGTCCATTGAATAGACTTTTCTTATGTTTTACTTATTGTAGTCAAAAAAGAATAAAACAGTCTTGTATAGGAGCAACAAATAATAAAAATTGCCTTAAGTATATCTAGGCAATCAATTTTTACTTTACAAGACTAAACTGATACTTCACTAAATCAATTTAGTGTTAAGTGAGCCTTTAAATAATCTGAGTAAAGTAAAAGAATACTTGTAGACTTAACATTAGGCTGAGATAAGACTAAATAGTTTTGTGAATACTTAACTTGGTTTTGTGTATTCTAAATTATCTAAAGTAGGATTTGTTGAAAACTATATAGTATTAAAGAAGGAAATGAATTTATGAAGTCCTAATAAGTCCTATTTGATTTGGATAAATCTCACTTTAGCTAAAGTTTAGACATATATGACTTAATCACAATTCTTGATTGCTACTTGGGAATTCCTATATCGTGTGGGTTGTAAGGTGAATTACCAACCCCATCAACCCTAGTATCAGGGTTATTATTGAGCTGCCAAAGGCCCCTTACATGGCTCATGTAACTACAACTTACTTACATTAGTAAGTGGTAACTGGGACCAACGAATAACGTGCCTTCCGAAGCACGGATCGTCTTACTTTTTGAACAATCAGGTGGTCAGCCTGTAATGTTCTAACCAAACTGGGGCTCACAAGTGATTTTTGTGATATGTCCCCGCCGGGATTGAACGTGGGATCTCCGGATCGTGAGCCCAACGCTCAACCACTGGACCACGGAGGCCGTTCGTGTTTATGATAAAATCTGAGCTTTGACAGTGGTTAAGCACATAAAAGATAAGATAGATTCCGATTCCAGTACATTCCATCTAATTTTATTTTATACCTGTCATTTTCTGATCCACCGAAAAGGAAAGGGACGGATAATCGTCAGACATAAAATTTATGGAACACACGTTAATTTTAGGCAGAAAAAAACCTGTCCCCTAAAATTTTAACCATCCCCGACAGAATTAACACGTTACATCCCTTTCCTTTTCGGATAAGAAAATGGCGGGTATAATAATATAAAATAAAAATAAAAAGTGCCTGCAGGAATCGGCACTATCGGTACCGATACTTTAAAACTGCCGATATTGTAGGTTGCTAGGTTACTAACGTCACCTATCACAGTATAGTTGTGTGAGTATCCACAACGTCGGTTTCAATAGAGACGGCGCGGCGTCTCATGACATTTCTCCTTTATTGTCTGTTCAGAGGTTCGATACAATATATATAATTTGTTTCCAACAAGCGTTACAAGTTCTTGGAAACTACCTACACAGTGTTTAAACTATTAAATGGAAAGCACTGTTTAGCACAACAAAGGATTAGTTTTAATACCTACTTTACTCCTAGAAAATTTTCAAAATACGGCGGGAGAATAAACTGTCTAATATTATAGTGAAAATAAAAAAAAAATATTTCTGGTATTTGTCACTCATGGTAATAAATATTACATTCCGTGCTTAGGAAGGCACGTTAAGCCGTTGGTCCCGGTTACTACTTACTAATGTAAGTGAGTAGTCGTTACATGAGTCATGTCAGGGGCCTTTGGCGGCTCAATAGTAACCCTGACACTAGGGTTGATGTGATTGGTACTCCACCTCACAACCCACACAATAGACGAAGAATTTTACATGCGGAATAGATATGAATTCATATATATACCTACAGAGTGTTAGTGACATCGTAACGAAAACTTTGAGGGATAATTCAGGCCATGACTCCGAGTTGATATCAAGTGGAATTTTTCGTAGCAAAAGCATGGAACGGAAAATAATAAAAAAAAAAACACTAAAATTATCATGAATATTCCGAGAGGAAAATCCACTTGATATCAACTCAGAATCATGGTCCTAATCGACCCCCTCAGTATTTGTTACGATTTCACAACACCCTATCTACTTGTATGTGTTTGTACAGGGTGTAAGTAGCAAATACTGAGGGGGATGATTCAGCTCATTATTCTGAGTTAATATCAAGTGGAATTTTCCATTGTAAAAGTAGGTATAGAATTGAAAATAATTTAAAAAGAAACGGAAAAAATACATGAAATTTGCGACGGAAAATTCCACTTGATAGGTATTATTAACTCAGAATCGTGGTCTGAATCGTCCGTCAAAGTTTTCGTTACGATGTAACACCTGTATATATACTCTAAAACGTCGAGACGAGAGATATGTCACTGTAATCTATAAAATAATAAATCATTATAGTGAAGTGACAATGGCCCCGATTCCTGCAGGCACCGCCTAATTTTATTTTAGGTTATATCCGTCATTTTCGTATCCGTCGAAAAGGAAAGGGACGGATGATTCACAGCTCTTAATTTTAGGAAGAATGAGTAAATTAATGTGTCGGGTTATTGACTGACGTAAAATTTTTAGACGGTTGGTTTAGATTTGTGCTTAAAATTGACGTGTGTTCCATAAATTTTATGCTTGTCGATTACCCGTCCCTTTCCTTTTCGGCGGATAAGAAAAGGACAGATATAACTTAAAATAAAATTAGATGGTATTTACAGGAATTAGCACCATTGTCCTGCCTAAAATTAGTGATGTTCCTTGTACCTAATCGATCGATTTCGTTCCGTCTATCAATATGAAAGCGTGTCATGGAATCATAGGAGGTAGACGATGTACTAGACGATGCAAAAAGTTAAACAAAAAATAAAGACTGAATTAATTAAGAAAATCCCTTAGTATCAGACAACGGAAGAGCGTTGCCGCGGGCGGTCACTAGTCAAACGAATTAAATTCTAAACACAAGCAGTGTTATTACAAAACGAATACTAAATGATAAACTAGGTTTAAAACCCATGCGCTGCTGTAGCACATTCTGCATAATATAATCATTATAATATGTATGTTTTTGTCAATTTTTATTTTTTTAACCTGTGTTTCCTAGGTTAGTGTAAGTTTCCTAGGTCAAAGAAAAAAAATGAATAAAGACTAATAAATAAAATTAGAAAAAAATATAATAACAGATAAAATAATAATAAAATACTTATAAATAAAATAGAATTATGACTAATTACTAAATAAAGACTGATCTAAAGGTACAAAGGCTAAAAAACGTTTTCATTTTTCTATTTAACTTACTTATTTGTGAATTTTAATAAAGAAAAATGTTTAGTAATAAGTGGGACATTTTGTCACGTTTTTCTATGATGTCACAGGTTGCTTGATCATACAGATTCCACAGGAATTTCTTGTTTAGACATTTAGTTAAAAGCATGAAAAGAAGATGAAAGTTACAAGGATCCAGACAGGTATTTCTCCCCAGCCGCGCCACTGTGAGTCTCAGAGATTATACGTAGTATGTAATCAAGCAATAAGAACATGGATAAAAGTGTGGAAACTACTACTTTACGAAGTACTTATCTGCCATGCTCCAATCTTGTTCATCTAAGCTTTAATAAGAAGTTATTTTTCCTAATCCGCGAATTGATAAATGTATTGAGTTTGGTTTTGGAAATAATTTATTTTGTATGTTTGTGTGTTTGAATTGAATACTTATTGTTGATTTTATGTATAAGTTTTGGTACTAACAACATAGCACGTAGTTAATTTGCAAGATTTACTAACAAATTATGGTCTTTGTCTGATATAAATAAATAAATAAATTATTACAAACAACAAATCGCATATATTGTTTGTGTACTTACTTATTAAAATAAATCTACCATTTTTAGTACCTTATAATTTCAAGTAAACAAATCAAATGTAATGTAGCCGTTGGTCCCGGCTATTAGCCGTAAAAACACCTCCACCAACCCGCATTGGAGCAGCGTGGTGGAGTATGCTCCATACCCTCTCCGGTTGATTGAGAGGAGGCCTGTGCCCATCAGTGGGACGTATATAGGCTACTTATGTTATGTAAATCAAATGTATATGTCGTGGCCAGATCATAGAATTGACCATTTCATGAAATGATCGACCATTTCATGAAATGGTCGTATTTCATGAAATGGCCAACTTCAACTGACCATATCGTTGAAACGTCAGCGTTTAATGATATTTCCATCCACATTTGGCCATATCATTAATGTAGGGTGTCCATGATAAGTGGTGTAATAAAAACGCGAAATAAGATAGGAAATAATGTATTACTCTAGTACAAAGTACAAAAATGTTTAAAAGTCAATTAAAAATTAAAAAGTCGTTTTCGATTAACGGAGTGTTGATGTAGTTGACATATACGCCGTAACTGCATCTCGCTTTGAAGTCGTCGTCATTTTTTTTGACACTATTTCATGCCATTGGTCATCATTCAGTATACTTTTCGTG
Source organism: Pectinophora gossypiella (assembly GCF_024362695.1). Classification (NCBI taxonomy): domain Eukaryota; kingdom Metazoa; phylum Arthropoda; class Insecta; order Lepidoptera; family Gelechiidae; genus Pectinophora; species Pectinophora gossypiella. The sequence continues at coordinate 2,902,870 of NC_065433.1, read as the reverse complement.
TTTAAGATAAACATACTGGCGGCTTTGGGGTGGCCCACGGGCCACCCCCGCCGCACCCTAACCTACTGTTATGCCTTGTAAAAATTATAAAAAAAAGGATTATGATAATTTAAATTATGACAAAAACATTTATGCGTTTTAATAGAATCCTGTTTCAAGTAGTTAATGCCATCTGCGGCATATCTACAATAAGTCACGTCAAAAAAAGAAACTTTACGGACAGTAGGATCGTCTATATTTTTCTTTTTTTAAATTAATATCTCTTCATTCGCAGTTTTAATTATATCATATTATGAAATCCAATAATAGTCCATTGATTTACGTAGCGTGGTCACTCGACCTTCATTATTTGCCATATAACCTAAAAATAAATAAAAGTTGCTGTCTACTGTTAATACGAGTTTTTCTTTTCACTTTAGTGTCAAAACATTGCTTCAATGCACTTTTATCTTGTATTTGCTCATTATTATTCGTATTATTCGCGTTCACACAAGAATAATTATTGTCCGCCGCCATTATGCAAAACATAAACAAAGCGACACCAGCGCCACTACCGGTGGATAATGTTACTATTTTACGATATGATCGCTAACGTTTGGCCATATCATGAAGTAATCATGCATTTAGTTGGTCATATCGTTAAACGTTTTGTGTTCATTGATCTGGCCAAACCACATCATGATGTGGCCAACGAATGTTGTTCCATTTCATGAAATACGACCATTTCATGAAATGGTCGATCATTTCATGAAATGATCAATTCTATGATATGGCCACGATATATACACGATAAAGTAAAATGTAGGTATAACAAAAATTTAATGTTAATTAAAGAGCCAAAGTGCAGTCACCGAGCCCAGCATTAATTGTCATAATTAGTAAATTTATGTTTTTTGATCTATTACAGAAACGACATGTAACCAGGAGGTCTTAAGTGCAACCAGTAAATTTATTACTTTGCAAGAAACTGATTTGACCTTTGCAGCATATCGTACAATGCATTTCTGAATGCCCTTCTAAATAAAGAAAACCATATCAGACTTCAAAAGTCAGACCACAAATTGACTTGTGTTGAACAACAGGTCGCCAAGTAGTAGAATACAGAAAGTAAATAAAAGAAGTTACTTTAATGTAAAGACTATAAGTTGTAACAATCTTCCAGTTGTTCAGTAGGTAATTATAATACAAAAGATGTTATATCCTCTGTTTTCTTTTGTGAAAGAAAATGTAATTATCTTTTTAATCTTAAACTATCGTCCGATATCATGTTATCGTTGCAAAGAGGTAATTTACTTGGACGGAAATGACTTTCTCGACGACGGTATCATAGTACAAGGTTCATAAAGGCTGTTGAGAGTTTGGTATCATGTTTTAGTCTGACCGGATTAGAATTCTGCCCTTTCTAAAAGAATGTTAGCAAATCCCTGCAGTTCATAATAAGTACTGTTTACTCTGTACTTACGCGGATATTACTCGACGGAAATTCAACATAACATTAAAAAAGCCGGTCAAATGACAGTCCGCTCGCGCACCGAGGGGTCCGTACAAATTGCCGTAAATAAAACATAACACAAGTCGAAGCCGTGGGAGCCAAATTGGTAGAACGCTTGCCTCTCACTTTGAGGTCGCAGGTTCGAATCCAGCACATGTCTAAACCAATGATTGTCGAATTTGTTTTCAAATTCATATTTGGATCATCAATGATTATCACGTGCTCAGCGGTGAAGAAAAACATCGTGAGGAAACTCACATTCCCTATAAATGCATTTAAGGAGATATGTGACCTAACCTGTATTGGGCTGGTTTTCCGTTCGCGAGTTGGAAGGTCAGACAGGCAGTCGCTTCTGTAAAAAACCGGACCTGGCAAATCTTCAGGTTAGGTAAGCGGACCCTCACTATTATAACCCAAATGAAGTAGTAAGAGGTACATCCATCGCAAGATGAACTAAGTACCCATACCTCACCAACGTGATAGGTGTTGAACCGTATCGCCGTCTATAAATGGTCGAGCCAATAAATCAATAAACTCTTTGGTGCAACGGTTCCGGGGTTCGACCCGGTGCTATCGTTTGATAAGCACACCGGTGAACGTCAGGACCACAGTGACTTTTTAAAAAAAATAGATACATTACAAATGTCACATCATGAGGAGTATTAAAATGAGAGCGAGGGTTTACATGGCGGCCAGAGCAAAGCGAAGCGAGTGTTTACTTTCAGCGATAAACAACTCGTCTCCGACCGAGTTCCATATTAATATATCTAGAAAATTCGGTATAATCATAATTTACCTAACCTTGATGGTAGTACATAACATAGAGTTGATATTACCGTCACCGCTTTACCTGACTTTTTAAAATAAATAAAATAGCTTTTAGGCATGCCAAACAGTCGGAACAGCTATACCGTCGAGTAACTAGGTACTTAATATATCTACGCTTTATGAAGAAGATGAGTATTCGATTGCTTATTTTGACGACTAGACGTATATATGTCTTGAACTCTAAATTTTCCATAAGTTCTACTACTGCAGCTTCTTACAGCCTATACATAGCTAGGAAAAGAAGCTGCAAAAAAAACAAAGAAATAAATATATTCTTATACAATCAATTTTTTAATTAGGCTGCCTATTATCAATTCCAAGACAGTTAATCCCATGCCTTTATTACTTGTAAATAATTAGTAATCTTCCCTCCAGACGGCCCCTGTGGTCCAGTGGTTTGACCGTTGGGGTCACAAACCCGAGGTCCTGGGTTCAAATCCCGGTGGAGACATATCATAAAAGTCATTTTGTGACCCGTAGTTTGGTTAGGACATTACAGGCTGATCACCCGATTGTCCGAAAGTAAGATGACCCGTGCTTCGGAAAGCGTTAAGCCGTTGGTCCCGATTACTACGTACTGATGTAAGTTAGGGCCTATGGCGGCTCAATAGTAACCCTGACACCAGGGTTGATGGGGTAATCCACCTCACAACCCACAGAGAAGAATGATTGACTCACCTGCGCTTCCTCCTCACTGTCGTACACTTGGTCGAACAGTGTCTGGACGTCAGGAGGGAAACACGGGGTGTAGTTCGTCCATCCTATCGAGCTGGACTCGTTCACCTTCCGCGTCAGCCATAATCCGTTAAATCCACATTGGCGAAAGGCGAACACTGCTATAACAAAGAAAATATCAGATGGTGCAAATTTTACTAGACAGAAGATGAAGCCAAAATGGCCACGTTTGATACTTACGACTTGTTAAAAACATTATGGAACGGCTAATAGGCGGAAACAGAACAAGGGAAAGACTAAGAAGAGCTTGCACGGAACAAACGTCGAAAGTCGACATGGAGAAGACAAAGAATTGACATTGGATAGAGAAAGACAGAGAATGTAACACCGACTACTTCTCTCTTTAACTTAAGAGCATCGTGGGTCTGGAGAGAGAGATAAAATTTCAAATCGTCACCTTATAGTGAAAACCATATTAGCGCCTTTTTGAAAAACCACATTCCGATGTGATCGTCATCAACAAAACCTCAAAAAAGACAGAAAAAAATAAAAAAAGCAAAAAATTCTTAGTAACAACTGGGATTACAATTTTTTACATGGATTGCAGTTAGCATGTCTGTTGCGAGATTTCGTTGATAAAAACCACACCAGAATAAATTATTAAAAATATTCTTGGCAAACAACGTAGAAACTTTTAATGAAAATAAAAGTAAGTATGTAGAGACATAAGATTAGAGAATTAGAGAGAGAATAGGTAAAGGAGACTGTTTGAAAGATGATAATAGGAAAATAGTTGATGTAAGTCATGCTGCTGCTGAAATGAAAATGAAAGATCCTCATTGACGCTTTATACTTACACTTGACGTTACTCAGCCTTGCGGGTGGACAATGCTTGTGGACGACTTCGCCGACCGGAGTCGGGGGCCAACACAGATACGAGTCGAAGGTCGCGTTACAGTACGAAACCGCTGAAACAAACACTTCGTTCAAAAAAATAATCATAAATAAACACACGTCAAATCAAATTAAATATACTTTATTGCACAGAACTAAGCTATAAAGCAACCGGGCCTATCAACATGGACTGGTATGACAGATTTTCGAACGAGCCTCGCGCAGTAGTATGCCCGCGCGCTTTAACAAGTAGTGAGCCAATTTTGTAAAGAACTTTTGAATATATCGCGCCAATCGTCCTAATAAACGCAAGATTCGCCTAGGATCCGACTGTTTTAACCAACACCTGGCAGCCACCCCATAAGGATTTATTTTTCCAAAGGCAAAGCAAACGGAAACAGCGTATATACGTCCCACTGCTGGGCACAGGCCTCCCCTCAATCAACCGGAGGGGGTATGGAGCATACACCACTACGCTAATCCATTGCGGGTTGGTGGAGGTGCTTTTACGGCTAATAGCCGAGACCAACGGCTAAACGTGCCCTCGAAACGGAATATCTTGCTTTTTCAGACAATCAGGTGATTCAAGCCCGAACAGTCCTTACCAAACAAAGGACAGTCTCAGAAAGTGATTTGGACAATGTGCCCATCGGGAATCGAGCCCGGACCTCCAGATCGTGAGCCTAACGCTCTAACCACCAGACCATCCGACGGATGGTCGAGAACACGGCTTGGTCTGTGGATATGGCGAAGTAAAAAGGAGGGTTATTTCTTTGACCGCTATGTATGTATGTATATGTCTTAAGAGTTTGCATACCACAGCACACGACCGTAGCTATCTCATAAACAATACTATTCGAAAGAATTTCAGAGAAATATTTTCTTCTTTTATACTCTTTGAGGAGCTCGGTGGCGCAGCGGTAAACGCGCTCGGTCTGCGATTGTTGAAGTTAAGTAACTTTCGCAAAGGCCGGTCATAGGATGGGTGACCACAAAAATAAAATAAAAAAGTTTTCATCTCGAGCTCCTCCGTGCTTCGGAAGGCACGTCAAGCCGTTGGTCCCGGCTGCATTAGCAGTCGTTAATAACCATCAATCCGCACTGGGCCCGCGTGATGGTTTAAGGCCCGATCTCCCTATTCATCCATAGGGAAGGCCCGTGCCCCAGCAGTGGGGACGTTAATGGGCTGATGATGATGATACTCTTTAGAGCGCGATTTTTCCGTAGTAGCGTTTTAGTATTTAAATTATTAAGGTTCACGTTTTTAGTAAACAAATACCGCCTCTGTGTCCTTTGTTTACTATTTTTAATAGATTAAGTGCATTTATTTTGTTAGTCAACTGAATGGACATTTAATTTAAAATCTCTATTTAAGTGGCGTTAATTCAAGGAAAGAAAATGTGCAATACTTTTGTCCCAACTATATAAACGTATCAACAGGTACTGCAACTTGTCTTTTGATTACTTGTGGCCCTGCGAAACCCATTAGGGATTAAGAAAATGAGTTTAGTATGTAATGTAAAACGTTAGATTACTTGTGGTTCTCATCAAATCCATTAAAAGAGTACGGCACCCATTATAAAAAGTGCTGATTGCTAATTAGTCCTTCATAGAAAACAAATTATCGATCGAAAGTGCAGACGTACGTTGACCCCTAAATCTCGGGATAATAGGCTAGTTTCCAACTAAGTAGTCAAATCAGTTACTTTTTACTAAACGTCAAAACATGAAATTTGCTATGGAATTTTGTATGAAAAAGCACACTGTGACGTTGTAAAAAAACGTGATAAAATGTCGGACTTATTATTACGTGTTCCTTGATTAAAATTCATAAATAAGTTAAATAGTAAAAAGAAAATGTTTTTCATTAGTTTTAGATCTGTTTTTATTTAGTAATCAGAATTTCATAATTTATCTTGAACTTAGTACACGACCTAATTATATTTTTTCATCCACACGCACCTACTCGGAACAAACAGAGATCTGGCCCTGGAAATGCAGTTGACGTTTTTTTCTTAAGTTGCCAAAGCAAGATGATTCCGTGCTTTGGGGAGATACTAAGACGTTAATCCCGGAAAACACCTATCCCGCAGTGGAGCAGCGTGGTGGAGTATGTTCCATACCCCCTCCGGTTGATTGAGGTGAAGCCTGAGCGTAGTAGTGGGACGTATAGAAGGTTCTTTATGTAGAATAGAATAGAATAGAATAGAATAGAATAGAATAGAATAGAATAGAATAGAATAGAATAGAATAGAATAGAATAGAATAGAATAGAATAGAATAGAATAGAATAGAATAGAATAGAATAGAATAGAATAGAATAGAATAGAATAGAATAGAATAGAATAGAATAGAATAGAATAGAATAGAATAGAATAGAATAGAATAGAATAGAATAGAATAGAATAGAATAGAATAGAATAGAATAGAATAGAATAGAATAGAATAGAATAGAATAGAATAGAATAGAATAGAATAGAATAGAATAGAATAGAATAGAATAGAATAGAATAGAATAGAATAGAATAGAATAGAATAGAATAGAATAGAATAGAATAGAATAGAATAGAATAGAATAGAATAGAATAGAATAGAATAGAATAGAATAGAATAGAATAGAATAGAATAGAATAGAATAGAATAGAATAGAATAGAATAGAATAGAATAGAATAGAATAGAATAGAATAGAATAGAATAGAATAGAATAGAATAGAATAGAATAGAATAGAATAGAATAGAATAGAATAGAATAGAATAGAATAGAATAGAATAGAATAGAATAGAATAGAATAGAATAGAATAGAATAGAATAGAATAGAATAGAATAGAATAGAATAGAATAGAATAGAATAGAATAGAATAGAATAGAATAGAATAGAATAGAATAGAATAGAATAGAATAGAATAGAATAGAATAGAATAGAATAGAATAGAAATTGTTTATTATAAAAGGACGCCACACACAAAGACAATAACATCACAATTTTTTTTTTTTTTTTTACGAAACAATTACCAAAAGCATAGGAGGATGTTAATTACAATGATCATAAGGTGGTGGTGGACGTCCTGAGATAAAAGGGCCTCACTCAGCACAAGTCGCGGCGTGAAACACGACGCTGGTATTTTGTGTGGACCCTGTTGGGTGAGGCACGAACGTTAATAATTTATTATTATCTAAGTATTCTACTTTATTTTACGATTCAGCTAAAAATCAGCGCTCTGGAGGTAAAATCTGACATAATTTGTGTCCTTTGTGCACTTACATTTATTATGTGCGAATGTCAAATTGAAATATTGCTTTTTTAGATGAATTGCTTCGACAAGCCTTTTTAGCTCCCTTGTTGATTTTGGGTCTTCAGAGTTTTCTGAAACTCTTTATGCCAGTAATTTATGTTTTATTTGATTTGTTATGTTTTGTGATATGTTGTTGTAGGTAAATTAATACTTTACCTATCTATACAGAGTGTTAGTGACATCGTAACTAAAAAGAAGGGAGATGATTCAGCTCATTATTCCGAGTTAATATCAAGTGGAATTTTCCATCGTACGTACAGGTAGCCATACAAGTATGTATGGGTGTCAGTGACATCCTAAGGAATACTGAGAGGGGTGATTCAGAACATGATTCTGAGCAGACATCAAGTGGAATTTCCTGTCGAAAAATTCATGAAATTCTTAATTATTATCAGTTCCATACATACTTTTCCGACGGAAAATTCCACTTGATAAACTCAGTATCATGATCTGAATCAACCTTCAAAGTTTTCTTTACGACGTCACTAACACCCTGTACATGTTTACCGTGTTGATATGCCTGCCCGTCATCTAGTAGGCCATGGATTAGAACTCGTATATCGGTGCTTCTAGTGAAATTCGCTCGACCATTAGACGGCTATGCCGGTTACCACCTATTACGTAGGTCTAACAGAAAGCTCGCTGAGGTGTGGGTGGCTTAGTTAATCTTGTGATGTATGTACCTCTAACTATCCCAATAGGGACATAGTTGTGAGCTTATGTTGTATTCTCTCTCTCTCTTTATTAAGAGCTGCGCTCTTGTCGGTGGAGTAATCGCCTCCATTTTCATTACTCCATAGATAGGGCGTGTATAACGGTGGTTGCCTCAATCGGTGATGTTCTAGCTAGAGCCAAGTAAGTAGTTAATGCCATATTACAGCAAATCTACAATAAGCTACGTCAAAAAAAGTTATTTATGGACTGCTTGTGTTGTGACATTCGTAGACGAACCACATATAATACACATATAATCTTACCTGTACATATTATATCATAGGCTCCCGACTATATCCTAATTGGGATAGTCAGAGGTACATACATCGGAAAATGAGATAATGATGAAGAAGTTGATGTTGTTACCTACATCCATTAAAATAAGTTAAGTTAATAACAAAGTAGAGATTGTAGATTCCTAGCATCAACACAAACCAGCTTTATGGTTTAGTCTTGTAAAAAAGTGTTAAAAAATCTCTCCGTCGGGTTTTATAACATGCCCTAGAGGGAGAGTAACCAGTTAAACGCATTCTATGTTTTATTATTCACTTCCAGTTCAGCATTGAATATAAAAAAGAAACGAGTTACGTGGGTGCTGATTTTCCTGAAAGCAAAACCATTTACTTTGTTGCATGTCTTCACAGTTAGTTTTTAATAACATGAAGTACCTGCATTTTTTTACTTCAATTAAAATTACAATCTAGGCTTTTGACGGTCCACCGGACTCCCGTGTTGCTTTATGCATTTTGACTAATGAGTAACTTAAATTTAACTTGAGCTTGGAGGATTGGTTTCTTAAGTCTAAGTATATATCGTGGCTGATTTTGCAAACTGACGTAACTGCAATATTTTTCTAAAAAATGTGTCCTATTGATAATATCAAAAGTTGCAAATCAGATTCGAGTTGCAAACGTGTTATCTGAGGAATGTCACGGGCGGACAAAAGATACCTACAGAACCGGACCTAATACACTCCCCTGTGGCACTCCAGTTTTAATTTCTATAAGTTCTGATTACTTACTCGAGTAACGATCATCATCTTATCTTACCCTAAACATTTTTTTGTGTTAGATAAGACTGCACGATATCTAAAAACTGCCTGGGACGCATATTTATTTGCTTATGTAGTTGTCTTTTATACCACACCTTGTCAAATGCTTGAGCTACATCTATAAAAAAATTACTTACAACAAACATTACTTTCTTCTAATAATGTATTTTCTACAACTATTCTGGTTTCTCAGCTCGAATTGCTCGGATTAACATCCTTTTTCTTTGATGTCAGCATATCAGAACTCAGGTCTCAGGACAACTTTTAAATAATTTAGACGTGGCTGGCAACAATGAGATCGCTATATGATGTTGTTTTAACATCGGTACTGGTAACTTTCTAAGAACATTAGCAACTTTCCACATGCCAGGTACATAATATCTAAGTATTGAAAGTTTCACAATAAGTTTACGTGGAAGATTTTGATGCATGTCTCCTATTATTCTATCGTTGATTGAGGGGAGGCCTGTGTCCAGCAGTGGGGCGTATATAGTATGTTAATGTTATTTGTGATGACCAGAGTGTTCTCCATTGGCACCTATATAAATTAATTAGAGATACACGGCCCTCGGCCGCACGAGCACGTATACCGCACGAATATACTTGTGCAGTCGTGCACGTCTACCGCACCGCACGTAATTTGATTCTGTGAATTTCCATGTTGTTGCCTGTATGGTAAAAAGCATAACAAGTAACCCTATAACGCCACCGAGGGAACAAATAAATACCTATTTCCATGCGAGTTGATTGCGCCCATTGTTACATCGTAGTGCAATAATATATGTCGCCGCGTTACCAACCCGCTATTGATTATGAATTATTAATAAACTGCAATTAAGATCACTTCCCCTCTGACCTTTAGTAAACATACCCAGCACTGTTACATCTGTGTGGGTGTGTGGGTTTCACCCACAGCACGGAAAAGGTCGGTTGCTCATGCTTTGTGTGGGAAGCCAGCACGGAAAGGCGACACGGGAGCCGTTCCAGACCGAACCTTTAGTAATGTTTGTATGCACGTGCTCGCATATTAATCCGCCGTAGCGAGGGCCCACAGCATCGCCTCTGAGTGTATTGGAAACTATTAATAGCAGTTAATTTAACTAAAACACCAGGCAGATTCGAATCGGACTCGCTTTAAATTATGCTTTGTGTTATATACTAGCAGGTATGTAAATAATTCTTAACAGAATTGAATCATCGCCGTTCACACTTTGATATTTTCATAGATGCATATAAGTTAAATGCACGCGTTCCCATGGAAGGTTCATGATGGACAGATGACAGAGGGATAACGAAAATAAATGATTATACGATTGTATAAAGGTGGATTAAAACCAAACGAACTCATTTATCCCCATTCCACTTTTTTTGACGTGACTTATTGTAGTTTTGCCGCGAATGGCACTAACTACTTGGCTGGACAAATGGGGAGCGCTGACGGCTCTCAGCCGGGATGAAAATTTGTTGAAAATAAGGATAAAACTGCATATTTCTCCAATCAGTGTTGCTACTGTTGAAAGTTCTTAAACTACAGTTCCCCATACCATTTGAGTAAACAAACATATTGCTTTGGTTATATTTTTCCACCATAACCCTTTGCGCAGCGTTTATGCAAAAAAAAAACTTAGAAAAACTTATTTTCAATCAAAGCTGCCTATTTCCAAGTAGCTACTTTTCTTTTTCAGAGCTCTCACCCGGTACAAAATTTAAGACAACATTCCTGAAGGTGCCCAGTTGGACGTAACCTCGGCTCAGGGCGTCGTCTGAGAGGATAATGTTTGAAAGAATTAATCAATCCCAGTGGGTCGATAGTGATAAGCGCTGAATGAGAGAAATCGTCGACCACGCCAGCGGGGTTGGGATCGAGGTTAGCCGGTGAACACAAAAAGCCAAAATACTATTAGTATTAACAGTTCTATTCTAAAATCCTATAATTTACCATTCTAAGTCGTGGCCTCGTGGGTCGATAAAACTATGTATATTATGTCAGTAAGTAAGTACTTATGACAATTTTCCGTCGAAATTCCATATTCAAATTCAAATATATCTTTATTGACTAGGTAACATTTTGTTAGAATGCACTAACCCGCTATTATTATACTTGTACAAAATTTTCCTGTACCCAAAGGTTGCCTGGAAGAAATTGCTGCATGAGCAATAAGGCCGCCTGTTGTGCTTTTCTGTATATGTTGTCCTTATCTCTGTATTTTGTGTCCATTGTGCTCAATAAAGTATTTTATCTATTTATCTATCTAACATAATTACACCTTGAATCGTCAATTTTTACATAACGAACATCTCATCCGCCTAAAGCTCTGAAGCTTCTCACACCCTGTATAGACGTTCTTAAAAAAATAATACACAAATCCCTCAGTATCAAATCGATACGTCAACATTGGAGTAGGTTCAAAACCAATTCCTAGATTGTTTACGTGGTTAGTTGGTTTGTTAGCTGCATACAAGTGTAGTAAAGCTTGTGAAGCTAATAAAAGCGAGTTAGAAAACTGTGTAAGTGGTAAACATTGAATTCTATACCCGGCGCGCAACAAGTAGGGGAGGGGAAGCAAGGAGAGCTAACAATTTCCAGGAAATTGATTATACTTACAGGCTGTTAGTGACACCGTGCCGAACATTGAGAAGGATGATTCTGAGTTGATACCAAGTGGCATCATCCTCCTCAGTATTCGTTACGATGTCTTTGACACCCCACACAAGTAGTACGGTCACGAGTACTAATATGTATACACTTTGAATCCATGTCTCATTATCTTTTTTGACAAATTAAGCCGTAGGTCTCATTAACTGCTAAATAAGATAGTGCGACGAGTCCTCTTTGCCGACACGGCAGCTAAGCTCGAGGGCATGCTCCAAGACCTGAGCACAGCAAGCCTTGAGATTGGACTCAGTATGAACCGAGCCAAAACCAAGCTAATGACCAACGGCACAAAACGTAAGGTATTGGTCGATGGGCAGGAGATAGAATACGTTGATGAGTACATCTACTTGGGCCAGATAGTCTCCTTCCAGAGCAGGCAAGAACGAGAAATCGAGCGCCGTATAGATAATGCCTGGAAGAGCTTCTGGTCGATGAAACATCTCCTGAAAGGGGATCTTCCCCTTTCACTGAAACGCAAACTTATCGACGTGTGCATCCTGCCAATCCTTACTTACGGTGCCCAAACGTGGTCGCTTACTGAGGCTCAAAAGGCCAAGGTCGGGGTTTGTCAAAGAGCAATGGAGCGCAGCATACTAGGTGTAAAACGAATTGATCGAGTTAAAAACACTGTGCTGCGCTCAAAAACCGGTATAGCTGATGTTGGCAGGAAGACCGCCAGGCTAAAGTGGGACTGGGCTGGACACGTGTGCCGCATGCATCCGGAACGATGGACAAAGATCATCACGCACTGGGTACCACAGGACGGACACCGTAGACGTGGTAGACCCCGGAAACGATGGCGCGATGATCTCGACGGTTATCGAAAAGACTGGATAGAGCTCGCACAGAACCGGGATACTTGGAAGAATATGGGGGAGGCCTTTGCTCAGCAGTGGGATCATATAGGCTAATAATAATAATAAGATAGTGCGATATGGTTCTAAAGAGGGTACATGATATTGCTCTTGACGACAGGTAGCCGTTTGGGTACTTATGGGTGTTAGTGACACCGTAACTAAACCTTTCGGGGATGATCCAGACCATGATTCTGAGTTGATATCAAGTGGAATTTTCCGTCGGAAAATTCATGATGATTTTTGTGCTTTTTTAGTTATTTTCAGTTCCTTATTTTTACGATGGAAAATTTTACTTGACTTCATCTCATCAGATTTCTGAAATGCGAGATGAAATGAAGAGACTTCATTACGACTTCATTAGACGAACCGACCACATTATCCTGTAATATAGTTGATAGTTGTATTAAAAGAAAATTGTATCTTATTTTATTATATCTAAGTAATTTGATTTAATTCGAAAGATTAATTTACATTAATTTAAGGATTTGACATTGTTTTATATGAATAGCATTACATGTTTCAAGCATAATCGATTTGGGATTTTACCTATAGTGATAATGTGTTTGTGATCTTAGTGAATAAATAAATCTCAGAATTATAGTGTGAATTATCCCTCAATGTTTTCGTTACGGCGTTACTAACTGCACTAACTGCTCCCATTTCTGCAACCCCCTGGTGTATTTCTTATACGACTTTGTACATTGCGAGCCATGAGCCGAATTGGAGTAGAGTTTACGCGTTTAGTACGTCGGTGAGGACATGTTGAAGTAGCATTTCAAAATACGCTTCCCGACATGATGTAAGTCGTGTATGTCTTATGTATATCCAGAATGTGTTCTGGTCCTATCCAAAAAGTGTACGGTCACGAGCATTAATATGTATACACTTTGGTACCATGTCACATTAACTTTTTTGAGAAATTGAACTGTAAGTCTCACTAAATGTCAAATATGTTAGTGAGACAGAGTCCTAAAGTGGGTACATTATATTGCTCATGACTGCATGTGTAGTATATGTCAGCAGGTGTACCTCTGCCTACCTCTTCGGGTGTATAAGCGTGACGTTACATAGGTCCGTGTTGCTCTATGGTGACATTATGTTTCTTATCCCAGGTAGAGAGGTCTTTGGAAAATATTTGAAACTTTTGATTGACCAACAAGACTGTAATCTAAACTATTAGAATTATGTACGCTGTAAAGTTTGCTTTAAACGATATAGTATGTGAAAACATTTTAATTGTAAACTTTTCCCCTCACCTCACAAACAAAGCTTCAGCCCGCCCTGCGTCCGCGCCAAAGCGAATCATTTTAGCAGAGCATATCACTATCAGTAATGTGTTATTCTAATTTTCAAGCTACTTATAGGCTTTATTGTAAAGTTACATTAAATTCATTCAGAATTAATTAGTAACAATCATCTATTTAAACATTCGCGTTTATAACGGTATTAGCAGGAAGAAATAATAATAGAAAATTCAAATAAAAGTCGTAAAATTAAATATAATTACATTCATAAAAACAACATTTTAAGTAAATCTAAAAACAAATTTAAATAATGGTACGAAATAAACTTAATCAAAATTAAAATTAATATTAGAAAACTAAATGTTTCTAAAGGTAAAATAATGTATAATCTATACTTATAATAAATCTGTAGAGAGGTCAATTCTGTACATTAAATATTTTTTCAAAATAACTATCAGGGGGTGATAAGTGATCGATACTGATGCCAAAAATGCAATCAGTAAAATTTTTGTCTGTCTGTCTGTCTGTCTGTCTGTCTGTCTGTCTGTCTGTCTGTCTGTCTGTCTGTCTGTATGTTCCTTATAGAAACAAAAACTACTGGACGGATTTTAATGAAACTTGGTACAATTATTCTTCACACTCCTGGACAGGTCATAGTATACTTTTCATCACGCTACAATCAATAGGAGCAGAGTAGTGAAGGGAAATCCTTTTGTATGAAAAATCTAAACCACTCAAGTTAGACGTTTGAAATTTGGCATGCAGGTACCTTAGATACCGTAGAGGTGCACTAAGAAAGGAATTCCCGAAATTCCTACGGGAACGGGAATTAGCGGGAAAATCCTTTTGTATGAAAAATCTAAACCACTCAAGTTAGACATTTGAAATTTGGCATGCAGGTACCTTAGATAACGTAGAGGTGCACTAAGAAAGGAATTCCCGAAATTCCCACGGGAACGGGAATTAGCGGAAAAATATTTTTGTATGAAAAATCTAAACCATTCAAGTTAGATGTTTGAAATTTGTCATGCAGGTACCTTAGATACCGTAGAGGTGTACTAAGAAAGGAATTCCCGAAATTCCCACGGGAACGGGAATTAGCGGGAAAATCCTTTTGTATGAAAAATCTAAACCACTCAAGTTAGACATTTGAAATTTAGCATGCAGATACCTTAGGTACCGTGGAGGTGCACTAAGAAAGGAATTCCCGAAATTCTCACGAGAACGGGAATTAGCGGGAAAATCCTTTTGTATGAAAAATCTAAACCATTCAAGTTAGACGTTTGAAATTTGTCATGCAGGTACCTTAGGTACCGTGGAGGTGCACTAAGAAAGGAATTCCCGAAATTCCCACGGGAACGGGAATTAACGGGAAAATCCTTTTGTATGAAAAATCTAAACCATTCAAGTAAGATGTTTAAAATTTGGCACGCAGGTACCTTGGACACCGTAGAGGTGTACTAAGAAAGGAATTCCCGAAATTCCCACGGGAACGGGAATTAGCGGGAAAATCCTTTTGTATGAAAAATCTAAACCACTCAAGTTAGACGTTTGAAATTTGGCATGCAGGTACTTTAGTAAACTTAAAGCTTAGTTGCAACAGGATATTACAAAATTCCCACGGGAACGGTAGTTAGCGGGAAAAAAACATTTGTATGAAAAAATCAAATCTAAATAAAAGGAGAAACTGACTGACTCAGTGACTGACATATCAACGCATAGCCTGAACGGCTAAATGTAGGCATTTGAAATTTGGAAGGGACATAGCTTAGGTACCGTAGAGGTGCACTAAGAAAGGAATTCCCGGAATTCCCACGGGAACGGAAATTAGCGGGAAAATCCTTTTGTATGAAAAATCTAAACCGCTTAAGTTAGACGCTTGAAATTTGGCATGCAGGTACCTTAGTTAACTTAAACCTTAGTTGCAACAGGATATTGCAAAATTCCCACGGAAACGGGAGTTAACGGGAAAAAAACATTTGTATGAAAAAATCGAAACCGCGTAAGATAGATGTTTTCAATTCAATTCAATTAAATTATTTATTGCATTCCATGTAGTACAATGGGGTGTTACATAGGCATAGGAACTAAAACATGGACCCTGTAGGGCACAGCAACGTTGAAGGGAAGAGAGGAAGTGTGTATTAAAATTAAAACTCAATGAACAATCAATTAAAAAAAAATCAATTCAATCAATTGATTCAATCTAGCATGCATGCATACCTTAGTAAATATAAAGTTTATTTTTGGCTGTATTTTGAAAAATGGGAGTTATTGGGAAAAAAATTGTATGAAAAAATCTAAACTGCATAAGTTAAATGCTTGAAATTTGATATGCACTCCCACACACACAAAGATCTCTCTCTTATATAACACGCCACGCGGACGAAGTCGCGGGCAAAAGCTAGTTTAAGAAATATTAATAACAATAAATTAAATTGAAATTAAATATAATGCTAGCAAAATGGATTCTTTGAAAAAACAAACAGTGAACACGTTTTGTTTTGATTATTTTCTGAAATATTATCTGGTTAAGTACAAAAGAGAATGGGCAACTTGCTATCAACTAGCCACATGTCAAAACATATTTTGTTAACCTTCTTCATTTTTTATATGACGACAAGTGTTATTAAAATTTAATAAAAATTCTTATTTTTGTTTAAAAATCCAATCGGACCAGATAAATGTCGCAGGTGACAATTAAGTTTCAATTATTATTTTTTACACTATCTTTTTTATTCCCTCAATTTTAATTGCAATTTTTTTGCCCCTAATACCATTCGTTATTAGATTAATAATCTCCATGGAAGAAGGCGTTGGTGTTGAGTAGGTAGACCAATTTATACAGGGTGTTAGTGACATAGTAAAGAAAACTTTGAGAGATGATTTAGACCATGATTCTGAGTTGATATCAAGTGGAATTCCATCGCAAAACGCAAATTGAAAATCATTTAAAAATAAAAAAGCATGAATTTCGACGGAAAATTACACTTGATATTAACTTAAAATCTATCAGTATTCGTTGTAGTAGCCGTTGGTTCCGGTTACTACTTACTGATGTAAGTATGTAGTCGTTATATGAGCAATTAGCATTGTCAGGTGCCTTTGACGGCTAAGTAATAATCCTGACATGATAAGAAGAAGACTAACAAACACCCTGTTTACATTATGCTCGTTCTCTTTTACAGATCTTTCATTTTCAACAGTGGCTTAGAACATAACGGATTTCTCCTTCTTCTTGTAATTGGCGAAGAAGTTTCGATACTGTGGTATGTCCACCGGCTTCTCTCCTGGTAGACCACAAACAGTTAACATATCCTTCACTCTTTCCACGTCAAGCTCTTTTTTCATACAAAGCACATCGATGTAGTCCAACCACTCATTCCAGGTGATTTCAGTTTTGCTGGAATATTAAAAATAGTTCTTAAGAATGATGAAGTTACTCGTTAAATGTAAAATGTATATGTATGTTGTTAGAAAAAGAAAACTTTCAGAACGTTCTAGATGCATGACTGATAATGAATAAACGTGTGGGAGGGAAGTACTAATGAGGGACTATCCAATATAATGAGAACGTAGCGTAGTATATATATATATATATATATATATTACCTGCTTTCTCATTGCTCGGATACATAATTAAGTAGGTACATATTTGAAATGAAAACTATTGAAAATTGGAATTTTATAATTTTTAATTTGAAAATTAAAGTTATGAATTAAGTTTGGAATTCAAATTCTAATCAAAAGCTAGCAGTGTAAAACTCGATAACTAAGAAGAAGAAATAGTTAAGACGTAGATTAAGTAACTACTTAATAATACTTATTTCTAATGTCTACAATAGATTCACAAGTATCAAAAACTAAGCTTACTTATAAGTAAGGACGGAGCAGAGGCGGGGGCCACTGCCTTTAACTATTAATATCTCCGGCGTTAGATCAGATATTGGAAAACGGATTTCAGATTCATGAAGAGAAAAAAGTAAATATGGGGTGAATCTATTGGCATAAACCGGGCACAACTTTTGATATTAATTATCTGAGATTCAAACACGAATTCAAATTCGTTGGAGTAAAAAAAAAACATATTTTATATTGACTTTCAGACAATGAGTTCATCGGAAAATAATGCATGGTGTATGTGTATCATCATCATCGGCCCATTAACGTCCCCACTGCTGGGGCACGGGCCTTCCCTATGGATGGATAGGGAGATCGGGCCTTAAACCATCACGCGGGCCCAGTGGTTATTAACGACTGCTAATGCAGCCGGGACCAACGGCTTAACGTGCTTACGGAGGAGCTCGAGATGAAAACTTTTTATTTTTATTTCTGTGGTTACTTATCCTATGACCGGCCTTTGTGAAAGTTGCTTAACTTTAACAATCGCAGACCAAGCGCGTTAACCGCTGCGGTACCGAGCACCTATGTGTATGTATGTGTGTATAATGAGTTTTAAAAAAGTTACTTGTATCTGCTAAAGAATATATGTCCTGTGTCGACCATGGTAAGAATTTTGTCATCCAGGATTGTAGCTTGGCGCATCCAGTAGTCGGAATTGGACAATGTAATGGTCGTGCCGTCTCTGTTCTTGTCACCCATTTTGGCGAAAGAGAAGAACTGGGAATCAAGGGTCGCGCCGGGTTCGTCATCGGCCCTGTTGAGTCAGACATGTACTTTTACAGTCATATTTAAATCGATAATACTAGTTATTACAGAAGCGTGTACCGCTGGACCGATTTAGATAAAATTTTGTAAGAAGTTTGAGATCCAGGGAAAAATATCAGGATTGTTTTGCGTGAGTTTTACAATCCTGCCTCCGAATTTTCGAAAAACGAAATATAATCTTTTCACGGTTAAGAATTGGGTAAATATCTAGTTATTTATGAGGAAAATATAAATAATACTGTTTTTTTTTTGAGTTTCGCGTTTGTGTTAGATACTTTCTGTAACATTTACGACTAACTTTGGAGATGGTTACGAGTATACTAAATTTAATTCAAAATAGGATTAGTAATTTTATATACTTACATTTTAACACTCTGTAAATTTCGCTTTACAAAAATCCAAAATAAAATAAAACAAACACCTTAAAAGAGTTGTATAATAATTGATGTTGTCATTGACAAAATACGTCAATGGTTGCTAGGATTCAAATGTACTGGTTGCTAAGATAATAATAATAAACATATTTTTTTTCCTTTTGCCTATTTGTGTCAGGCTAAGATCGTAAGACCATGCTGCCTAGTCTTCAGCAAATAAAAATAAAAAAGAATTATTGGATTGGATCATAGAGCATTATTGAAGAAAAAATAATTTTGTGTTATTTTATCGTGTTTTTTTTTTATTTTTGATATGATGAAGAAATTAATAAAAATACCACTCATTATTTTATTGTATTTAGAAAAAAGAGAATAAAACACTGAAGACATTTTGCTATTTGACTCGAAGAAAGAATACACTTGGGACTAGGCACTATAGCCTGATGACCTTAGCCTGTTCCATATCATGGAAAAAATAATAAAAAACGGGTCAAGTGTAAGCTATGAAAGATACTTCCGATATTTTTTAAATGAATTGTTGTTTCATTTTCTATATACGAATCCACTTTTAACGTTCATCAATGACTTGGAAATAAATTGTATTTTTAGATTTCACAGTGTAGCTACCTTTCTTGTGAATTCCGGCCAAGTAATTAATGCCATCTGCGGCAAATCTAAAAAAAGTCACATTAAGAAACAAAATTGTGACTAATTTTACATCTAGGAACCTATTTTATAATAAGATTAGTTGTAATGTAATTGAATGTTTCTATGGGTATACGCCTGCTAATAAATTAGTATTTATTTAATTACTAAGATGTAGTGCTACCTACTGTTTTTCTGCAAGTAGCCCGCAAGCAATGTCTATGTCCTTTACTTCATTACCTAATTCATTCTTCATTACATAATCTCTGAGACTCACGGTCGCGCGGCTGGGGAGAACAAAACCTGGCCGAAACCTAAATGACATTATATACGTCCCATTGTTTGACGCAGACCTCCCCACATTCAACCGGAGGGGTATGGAGCATACTCCACTACGCCACCACGTTGCTTCAGTGCGGGTTGGTGGCGACTGCGGTTTGGTGGCAAGTAACATTCATTTTGATGTACGGTCACGAGCATTAATATGTCTACACTTGGTACCATGTCACATTAACTTTTTTGACAAATTGAACTGTAAGTCTCACTAAATTTCAAATATGTTAATGCGACAGAGTCCTAGAGTGGGTACATTATATTGCTCATGACTGTACAGAACCACTTTAGAACCTGTTGCATTATCATATTTGACATTGTAAAGTGTATCATCATCACCAGCCCATTAACGTCCCCACTGCTGGGGCACGGGCCTTCCCTATGGATGGATAGGGAGATCGGGCCTTAAACCACCACGCGGGCCCAGTGCGGATTGGTGTATAAGTACATATTAATACTCGTGACTGTCCTATTCACGGGAGCATCAAAGTAGATTATTATCTTCTAAATATAATAAAAGGAGAAACTGACTGACTCACTGACTGACATATCAACGCACAGCCTAAACGGCTAAACGTAGGCACTTGAAATTTGGAAGGGACATAGCTTAGGTCCCGTAGAGGTGCACTATGAAAGGAATTCCCGAACTTACCATGGGAACGGGAATTAGCGGCAAATCCTTTTGTATGAAAAATCTAAACCGCTTAAGTTAGACGCTTGAAATTGGGCATGCAGATACCTTAGTAAACTTAAAGCTTAGTCGGAAAAGGATCTTGGCAAAATTCCCACGGGAACGGGAGTTAGCGGGAAAAAAACATTTGTATGAAAAAATCTAAACAGCCTAAGTTAGATGCATGATGCACTCCCACACACAAAGATCTCTCTTTTATAACACGCCACGCGGACGAAGTCGCGGGCAAAAGCTAGTGTACTATAACGGGTAAAAGTCTACTACTTGTATCTGTCTACTACCTACTATAATGTATAGTTTACAATACATACTTCACCAAAAAACCTTTAACCGTTTCTTTTGGAGCCGTGGTCAAGTGGTGATTACTTTTCCTGTCAACCGAGGGGATTTGAAGGACGTCAAAAATTCAAAATTCCTTTTTTTTCAACGTTTTATCTTAATAAGAAGGTGGAAGGTGCTGTGCTGCGTCGGCGGTTTTGCCAGTCAAGTTGGATGGCTTTGAAGAGCTGAACGACGCCCTATTTGTTGCGACCTTTCGCAAAGAAAAAGTGAATTATCATCTTGATACTTTGAGAAAGTTCTTTATTTATTTATTTTTTTAATTAAAATGGGTTTTACTCTTGACTTCGTTCATCCACGAGGAGAAGAAGAGGTCGACGTTGGAAAGAGCTTACCCAGAAAATGCCTATTCACCCGTGATTTAAAGGACCCCAGGTTATAAGACTCAGGAAACACCGACGCCGGCAGCCCATTCCATTCCTTGACTGTGCACATTATGAAGGATGAAGCGAAGCGCTTGGTGCGGTTTAGTGGTATGGAAAGTTCTTTATTCGATTATTTGGAATTTGTATCTACTCCAACAGTTGTAATTGTAGATATCTACTAAACATACAATGACCCGATTATTCTAGCCATAGAGGCTCGCGACACCAAACACCCCGATACCGACCCCGCCGGCGTGGTTGAAGATTTCCGTGGATAAAGATAAAAAAGTAACATCAGTAAGTAGTAAACGCGACCAACGGATTAACGTGCCTTCCGAAGCACGGATCATCTTTCTTTCGGACAATCAGGTGATTAGCCTGTAATGTCCTACTTATAACCAAACTAGGGATCACGAAGTGATTTTCGTGATGTGTCCCCACCGGGATTCACTCAAACCACTGGACCATTGAGCCACCATAGGTCCTTGACATGACTCACGTAACGACTACGTATTTGCGTACTACGTATCACAAATGATATCGGGTTCTTACCGCGTTAATCAGGAAATCAGAAATCAGAATCATTTATTCAACGTAATTATCTTGGATAAACTTGTTGAAGGTCAATGTGACATTTTTGAATTTACGTCTTTTCGCAAGGTGTTATGGCTGAGGAGAAGAAATGACAAGAAACTGCAACAGCAACACATCTTTTAAATCAATGAGGGTTATTTAATAACTAGATCATCAATAAGTACTAGTCATTTGTATCATTTAGGTACTCGTAGTCATTAATCTTTTAATAAGCTTTTTTACATAAAATAAGCTTCACATGAGCTTTAAATTTATTTTCTGACATTGTCTGGTATTTTATTGTAAAAACGTACACATAACCCTCCCGATATTTCAACACTATTGCAAGTATCGTGCAGTGTGTTAGTGTGTTTAAAATACCTATTGCAAGTATCGTGCAGTGTGTTAGTGTGTTTAAAATACCTAGTTCTATTTACAAAATAGTAACGAATTCGTTGTTGAGACTTCCCAGTGAGTAACAACAATGAGCTGTTTAAACTCTACCAAACAAAAAAGAAAAGTAGAAAGTAAATTATAAATAAATAAACTTATTGATTCGCGTGCATGGAATTTAATATCCCAGAGTGCACTGCTAATATGTTACAAGTGTTCGATACGAATTTTATTAAATACTTATGCCTGATAAAATCGGCTGAATTAATTCTGCCTAAGTTCTTCTTTTGTCCCCCGTCTTGCAGGCATTTGTTTAAACTTGAATTCTATTGAATATTTTTGGGTGAATAAAGTAAGAATTTATAGAAATTGTTGTCCATCTATTGAAAAAGCAATGAATACCTTTTTTAACCCCCGACGCAAAAACGACGCGGTGTTATAAGTTTGATGTGTCCGTGTGTGTGTGTGTGTGTAAATGTGTATGTGTCTGTCTGTGGCATTGTAGCTCCCAAACGGATAATCCGATTTTAATGCGATTTTTTTTGTTTGAAAGGTATATCAGTCGAGAGTGTTCTTAGCTATGTTTGGTGGAAATCGGTCCAGGTCTTCAAGGTCATCATGTCGTTTGTTTAGTGTGATAGGAATGTTACACGCTCAGTTTGCTTGCAAGCATATGTGGGACAAGTTTTTTTTTTGTTTTTTTTTATAGGGTTTAGCATTTTTTACATTTTGTCATAATAATTGAGTACTTTTTTTTTGGTCGGGGTTTTTTTAATTTTTAATTCAATTTTTTAAATTGTTTTCTGTATTATATACTAGGTTTTCTTCTGTAATCCATGACATCCCAGTTCGGAAAACGCGTGACTAGCATCGTAGTGTCACAGGTTTGATTCCCAGCTTGGGCTCTAAACCACTGAACTCGACTTAATGATTTTGAATTAAATAAAATAAAATAAAAATAATGTTTTATTTCTCTCACTAGCTTAGAACTTGAGTACAATATCCAATGAATACGGGTACAGATTAATAAAGCAGGCGAGAGACTGGTGTCTGTGATAGGCGTAAGCCTGTGTTACAGATCACCAGACCCCAACCTTCGGACATTACGGAATAGATAATAATGTTTATACAGCTAGCTAATACTTTAAACGAGAAAGAACATTTTATACAAGAAAAATAAAATAGAAAAGAAGAAAAAATAAAATAAAATATAAGCTAATTATGTGGTGAATGTGTATGAGGTTTTATGTGAGTGTGTGAACATGTAAGTATGTGTGTGAGTGTGTTCACGTTTTTCACGTTTAAGTGATATCAAGTCCAGGCTGGACTGTCCAGCGGCTTCCTGCGACCTTCACCAGATCGCTTTTCTTCGCTGGATGCGGGCAGCGCAGGGCCGATCGTCGTGGAGATCCTTGTGGGAGGCCTATGCCCAGCAGTGGGCGTCGCACGGCTTATGATGATGATGATATCAAGTGCCCGGTTAATGGCAATAGGTCGGCCTGTACTACGTGGGACTTAGTGGGTGTACATACAATGCACCTCTGCCTACCCCTTAAGGAATACAGGCGTGATTTTTTTCTTTTTTTTTTGGGAAATAAACAGCTATAATATTACAATTACATTATAATATTACTTAGGTAACTTTCCAATTAACGTGACTTGCGTGTTTGTCGTAAGTGCTCCTCTTTTTCTATCTATATCTTAGCATAGGCCAACAAAGTTTTCACCACCGAATAGTATACAAGAGTGTACAACAAAAATCAAAATAACTTAATAAAATAAAGTATAAAGAGGTATATTGAGAATCCGTCTGCGTGGACTTTGGTTATTTTTTCATTTTTCCGAAATAAAACTTTCCTATGCTCTTCCCCGGCCTGGATTTTAAACTATTTCCATACAAATTTAATCTAAGTCGAAATGATTATATTTCCCATTTGTGTGTAGTGTGTCGGGATCGAAGCAAATGGAATACCACATTCTTTGCTTGTGGCGTCAGTTTCTTTTCTTTACGAAAGAGTAAACCAAATATCGGAGTATGAAAAGTTCATTTTTGACGTCGTCGTGGTCACGAAAATAAAATGTATTTATCAGAACACTTAATCAGATTTTAGAGATAAAAGCAGGCCCTTTTCGCTATACGGCTGAAAGGATTAATATTGAAAAACTCTCTCTCTCTCTCTCTATTTAAGAGCTGCGCTCTTGTCGGTGGAGTAACTGCAGGTGCAGGTATCGGGAGGTGAAGGTTTTGGCGGGAAGAAGAGAGGATTGAAAAACTACATATGCACAAACTTAAACTGAAGCTCGTCTTCCTTAAAGGGTGGGAGGTCTGCTATTATCAGAAGTACGTAAATTACAGACACTTGTTGAAGGGATTCCAAGTGTAGTAAAAATAAAATACGAAGTTGTCACGAACTTGCGGTTTATATCGTTGGTAAAAACAGAATGAGCGCGAATAACCAAATGTCATACCTTTTATAAACTTGATATAACCCAATTTAAGTGTTACCAGAGCAAAAGAAATAAATTACCCATCAATCATCATCATCAGCCGTATGACGCCCACTGCTGGGCATAGGCCTCCCCCAAGGATCTCCACGACGATCGGTCCTGCGCTGCCCGCATCCAGCGGCTTCCCGCGACCTTCACCAGATCGTCGGTCCACCTTGTAGCGGGCCTACCCACTGAGCGTCGTCCGACACGTGGTCGCCACTCGAGAACCTTTCCGCTCCATCGGCCATCGGTTCTCCTCGCTATGTGCCCATCAATACAACCCATCAATACAATTCGCATATTAGAAAATCAATTAAACAACTGAAATATAAAATAACTAAGTAACTAAATAGTATTCGTACATTAATTTATACTTAATTAGATTGAACTTAAATGTAATAACTATGGAAAATCAAAGATAAGTGGCGGTAGATGACGATGGCGCTAACACTCTTTACAACACTTATCCGTGCTTAGAGAAAGTCAGAAAGAGAAAATTTAAATCGAAAAAAAAAACTGACTAGTTACTTGAATTCGCAGCTCCTGACAAGTCGGGCCGAGCGTGTTAACCATTATACCACCGAGTCCTCCTGTCCATGCGAAATGTTTCGGTCTATACAGGGTGTTAGTGACGTCGTAACGAAAACTTTGAGGGGTGATTGAGGCTATGATTCTGAGATGATAAAAAAAATCATGAATTTTGCGACGATAAATTCCACTTAATATTAACTCAGAATCATGGTTTGAATCATCCCCCTGAGTATTCGTTACGATGTCACTAACACCCGTTATATCGTCACTAATATCCTTTCGAATACCTATAGGTCACCCACGTTAAAATGGTTCATAATTATAATAAAAAAGCTGTTTACGAATTTATTTTTGACTCAGGCCTTCCTAAGAGGATTATTATTTGTAAGTAATAATAAATTTAATCGACCCTCGTGCGCCGATAGCTATAAATGTCGACGAGGCCGCTATCGGGTGTTTACGAAATGACCAAACATAATTATTATTATGTATTGAAAAACTCAGTGGGTAGGCCCGTTACAAGGTGGACCGACGATCTGGTGAAGGTCGCGGGAAGCCGCTGGATGCGGGCAGCGCAGGACCGATCGTCGTGGAGATCCTTGGGGGAGGCCTATGCCCTGCAGAGGGCGTCGTACGGCTGATGATGATTGAAAAACTCGACCTAACAAAATGCTTGCAAAGATAGGGAGTGTAGTGAAGTGTAGCACTTGTTAACCACAATAAAAAAATGCTTTGAAGATATTTAATTTCACGATAATAATAGTAGTAGTTGATTTAAGTGTTACAACATATTACAATTATATAAAATCTTTGGAGATCCTTGGGGGACGCGTATGCCCAGCAGTGGGCGTCGTACGGCTGATGAATAGTATTAGTAGCATTAGTGTGAGCCGTATTGCCGTCTATAATGTTTGAGCCAACTGTGTTAGTGAAAACTGCACTAAAGATAAATTATTAACTCGTTGCTGCAAGTCTACTCGATACCAACACCGCCGCGTGGTCGACGATATTGCCTCATTCATCTCTATCGATCGACTTTTAAATATTATCCTATTGGAGGAGCTCGGCGAAGCGGTTAATGCGCACGGTCTGCGATTGTTGAAGTTAAGCAACTTTCACAAAGGCCGGTCATAGGATGGGTGACCACAAAAATAAAAAAAAAAGTTTTCATCTCGAGCTCCTCTGTGCTTCGGAAGGCACGTTAAGCCGTTGGTCCCGGCTGCATTAGCAGTCGTTAATAACCACTGGGCCCGCGTGATGGTTTAAGGCCCGATCTCCCTATCCATCCATAGGGAAGGCCCGTGCCCCAGCAGTGGGTAAGTTAATGGGCTGATGATGATGAGATGACGCCCTGAGCCGCAGTTCGCGCCCAACTAGGCATCCTCAGGCCTGTTGTTTTAAATTTTCTCACGGGAGAGAGCCCTTAGCGCTCCCCATTTGTTCGGCCAAGTTGCCATTTGCGGCAAATCGACAAAAAGTCATGACGGGGAAAAACAGGTGCAAGTCCAGTACCGGGCAAGCCATCCGGTGAAATACGAGACCATAGTGATTTAAGTGTTACAACATATTACAATTATATAAAATCTTTTTGTTTGTCTTGAAAAAGTATTGAAGCCCCATGCTGGATTTAAAAAAGAAGCAAGTAATCACCAAAGAGAATATAATTTACTTGTAATCACTTTTGCAATTCACAATGTCACTTTTGTGTAATCTGTGTGCAATAAATGTTTATCTTGTAAAATAATTTTAATGATATTGGTCCAAAACAGTGGTTGTTTTCAGTTTTATCATTGTTTTCTAACGAGGTATGCTAAGTTTATAATTTGAAATTATGCACATAATGATATTTTTTATAATTTTAATTTCTCACTTTGTTGTAAGCTGTTTCCAACAAACTAAATTGAATTTAAATTATAGTAGTATGCTATGTTACTGTAATGGCCCGAACTACGGTAAAGATTTACTAACTAAAAATCTCAATAGTAATCAGCCTTTGAAAATAGTAATTCAATTGAGTGTAACAACTGCAGCCCCTCAACTCTTCTACCAACCTTTAAGAAAGTGTTTGAAAGTGACGCGATGACTTAGTTCCCATTGCAAAAAAAAATCTTAGAAGACAGTCAAAACGGTTTTCGGAAAAATCGGTCTACGACATACATACGACAAGTTCTGGGAGGAAGTACGCAAAAGGTAGGTAAGTAGGGTATATTATTGGGCACAAGTAAGGCTTTCAATCGGGTTTCTTACAACATATTTTTAAATAAATCGTATGGTAAAGCTGTGAGAGGTGGAATTCGTGAGTGGTTTGCTTCTTATCTTAAAAAATGAGTAGGTACAATATGTACAAATTGAATACTTTGATTTTCAAATAAAATGTTTGTAAAGTCCATCATGACTGGGTCGCTGCCACAAGGCAGCGTGTTCGGTTGTATATTATTTTTAATATACATATGAGTTAATTACTCAAAATTATAGACTCTTCAAGTGTACGTTTCGCAGATGACTTATCTGTGGTTTTTGCATGCCATAATAATTTGACTCTGAATAACCAATTACAAAGTACACTAACAAAAAGTAGTCGATTGGCTTAAGTATCATTAGACATAGAAATTAATTTATAAAAGTCCAAGTGAATACAATTCAGACCCTTCCAAAAAAAAGGATTTCCAATATGAAAATTGCTATACCGACAAGAGCGTGCCTCATAAATTAGTGATCATAAACTAGTGATGTGATATGAAAATTAAAAACTGGAAACTGCAAATACGTTCAAATTACCAGGTTACATTATAAACACACAAATAAAATGCAAAGACCACATTCCAAATATTTCAGGTTCAGGTTTCATTTCTAGATTCACTTATGCACTACACAATTTAAAACAATCTACAGATGAAAAAAATCTACGGCGCCCTATTGTGCTTATTCTCATGCATAGTGGTGCTAACTCCTGTAAACACCATCTAATTTTATTTTAAGTTATACCTGCCATTTTCTTATCCACCGAAAAAGTAAGGGACGGGTAATTGACAGGCATAAAATTTATGGAATACACGTGAACTTTAGACATAAAAACACCCTCCTAAAATTTTATATTTGCCAGTAACCCGACAGAATTTAGTTCAAAGCACACGCCCGGGTCATTCCTTCATTTCAAAATTAACAATAATTGTCAATCGTCTGTCCCTTTCCTTTTCGGGGGTAAGAAAATGACAGGTATAACTTAAAATAAAATTAGGAAGTGTCTGCAGGAATCGGGGCCATTATCACTTAATACGCTATTTATGTAACTGTAATATAATTAGGACTAAGTATTAACTTAAAGTTTGGGTCTATAATAGTACCACAATGTAAGTATTTAAATGCCGAATCATGCCAGTTGCATAGTGCCTTATATCAATGAAGTGACTTGTAACTCAGTATATAGCATTGATGCTATAGATAAAATATCGATACTAAAGTTTTTTTAACACGGCTTCCGTGGTCCCATGGTTGAGCATTGGGCTCATGATCCGGAGGCCCTAGGTTCGATTCACGGTGGGGACATATCACAAACGTTGTGATCCTAGGGATCTGGTTAGGACATGACCATGCTGATCGCCTGATTGTCCGAAATTAAGATGATCCGTGCTTCGGAAGGCACGTTAAGCTGTTGGTCCCGGTTACTATTTACTGTTGTAAGTATGTAGTCGTTACATGAGCCATGTCAGGGGCCTTTGGCGGCTTAATAATAACCCTGACACCAGAGCTGATGAGGTTGGTATTTCACCTCACAACCCAGACGATAAGAAGATTTTTTTTTATACTATCGATAGCGGCCTATCGATGGGCAACACTAATTTGAATCATTTTACAGCAATACCAGTACACGAAATACGTAATAATATTTCCGATTCATTAGGTATTGAAGTACAATTTCACAGGGTTTAGTTAGTGGAAGCGATGAGAGTGTTGTATGTATACGAATAACAGCGGCCCACGCGAAGCTTAGTGAATTGTGATATTACACTGAATACTGTAAATATTAAACTGCACTGCAAATTCAGAACTCATCATCACCCTTTTATTCCGTTATTCACAGGGTCCGCTTACCTAACCTGAACATTTGACAGGTCCGGTTTTTTACAGAAGCCACTGCCCGTCTGGCCTCCCAACCCGCGAAGCGAAAACCAGCCCAATACCCAGGTCACATACTTCCGAAAATGCATTTCTCGGTAATGTGGGTTTCCTCATGATGTATTCCTTCACCGCTGAGCACGTGATAATCATTAATGATGCAAACGTGAATTCGAAAACAAATTCGACAATCATTGGTTTAGGCTTGCGCTGGCTTCGAACCTGCGACCTCAAAGTGAGAGGCAAGCGCTCTACCAACTGGGCTACCACGGCTTAATGCAAATTCAGAACTACTCGCAGATAAATTGATGTTGCAGTGTTCTTTTTTAATGAAACCGTGAATATTGCTTTCACCAATGTTACGAGTATTTTGTTAATTAAATTAACGTTTTATAAAATGTTATTAATATTTTGTTATATACCGTATATTATAACGTCATTGCAATAGCGGCTGCGAGTAATTTTTTTTATCATACAGACAGTCTTTGAAAAATGCAAATCGCATGCAATTCCTTTCAGTTTCTTGAGACTCCTTTGAGAATTCCTTTTACTTATAGGTACTGTTTGCTTTCTCGTTTTACAATACGTAATGATGTAATTTGTTTGTTACGCTACCGTCATAGAATAAAGAATAATATTACGTATAGAACGGCAACTCCCCGCACCAATGCGTATCGCACGCAGACTTCACCCCCTCTGGGTCTTACTTTAGACTTAAACGACCGTAAACCGCTAAGTAGTAAGGGAAGAACGTGTGATGTTGTCTCGCTCGCTCGCGTTAGGCGGCTCAGAGTAAGAATGAGATATGTGTATGGTATTTGCCTTGCGATCGTCGTGGAGATCCTTGGGGGAGGCCTATGCCCAGCAGTGGGCGTCGTACGGCTAATTTTTATTTTTATTTTTATATAATGATGATGATGTGTATGGAGTGTATACAGTCATGAGCAATATCATGTACCCACTTCAGAACCCTGTCGCACTAGCATATTTGACATTTAATGAGACTTACGGTTCAATTTGTCAAAAAAGTTAATGTGACATGGTTTCAAAGTGTATACATATTATTACTCGTGACCGTACCGTCACCAATAATAATAATAAAAAAGTTTATTTAGGGAAAAGTAAGATGATTCCGTGCTTCGGAGGGCACGTTAAGCCGTTGGTCCCGGCTATTAGCCGTAAAAAACACCTCCACCAACCCGCAGTGGAGCAGCGTGGTGGAGTATGCTCCATACCCCCTCCGGTTGATTGAGGGGAGGCCTGTGCCCAGCAGTGGGTCGTATATAGGCAGTTTATGTTATGTTTATGTTTATGTATTTAGGGAAAGCCTATGACACACATTACATTTACAACATTAAAATATACACGCATAAATATTTAGTTGGAAAACAAAAAGGTATATGAGTGCCGCTGCTCACCAAAACAGGCCAGGGTTCAGCGAAAATTTACCCAAAAGGCAACATTGATTTTCAACCCACGCCGATTATTTGTCATCAGATCCTGAATCGCGATGGGGGATGAGGAAGCTGCTACATTAGATGGTCAATTCTACGAGTTCGCTAAATATATGGACTTGGAGAAGAAGAGAGATGGTAGCACGATAACTCTGTACCGCAGCGACTTCTGGTTCCGACAGTCCAAGCTCATAGATGACAGGAAACTGACCATGACCGATACTGGCTTGGTCTGGTTCAAGTGGTGGTAAGTTCGATCCACTATTAAAGAAAAATAATTTTCTTTCCTATCAGGTATTCGAGTTGATTGAAAGTAAATACTTACAGCTCCTACTGGCCTATAGGGCATAGCACAACAATCGAAATCTAGGGATCGACGGGATCGAGTTACAAGGTGTTAGCGACACCGTAACGAATTTTGAGGGGGGTGGTTCAGACCAAGATTCTGAATTGATATCAAATGGAATTTCATGTCGGAAAATTCATGTATTTTTTTTGTGTTTTTCAAAATTATTTTTCATTACTTTTGCTATGGAAAATTCCCTTGATATTAACTCAGAATCATGAGTTGAATCATCCCCCTCAGTATTCGTTACGATGTATCTTACACTCCTGACAAGTACGTACAGGCAGCCATACAGGTACGTATGGATGTTAGTGACACCTTAACGATTTTTTTATAATTTGAAAATATTTTCAGTTTCACACTTTTGCGACGGAAAATTCGACTTGATATCTCAGAATCATCTCAGCATCAACTCAGAATCATGGTCTGAAACATCCGTGAAAGTTTTCGTTACGACGTCACTAATAGCATGTATTTTTAACTGATTGCAATCAAAATGTATTTATTAAAGCGTATTTGCCTTGAGGCTACAACGTTTTACGCAACCACTATCGTGTTCGAATGTAATTGCCATATAGGTGTACAGTTGATAGATTATGGGTGTAACTGACAGCTCTATTAATAGACCAGGGAACTGCTTAGGTAGAGGACAGGGAATCCCGTACATTTTTAACTGAAGACTAATAATTATTACAGAACATTAACATCATCATCATCATCCCGTTTTTCACAGGGTCTGCAGCAGACCCAGTAAGCAGCTTACCTAACCTGAAGAATTGACAGGTCCGGTTTTTTACAGAAGCGACTGCCTGTCTGACCTTCCAACGCGCGAAGGGAAAACCAGCCCAATACAGTTTAGGCCACATACTTCCGAAAATGCATTTCTCGGGAATGTGGGTTTCCTTATGATGTTTTCCTTCACCGCTGAGCACGTGATAATCATTTATGATCCAAACATGAAGTCGAAAACAAACTCGATAGTCATTGGTTTAGGCCTGTGCGGTGCTGGTATTCTGGTAAATAATATAAACAGCCTATATTATAAATCCCACTGCTGAACACAAGCCTACTGTCAATCAACCGGAGGCGGTATGGAGCATACTCCACCACGCTGCTCCAATGCGTTTGGTGGAGGTGTTCTTTTTAATAATAAGCTACTTGGCAACCTAGTCAAATGAGATACTTTTTACGAAACGTCAAACGAAAGTTTTCTTTGGAGTTTGTATGGAAGTACCGTCTTGTGACGTCATTGACAAAAGCGGTCAAATGTCGTACTTATTCAAATTAAATCAAATCAAATCTTAGAGTGGTTTCTATTTCAAGATTAGGATTTTATAATTTTATAATCTTTGACTCAGAAAAATATAACCAAAGCAATAGTTTCTTTACTCAAATAGTACGGGGAACTGTCGTTTAAGAACTTTCAGAAGTAGCGACACCTGGTAGCAGATATAGGCAGTTTTCATCATTATTTTGAACAAATTGTCAGTTTCGACTTCCAATAACTTTTTATTGCTGTTTTTATTTTTTCAGCTAGTGATCCACTTTCTTAAGAACAGGTATGAAGTAAAGTATTAAGAAAGAGATAGCGACAA
The DNA here is from genome assembly GCF_024362695.1 of Pectinophora gossypiella. Lineage (NCBI taxonomy): Eukaryota > Metazoa > Arthropoda > Insecta > Lepidoptera > Gelechiidae > Pectinophora > Pectinophora gossypiella. The sequence continues at coordinate 2,870,251 of NC_065433.1, read as the reverse complement.
AGTAATGATTTCTGAAGTAAGGTAGAAAATATCTTAAAAGGTACAAAATGGATCATATGTCCTAAACAATTGTTGAACATGCGGGGGTGTTTTTGATAGCCAATGCCTATGTCTATTTTTTCAGTTTGAACGTGAACCTTTTTGAGCCAACCTGTATAATGGGCTGTCTATGTTCTAAAGTTATTTTTAGGCAAAAATGTAAAGTATTTTTACATAGGGTTTGTGACAGCAATTTTAGTTTAAAATGTTGAACCAGAATCGTTGACCTTATCCTGAACTCAAAACTTATGCACCTACTTGCGTACCTATCTACTGTTTAAATATTGTACCTACTAAAATAGAAGAAGAAAGTGATCTTTCTGTGAACAAACTGCTGTAAAGTTTTTTTTCACCGCCACTGTCACTTTTCTACATCATTTGCAACTTGGCTTCTTTCGAGGTCAATGACAGAGTTCATCAACCCTGGTTCCAAAGTTACTATTGAGCCGCCAAAGGCGTTTGGCATGGCTCATGTGGGATAGAGTTGGTAATCCACCTCACAACCCACACAATAGAAGAAGAATAACTCATTGGTGCAAGTTCGGTACCGGGTTTCGAACAGGCGTTCCTCGTTTGAGAAGCAAACTATGAACCACAGGACCACAGTGACAGCTTTTTATATGCATGTCAAATTCAAATTCAAAAATATCTTTATTCAGTAGGTAACATACTGTTGACGACAGGTCGACATGGCAATCGGGGCATGAGGTGAGCCGCGGAGGCGGGGTCGCCCCGCACACCCGCACAGTCCCCGCTGCGTCTTAGTCTTAGTCTGTCGCACGAGTCCATATCGACCGCGTTTATCGATTATAATCTCGCTCACATAATTTATTACTATTGTGTTTTAAAAACACAACATAAAGAGCGATTTGTGGTTGACAAAGCTTAAAGAGATAACAACGAATGCAATTTTGTCAGTCACGGCAGAAAACTGGAGCAATTTCGAAAAACATGTCCAGAACCTTTAAAATGAATATTGGAAAAAAGACATGGGAATGGAAAATGAAATGGAAGATTTTATTATAAAAGTCGGAGACACCACGTCACGTCACTAGAGAATTGCCATGTCGACCTGTCGTCTACTATAGTTACACTTTAAATCGTCAATTTTTACATAACGAACGTCTCATCCGCCTAAAACTACTGCAGCTTCTCACAACCTGTATAGCCGGGGCCAAACAATCCTATATGTTTTTTTACATACTTATATATATTATTATTTAAATTTTCATAAGTAGATATATTATGACGCCATGTTAAATGCATGCGCATAGCATCTTTCCTGTGTAAGCGATGAAAGCCTTGCGTTTAGTTGTTGCATTGTCTGCGCAAACTTCATACATATTATTTTCAAAAGCAGTCGCTTCTTGTGTCTCTACCATTGTTCATCGGAGCATGCGTGTACTAAAACCGGCTAAGTGCGACTCGGAAACCCCAGCGACGGGTTCTATATCACAAGATTTACACTTAACTTTTTTTTTTTCATTTAGTTCGCAATCGCGAATTTGGAGTGCATCTTATTTCTTTTTGTTGTTTACCTTAGACATTTGTTTTGGTTTTCCCCGAAGGGCAAGGCAAAGGGAACTATGCCCATACAGCCATGTCTTATGTATTTTTTTTCTTGATGATGAATAATGAAATGATGAAAGGTGATGACGATGAATGATGAAACCTAAGCCCCTACCCTCGGAGCAGACTCCTACTCCGAACCCCAAACGAATTAACTCAAAAGTCCGCGTAAAGTTTCGAGTTGTGAAGCGGCTTGTTGGCACTAAGCGAAAATAGATAGATACACTTTGTTCATTTAATATTCCGATATAATAACACTATCGCGAATGTTTTCCGACTAACTTAATGCAATCATTAACCGCAAAACACCACTTCGTATTGATTATTTAGATTATTCAGTGAAGAAAGCAACTGTCCCGTTTCCGTTCCCGCCAAAAAGCCTTACCTTAGACAATAACTACAACAAGTTTGATGCGAAAATATCATTTTTTTTAATAACAGAAAAGTATATGTTAGGTTATGTATATAGGTTACGTATATATTATATTTGTAAGTATGTTATATATTTTTTCTACTCCTCTACTTTAATCTGGCATTTAAATAACCAAAAAGTCTAATATAAGTACATACATAATTAAACTCTTTGAAAAAGTGTACGCTCTATGGCCTATAAAAGCATTGTTTACAAAGTGTAACTGTACTATAATGTCGCCAAAAAAGCATTGTTGTTGTTTTTTTTTTTTTGACCTGGATACTGGCACCTTTACTTTGTTTGGTGCCATAGATATACTATAAAAAAAAAGTATACATTTGCCGCCATTTTCCCGCGCGTTGGAAAATAAATTGGAAAATTTTTGTGTTTCGTTTAAAATTACGTCGTCGTAGAAAAAGTATTGTATGCAACGTTGTATAACTAGGTCAAAAAATGCTCGTGGCGTCTCTTATTGCGATGTTCGCCAAGGCTCACATCGCAACTCACGCCACTCGCATTTTTTGACCCTTCTTATACAACTGTTGCATAAAATACTATTTTCTACTCCTCTACTTTAATCTGGCATTTAAATAACCAAAAAGTCTAATATAAGTACATACATAATTAAACTCTTTGAAAAAGTGTACGCTCTATGGCCTATAAAAGCATTGTTTACAAAGTGTAACTGTACTATAATGTCGCCAAAAAAGCATTGTTGTTGTTTTTTTTTTTTGACCTGGAGACTGGCACCTTTACTTTGTTTGGTGCCATAGATATACTATAAAAAAAAGTGTACATTTGCCGCCATTTTCCCGCGCGTTGGAAAATAAATTGGAAAATTTTTGTTTCATTTAAAATTACGTCGTCGTAGAAAAAGTATTGTATGCAACGTTGTATAACTAGGTCAAAAAATGCTCGTGGCGTCTCTTATTGCGATGTTCGCCAAGGCTCACATCGCAACTCACGCCACTCGCATTTTTTGACCCTTCTTATACAACTGTTGCATAAAATACTATATTTGCATGTATTTATTGGTAAGTTGTACTTATAGTTTGTACCCGCAATCTTTCAATTATTTTTCTTTTTTACATTTTTCCTCACATTATGGTTGTCTGGAAGAAATCGCTTTAAGCGATAAGGCCGCCATTTGCCATGTACTTAGTTAAGAGACTTTATGTAATTATTTCTTTTTATTTTGGTGCAATAAAGTGTGTTTGTATTGTATTACTTTGGGGGGTTTTCTATAAAGAGTACGTCACCCTCATCTTAGATATGTCTTTTAAGGTTATATAGATAACACTGCGGAAGTGTATATTCTTACTGAATTATTTAACAATAAGATACTTTGGAAAAAATAGTGACACATACATCACACACACACACACACACACACACATCACATTGTTAATACCAAGCGAAAATATCAGCTTTTTTTTGATGTGAAAAGAGACAAATACTGAGAATTATTCAGGACAGAAGAGGCAAGATGATTGGACACCTAATAAGACACGACGAATTCATTAAAAACATCATAGAAGGCAAGCTAGAAGGAAAGAGAGGAAGGGGAAGACCAAGAAGAGCTTACATGGAACAGATTAAAGAACAGGTTAACGTCGTGTCTTATAGGGAAGTCAAGGAATTGGCCTTTGATAGACTGGAATGGAAAATGCTACACCGACAAGAGCGTGGCTCTTAAATTGATGATGATTATCTGGGCTGGGAATTAAGCGCACAGAAACTTTCAGCTTTTATAAAGTAACGAAGGTTTGGGGATCGCGGTGTCTTAGACTATAGTAGTTTAATAAAGATAAAATCTGAGGATAAAATATTGGGGAGAGCACCACATCTGTCAGCGACTCTGCGTCTGTGCACCGCAGGGTGGAATTTTCTACTTTGAAAAATAAACTTAACCTCATAATAATATAAATTGTATTGAAAGAGAGGTCATAGAAAATAGCAAGCTAAATATATGTTATAAAAGCACAATAAAGGTGTAAAGGTGGACATTGTTTGATTTCTAAACTTTCTTGGTTCATTTTAGGGTTTCTACTAAAACCGTCTGTCTGTCTGTCCGTCCGACTTTTACATGACTGTACTTACCTATATTTAGAAGATGCCACATTCACCGGGTTAGAGCCTTCAGCGCTCCCCATTTGTCCGGCCAAGTAGTTAATGCCATTTGCGGCAAATCTACAATAAGTCACGTCAAAAAAAAAGAAAATGCAAATAAAAAAAAATGAAAAAAATGAAAAATGAAATCAATGAAAATGAAATCTCTTTATTTAGAGATAAGCTTGCCTGTACTATCTGTTTTCTTTGTATGTTTCTTGTGTCTGTTTCATTGTGTACAAATAAATAAATAAATAATAAATAAAATGCCAAGGACATTGAAGTCAAAAAGACAAAGTATTTCTATGGTGCAAGCGTAGTCGGAATAATTTAAAAATATTGCGTACTTAAGTAGACTTAGAATAGCACTTTCGAAAATTCACCTAAATGTGTATTTAATTTTATTGAAATGAGATATTTCTTTCCATAGAAAAACCCCAAGTCGAAACTGTGGATGCCGTGCCGGAAGCCGTGGTAGACCAGTTGGTAGAACCCTTGCCTCTCACTTTGAGGTCGCAGGTTCGAATCCACCACAGGCCTAGACCAATGATTGTCGAATTTGTTTTCGAATTCATGTTTGGATCATAAATGATTATCACGTGCTGAGTGGTGAAGGAAAACATCGTTAGGACCCACATTACCGAGAATTTTTTGGAGGTATGTGACCTAACCTGTATTGGGCTGGTTTTCCCTTCGCAGGTTGGAAGGTCAGACAGGCAGTCGCTTCTGTGAAAAACCGGACCTGTCAAATCTTCATGTTAGGTAAGCGGTCCATGTGTTCTAGGAAGATGATGAACGTAGATAGGCAAAGTCGATCTCACTTTTGAACCCAAAAGTGTGTTCTTTTTGTGAGGTAAGAATGAGATATTTTTTTCCATAGTAAAACGGAGTTGGACTGGGACGAGTGGTGCCAATTCCTGCAGGACCTCTGCGTGGAGAAAGAGCTGGACTACGAGTTTGTGGAGATGTCCCTGACCAACTGCGGCCTCCCTGGGACCCTCACTGTCCTGGTACCCCAGTACCGAGACTACTTTGACAATTATAAGCCGAAATCCCTACTTATGTTTTAAAATATACCAGGTACTTTGAAATGAGGACCAGGGGGGTTAAAAAGGCCATATCTAAGCAATTCATTAAAAAAAAAACAATGTTGTATTTGACATTGACGCATATTAAATACTTAAACAATACCTTTTAGACTCGTACATACACATACATACATAAAGTCACGCCCGTAATCCCTAATGGGGTGGGCAGAGCCACCAGTAATTAAAGACAACTTGCAGCCACTCAAGACACTCGATTTGTTTGGACTTTAGACTTGTGTCCTAGCTAATTTATGTTATAATTGTTAAATTAACTGTGCTCCTACTTACAAATGTTCATATTATTAATAGAGACTCTTTCCTGCAGAAAAACTGGTTAAACAGTTTTGCAAGGCATTCACAAATTGTATTTTTAGTATTAAGGTTCAAAAAATAAGTAAAAAAGTGCGCAATGCGAACAACTCTGTCAAATAGCAATATTGCTTTTTTAGATGAATTGCTTCGATTTGGCCTTATTGACCCCCAAGGCGACATCGAAGTAATTCATCTCAAAAAGCAATATTGCTATTTGACATTTCACTGTATTGCGCACTTACTTTTATATGCGCTAATGTCAAATTGCAATATTGCTTATTTAGATGATTATCTTCGATGAGGCCTTTTTTAAACCCCAAGGTAACTGGCGTATCTGGATATCCTTGGTTTGTGCGTCCCCGCCAGCTGAGACTAACTGAGCTACGAGTTTTTTAAGCAAAAAATACGCACTCTTTTTTAGCGTAATTTATTGTAGATTTGCCGCTAATGGCATTAACAACTTGGCCGGACAAATGGAGAACGCTAAGGGCTCTCACTCGGTACATTTGCCCTGAGAGTGCCCAGTTGGACGTGAACTTCGAATAGAATTAGATTTGAAAGAGTTAAGGTAACTGTTTATTGTGGTTGAAAAGAAAAAGCCTCAGTATTGGTGTTGTGTTTAATTATCTCCATGTACAAACATACATTGCGAGGTCGTACCTCATATTATTAATATTTCAATAAAAATAACGACCATAGTAATAAGTCAGTGTAGCATTAAGTCCAGCGAAAAAGCGATATCATGTTATTTGTTTGAAACAGAACGTTTGCAACTACGTAGGTAGGTACATTTATCCTTTGACGTTTGGACATTACATTAAAACTGTTTCCTGAAAGTTATCTCATATTAGGTCTCTCTTAGGGTTCCGTGCTAAAATAGCAAAAGGAACCCGTATGACGCGACTTCATCTAGTTGCTTACCCACTTCATTAGTGCTTTGATTTGAAATTAGAACCTTTCGATTGTTGCGAATAGAAAATAATAATAATTTTATGAGAAAAGAGCTTTGAGGATTTTTTTATTACCATTCACTATTCTATGTTAACCACGAAGGGCTATTCGGCTATGAGGGTGCCATTTTAATGTTCTATTTTTTTCATATTTTGTACTGTAAATAAAGTGTATTTAATTAATCGCCTGGGGTATTATTTAATATCGACCTTACGTATGAGGTTCTGATACCTGTACTGTAATTTATTACAGGTAGTAGGACTTTATTAGTAAGTACTTGTTTTTTTCCATGCCTGACACTGCGGAAGTGTATATTCTTACTGCACGCACGCACGGTAGTGCGTACATAGGCAGCCAATTATAAGGTACTTACTTATTATTTTTTCCTTTTGATTTTACTAAAAAGAAAAATACGTAACTTCGTCACATTCAATTAGATGCTTAAGTGTTCTGAGTGTGACCTGGTCACACACTGGCGGCATTGCCGCGATGCACAGCCTCTGATATGCGTTGAACCAGATAAGACACAGACCTAGGCTCACTCCCTCTGACTTTGAGTCTCCGGCCGATCTCCCTGTTCAATTCCCTCGCCTCACTACCCCAAGGACCTGCAGTCTCAAAAGCCACGGGCACAAACACGTATGCAGCTTTCAGATCCGCGTACTTAGCATGCTTGAGCTTGGCTGCCAACTCAGCCACTCGAAAGGTCCGGTACCACGAGCAGGTGGGACACCGCATAGGTACTTACGCAGGTGGTGAAAAACGAAATAATGCTAGGGAGATAATGATGAATAGGAATACCTAGTATAAATCAGTCGTGAAGAATGATGACCAACACCAGGCATATTTTTCCTAATTTTTGTTTGTTTCCTACTTCGATCATAATATACATATATCGAAGGTTTTCTATGTATAATTGTAAACTAAGTGATACCTACACGTTTCATAATGTAACCCGGGGTAATCTATTATGGCTTTCTTGTTACTTAAAATAATATATTATATCACTACTATATTATTGAGGAGCTCGGTGGCGCAGTGGTAAACGCGCTCGGTGTGCGATTGTTGAAGTTAAGCAACTTTCGCAAAGGTCGGTCATAGGATGGGTGACCACAAAAAAAAAGTTTTCATCTCGAGCTCCTCCTTGCTTCGGAAGGCACGTTAAGCCGTTGGTTCCGGCTGCATTAGCAGTCGTTAATAACCATCAATCCGCACTGGGCCCGCGTGATGGTTTAAGGCCCGTTCTCCCTATCCATCCATAGGGAAGGCCCGTGCCCCAGCAGTGGGGACGTTAATGGGCTGATGATGATGATGTATAACTATATAAGCTGTTAATTACTTGAACAATAAATAAATAAATAAAAACACATGTAGAGAGTGTGATGTTTTTGACGGGATTTCTTTCACATTACATATTTACATAGATTTGCCTTAGCATAGTGTTCATATAAGAAGAATATGTTACAGGATTACTTATATGTTAATTTAATAGCCATCATGCCAACAGATAATAGCAGTAAATTATTTGTAGCAACAGAGAGATTAATTATCAATACGTCTATCAAGTTTAGTGTAATTTGGCCATAGGATGTAAATTAGATACGCATCTAATGGAACCTGCAATGTAATTAGTAACATCGGACCCTGAAGCTAGCAGTAATTCTGCCCAAAGGCGCACACCGGACACTTCATTAAACTGATTTTACACAGACACCACACATCGACGTTATCGTACACGCGCATCTGAGTGTGTGACGTGTGACGCCGTATTGAGGACTAAAGTAAGACCGAGGGGGTGAGGTAAACCTAGCCCAGCCGTTGGTGGGGAACGGAGAGTTGCTGTTCTATACGTAGTGTTAATCCTTAGGCCTCAAACTGGATGACAGCGGCAGAGGCGCGGCGGCGGCGGCGGTGCGGGGAGCGGCGCGTTCAAATACTAAGATTGATATTGAAGTGTTCTCGATGGCAGCGGCGCGGCGAGCGGGGTACGAGCGGTGCGCTCTAGTCGAGCGGTGTCTCTGCGTTTGAAACTCGCCTTTTTGTTTCCTTTGTTCATTATAGGGATTCAGATATTCTTTTGCCCATAATAAATCGTACGAAACAAAAGAACTACAATCGAAAATGCGTTGTGGCCGTTTCGAAATCACGTTCATTTGAGACACAACTCTATACCGCCGCAACACCGCGCGATTTGACCGCTGCCATCGAGAACGGAACAGCGGCCGCCGCGCGGCTCCCCGCGCCGCTATCGCCGCCGCTCCGCTGCCGCTGTCATCCAGTTTAAGCCCTAATTTAGGTTAGCGTTTCATTATAATCTTCGACCCGGTCTTTGATCCCCGACACAAAACCTTGTGTAAAACTAGTATTCTAAGAGCCAGAGGTCCACAGACCTTCGTTATTTTAAAAAAAGGCGCTGTACATGAGTGAGGAGTCGATGACTATGAAGTCTACAAACCAGGTAGAAGAAAATAGAATGTTAAAAAAGATTTTATTTTGTGTTCCCTGTTTGCGCGCCATCTGTCACCCTTGGATAATAAACACTTCTTGTGGTGTATTGGTATCCTTGTAGGAAGCGACCGACCAGTGTCGCGTCCTATTTTGGGCCTTAGTTGGCTAAATACCGCGGCAGCCTCCTTTTTAGACTTAGTTGTGTGTGCTTATCCATCACCGGCTTGGCCAGAATTAGTATGGGCTAAAAAGAGAAAATTAAATTGAAAAAATATTTGACTCGGACAGGAATTGAACTCGCAGCTCCTGTCAAGCCGGGACGGGCGTGTTAACCATTAGACCACCGGGTGCTCCTCTTATCCTTCACATGGATAAGAGTCTTCGATCTATGTATCGTCATTAAGCTGACGCCCGTTGCCATCTATCTAGGACTAAAAACAAAAAATAAGTACTATTAAGGGCCCAGTCTCTGGTTACAGAATTCAGAATTTGAATATTTTCAACCCTCTCTGGGAGCACCCCCGCTGAGGTTACTATACCTGAAGTTGCTTTACTTTACTATCCAAATATCAATTATTTATGGATTTAAATAAAGAAAAAGTGTAATAATAAGTGCCACATTTTGTCACGTTTTTCAATTAAGTCACAGGATGCTGAATTCCATACTTCATTTAACTGTGGTTGAAAAAGTCATAGAGCGGTGGAGGACGTTTCCTATAAATGGACTTTATGTGTATGATGGGAGAAAAAAATTGAGAAATGGACAAAAGACGTAACCGAGTGGTACCCCAGATATGGAACAAGAAAGAGAGGAAGACCATTTAAGAGATGGGAAGAAGAAATAAAAAAAATACAGCAGGAAATATGTGGAGAAGGCTGGGAGAGATAGGAATAAGTGGAAAGAGCTGGAGGAGGCCTTTGTCAAAAGACAAATGGACGAAGAAGATAAATAACATCTTTAAACATAATTAAACACATTTTTTTTAATATTAAAGTTCAAGCAAAAAAAAAAAAATGTTTATGTTTTTTGTTAGAATAAGTTCATAATAAAGGCTATATCTATCTATCTATCTATCTATGTGTGTGATTTTACTCTTGCTATTTTAATTATTTACTCTCCGGTTTGTGAGCAGTAGAACTGACATGCGCTTAATATACACTCTGCTCGCTAGGTCCTTGAGAGACGCAACGACTCTGGTAACGAACGTTTTGAATAATATTACTGCCGTATGAAATTGTAAAAGTTAAGGTTAGGTTACACAGTGCGAGCAGCTGATGTGACAATGGACAGCTACTGTGCCTGTGTACTCGTATGACAGTAGCTCGACTAGCCTCCCACGGTCACACTATGCAAACTGCTGGCGTCCCAGAAGACAGCTACTATACCAGTGTACAGATAATTCGTTTGTATCATGTCGCCCAAACAAGAAACACTGTACCCGGCGTGGGCCCGAGCGTACGAGCTACTGTCATTTCGCAAAATCGTGCGAGTTGACGACCGAGCGGCGTGCGAGTGGTGTGGTGGGGGAAGGCAAGTAGCGAGTAAAAACAAAAAATGTTGATGTAAGTAACTCAAACGCGAGCAACTGTTCCACTCACACATGACAGTAACTCGTATGATGCGGTCAGACGTGCGTAGTAGCTGCACCTCAATAACTGACTCGGTCAGCTCGCATGTTAGCTTGCACTGTGTAACCTAGGCTTTAGAGGAAGCTGTACTAACCTTGTTAGCCGCTTGTTTGTTGCCATCGGGACACTACCACATCGGTTTTTTTTATATACTTAAGACTTATTGTTAAGGCCCTATTATGTTACGCGATTTATCGGGAACGAGACATCGATTCTAATTTCCTGCATAACAGGCATAATGAATCTTTTATCTTTGTTTTTGGGTATAAATGATGACCCTTTTTATTACTCCAAGTTACATTACAACTTCCACCCATTATTATTCTGATAAAAAATGAGAAGCAACATAGTTATCAACATCATTGTGATCCAAATATCAAGCAAACAATTAGTTATGTAAATGCTTATGCCATTACATTACATTTTTGAATAATTATATACTTACCCTAGCAATGAGATAATAGGTAATTGTCACGTTAAAAGTGAACAACGCCATCTATCGTGTGTTTGGGGAACGTCGATTGGAAAGTTCCTTATTAAATTTAAAACGGAGCGTTTGGAAGCCCAGTCATTGGCGTTAAGAATGTCAATGTTTGTGTGGTTATTTTTGATGATTCTTAAAGTTAATTATTGCTGCATATTGCTGCAAAAATAAATCAAATTGCTGCAAACAATGCAACAATGGGATATTCGGCTGAAAGCCCCATCAATGGTCATATTTATAAAACCGTCCGTCAACAGTACAAAATGGATTTATAACTGCCAAGCACTTAAAACAACGCACGGCCGTAAATTCGATTTTACTTCCAAATTCAAATTTCAAATAAATATCAACATTATACAACAACGCCTATACGAGTAGCCATATTGGGTAGTTTCCTAGATCAAAGACAAATTAAGAAATTCTGAACACTAAATAAAGACAGATCTTAAGGTGACAAAACACGTTTTCATAATTTTACTATTTACTTAACTTATTTATGAATTTTAATAAAGAGAACTGTAATAATAAAAGCGACATTTTGTCACGTTTTTCTATGACGTCTCAGGTTGCTTTTTCACACTAATTCCATAGTAATTTCGTGTTTTGACGTTTAGTAAAAAGTAACTGATTTGACTAGTTCGAAACTACACTATTGGGGTAGTCAATAGTATCCATCGCAAGATGAACTAATTACCCCATCGAGCTTTCTGTTAGATCAACGTGGTGGTAAGTCGTATTTCGTCTCTAATGGTCGAGTCAAATGTGTTAATGAAACCTGTAAGATAAATTAATAACTCATTGGTGAAATTACGGCACTGGGATCCAAACCGGTGCTCCCTGATTGAAAAGCCTGTGTATCACAGGACCACAGTGACATTTTGATTTATATCTTACTATTATAAATAGTCTTTAAAGTGTTTCATAAGGATTTGTTACGATGTAATTTAAGCCTTGTGAGTTGTGAACCAACGGTAAAGTGCAGTTACGATAAAAGTACCCACTTTTTTGCAACCGGGCAATACCGGTTGTTACCCGGATCATTTTCGACAGTCTGACCAACGGGCCTCACGATTAGGATCTAGCCGCATCTTGTATTCGTTTGAAATTAGAACCTTAATGGTGCTAATTCCTGCAGCCACTGTTTACCTAATTTTTTTTTAAGTTATACCTGTCATTTTCTTATCCGCTGAAAAAGAAAGAGACGGGTAATCGACAAGCATAAAATTATGGAACACTCGTCAATTTTAAGCAGAAATCTAAAAAACCGTCTAAAAATATTACTTAGGCCAATAACCCGACAGAATAAGTTGACAGCACACATCAAAATGGATTGCATACCAGTTAGATACCCGTTTGTTTGGACCGGGTTATTCATTCATTCACTTATTAATTTTAAAATTAAGATAAGAATATTATAGGTATTATAACTTAAAATAAAATATGAAGGTGTTTGCAGGAATTAGCACCAAAATAGGTGCATTTAAATTGTTTACCCTACATCTAGACGGTGGATCCTTAAGACAGCTTCACAATCCACAATTATTATAGCAAATGTACTAGCTTTTGATTTTATATTATTATGCAACCGAGATTGTAACCTGAAACTCTTAAACTCTCTTTTATTCCACTTCTTCTTTATTCTTCTCTGAGAAGCGAGCTTCAGCTAGGGAGTGGAATTCTTTGCCGTCTTCTGTATTCCCGAATGCATATAACCCGGGTGCTTTCAAGGCCAGAGTGAACAGGCATCTTCTGGGCGACTTCGCTCCATCTTAGGCCTCGTCAATGTCTTCGGGCAAGTCTGGGGCCAAGAGAAACCCATCAAAGGTAAAAAAAAGCCAAATTAGCACATACACACTGAGGGCCGTATCTTACAAGGCCACCATAGTGGCGCTACTGTGGATTCAAAATGAACTATCTTCTTCTGTCTTGTGGATTGTTAGGTGGATTACCTCACCAACCCTTTTGCCAGGGTTATTATTGAGCCACCAAAGGCCCCTGACATGGCTCATTTAACGATTACATACTTGCATCAGTAAGTGGTAACCAGGACCAACGGCTTAACGTGCCTTCCGAAGCACGGATCTTCTTACTTTTGGACAATCGGGTAAAATAGTGTAACTTTTTATCTTTTAATCAGGAAAATGAGTTCGGATTACAATCTTTTAGCTTAAATTGACGCTGATTTGACAAATGATTCAACACGAAAGTTACAAAATGTACTAAATTTTTTTTTTACAAAATGGCTACATCGGTTTTTGATGTGATAAACGTTTATCGTGAGGGTAGTTTTATCGATCGTGGCACGTATGTTAGGGAAAATGACAAACTTATCGATGCCGACAAAACTTATCGATAATTGTATTACGTTTCGCATGGTAGCCCTGCTGGTCCCAACTCACCTGGTTGATAAGGGAAATCGACGTAATGTGCCAGGCATTCTTCTGTAGTTTTATAAATCTCCGCGGTGGTATTCATCGGCAGCTGCAACAAAAAACAGCCTTGAGTTTAAACTAGAATTTCTGTGTTCTAAGGTCGATGACCAACCTTGTCAACCAGATACCTGCGACATAGCTCATGATCGCCTGTGAACGCGCCTCATTTAGTTTAGAATCTACCATTGATTATAGTTTACTATATATCACGACCTCCCCTTTGTTCTCACTAGTTCGATTCATTAGTTCGATCGTCGAACTAGTGAGAATTATTTTATTTTTACAAAATAAAAATGCGATTTTATCTGTGTATTACAATACTTGAAACACGGGCGCCATGATCGAGCTTCGTGTGACGTCACATTTCACAAAATAAAAACTGTCTGTCAGGTTTCAAGTTATAGGGTTTGACCGTTTCTTTGTTTGTTGAAATGTGACGTCACTGGGCAAAATGTCATGTGACCAACCGCGAAATTAAAAATATATAAGTATAAGACTTTTTCGAAAAAATAAGATATTTTAAGAAGTATACATACATAAACAGGCTATATACGTCACACTGCTGGGCACAGACCTCCCCTCAATCAACTGGAGGGGGTATGGAGCATACTCCACCACGCTGCTCCAATGCGGGTTGGCGGGTTGGTTGGTTGGTAAGAAGTATATCCGCATTGTAATTTTTAAAAACCACAGACTAAAAAATAAAGCGAGTTTAAATTATCCCTGTATCAGTTTATTATTGAGCCTCCTTGGTAGATCGTAGTAATATCTACTATAATCCACCAAGGAGTATTATTCTCACCTGGTAATGAAAATGTTTGCGTGATTATTTATAAATAATAAACAACAGCTCACCTCAGCTTAAACTCTAGCACAGCTCACCATCGGCACAGCGCACCACAGCTATACAGCCTTTGACGTTTTTTACGAACATAGAGCAACACGGACCTCCTTGCATAACATCAAAACGAAAGTCTCCTTTGGAGTTTGTATGTAAATATTCTTCTGTGATGTCATCAATAAAAGCTGTCAAGGCTTTTCGGCGGGAAACGGGAACGGGACAGTTGCTTTCTTCATTGAGTAATCTAAATAATTAATACGAAGTGGTGTTTTGTGGTTAATGATCGCATTAAGTTAGTCGGAAGACATTCGCGAGTGTTATTATATTGGAGTATTCAATGAACAAAGTGTATCTGCCTATTTTCGCTTCGTGCCGGGAAGCCGCTTCATAACTCAAAAGTTTATGCGGACTTTTGAGTTAATTCGTTTGGGGTTCGAAGTAGGAGTCTACTCCGAGGGTGGGGGCTTAGGTTTCATCATCATCACCTTTCATCATTTCATTAAACATCAAGAAAAAAAATACGTCAGACATGGCTGTATGGGCATAGTTCCCTTTGCCTTACCTTTCGAGGAAAACCAAAACAAAAAAAATTAAAATAAAAGCTGTCAAACGTCGTACTTATTGTTAACTAATTCAAAAATCGAAAATAAGTCGAAAAGTAAAATTAAATTTATTTTTGATCATCATAAACTTCATTTTATTTCTAGATTAGAATTTCGTAATTTACTAATCTTTGACCCAGTCAAATACCCTATAATTGTTATATTCATCCCTATGCGACTTGAATAAATGCAATATCGGCTTGATTGAGCTTCCCTTTGAACTGGTCTGAGATACTTCGTCGATATCCAGTGATATTGCATTTGACATTATTAATATGTAAGTACAGTACAACTTCATTCGATTTATAAATACTCAAATCTCGACAACTTGTAAGTAGTTTTGATCGGGACAGATTAAAGTAGGATTACAGTAGCAGTAGTTTTAGGAGGATTGCATATGACATTATTAATATGTAAGTACAGTACAGCAAATAATGTTCTTTCGATTTATAAATACTCAAAAATCTCGACAACTTGTAAGTAGTTTTGATCAGGACAGATTAAAGTAGGATTACAGTAGCAGTAGTTCGTTATGTAAAAATTGACGATTCATAGTGTAACTGTGTTACCTACTGAATAAAGATATTTTTGAATTTGAATTTGCCTCGATTTTTAAGAACAAGTGACTGCAAGAAACATGAGGCTCTTTAAATGGATCGTTATGACAACTACGTACTTTGTTCCATAGAACATGACGTCATCGGACAAATGAGTTTTTAGTTTTGTTCTATAGGACATCTAATACATTTTTATTTCAATATGTTCCATAGAACAAGTTTAGAACAAGTTTAGAGACTCTTTAAAAGATAAGGAAGACTCGTTAATGATTATCAAACTGGTCACTCGAAAGCAATGAAATGACAATGATTATTTTTTGAATACCAAAGTCAAATATTGAAATTTTTTTCTTCTTTTGTCGTCATAACATATTATATAACTTGTCGTTATAAATAAAACCACTTTATTCCCTATTTGTATTTTACTTTTGAAATTCCTTAAAAAAATAATATCCGTAACCGAAATTATCCGAAGTTCACGGATAATCCGAAATTATTTATTATCCGTATCCGGTATAGTAATCATTCTTAAATCCGTATTCGATATTTCATATCCATAACATCCCTGCCCGTAAGCCGTTAAGGAGTAAGGGAGCGCGCGCCAACTGTTGGTCCCTCTCCCACGCACGGTGTAAAGCGAGACATGGTAACAAAGATAATTTTGTATGAAGTGTCCGGGGTTGCTAATACTTGTACGAGAAGTACCTCGTGCTTACAACCAACTTTTCCTTAGTTACTAATAGGTATTACCATTACCAAAATAACTGATGGCCAAGTACCTATTAATATATTTAAAACAACAGTAGGTGCACAAGCGCCAAGCGCTTTTTTGAAAAAAAAAAATACATTCTGATAATGATTTTCATCAACAAAAATTTCGAACTTCGATTTTCTTTGATTAACTGTATTTTTTTACCTTAAGCATAAGTATTTGCGCGCGTGTGACTGTCTCTGTGTGTGTGTGTATGTGTGAGTGTGTGTGACATATCAATGCCGGCTTATCCTGTACCGACCGATATGTTTTAACAATAGTTGGGTATGACGGGTGACATCAGCGCAGCGTATCAATTTAAATAGCTGCCTATTGAAATTTCGCGTCAAATGGACTACGTACTGGAATAGGTACGCAGTCTTTGATCGAGAGTGGAGGAAGCGAAGGTGTGTCGGGTTCGTAGTGTAGCAGAGTACCGTCGACTGGGGTGACTTTCAAATCAAGGGGCGAGTTTGATAATAAATTTATTTTTATGAATTTACGCGTACTGGCCTTTCGTTCTGACCGTCAATCATTTTAAATTTCGAAATTCTCATTCCATTCCGCATTCCCTTTCATTTTACACTGATTCATTGCATCCCCGACCTTCATACATAACATAAGTACATAAGCAGCCTACATAAGTCCCACTGCTGGGCACAGGCCTCCCCTCAAACAACCGGAGGGGGTATGGAGCGTACTCCACCACGCTGTTCCAATGCTGTTTGGTGGAGGTTTTTACGGCTAATAGCCGGGACCAACGGCTTAACGTGCCCTCCGACGCACGGAATCATCTTACTTTTTCGGACAATCAGGTGATTCAAGCCTGAAAAGTCCTTACCAAAGAAAGGACAGTCTCACAAAGTGATTTCGACAATTTCCTCATCGGGAATCGAACCCGGACCTCCAGTTCGTGAGCCTAACGCTCTAACCACTAGACCACGGAGACCGTTAACACGCGAGACGCTTACAATGTCTAATTAATAGTTCGGCTCAATTATGTCGTCGCGCCAATGGTATCCAAGCAGTCAGGTCAGGATGTTTAAAAATATGGTAACGTTTTCGAAAACCGTTCTTTACCTTAACTACATACGACTGTTTAGTTCCATACTTTTGCGACAGAAAATACCACTTGATATCAACTCAGAATCATGGTCTGAATCATCCCTCAAAGTTTTCATCGCGATGTTATGAGCAGCCTGTATAATATACACCTCTACCTACCCCTTTGGGGGTACAGACGTGATGCTATATTACGTAATCTTCTGCCAGTCCGGGCCTGCTCGGCAGTGATTAAACCTCTCAAGTTTGAGCTCGTATGATTCGCATTGTTGAGTCCAATATATTGGATGTGAACGTGTGTTTCAGGTTTTAATAATAATAATAATATAATAAAAGTTCTTTATTTACAGGCATGTAAACCCATTATTACAAAAATATTAGTAGAAAAAGGGTAAAGATAACAATAATAATATTAATATTAATAAGTTTGGGACTCCATAGGCCCGAGATACTTAAAACAACATACATTAATAATAACAAATTCAATGGACGTCCATACAAAAATAAAATAAAATAAAATTAGGTACAATCAAAGATCAAAGTTCAGTCATTGATCCCAGCGAATTATTTGTTAACAGTAGTGAAATTATGAACAATTAGTTGTCATAATACACATTTATTTAACAGATTTTTTTTTATTTAGCGTAAGAATTAATATTATTACTTTAAACAATTAAAAACAAAACAAACACACCAATCATAATCATAAAATAAAATAAAAAATCATAATTATCAAAAAAAAATTGTCATAATTATAAAATTTATGTTTTTGTAGGTGTTTTTGGTCTATTACAGAAACGACATGTAAGCAGGAGGTCTTAAGTGCAACCAGTTAATTTATTACTTTGCCAGAAACTGATTGGACTTTTGCAGCTCATCGAACCTACAATAGGTACATAATTGTTCTTTTTGCGTTTATGTAACAGAAGTCCCTAGATATCTAATATTAAATTAGTGGAGTCAATGGAGGGTTTCAGTTCTTATTTGCCAGGGATAAGTCAGATTTTTTCATTTATAAGGATGTTATTTATATTATTTATGATCAGAATAATCGTGAGTGCGGAAAATAAATATTATATCATTCATTAAAAAATGTGGCTCTAATATTATTCGAATAACGAACTATTAAAACAATGAACTTACGTAAATTCGTGTCGTGTTGTATAATAGTCTGCTACTTTTGAGTGTGAAGTTTTCTGCATACGGAACACTTGGCGCAGGAGCCCGACTTGATCTGGGAACATAGGTCTCGTGCAGTAGGGCTCCCCAAGTGTTCCGGGCAGCCCTCGGCGGAGGGGGAGGCGCTTGACGCGCTCCCATGGGCGCTAGGCCCCAAAGGGCATCCGCCGGCGGGGACGCGGTTGTGTGCAATTGCGTTCCCGTATCCCCGCCACACGGCGGCAAGGAGGAACACCGTTGGGTTTTAGTGGGTATACCGGGTGGCGACACCCGGGGAGTCCCATATAACCACGTCGCCCCCCCCCCCCCCCCCCCCCCCCCGGGCAGCGTGGTATGCGTAAAGAGCCCGACTTGCACTTGTCCGGTTTTTTAGTGTAATAAAAAATACTTGCCTCACCACCGCCATAGGATAAAGAATAATAATACATACAGCTGCTCTTAGTCTGCGCTGACCTTAAGGGTCTGTAACAAGGTGCTCGGTCCTTTACGTAAGGAGGGGTTATCGGCGACACAACGTCAGGCTGCTAACTAACAAATATATTCTGACAAGACATCTGGGAAATAGATCTGATATTGCAGTGCCGATGCCATTGTGGAAATCACTTTGTGAGACTGTCATTTGTTTGGTAAGGACATTGTTGGCTTGAATCACCTGATTGTTCGAAAACGTAAGATGATTCCGTGCTTCGAAGGGCATATTCATCTGTCGTTCCCGGCTACTAGCCGTAAAAACACAGTGAAGCAGCGTGGCGGAGTATGCTTTATACCTGCTCCGGTTGGTTGAGGGTAGGCTTGTGCTATAGAATAAGGAATAATATTAAATACGTATAGAACGGCAACCCTCCGCTCCCCACCAGTATGGCGTCAGACGTCACACATACAGATGCGCGTGTACGATAACGTCAATGTGTAGTGTCTGTGTAAAACGAGGTTGTTTGTATGAAGTGTCCGGGGTGCGTCTGTGCCCAGAAGTGGGAATATATAGGCTGTCTATCTAGGTATATGTACCTACGTATCTTTTTGGTGTCGATTTAGGCAACCACCAAATTATTTTTAACTTAAATTGACACGACTAAAGCTAGCTGTGTCTCTTTCTTCCACGTATCGTAAATAAAGGAGAGAAAAAAAAACTATTTAAAAGCTGTCAAACTAAGATTAGTTTATTTGTGTCCACTCGAATAGACACTAAGTATTAGATGCCTCCCTGCATCGTTCGATAAATCGCGATTGTGAACTTTTGAAGCGTTCAAGATCATGAATGAGTCAATCAGCATGATTCTTTCTCCCCTCAGCTAGTAAACATTATTAGTTAAGAAGGTAAAAATAAATAATGAAATGTTAAAATAAATAATAAATAATAAAAACAGCTTATTTTTCTGTATATTTTATGTAATAATGTTAATTAAGAAATAAGCTTATTTCATCACGTTTATCTACGCCCCACTCAAGATGTTTCTGATTATAATTATGAAAAGCTACGCCTACAAAAGAAAAGAACATCGAAATCGAACTTATCCCACGCGTATACTTAATTATGTTAGTTCGGATGCTCTTGCTTCATTGGACTCGACTAGCGTAGTTTTTGCTTGTTTTGACGTTTAGTAAAAAGTACCTGATTTGACTAAAACTTGTTTGGCGTATAAACTATTTTCATACTTCTAGGCCTACGATTTGTGACTTGTAGAGTACACCTTTTTTATACTGCCATGATTTGGCTCGCTAACACACCATCACTCTGTACAAGCGGACCGTCCTGCATTGACTGACTGTTTTCTTGCTCTGTATTCAGATGACGAATGCGCCCGAGACAAGGACAGCATTATCAATACACACACATGACTAATAATACGTTTTTTTCTTTTGTGGACGGACTTGCCTCACACTGCACTTCCCGTACCGTCTACTTACCAAGTTTAAAAAAATAAAATTGTACTTATATCAAAAGATTACGGCGCTTTCTCTTATATTTAGACTTATAAACATAGCCAAGTAAATTATCTATCATAACCGATCATATGACTTGGTTTACAAATAATATCTTCATCACTTTGTCCAGTCAAACTTATAATTTGTTTGCATCGCGCACTTACTTTTATATGCGCAAATGTCAAATTTCAATATTGTTTTTTAGATGAATTGCTTTAATGTGGCCGTTTTAAACTAACCACTCTGGTCATATGCTGGTCTTCCCCACATTGACTTTATAGCTTGATCGATTTTGCCGTACCTTCGTTGATTCTAATTCTGTGCGATAAATACAAAATAAAAAACATTAGGCATCTATTCGGTTGTGTAGTCGATGGGTGAGGTGCGGCCCTGAAAAATGCCTTGTGACGAGATTCAAGTGTACTCCTTACCCTCGGGAAAACGATATCCGGGTATTTTGCAATTTATGCGTACTTCAATAAAGAAACAGCTGTTCCGTGAGGAATGAGGCTTTAGCGGTGACTGGCGGTGACGAACGTTAGACGTAGATGTTCAATGAATGACATTTAATTTTATTAACTATTTTTAACTGCTCGTGTTGGTAGGTTTTCATTTTTATTACTCTATAGTGGAGTTTATGAACGGTTTCACTTGTAATGGGGTACAAAACCGCCTATTACTCCCATAAAATTTTCGATATTGATAAAATTTTCGATCGCTTCAATCAATTATGCCGAAATCGATAAGTTTGTTTTTTCCCCTAACACGCGTGTCATGTTATTTTGTTCGTACTTTGGCAGAACGACATGACTTATTTGGGCTTACATATTAGCACCAATCGACAAAACGACGATATAATACCTATTAGCGCCAAACAAAACAAAAAACAAAAAAAAATACCAATGTCTTCTTGTTCTAGCACCATATCTATAGATCCGAATGTATTTATACACAATTCAATTGTTCGAAGTTCAGTTCTTCGTAGGTATTAATTGATTTCACGTGTTTTCCAGGATTTTACACAGACAACGGACTACTGAATTTCCAATACGACGTGAGACTTTTTCTTTTCAGCTAGGAACCATGAAAAAGGCTGAAGTGCGACTAGGACTCGCGCAGCGCGGGTTCTCTACAAACTTATTATGTAAATAGGTGCGGTGATCAAGTCTCGAAGATTTTTCTGTTCATATTTATTTACTTTGCTACGCTTGCCTCCCACTTTGAGATCGCAGGTTCGAATCCAACACAGCCCTAAACCAATGATTGTCGAATTTGATCGATGATTATCACGTGCTCAGCGGTGAACATCGTGAGGAAACTCACATTCCCTATAAATGCATTTCCGGAGATATGTGACCTAACCTGTATTGGGCTGGTTTTCCGTTCGCGGGTTTGAAGGTAAGCAGGCAGTTGCTTCTTTAAAAAACCGGACCTGTCAAATCTTCAGGTTAGGTAAGCGGACCCTGTGAAAAACGGGATAATGCTAGGGGGATGATGATGATTTATTTACTTCTCTGGTGAAAAACTATTGTTTCTATACATTGACGTAGGTCTCGATTAGTTTACTTACAGTAAATTAATAACGTTGTAATGACATTTTTTGTGATGGAAAGATTTATTAACGATTTTCATATAATTTTCAAGTCTTAAAATCATTTCTAGGTCTATGCGTAGTACCTATTCTTCGCGTTTAGATTCAACTAAATTCAGCTAAAATTTTACAACACACTTCAAGGGACCGCAGACATAAGCATTAGATGTTAAACTTGATTTCTCCACGCGTTTTCGAGAAAATGAGATGACACGGACAGACAGACACAACAAAACGATTTTAAAAGGGTTCCGTTTTCCCTTTTGAGTTACGGAGCCCTAAAATATGTTTTTTTGCTTCGTGATTTTTGTGCGCGTTCGATGCACGTACACATATGAGCATTCCAAACAAACGGTATTTCTTTACACCTCTGATTGAGATCTTGTTTGAACTGAACATACGAGGCTTTTTGATCAGACAGGCATATGACGAACGGCCCGATTGCTCTAGCCATAGAGGTGGCCAATTAGCTCGCGGCACCAAACACTTCAGGACCCCGATACCGACCCCGCCGGCGCGCGGCGTGGTCGACGATTTCCCTGAGCCAAGGTTCGCGCCCAACTGGGCACCCTCAGGCCTGTTGTCTTAAACGTTGTACCGGGTGAAAGCCTTCAGCGCTCCCTATTTGGCCGGCTAAGTAGTTAATGCCATCTGCGGCAAATGTATAATAAGTCATGTCAAAAAAAGGCATATATGACTTTCATTCGTAGTCTTTCCGAATGATAAAGGTCTGTAAGATTTAAAAAATGGTTTATATATTTCAAAACTATCGACTAATATTATGTACTCTATTTTTATTGCTAAAATTGATTTAAGTAATATCATACCCGACCACATCATAATTATACTAACAAAACACTATTATTGACACAACATATTACACTCCATATTGACGTTATCGTACACGCGCATCTGTGTGTGTGACGTCTGATGCCCATACGATAGAAGACTAAAGTAAGACCGATGGGGGTGAGGTAAACTTAGCACAGCTGGTTGGGAGCGGAGGTTTGCTATTTTATAGTATTATTACTTATTCTAGGCTAATATTCTAATATTAAAACTAAGGTTTTCGAAGAGAGTGCGGTGGTATATCCGGTGCAAAAGCGCTCGACTCTTAACTGCAAAGACGCAGGTTTGAAACCCAGCAAGTGCCTAAACCAATGATTTTCGAAATTATTTTCGATTGAAGGTCCGGGTTCGATTCCCGATGGTGACACGATCGAAAATCACATTGTGAGACTGTCTTTTGTTTGGCTAAGATATTGGAAGCTGAATCACATGGTTGTCCGAAAAAGTGAGATGATGGGGTGCTTCGGAAGGCACGTTAAGCCGTGCCTGATTACTAGCAAAAATGCCTCCATCAACCCGCAGCGGAGCAGCGCGGTAGAGCTCCATACCATTCCCGCCTCCCCCCGTTGATTGAGGGGAGGCCTGTGTCCAACAGTGGTATACAGGCTGTTTATGTAAGTATTTACGAGTGACGCGAAGAAGTAGTTACATTTCTCGTCATCCCAGGCTTTACAACCAAGAAACCTTGAAACGGTGCGCAAACAAAGAAAGTTAATTGCTCAATTTAAGTGTATTTGACACTGACAGGCACGGATCCAGAAAGCGACAAAGATTTTTTGGCACGTTATAATCGGAACTAACTCTATGAAAACGTAACTTTTGATAACAAAATCCCAATTAAAATGCAGTAGTTTTGGACAGATGAGACATTCGTTATGTAAAAATGACGATTCAAAGTGTCCGATATTTTTGAATTTGAATTTGGAGTCAGAATTACATCCATCGCAAGATGAACTAAGTACCCGCGCCTCACCGAGCTTTTCTGTTAGACCAAAAGGATGGTGAGCTGTATTGCCGTCTATAATGGTCGATCAACTGTGTTAGTGAAAACTGCACTTAAGATTTTATAATAACTCCTTGGTGCAACTGTGGGATATTTCTGTTGTGCTGTTAGGTATGTGTGTAAACTGTGTAAACAACCGAATATGAAATAAAAAAAATGTAACTTTATGTAATATAAAATTAATTAGCTTGTCATCTACCCATTTTAATTCGTTTAATTTCGCTTTATTCGGCTAAGCGCTGACACTTTTTTTTTTTAAAAAAGATCTTTTTATTTGTTCTCCACAATGTACAGGTGGGTTACATAAAATAATGCACAATCGGAGGGTATGTACGGTCACGAGTACTAATATGTATACACTTTGAAACCATGTCACATTAACTTTCTTGACAAATTAAACTGTAGGTCTCATTAAATGTCAAATATGATTGTGCGACAGGGTTCTAAAGTGGGTACATGATATTGCTCATGACTGTACGAGTGGAGACTGGACCCAGATAAGCCAGAGCCTGTGTTTCTGTATTATTCTTACTCACTGTGTGTGTGTGTGTGTGTAAGTAAGTGTGTGTGTGTAAGTGTGTGTGTGTGTGTGTAAGAGTGCGTGTACTGGCTGAGAGAATTACCCAAGTTGCAAACGAAGGCGATACGTCACTAACCCATATTAATATCGATTGTGTTAATCGTTAGCTCTATCGCTAAGGTACCGAAACGTTTCCATAAGAAGCCAAACATTTTATCCATTCGCACCTCAATTGCAGTTTTCGGCCTTATTAGCAAATAAGGCCCTGAGTCCGGGCCTGGTATCAGGTACCTACTATTCTGTTACTAAATTAATTTACTCCGCAACTTCGATACAGTGACTATGACTATTTGTATTGTATGGATACATTTGTCTGTTTATACAGCGCGTTTTATTATCTCAATATCAATTAAAGTGGCTTTGTACGCTTTAACTTTACCTTCTTCTTTGGTTCTTGAATTGAATAATTATGTTTATTTATTGGCTTATTACTCTCAAAAATTCTTCTGGGATTTTAAAAAAGAAATGTTCAACTGCTTATCGTCCGTCAGATTATAGAAACAATAAATAAATAAAAAATAAAATTAAAGGTAAAATAAAAAATAAAATAAAAAATACAATTTAAATAATAAAATAGAATAAAAAATAAAGTAAAATAAACAAGGCAGATATGCCCTCAGCACTAAATTGCATAGCCCAGTTTAGCGCGCACCTTGGCTCAGACAGGATTCTATTTGAATAAATTAATCGACCTTAGTGGGCCGATAGCGATAAGCGCTGAATGATGGAAATCGTCGACCGATCTATAAGTATCGTTTCATTAACCGATTTTACCCTACACCTACTAGAAGTACAGAGGTTAGGTATACCAGCGATGTATTTGGGATAGCGGTTGCTGCCTCTTTAGATCACATCTGGGTGCTCCTGAATGTCCGTGTTCGTTTCTTTTTGTCTATTATCATTATGAAATATTATATGTATATTCTATGCTACTCACTTATAGTTTCTTCTTTTATTTTAATATTTCTTTCTTTTATTGTTTTATTTCTGCCTTCCATGTCTAACACTATGTCGTTTTTTGTACTCTTTATTTATTTATTTTAATTTAATTGTGCGGGCGCGTTTCACCGATCGTCGTGGGTTGAAAATCAGTGTTGCCCTCTGGGTAAATTTTCACTGAACCCTGGCCTTTCTTGGCGAGCTGCGGCACCCATATACCTTTATGTTTTCCAACTAAATAGTAATGTGTGTATATTTTGATGTTGTAAATGTATTATGTGTGTCGTAGGTTTTACCTAAATAAACTTTTTTATTATTATTATTTTCAAATGTCTAAGCATTTTTTTACTAAAACTTGGGGTCATCTGCACTAACAAAAAGTTCTAAATGGTCCCTGATGAAAAAACAGCTATAAGATACTTATATCATTTAAAAAAAGGAGTGACTTGTAAAAGAGGCAGCGTCTCATATAGCCCACAGCAAGTTACTATTTCGACTTGGGTTCTGAGTAACATCTTTTCAACCCCTTCTACCATATGGCATGAAACATTACATTATCTGAAGTGAAATGTCATGTTACCGCTCTCTCCTGCGGCACGGTGCACGTTATCGACCTAGACGCGACAAATATCGCGGGCTTCGTAAGACAGCTCACGCTACGCTATTGGATATACTTTTTATCCTCTGGATTGCTAGCGATTAAAAACGGCCTCTGTGGTCTAGTGGTTGAGCTTTGGGCTCACGATCCGGAGGTCCCGCATATCACAAAAATCACTCTGTGATCCCTAGTTTGGTTAGAACATTACAGGCTGATCACCTGATTGTCCGAAAGCAAGATAATCCGTGCTTCGGAAGGCACGTTAACTACTTACTGATGTGAGTAATCGTTACATGAGTCATATCCTTTGGCGGGTCAATAATAACCCTGACACCAGGGTTGCTGAGGTTGGTGATCCACCTCACAACCCACACGATAGAAGAAGCGATTAAAAAACAAAGAACGCGTTTAGATTTTTTTTCTGTGATTTTTTTCCATGCAAGGCATGTCGTAGAAACCGACAGGGATGGTATCGCTTTAAACATGATAAAAAAATTAACAATATAAAAGCCTATACACGTCCAACTGCTGGATACAAGCGTCCCCTTAATCAACCGGAAGGAGTATGGAGCATCCCCACCACGCTGCTCCACTGCAGGTTGCTGGAGAAGTGTCTATGGCTAATAGCAGGAACCAACGGCATAACATTGCCCTTCGAAGCACGGAATCATCTTACGTTTTCGGATAATTACTTAAGTGATTCAAGCCTGCAAAGTCCTTACTACACAAAGGACAGTCTCTCAAAGTGATTACGACAATGTCCCCGTCGGGAATCAAACTACAAACTACTATGGGAGTCGCCATTCTGTGAATGTGGTCACCCGGATCAAACCATATCTCACATAGTGAACGAGTGCCCTCTGCACCAGTTCCCAGTTGGTATAGCCGAGCTGCATTGTGT
The DNA here is from genome assembly GCF_024362695.1 of Pectinophora gossypiella. Taxonomy (NCBI): domain Eukaryota; kingdom Metazoa; phylum Arthropoda; class Insecta; order Lepidoptera; family Gelechiidae; genus Pectinophora; species Pectinophora gossypiella. The sequence continues at coordinate 2,843,399 of NC_065433.1, read as the reverse complement.
GACGGATGCGGCAGAGACTTGGTTAGGGGAGCTTCAGCAGGATATTTTATTTTTGTCTGCCATACGAAATAATAATAATCAAACTCGGACCTCCATATTGTGAGCCTAACGCTCTAATTACTAGACCATGGATGCTGTTACAATTAGACACGATAGACCATGAAATGGGCCATGGGCTCCTGTCGCTTTACGATACATCATAATAATATTACCCACCCTAGGATTTCCTATCAAATTGGCTGCAAATTCTCTTCCTTGTGGGTCTGCCCACCTTATTAGGGATAACGTAGGAGTTTATGTAAGTATGTGTGAATGAACGATGCGATACGTACAGTCATGTGCAATATAATGTACTTACTTTAGGACTCTGTCGCACTAACATATTTGACGTTTTGCGTTTAAAATAGGTGTCATATCCCTATTTTGAACGCGGTAAGAACCCGTTATTATGTGTTTTAATTATAATAACCGCGTAAACTTAAAACAATGTCTAAAAGTAGTTTCCTTAAAAGTAGATGTATTCCTCGTAGCGCACCCAGCCGTTGCGCATCCGCGCATTGCGCACCCAGTCTATTCCTCTAGCGCACCTAGCAAATTTTAATAAGGGAAATTTCTAGCAGGTGCGCTACGAGGAACAAATTTTATTTTAATATTTTATTCCTTTTTGAGCACCTACGTCCGTCATAACGTAGAAGCCTAGTGCGGTGTATTTTATTGAAAGTTATCAATCATATATAATGTTAGGTACTGTAGAAGCTCGAACTGCAGTAAATCCTAAGATCTCATCATCATCATCATCACCAGCCCATCCCCACTGCTGGAGCACGGGCCTTCCCTATGGATGGATAGGGAGATCGGGCCTTAAACCACCACGCGGGCCCAGTGCGGATTGGTGGTTATTAACGACTGCTAATGCAGCTGGGACAAAACGGTTTAACGTGCCTTCCGAAGCACGGAGGAGCTCGAGATGATTTTTTTTTTGTGGTCACCCATCCTATAACCGGCCTTTGCGAAAGTTGCTTAACTTCAACAATCGCAGACCGAGCGCGTTTACCGCTGCGCCACCGAGCTCCTCACCGAAATCCTAAGATCTACCAATTCGCAATGGTAAATCTTTGGATTTACATTAATGACACGTATTAAAACATGGTCATAACGTGCTCAGCGCATGGACTTGTAATTGTGGGTAGTTTTCCTTTGGTACTTATTACTATCAAAATTATGATACCTTTATAATACTATGTACCTGTTTTGTCTAATATGATTTGACGTCCCTTTTTAGAAATAAGTTTGTGATGATTACTATGTTCACTCCTACTGTGTCATCATCATCATCATCATCAACATCATCATCAGCCGTACGACGCCCACTGCTGGGCATAGGCCTCCCCCAAGGATCTCCACGACGATCGGTCCTGCGCTGCCCGCATCCAGCGGCTTCCCGCGACCTTCACCAGATCGTCGGTCCACCTTGTAGCGGGCCTACCCACTGAGCGTCGTCCGACACGTGGTCGCCACTCCAGAACCCTTCCGCCCCAGCGGCCATCGGTTCTCCTCGCTATGTGTCCTGCCCACTGCTACTTCAGCTTTGCAATTCTCCGAGCTATGTTGGTGACTTTAGTTCTCCTGCGGATCTCCTCATTTCTGATTCGATCAAGCAGGGAAATACCGAGCATAGCTTTCTCCATTGCCCGCTGAGCGACACCGAGCCTCCTCACGAGACCCATAGTAAGCGGCCACGTCTCACTGCCGTAGGTCATCACTGGCAACACGCACTGGTCAAAGACTTTCGTCTTGAGACACTGAGGTATTTTGGACGAGAAGATATTCCGCAGCTTCCCTACTGTACTCCTACTGTGTATCAATACTTATATCTAAAATAAATTATTTCTATTCTATTTTAAAGTAAATAATTAAGAATTACTCATTGTTTTATTCCTAAAACCACCATGTACCAGTTGACACTGGTTTAACCTAGCATATACTGAATTCGTACGATTAAAGCTCGAAAAAATCGTCGTATTTTCAGAAATACTTACATTTCCCAACTCATGTCGATAAATCCTAAGACTTATACTTAAATCTTAAGATTTAAGTACCGTAGTTCGAGGTTTTACAGTAACATTATTATATAGCAGGTATTGAAAGCGCAATGCGCGGGTGCGCAACAGCTTGGTGCGCTACGAGGAATACTTACATCAATCACATCATAATCTGTTACCTCCCGGAAAAATACTACGTAGGAATGACTTGCTACACGTCCCTTATTTCTCAGACGACGCCCTGAGCCGAGGTTCGCGCCGAACTGGGCACCCTCAGGCCTGTTGTCTTAAACGTTGTACCGGGTGAGAGCCTTCAGCGCTCCCCATTTGTCCGGCCAAGTAGTTAATGCCATCTGCGGCAAATCTACAATAAGTCACGTCAAAAAAAAATACACGTCCCTTTTAATCGCACTATCTACCGGAATAACAGCTTTCTGCTGAGAACGGCAAAGATGAGCAACAGGCATAATGCGGTTGACCGCTTTCACTTGTTTTATAGTAGTACACAAACTATCAAATCGATACTGCATAAAGAACCAGACCTGATATATTAGCACTAAGACTGGCTTTGACTTATTATGTATTTAAATATTTTTTCTTTTCATTTGCTTCTATGCTGTTCTGGGAGCAAATAAAAAACATAGAAAACTTTCAGCTGCTTGTCTTCCCGGGCATGTCGTAAAAACCGACAGAGGGATTGTGTCCTCTAACATGATGGACTAATGTTATGGGCGATAGGCTGATCCCTTATCACCATAAGGTTCATCATATCCAGCTTACGACATCGTATCAACAGTGGCTGCAAGTTGTCTTTGATTACTTGTGGCTCTGCCCACCCCATTAGGGATTACGGGCGTGAGTTTATGTATGTATGTATGTATGTTTTCTTTTCATTTGTGGTAGCTTGTTGATTGGCATTTAAGTATTATAAGTCAAAACATTTTGTAAATTAGGCTGTAAGCTTCCCGGAAAAAAATAAAATAAAATCAAAGTAGCATGGAGAAGAATACTACACCAACAAGAGCTTGGCTCGTAAATCAGTAATGATGATGTGCATCAAGTTTAAGTTATACAGTTGCATTAACTTCAGATTAACTATTGTATATTTACCTGGCACATACCAATGTATCACATAGAAGAGCGGGGCTACCTAACACAAGAAAATATTTGCTTAAAAGTTGCCAAATAAATATTTTTTTGAGTTTTGATTTTTTTTATTTCTTGTGTAACAATTAAGTTCTGCTGTCTTGTAACTAAGTATATCTTTAGTCTAATCCAGCCTACAAGATCCCCTCCTCTTCCTCTTTCCAGTTATCGCGGCCCTGTCAACTCCGGTTTGTAACGATATAAAAAACAAGATATGAAATTATTTTCTCGAAAATTTTCTACCCCAAACGAGTTTATACCCGACCGTCTTGAGATTCCTTATCTGTATCTGCAAATCATAATGCCCCCGCGGCCGCTAAATAGGTGAACATCCTTTCTTTTGTAACGAGTCTTTGATGTAACAAATGGAGATGAAGACAAGTGCCTTCGAGTTAGTAGGCCTATTTTGTAACTGTTTATGGCTGAGTTCAGAGTTCGCGGAGCGGGCCGCCGGAAAAACAAACGCATGATAATGTACCGAGCGTTCACGGAGAAGCGACCGGGGGAAGCGGTCTAATTCATATTATAATTATTACTAGCTGTTGCCCGCGACTTCGTCCGCGTGGCGTGTTATAAAAGAGAGATCTTTGTGTGTGGGGGAGTACATGTCAAATTTCAAGCATCTAACTTATGCAGTTTAGATTTTTTCATACAAATGTTTTTTTCCCGCTAACTCCCGTTCCCGTGGGAATTTTGCAATATCCTGTTGCAACTAAGCTTTAAGTTTACTATAGTACCTGCATGTCAAATTTCAAGTGCCTACGTTTAGCCGTTTAGGCTGTGCGATGATATGTCAGTCAGTCAGTTTCTCCTTTTATATATTTAGATTTTGATGCGGAGCAAGGAGTGAGTGTACATATACAATACACCACTGCCTACCCCTTCGGGGATACAAGCATGATGCTGTAATGTTATTATTTTGACGAATCAGGACCTACTGTTGTCTTCTAATTACTTGAGCATCAGTCCACCCCATTTTAGATTACGGGCGCGATTTTATATTTGTATGTCGTGCTTAACTATCTATTTTATTTTATTTGGGTAACTTACAGCGATAGTATACTTAAATAACAGGATTACTTAAAAAAAGAACAGCCTTTACAAGTTACCACGTACTACAATGTACTATAATCTAATCTAACCTACAAGATCCCACTGCTGGGCAAAGGCCTCCCCTTCCTCTTTCCATTTTTCGCGGTAAGTAAAATTAAATGTACTTAGTAAAATTGAAGTTTATTTAATATGTAGTCCACTTCGGTGTAAGACTGAGTTAAGAGTAAAATATAAATCAAATCAAGAAGTTATTAAATATTAACAAAAAAACATGTGACATTAAGTCAATGTGGTGAAGACCGTCTGGGCTAAAAGACCGTCTATTGCCAATAACTTCTAAATTTGAATAACTAGCGCCTTACGTCTTTGTCGATAAAATAGTCCTTAAAGAGCCAGTCCGAACTAAAAACCGTAGATGGTGCTAGTATGATTAGTTTGGACAATATCGGTCCTGCAATTTTTTTTACCATTTCGCGCTCTAGAATGCAGTGGCCAGTGGCGGATTTTTGATCAAAAAAAAGTGGCAAATCGGAGGATTCTCAGAAGTTTTTCTGATTACTTAGGTTATTTATTGATCCATTAATGTATTCGTTAAACATAATGCAGGAATATAGCTTTTAGTTAGAATTTATACCAGTGTGAAATTTTAAATTAGAAAATATAATAGTTGGAAAGACCGTCTACATTAAGAGAGGGAAATCCGTCATATGCCGATCTTGCCTCAATCCAGATATTGACAACTATTACAGCAGAGCGTATTTTATGCAAGACTAGTGAGATAGTATTTTGCGTCCCATTCTGTTAATATTTTGTGTTTGTGTGTGTTCACATTATAAATCTTATTGACTTATGCCTAATATTAAGTAATATGTGTACGTCACATAGTCTACCACCAGACAATCAAGACGCTTTTTAGTGACACCTCATTTGTTTAACTCTGATAAGTGCTTTAGGGGTTAGGAGGGAACAAACGTGTATACACACATACATACACACGTAGCGCATAACCCTCCTTTTGTTTCACCGCAGTCGGGTAAACAATATGAAGAAATGTTTACAACCACTGTCACCAAAGATATGCCGGTCTTGCCTTGTTTCATAAAAATAATCATTTATCTATGTAATGAAAGCCTTATTCATAAATCGGTAAAGTACGTATCAGAATGACATTGTTGGTTCACCGCCTGAAAGTATTTTTATACGTCTAGGCCTACGATTTCTTACTAATAATGCGTTTTTCCTTTTGTGGACGGACTTGCCTCACACTGCATTGGAAGACTGTCTACTATGACATGTTTTAAAAAAACGATTGTATATCAAAAGATTACGGCGCTTTCTCTTATATTTAGACTTATAAACATAGCCAAGTAAATTATCTATCATACCCGATCATTTGACTTGGTCTACAAATAATATCTTCTTCAATAAACTCAATCAAACTCAAATTTTAGAACAGTATGCCGGTCTTCCCCACATTGACCCTATTTACAATTTGTAGCATTCAGTCAAAGTTATAAAATAGGCCTGCCTACAGATCTTCAATCACAACAAGAACAATTATTACCCTATAGTCAAAAAGACTTTAAAACAAACATACATACATAAACTCACGCCTATTTCTCACTGTAAGCAGAGACTATGAAATTCCATAATATGCTTTGATCTGTACTTCTCTTGCTTCCCCCATTCATCAATCGTTTCATACACGCACGCCGGTTCAGGGTAAATCATGCTAAACCATTTTCTTTTCCCTTTTGTTCTTCTTTATTAAAAAAAAATAGATTTTCGACAACAGATCTCGGTACGATGAGTATCTTGATATTATACCGTACTTATTCAAAGTTACAAAATAGGCCTAAAGATCTTCGAACAAATACGGTGACTCGTAGTCTAAAGTCTATCAATCCGCACGTAAGGGTTCGCCTACGCAATAAATAGAAGAAAGAGGTGGGAAGAGCCAAGTGAGCGCTAAATCGTGCCATACAAGTATGAGCAAATAGTTCATACATCAACTATGCACTCCATTCTTTATTTGTTTTTTGACGTGGCTTATTGTAGATTTACCGCAGATGGCATTAACTACTTGGCGGGACAAATGGGGAGCGCTGAAGGCTCTCACCCGGTACAACGTTTAAGACAACAGGCCTGAGGGTGCCCAGTTGGGCGCGAACCTCGGCTCAGGGCGTCGTCGGAGAGGAAAATATTTGAAAGAATTAATCGACTCTGGTGGGTCGATAGAGATAAGCGCTGAATGAGGGAAATCGCCGACGCCGGCGGGGTTGGTATCGAGGTCCTTCACTCCATTCATGTCGCAGCCTATCATATAATTATACTGTCGGTAAAGTGGCTATGGAATTTGAGAAGCAGTAGGCTGTTTAAGTTTTTTGATAAATAAACATATTCTATTCTATTCTATATTTTGACCTAGGAAACTATCCAATTGGCTTCTTCTATTGTGTGGGTTATGAGGTGATTACCACCGTTACCACATTACCGCAGTAACAATACAGCAATTTGCTTCGGCAATATAGTTATAGTTATCAATTAATACCAAACTTAATGAACACAATAAAGTACAACAATTTGCTCCTTTAACGTAGTTATTAATTAATAATAAACTTGATGAGCGGGACGAACGTCAAAACGGCTATCATAGCGTGCTGTAAGTTTAAGTTTTGCATTAATTTAACTAGTTTATCTGGTATTTTTGCTCCCACATACAATACTATTTCGGCAATAATTATTAATTTAATTATTTTTTTATTATTAATTTAAATTAAAAATATTATATTAAATTAAATTAATATTAAATTGAAAACAAAATATTTTATTATAATTTAATTTAAAATTTTAATAAAACTAAATAATATGATTATTATTTTAATTATAATTATTTAGGAGGAGTGCTGATGTGCATTTAATGCGGTCGTACATTTAATGCTAAGATCGGATATGTCAGTCACTTGAGAGCACGAACGACGCTCTCATTAGTTGTCGAGTCGCTGTGACCAAATACGGCCAGGAAGGATTGATTGATTATTTCGGCAGTTGAGATCTCCACCTAGAGTCGAAATATAATATAAACTTGAGCGTTGGACTCACGATCCGGAAGCCCCGGGTTCGAATCCCGGTGGGGACATATCAAATACTTCAAAATACTATCAAAGCTATAAAATACTTTTCAAACATATCCAAAATCCTATTTTTAATTCCTCGCTTTGTTACGAATTGATTGAGATCGGAATTAGCCATGTAATTAGCCACAAGACAATTTTATAATACTTAAAAAAGTTGCTAAATGATCTTTGATTCATTTTGATAGCTTTTTATATGTATAATTCTTATAAATAAACCAAAAGTATCGCAAAATTCATTAATTCAACAAAACTTAAGTGTTTCCACATATACGAAGAAAACTTTATAAAAATAGCATTAAATGCATTAACATATCCACAATCCACATTTTGTTTTCTCGCTTTATTCCGAAGGATTTAGACACCGGATTATCTCGTTTAATGGTAATTTTTTATTAATAAAGTTCCAAAATAAGCATTTTTTTTATAAAATTCCTTAAATCAGTCTTAACAGGAGGTATTTCTTATTCTTCCTATGATAGCCGTATGTACGTTGTATGTAGACCTATGCATTTAATTTTCACATCATAGTCCTGTAAAAAACATATGAGACGTTCTGAAAATGTCCGACGGCAAACGAGATAAAAAAAAAATCGCATAAATAATAGTTGCAAGTAGCGCGGAGGATCTGAAAAAAGGAAAATTAAGTGGCGCAAGTCTAACCAACACTACTACAAGAGGATTACGTAGCAATTAAGTGAACAAAAGAAAACAAAAAAATAATTGAAAGTAACAAAGAAACGATAAAACAAAAAAAAAAGATAATTAAAGGTTTAGAAAAATATTTAATAATGTAAATACTTACATGATTGCAGGCGCAGGAACCACTTTTATAACCGAACAGACACCGAAACTTTTATTTTCGAGTGGTAATCAACAGGATTCTATTGCGAAGGAGTTAGAAAGTCGCGCAGATGGCTCCTGCGACTAGAAATAGTCGAGAAAAGTTAGCAGAGAGAATAACTTTGAGAGAATTTGAGCTAGTTCGCGATTCACAAAGTTGCGTAGGATCCGGAACGTGCGGACGACCGCACTGCCAACTTCGGAATGGGGACCAACCCACCAGCAGTAGAGGGGTTGGTTCTCTTAGGGTAGAAAAGAGAAGACCTCATATTCTCCCCTCGTTCTATTACAGTTCAGCCCTCCCCTATCTACGGGTTACCTGGAAATTATTTTTCCTATTTTCAATTTGATTTCTTCTGCAAAAAGAATGCATCCTTTTGAATGACGCCTGTTGGTTTATGAAATTTTTGAGTATTGTTTTTAACGTTTTGGTACGTAAATTCCTGTTTAATAAGAGAATTCTTTATTGATTTTTTATTCATAGGTATATTTGTGGACGCTAGTCCGCGAACGTCTTGCTATAGAATTCTTGGGATCGGGAATTAATTTAACTACTTACCTTCTCATCTCTTTCATAATCATAGTTGGAATTTATTTCTATTAAAGTTATTACCTTAGAAAAAGTATTATGCAGTTGGAGCAAGATTTTTAGTAGAAAATTCTGAAACTTTGAGACATTCTGAATTACATTCAGTGTGTAAGTAAGGATTGTCGCAAAAAGAATTAAAAATACAAGCTTTTTTTTAAAGCTACATTGGTACCACCATTTTGCTGTTGATATTTTGATGAAAACTTTAAAAACTTTCACGCATGATGCCGATTCAAACACCGTCGGATGCATTTTCTATCAACTCAATTTACGTTTAAAGCATCTTTTATGTAAGTATCTATACTTAATACAGGGATCACCAATTAGGTCAATTGCGCGTTCGTTTAAATAGAAACATGTTCACCTGTAGCGGTCCGTTTAGGAGACGACTGGCAACCAAGATAATTTCAAGATAAATTATGAAATTCTGATTACTAAATAAAGACAAATCTAAAACTAACGAAAAACATTTTCATTTTTCTATTTAAATTATTTATGAATTTTAATCAAGAAAAACGTAATAATAAGTCCGACATTTTATCACGTTTTCTATGGCGTCACAGTGTGCTTTTTCGTCACAATTCCAAAGTCATTTTGTGTTTGGACGTTTAGTAAAAAGTAACTGATTTGACTAGTTGGAAACTAGCCTGTATCGCTCACATCATCACATTCATCCATTATCGTGTGGCTGTCCCAATCAATTTCATTATAGGATCTTTGTAGGAATTGACACTTTTATATTTTATAAATTTTGCATGATTTATATAATTTAAATCAAATCAAATCAAATATACTTTATTGCACACAACATACAAAACAAATTCACACAGATGAAGATAGATACAGTACAATCTGGCGGCCTTATTGCTAAGCAGCAATTTCTTCCAGGCAACCAGTGGATAGGAAACATTATTACAATTTGGTGCGGGACAGTGCAACATCTAGTATAAAATAATAAATACTAAAAATAAAATAGAAATATATAAATATAAATACATACATACATATACCCATTTATGTCAGACGTATATATTATAATTAAATATATATTTAAATGCTCGGTAAACTATATTTTTTGTAACATCTCACATCTTGCATTTATGGCAAATAAAGAATCTTATATCTTATCTTATAATGAACGGCAGATATAAGACAAAGCGCAGGTTGAATTTAATTGATTGCATTTTATTACATTTTATTTTACCTATTTTTTTTAGAATTTAAGCCATATAATGCTTTAGGATAGTCTGTACTTGAATATTTAGTCTATGTTTCTTTTTTATTGATTTTTTTATTATTAACTCTCTTTAAAGGGATGATTCCAACTAATTACAACGAATACTTACGTCAAGATAAGAACTGGAACTTATTGCTATGTTTTTTGTAGTTGAATAGAATAGGGAAATCGTTTTTTATTAATTTTTGATCTGTTTTTATTCAGTAATCTGCATGCAAGGCCGGATGGGTGACCACAAAAAAAAGTTTTCATCTCGAGCTCCTCCGTGCTTCGGAAGGCACGTTAAGCCGTTGGTCCCGGCTGCATTAGCAGTCGTTAATAACGATCAATCCGCACTGGGCCCGCGTGATGGTTTAAGGCGCGATCTCCCTATCCATCCATAGGGAAGGCCCGTGCCCCAGCAGTGGGGACGTTAATGGGCTGGTGATGAGTAATCTGTATATTTAATTTTTATCTTTGACCTTGTGTGTGTTATTGTATTTCTTTTAATATTATTTTTATTTAAGTAAACTTACCTTAGAGAAATTAAAATGGAAGTAGTATCCGAACGACATACCAATTAAAGTTACATACAACATTGATGTTAATTATAATTAATTAAGAAAACTATAGGTCTAAGCTAATTGCGGCTTCTTTTCCCCGGCTATACAGGTAGTGAAAAGCTGCAGTAGTTTTAGGCGGATGAGACGTTCGTTATGTAAAAATTGACGATTCAAAGTGTAACTATGTTACCTATTAAATAAAGACATAATGTAACACTTTCATGTAAATGACCGTTTGTTTCTTACTGAACTTAAAAAAAAATCGGTATCCTCACAAAATAGGCCGGCGGTCCGGATTAGGAGTGCGGTCCGGCTTTTGGTGACTACTAACTTTATCCTAAATCACACATCAATCAGGAGCCTGTTTAATAAAACTTACAATTGTAAATTACAATGTCAATTTGGTGTTCATTACGTAGCTAATATAAAACTGCAAAATATTCACACTTCGAAATGTACATCAAATTGTAATTGTAATTTACAATTGTAAGTTTTATAAACAGGCCCCTGGTCTGACACCCGTATTTTTAGATGTTCACTCGACTCGATGTTAGACTATGAGTTGCGGTGTACAGAAAAACCTGTCGATAGGTTTATGGGCATTTCTACGGAAGGGTCTATTTTTTCTCAATTCGGTGCCGAAATTGAAATTAGGCTTTTATGAATATTTTAATAACAAATATTGAACTTTATTCCATCTTGAATCTAATGATGCAATTGGGACCAGATTTGGTGAAGTGGTTTATGAGAAAAGTTAATCACCGAATTGGGCAACCATCGAATTGAGAAAATGAAACACCGAATTGAGAAGCGGCTCAGCGAATTGAGAAAATGAATCACGGAATTGAGAAATAAGCCAGCGAATTTAGAAATGCTGTCAGTTATTATAGAAATAATGCAATGAATGACCAATAATGATGTGGTATGGGCATCTGATGAAGAGGAATGGAAGTCATATTAGATGGTATGTGGTGAGTATGAATGTGCATGGACATAGGGGGTAGGAGACGACCGAAAGATTGGATTGCGTGGGGACGGATATGTGTATGAAAGATGTATTAAGATGACAAAAGACAAAAAAATGAATATCGTAAAAAATAGGAAACTTTTCCCCACGAAGGGAAGAAAATGATATATTTCATGTCTTGCCTAGGCTTGACCATGTGAGATTACACCTTCCTCACTTCCCTTTGACATGCGTATCAACGCTGGTGGAGGAAATACCCAAGCTAGTTCGAAGTCCCATGTTTTTCTGAATGCATCTATGAAAATAGCACCTTTGTCCCTCACATCTCAGGTCACACAAATCGGAACTACTTTCGAATGAGACGTTGCGAAAAGGTCTATCTGAAGAATTCCCCGCTTTTTGAATAGAAAGTTTGTCACTCGATCCGACAGATGCCAGTCTGCTAGAGATTTCTGCCGCGAGAGGCTTTCGGCAATCTCGTTTAAAACACCTAGAATGTATTAAGCAAAAATTTCTATTCTGTTCCTTTGAGCAAGTTCCAGAAGTTTTGCTACTAGGTCTGTTAAGAGACTGGATCTTGTTCCCCCTGATTCCTTATATAAGACACAACCGTTTTGTTGTCGGACTGAACTCGTCGTTCTCGTAGTTGAGGTAACGTCATCTGAAATACTCGGTATACTGCATACAGCTCTTTGCGATTTATATGCCACAAGGTTTGGCTCTTCTCCCAAATTCCGCTGATTAGAGACTCGTTGACATGAGCACCCCATCCGTTGTCTGAAGCATCTGTTGTGATGAATACTGTGCCCTGATATGTGAAAATTGTTCGTTCTTTGTGAAGGTGTTCCAACCACCAAGAACATTCCTGTAGAGCTTTTGTCGGTATTAGAAATTTCCGTGTTTTCTGGTGTTGAGGAAGACAAATGGCTGCACGTTGAAGACGTCTGATATGTAATCTTCCTAGAGGGACCGTGAAAGATGCAAAGCCCAATTTCCCTATAAGACTTTTTCCTGTGACCCAATTCCAAGTTCCTGATTTCAATACTTCCATAAGGATACTTGTTAAGTTGTCTATTTTTCTCTTCTGTTCTGTTTTTCTCTGTGTCCCACATTATCCCCAAGTAGTCTAGACAATGGGTTGGTGGGTTCAGAGATTTATTTCTGTTTATTTTCCATCCAAGCTTTTCCAGATAATTGACCACGTATAAGGTGTCTTCCTCTAACTGGTCTTTCTTTTGATTGGCTAAGACAAAATTGTCGAGGTAAACTATCACTCTTATCCCCTTATACTGGATCCAGTTTGATACCCTTGCAAATGTGAGCGGTGCAGTCGATCGGCCGAAAGGTAGGCATGTAAACTGAAGTTTTCTGTGTTGATGTACTATTGTCAAGAATTTTCTGTGACCTGTCTTTATAACTTTATATCTATTTTAATGTAGCATGGTATTCATCTTGTGGCAAGATAGCATTTCTTCTCTGCTCAATAGCTTCTACCTTACGACCGCATACATATTGTAGGACATCATCTGATATATTTTTGAAACCAGAGTTTGATCCCAAAAATGTATCCTTAAGATCCTGTTTCAGAGTAGGATTGGTTCAAAGTTCCTTCATAGTATTGCCAAGCGTTTCTCGTTCCAATAACAAGCCGTGTAAAGTCGTCTCGAAACCGGTTTCCTGCTTTATCAAAAAATCAGCTGTGGCGTTTGATGAGTTAAACTTCTTTAAGCAAGGGTTAACTCAAAAGACGTGAAAGACGAATAACGTATCTGCTTTTATGCTAGTTCACCCAACCTCAAGCACTTGATTCCCTCAAGGATCTTGTTTCTTAGTCATGGAAGCGAAATCAAAATCTTCTACATCTTCTTCAGGTAATAGATCCGGAGCTTTTCAGGTGAATGATTTCGTTGTATCCTCCTCAAGACATCCTTCGTGTGAACGACATTCATCGTCTGAAGTATTATCGAGCCTCGTTAAGATGTTGGAAAGCATGTCCTTCATCTCACTAAAGTTCTGTTCCAATTTATCGACAATTGGACAATTTCTTTGACTTCGATGATGAGGACCAAACTGTAGATAGATCGTCTGTATCTTCACTATCTGCTAGCTCCTTAGACGCATCCTTACGGCTTAAAAGCAGTGATTTTAATTCAGCGAGTGAAGCCACTATCAGCTCATTTAGAACAGCTGATCCTCTGATCCTTGAACTGATTTAGGGTGTGCCAATTATGAGACCTACACAAAAGGGCCATCCCAGTATTTTAATTTTCATATCCCGGTAGGTCTTCTCCGGGAGGGATGTACATTTTGGGCAATATGCTCTTGCAAGCTCGACTGTCGGGAGAGCGAATCTAATTGTGTTGAGAACAAGCGGGTCCAAGTTTGGGCCTAAGAGGTCTTGTCTCGTGTGAGGAATGACTTTCCACTGGAGCCATCCCTCCGGCAAATAAGTTCTGGCCAACTGCTTTATTCGCTTTAAATTTTGATTTAATTATTACATCTAATACTAATAATGTTCTCAGAATAATAATAAAACTAACCCTCTCCCTAACCTACTCCTTCGGGGTAACAGGCGTGATGCCATTTGTTATGTAAACATTATCAAATCTCAATTCGGCGCAAGTAATTCTCAATTCGGTGCCCCCATTTTCTAGGGAATTGAGACCCATCGAATTGAGAAAATATCACATTTCATCAATTATCTAGTAAAGTTAACAATTAAATCAATTAATACAAAACATACAGTCAAATATCACCTACATACTTAATTAATTTAGCACATTTATTATTAAATACTTCATAAACAAAATTAATATCTTCCACCGATTTTAGAATTGACCCTACCCCAAAAAAAACGAACGATTTCGACCCTTCGAAAAACTCTCCTCTATGCAGCAGTCCGCCCATCCACACATCTCGGGCACTCGGGCGCACCTGGCTCTCCACGGGAACCGGGTAGTGATGATAGTACTGCGCGTAGTTAGTGATGTAAGTTGACAAAACTTAATTTCACCGAATTGAGACACATGCTGGCTTCAAAATTAAAATATGTTATTGTACAAAAACTAAAAGGTTCACAATAAACACAATTACGTATTTAGCTTTATTAACTATCCCTTGTTCTGTGAACGTTGGAATTATGTTTTGGAAACTAGTAGTTTAGAAGTTATGAAGCAATAACGAGTCAATTCTGGAATGGCTTCACGTCATTTTAAGCCAAATTCTGCCCGTTTTCAAACTTCGGGATTTTTTTTTGACGCTTTTATAAAACTTTACGGTCTTCTAAATTACTCTCCATGAAGCCAAGAGTCCTATAAATACGTGAGTATTTTTTCCAAGTACGTAATTAGATGCTACAGGTACTTTTTTCACTGGAATCACTCAATCGGCTCTTCCCGTAGAAATGCCCTTATGAGACACCGTTTTTGATTGTAAAATGTTTATTATTACTTTGAATAAAATGAAAAAAAAAAACCTCAGCAATATTTTAAAGTTGGCATTTGCGTCCCCACCATGAGGATTTACTCAATGGAGTCGAGCATTTCATACTGCCAACAAAATAATACGAAAATAATGACGTCATGCAGTAAACTCGAGCTAAGGTTGATGCGCGCTCTAATAACTTTCTTTCTTAAGGAAGACCTTGAGGTCGCCTCATCCTCATCGAAGAAATCTCTCTCTAGCAACATATATACACAAAGTGCTTCTTGGCAAGTTACACAACCCGCAAGTGCTGGCTGCAATAGGTGTAAACGTGCCGAATATGCGACTCAGGCGAGGCCCTCGTGAGGATGTGTTCGCGTTGCCTAAGTGTAGGACGGATATATTGAAATATGCCCCACTGACGACGGCGCTGAGAATACTCAACGGGGTCTCTAGGGAGATTGATTTGTTTGATTGCTCGTCCACGAGATTCGCAGAAACCACATTATCCTATTTATGTAAAAATCTTTGATAGTTGTAATAAAAGAAAATTGTATCTAATTTTATTATATTATTATCTAATTTGATTTAATTCGTAAGATTAGTTTACAATAATTTAAGGATTTGACATTGTTTTTTTTTAATTTTTGATTTTATTACAGCCTCCGTGGTCTAGTGGTAAGAGCGTTAGGCTCACGATCTGGAGGTCCGGGTTCGATTCCCGATGGGGACATTGTCGAAATCACTTTGTGAGACTGTCCTTTGTTTGGTAAGGACTTTTCAGGCTTGAATCACCTGATTGTCCGAAAAAGTAAGTTGATTCCGTGCTTCGGAGGGCACGTTAAGCCGTTGGTCCCGGCTATTAGCCGTAAAAACACCTCCACCAACCCGCAGTGGAGCAGCGTGGTGGAGTATGCTCCATACCCTCTCCGGTTGATTGAGAGGAGGCCTGTGCCCAACAGTGGGACGTATATAGGCAGTTTATGAATGGCATGACTTTTTCAAGCATTATCGACTTGGGATTTTACCTGTAATGATAATGTGTTTGTGATCTTAGTGAATAAATAAATAAATAAATAAATCTGAGTTGAGGAAGACCTTACAATAGGTACGGGTCTCAGTATGTGAGAACTGACTTAGTACACTTTGTAGTAGGTAAATGTCTATTAAGGAAGAAAGTATAACGACCTCCGTGATCCAGTGGTTGAGCGTTGGGCTCACGATCCTGAGGTCCCGGGTTTGAATCCCTGTGGGGACACTTTGTGATCCCTAGTTTGATTAGGACATTACAGGCTGGTCACCTGATTGTCCAAAAAGTAAGATGATTCGGGCTTCGGAAGGAAGGTTAAGCCGTTGGTCCCGGTTACTGCTTACTGATGTAAGTAATCGTTACATGACCCATATCAGGGGCCTTTGGCGGCTCAATTAAAACCCCAGCACCAGGGTTGATGAGGTTGGTAATTCACCTCATAACCCACACGATAGAAGAAGAGTAAGCGTCGACAAAATTCCTTTCAATTTTTATTCAGGTAAAAAATATACAATAATAAGTAATTTTAGTATGTATGTATTATTTTTGTCTCTTTTTTACTATTAAGTAGTAATACTATTTTATCTCGCTTCCTTAATATTTTGAGATTATGTAGTCCCGGACTTTTGGAAGGCGTGGCTGGGGTCGAAACCAACAAGATGATTAGGCAATTTAATCTAAATACAGCGTGACACCAACCGATGATTTTGCTGTATGAGGACTGCAGACAATCCCCTGATCGTGTTTGCATTTTATATTGATTGCATATTATAGACACAAAGGGAAATTGGGTATTGGGTGGGGGGTAAGTGGAACTGGGTACTGGGGAAATTGGGGATTATGGCTCCTTATTATAATTACGGCCTTTGTGGTCCAGTGGTTGAGCGATGTGCTCACGATCCGGAGGTTCCGAGTTCGATTTCCGGTGGGGACAAATCACAAAAATTACTTTGTGATCCCTAGTTTGGTTAGGACATTACAGGCTGATCACCTGATTGTCCAAAAAGTTAGATGATCCGTGCTTCGGAAGGCACGTGAAGCCGTTGGTCCCGGTTACTACCTACTTACTGATGTAAGCAAGTAGTCGTTACATGAGTCATGTCATCGGACTATGGCGGCGGAAGATGAAGTAACCTAACCCACAACTCACCGATCTTTCGACTGACACGATATGTATATATGACGACAGGTCGACATGGCAATCGGGGCATGAGGTGAGCCGCGGAGGCGGGGTCGCCCCGCACACCCGCACAGTCCCCGCGGCGTCTTAGTCTTAGTGTCGCACGAGTCCGTATCGACCGCGTTTATCGATTATAATCTTGCTCTCATAATTTATTGGGAAAAAGACATGGGAATGGAAAATGAAATGGAAGATTTTATTATAAAAGTCGGAGATACCAGTGACGAAGATTCTTTAAGTTTAAAGAGTAAATTAAAATAAAGAGTAAAAGAATAAATATTAACTTAAATGAAAACGTGGTATGTATTATTTTATTCACATTTTGTTACATACATAATAAAAATATATCGATATTGAAAACGTCACGTCACTAGAGAATTGCCATGTCGACCTATCGTCTACATTAGTTAGCTGTATAGCCGTCTATAACGGTCGAGCCAACTGTGTTAGTGAAAATTGACACTGATAGCATAGATTTTGAATGTATAAGATGAATAATTAAAGACCAAGAAATAAATGTACTTA
Organism: Pectinophora gossypiella; assembly: GCF_024362695.1. Classification (NCBI taxonomy): domain Eukaryota; kingdom Metazoa; phylum Arthropoda; class Insecta; order Lepidoptera; family Gelechiidae; genus Pectinophora; species Pectinophora gossypiella. Next base: position 2,825,688 of record NC_065433.1, on the reverse strand, counting down.
TATGTGTAAGTAAGAATAATGTTAATGTATACATTTTTTTGTAAGTATACTGGGTGTTAGTGACATCGTAACGAATACTGAGGGGGTTGATTCAGATCATGATTCTGAGTTAAAATCAAGTGGAATTTTCCGTCGCAAAATTCATGTTTTTTTTTTAGTTTTTTTAAATTATTTTCAATTCTATACTTTTGCGATGGAAAATTCCACTTGATATTAACTCAGAATAATCTGATGAATCATCCCTCTCAGTATTCGTTACGATGACACTTACACCCCGTACAAGTACATACGGTAGCTATATAAGTAGGTATGGGTGTTAGTGACACCGTAACGAATACTGAGGGGGATAGTTCAGACCACGATTCTGAGTTGATATCAAGTGGAATTTCGTATCAAAAAATTCATGAAAATTTTTCTTTTCTTTTTAATTATTTTCCAGTCCATACTTTTGCGACGGAAATTTCTACTTGATATCAACGCAGAATCATGGCCTGAACCACCCCTGAAAGTTTTCGTTACGATGTCACTAACACCCTGTATACCAATGGTGCATGTTAAATAATTACATACAGGGTGTTAGTGACATCGTAACGAATACTCAGGGGGATGATTCAGACCATGATTCTGAGTTAATATCAAGTGGAATTTTCGTCGCAAAATTCATGGTTTTTTTTTAGTTTTATAAAATTATTTTCAATTCTATACTTTTGCGATGGAAAATTCCACTTGATATTAACTCAGAATAATCAGATGAATCATCCCTCTCAGTATTCGTTACGATGACACTTACACCCCGTACAAGTACATACGGTAGCCATATAAGTAGGTATGAGTGTTAGTGACACCGTAACGAATACTGAGGGGGATGGTTCAGACCATGATTCTGAGTTGATATCAAGTGGAATTTTCAGTCTTAATATTCATGATTTTTTTTGTTTTTTTAAATTATTTTCAGTTCCATACTTTTGCGACGGAAATTTCTACTTGATATCAACTCAGAATCATGGCCGGAACCACCTATCAAAGTTTTCGTTACGATGTCACTAACACCCTGTATGTATTACATAATACATAATATATGTATCGTCCTTATTTTCTAGTATTATTATAGTTAGGTACACTTTGAATCGTCAATATTACCATGTACCTGTACAAGGTATGGTGCCATCGTAATTGTTTTGATGCTACAAAATTGTATGACATTGTACAAACTGTTTCAGATTTTTTCCATTCGTACGGCGATTGACAAGTCAATAGTAGTTCATTCATCATCATCAGCCCATTAACGTCGCCACTGCTGGGGCACGGGCCTTCCGGGGATAGGGAGATCGCGCCTTATACCATCACACGGGCCCAGTGCGGATTGATGGTTATTAACGACTGCTAATGCAGCCGGGACCAACGGCTTAACGTGCCTTCCGAAGCACGGAGGAGCTCGAGATGATTTTATTTTGTGGTCACCCATCCGGCCTTTATATGACCGGCCTTTGCGAAAGCTTAACTTCAACAATCGCAGACCGAGCGCCTTAACCGCTGCGCCACCGAGCTCCTCAAGTAGTTCATTACGACACCCATTTTCCGGGCTCCTTATCATTTCGATTTGACGTGAATTTCAGCTACGTCTCCCCTGAATGCCTTCTGCACATTGTAAAGGTACACTAAGGGACTTATATCTGTTTCATAATTTGATTAGGGCTCTCTAGCCGCAGTTCTCTAGTTGTTCAGTCTGGTACTGAGAATAATTTTGTTTCATTAGTTTAGTTCTGAGGTCAAACTAGACTGTTGAAACTTATTCTGGAGCTCGGATTGCGATATACTTTATTCAAGTATTGTTGTAAGTATATTAAATTAACGAAAACAGACTAAGCGCCAATTGGACGCGCGCACGACGGGTTCCGTACTATTATGCGTATATCTAAGGAGCCCCCCTTAAACATTAATTTAATAATTTATTTTTAAAGTGTCTGCCTGTTGCCGTCTTTTTCTTTTACCGATTGTGTTGAGAGATGGATTACCAACCTCATCAACCTTGGTGTCAAGGTCTACTATTGAGCCGCTAAAGACCCCTGACATGGTTCATGTAACTACTACTAACTTACATCAGTAAGTAGTAATTGGGACCAACTACGTTCTCCGTGATCCAGTGGTTGAGCGTTGGGCTCACGATCCGGAGGCCCCGGGTTTGAACTCCGGTGGGGAAATATCACAATAAATCACTTTGTGATCCCTAGTTTGGTTAAGTTAGGTTACAGGCTGATCACCTGATTGTCCGAAAGTAAGATGATCCGTGCTTCGAGAGGCACGTTAAGCACGTTGGTCTTCGGTACTACTCACTGATGTAAGTATGCAGTCGTTACATGAGCCATGTCAGGGGCGGCTGTTGTGGCTCATTAATAACCCTGACACCAAGGTTGATGAGGGTGGTATTCCACCTTACAACTCACACAACAAGATGAAAATCGGGACCAACGGCTTAACGTGCCTTCCGAAGCACGGATCACCTTACATTCGGACAATAAGGTCATCAGCCGGTAACGTCCTAACCAAACTAAGGATCACAAGGTATTTTTGTGGTATATCCCCACCGGGATTCGAATCGTGGACCTCCGGATCGTGAGATTTTTAAGTAGGTATTAACGTAATAGTCGAACTGGTGATACCTACTAAAAAAGTAATAATAGTCTGGTACGGTCACGAGTACTAATATGTATACACTTTGCAACCATGTTACATTAACTTTTTTGACATATAAAACCGTGAGCCTCATTAAATGTCAAATATGATAGTGCGATAGGGTTCTAAAGTGGGTACATGATATTGCGCATGACTGTACCGGACAAAATAACCGGACTGTTGCGACAAGAGGACCTTTGCAACTTCGTCACGTGCTCAGTGGTGAAAGAAAACGTGAGAGAACCCGTATGCCCGAGAAATGTGTTTTCGGAATGTGACCTAACATGCAATTAGGTACTTTACTGGCTACGTTCCCCAAAAACAATATAAGTAGATGGCGTTGTATAGATTTAACACGACAATTACATATTTTCTCATTGGCCGGGCACATAATTATTCAAAAATATAACGTAATGGCAGAGACATATATAAAAATAAATGTTACCTATGCTTCTCTTTATTTTGATCAGAATAATAATGGATGGAAAACGTAATTGAGCCTGGGTGTAATTAAAAGGGTTTATACCCAATAATAAATATTAAAGAATGCATATTTCTGTTATCTGTGAAATCATTTTTTATGTAAGTAAGTATACGTATACCAATGGTGCATCTTAAATATTACATAATACATAATATATGTATCGTCCTTATTTTCTACTATACTTGTATTATGTAATACATATATATATTTATTTAAGATGCACCATTGGTATATACTTTCGTAAAAAATTACAATGCAACGGACAATAACCGTATGTTATATCATTACAGGCGTATACAACATTAAGTAAAAATTAGAAGGTAAAACGAAGGAAAAACTGTACAGCGCTATCAAATTCAAATTCAAATTCAAAAATATTTATTCAGTAGGTATTATTTTAGTTAGGTACACTTTGAATCGTCAATTTTTACATAACGAACGTCTCATCCGCCTAAAACTACTGCAGCTTCTCACAACCTGCATGGCTGGGGAAAAGAAGCTGCAAGAAAAACCTCGGCACAGGGCCCTATACGTTCTATAAAGAAATAAGTAAAATATAATCAATATGTCGTGGCTAGATCGTAAAATTGATCATTTCATGATGTGGTTGACCATTTCATGAAATGGCCAACTCAAGTTGACAATATCGTTAAAACGTCAACGTTTAATGATATATCAATCAACGTTTGGCCATATCGTTAATGTAAGCGGTGACCATGCTATGTGGTGTTATAAAATGCGAATAGTCGATTAATTTCTTAGGTTCAAAATTATGTACCTATTCGATATGAAAAATTGAACAATAACATTGATTCATCGATTATATATCAATCGAGTTTTAAATATAATCGACACCAGCGCCCCTATCGGTGGATAATGTTACCAATTTTACGATATGATTGCCAACGTTTGGCCATATCATGAAGTAATCATGCATTTAGTTGTTCATATCGTTAAACTTTTTGTGTTCATTGATCTGGCCAAACTACATCATGATGTGGCCAACGAATGATATTCTATTTCATGAAATATGACCATTTCATGAAATGATCGAGCACATCATGAAATGATCAATTCTATGATCTGGCCACGACATATATAAATAATCATAAAAAATATATTCTATAAAAATATAAATAAATAAATAAAAATAATTTATATTGCTTTCGAGGAGCGCAGCCTGGAAAGTTCCTCATTAGATGACTCCACATGTCGCCTGTTCACTCATGTCGGTGTGTGATGCGGCCGCACTAAGATATTTCTGGCTGAACCGCTACATCTAAGTATAGCTCTAGATGTGGTTGCGCGGTAACAAAGAAGCAGTGAATAATGTAAAATGTTTTATAATACAATCGTTGCTTCGTACTCGTATGATATGACCGTTTTTTGCATATTTTGTCCCATTGGCTAAGCTGCCGTAGTTTCTATTTTTATAATAAGAACTTTTTGGACATAGCTTAGAAGAAATCAGATTTAAGCTGTTAATTCCTACCCACGCTCCATCAGTCGGTAATGAGGCACGTGACGTGAGTCTTTGGTGGCGCAATATTAAACTAGACAATAGGGTTGAAAAGTTCTGCTCCGCGCCACCCAAGTCCTGGTAGTTTCAGCTTCCGAATAAATGCCGCTTAGCGACCGAAGGACGTAATATACGAACCGATTATTCTAGCCATTCAGGTGTCCAAATAATAAACACTTCATAACCATGATACCGACCCCGCCGGCGTGTTCGCCGGATTCGCCGGAAGAATATAATTTTCTCTATACGACGCCCAGGCCGACGTTCGCGCTAGCGTAGTACCTCTCTAGCCACAAGTTGGCCGCACCCGTGTGTGCCTAGGGATCGACGATCCAACGTTGATTATGTTGGAAGTTGTATATAATGCGTCACGCTGGGTAAACTTCGATAGCGCGTTTCAGGACTGCATTATTGGTGGCGCCATCTGTTGCATGCAGGCGGAAATAGCTGGTCAACTAGTTGGGACTGCCACATCTTTTTACCATTAGAATTTATTAGGGTGCTAACAGACCAACGACGATAGTGTCGACACCATCGTCCCTGGTCTATGTAATGACTTACATTTTAATTTCTGTTACACATGTTTCTGTTTAGAATATAAGTTTATTTTACCTAGTTTCTTTTATCAATTTTATCGTCAGTTCATTATAAAATTTGCCTTTGCTAATTTCAATTTCATGCCTGGCAGATTGAGATAACACTATAATTTTGACGTATGAGTTAGATATTTTGATTGGTTCATGGAGCAGAAATGATTAAAACGGTATGTCTTGGTTTATTTTATTCTTCCAATTATTTTGTCAGATTGTCACGTGCTCAGCGGTGAATAAAAACATCGTGAGGCCACCCACATTCCCGAGAAATTCGTTTCGGAGGCATGTGATTTAACTCATTTAATCTGTATTGGGGTGGTTTTCCTTTCGCGGGTTGGAACATCAGACAGGCAGTTGCTTCTCTAAAAAAACCGGACCTGTAAAATCTTCAGGTCAGGTAAGCGGACTTTGTGTCAAACGGGATAACGCTATGGAGTTGATGACTTATTTCATCATTCATACCAGAAATAACACAGCAAGATGCAGGTAGCCTCGAGTTCATATAGTGAGTGACCATTCAGCAGCATCCATTTATGAATGGACGAGTTATGACTCGTCATCTATAATGTTGATACTATTGTTACAGACGAGGGTAATTTGGTGCGTGGCAGTATTGGGAGTTGCACAGTGTCTCAACGAGTTGCCGAACAAAGTCAGGCGACCCCCGAGCGACGGGCCCAGGACTCTACGACGACTGCTGGAGTCTCTTGCCAACACCAAGTATTACCTGACCAATGGCGGCAGAAAAACCATCAACCCCGTAGAATTAGCTAAAGCAAAGAGCATGTTTGACGCAGTCCAAAAAAGCGCTATCGGAAAACACAATATATTACGATCACCTGACACGGATAACCAGAAAATAGAGGATCTGAGACAAAACGTTGGTCTGAACGAAGAGCGGCAGGAGATGATAGAGACTGAGCTGCAAGACACTATATCCAAACACACGTCGGCTTTACTGCACAACGCGTATCTGGAAAAGAGAGGTCGTAACGACTTCTTAGTGTTTGAAGACGCAGCAAAGGACCCCTTCGTTACCGTAGTACCTAACAATATCTATTACAACGCTGAAAAGAAGTGTGTGAACTGGCTAGACGACTGCACTCTACAAGGCATAAGAGCAAGATTACTACAAAAAGTAAATTCTCCATATAAATAATTTTGACGTTTTGTTGTGAATGAGACGCTTATTTCTATTTGACATGTCAAATTAATTTCGGATGTAATGGTTATTTAAGTATTAAATACAGGGTGGTAGTGACATCGTAAGGATTACTAAGGGGGATGATTCAGACCATGATTCTGAGTTATATCAATTGGATTTTTATGTGTTTTTTAAATTAAGTATTTTCAATTCTATAGGTACTTTTGCGATGGAAAATTCTACTGGTTATCAGCTCAGAATCTTAGTCTGAGTCATCTCTCAAAGTTTTCTTTACGATGTCACTAACACCCTGCATATTTCGAGGTTTAGGTACCTATTTAGATTCTCAACATACTCAAAATACTACTAGGTACATGATTCATGGTTCATGATTTTGTTGATTTTTATCAACGTGATTAATCAAAAGTTGTCATAGGTCGATATATTCGGCTGTCGGTACGGATAGAGAGAAAGTAACATTGATGATAATATGTTACTATACTTAGTTGAAAGAAACAACAAACATCGACATTACTTCGTAATTCCCTATAGTTTCTCACTAAAAAATAATTACCAAATCCCATATAAAACTTCAATTAGCACTTAAATTAATAGTATTCTTTGTGATAAGTAAATTTTCGCTCAATCGAGTTATAACTCGAATTATAACTCTAACACTTTTTAAAATATAAACTATGATCAAAAAGTTAGGGATGAAGATGAAGTTGTTGATATTGAGTATATTAATGAAGTCAGTGATGTGTGAAGATAAATACCGTGTTGTGGCGACTGCGTTATACTACACGAGCAGTAATGGAAAAGTACTGCTGGCAACGGGCTCACTACCGATAGACACAGAGAAAACGATTGTCAACGATATTCAGGAACGCTTCGGCAACGATCTGCCTATCTCAGTTGTGCCCGTTTACAAATCGGTCCACGACGTGCCTACCCGCCAATATGTATTTACCAGTCTACGAAGGCAATTCCCAACAGTATACGTGGCTGATATTCCACAGTCCAAGTCCAGGCAGATAATACATGACATGAGGAAGTACACGGCACCTAATCCGCTCCTAATGTACATGAAGAGTCAAATGCAACCGATGCTTCTCAAAACGCAGGCAGTGAATCACAGTGAACCAGAAAAACAACCGAGTTTCGATCTACGGGACTACTTACTCTTAGCTCGGAACATGAATTTGTCTAGTGTGACCGGTTTATCAGGACCTAACGATACGATTATAGGGATAATACCGTCGAACGTACGTCAAGGTGAGATGGGATCGAGTGGTGATAATGGTTCCAAACAGGCTGGTGGAAAGGGTCCCGGAGAGAGTGCTGTAAAGGGACCCAGAGAAGGTGGGGAAAAGACTCCCGGAGCGGGTGATGACAAAGGTCTCGGAGAGGGTGATAAAAAGAGTGCTGGAGCCGAAGGTGGAAAGGATGCAACTGGTGGAACGGGAGAAAGTTCCGGAGCAGGTAAGGAACCTGGAAAGATAGAACCATTACAAGATAATACTCCAAAAACAACTACAATCAGCCCCGGCCGGGCACCTTCTACTCCTCCGCCTATAACTATAGACGAAATTGTGCCAAATGACATCTACTACGCAATTGAATTGACGTGCGCAAATTGGAACAATATCTGTGACGACCGGGCACCCAAAAAATTACGTCATGTGCCCGCAAAATATTTAGGAATGCCGATGATAGACATTAAGATACCGAGACATGAACTTTCACCATAACTCAGAAATAATTTTAAAATCTTAAAACCTGTTTACCTCTTTCTGATAAACTGTCTGATAGACTATCTGTTGAATAAGTTCTGGATAGGTTATAATTTACAAGGTGTTAGTGACACTGTAATGAAAACTTTGATACTTGGTATGACTCAGACCATGATTCTGAGTTGATATCAAGTAGCATTTTCCGTCGCAAAAGAATGGAACTGAAAATAATTAAAAAACACAAATATTCGTGAATTTTGCAATGGAAAATTCCACTTGATATTAACTCAGAATCACGGTTAAATTCGGCACGGTATCATTGACACCGTACGTACCCGTACGGCTACCTGTACGTACTTGTACGGGGTAAGTTACTTCGTAACGAACATAGAGGAGATGATTCAGCCCATGATTCTGGGTTGACATCAAGTGGAATTTTCTATCGTAGAAGGAAAAATACAAAATAATTTAAATACAGCACAAAATCTTGAATATTGCGATGGAAAGTTCCACTTGATATTAACTCAGAATCATGATGAATCATGAATCATCTCCCCCGTATTCAGTACGGTGTCGGGTGTGTATAAGAGAGTCATACTGATGTGACGAAACATTGTCCTTATAAATTATTTGTCTTTCTTCTATCTATAAATCTTCTATCTATCTATAATATAGCACACTACAAAATAAACACTACTAAGTACTTACTTTATTCATTTCTTCACTATATTCTTCAACAAGACCACAATTTAGATACTTACTCTCAGGTAAAAAAGAAAATATCACGATAAATACTTACACCTGTTTGTCGATGTCTTTTGGTCTGTGAGGCCCTAATTAATAATAGTCTACACTTTAGGAAAACATTCAAACACCATGCGAATTACGAACATCGACTAAAATAATGGGATTGGCATCTTCTTCTGTCGTGTGGTTTGTGAGGTGGATTACCAACCCAATCAACCCTGGTGTCAGAGTTATTATTGAGCCGTCATAGGCCCCTGACAAGACTCATGTAACGACTACGTACTTACATCAACCACCAACGGGACCAACGGCTTAACGTGCCTTACGAAGCACGGATCATCTTACTTTTGGACAATTAGGTGATCAGCCTGTGATGTCCTAACCAAACTAGGGATCACAACGTGATTTTGTCCCCACTGGGATTCGAACCCGGGACCTCCGGATATTGAGCACAACGCTCAAACACTGGACCACGGAGGCCGTTATAATAGGGATTAACATGCCTTTGTCGTTTTTCTTAATCGTCTGCAACTTGGCTACGGCGCCAGGTCTTAAGGTTTCACAGGCAACAGCAGATATTATTATATTATAATGCACTTAATTAATTAGTATAGCACTTTACATAGTTCAGAGGGGGGGAGCCTGGTGAATTGTAATACGGGTTTCGAGCCCAGTACAGACTCCAGCTCTCTCAAAGGTATTCTTTCAAAACATTTTGTACCCATTAGTTATTAACTGATCCTTTGTAGAGAGAGAAATAAATAAATAAATAAAAAATAAAAAATAAATATTCTACCAAATCTATATTTAAATATAGATTTAACGGGTAACATCGTAACAAATCCCACGTTCCTAAGAAATGCGTTTCGGAGGTATGTGACCTAACCTGTACTGGCGGGTTCAAATGGCCACATCGAAGCAATTCATCTAAGAAAGCAATATTGCTATTTTTGACATTTGTTTGCATTGCGCACTTACTTTTATATGCCTAAATGTCAAATTGCTTTTTAGATGAATTGCTTCGATGTGGCGTTTTTAACCCCCCTGGTTTTCCCTTCGCGGGTTTGAAGATCACACAGGCTGTGGTATAAGAAAACCAGGTATGCTCAACTGACAGCTAACATTTCAAGGTTAGCCCAGCTGACGTCATCCCGCCCTGTATTGCCATTTCGTAATAAATAAATTACCCACGACCAATATTTTTATATTAACTTTGCAAGGAAATTTTGAACTTTTAGTAAAAGATAAGGTTCATCATATCCAGCTTACGACATCGTATCAACAGGCTGCAAGTTGTCTTTGATTACTTGTGGCTCTGCCCACCCCATTAGGGATTACGGGCGTGAGTTTATGTATGTATGTATGTTTAGTAAAAGATTTACTTACAGTTTTAATATTTTTTATAAATGTTAAAAGTAATAGTAATTAAATGCATTAGTCAGTAATTTATTTAATTTTCAATAATAAAATTTACATCCTTGGAATGTTAGAGATACCAATTTAATGGTAACACTTGTCGTCATCAAAGGGCTAGCAATGGCGGCTTGTCATACGATTGAGCATACCTGGTCTTCTTATACCATGACACAGGCAGTGTCTTCTACAAAGAACTGTGGGCTCTGCACGGTAACCGCGCCGAGCGCAACGCGAATGATATCGAGTCTTTCGGCCAATAGCCGTTTGACGTCCGTCTACGTAGACAGCATTCGTATCGTTTATTGGTCGAAGCGCTCAATTAATTCGCGCCGCGCGTGGCGCGGTTGTCATGCAGATCCGACAGGACTTGTTAAATCTTCAGGTTGGCTAAGAAGACCCTGTGAAAAACTAGATAACGCTAGGAAGGTGATGATATTTTTTACGGATCTGGTGATAACACGAAATAAATAACAGTAATATTCGTAATTATGTTTATTTCTTAATGTTAGTAGCGTTTTGTTCAAATTCCAGCTGCTGTTGATCACATCATATTATATAGAACAACACAAACAGTACATTATACAATTTTATCAGTACTTTAGAGTCATTACTTAAGTTTAAAATAGAGTAAGTATATGTCACAGTACTTAGTTACACTAAATATAACAGACAGGGATCTAAAAATGCCGCATGGAAGCAATCCATGTAAGAAACATGTAATTAATATTGCTTCTTTGTAATTTATGTGCTTCAATGTGGCCTTTTTAACCCCGACTTTACGCACATACAACTTCGTTATAACTTTCTTAAATTTACTAAACACTGGACGTGGGTGTACCAATCACTGGCGATACAAAATTTACTGTTAAATTAAGTTAAATGCCAACGGAGATTAACAAAAAAATTTTGTTGTACAGTTTATGTATACTATGAACTTAGTTCTACGTACTTAAAATATAAAATTCGTTGCTACAAGCGATGAATTGATAGGTATAATTATTAGGAAAATAACAATGTAAATCATAGTGGCAGTGGTATAAGGATTTTATTGGTGCTAACAAGTTTTGGCACATTATACGTTAGTTTAGACATAAAATAACGCGTAAGCGGCGGCTAGGCCCGTGACGTCATCGCACTGTACCCACACTTCCAGTACAAGCACTGTTCATAACATAGCAACTTAGCTTTGCGAATAAAAAGCTAAAAATGATTCCGTAAGAATTAAAAAGGTCCCTAACTATAATAATAACGATTTATTCAAATCTTATGGCACCAACACATTGCTCTACCCCGCACTGTTTATATAAAAAATTGAATTCAAACTTTGATTTAAAGTACATAATTAATAGTTTCCGATAACTAAGCACTAAGCAAGTATTGTCCTGAATAGTGAAGTTTCTTAATACTAACATTAAAGTAGTACAGTCATCTTGATAAATCTCTACCAAATCTTAACGTACACTATTAAAATGGTTTAGTAACAATGAACATAGTGTTTAACTGAACTTTAATACAAACAACCGTAAAATAGATTTAGAATAGATATGTTAAATTGACGAATTACCTGATATATATAGGCAAGTGTAGATACGAAACAGATGGTTGTAGAATTGACTTCAGTTGTAAACTAACTCGGGTTCACTTCAGTGGTAAGACCGACTGCTGTAAAAGAAAAAAAAACATAAGTATACTAGATAAGAAAACATAACCTGACTGCATCACCAAATGGGGTAGTCAGAGGTACATCCATCGCAAGATGAACTAAGTAACCACACTTCACTGAGCTTTCTGATTTTCTTCTTATCGTGTGTCTGGTGTCAGGGTTATTATTGAGCCGCCAAAGACCTCTGACATGGCTCATGTAACGATTACTCACTTACGTAAGTAGTAACCGGGACCAACGGCTTAACGTGCCTTTCGAAGCAAGGATAATCTTAATTTCGGACAATCAGGTGATCAGCCTGTAATGTCCTAACGAAACTCTACACAAAGTGATTTTTGTGATTTGTCCCCACCGGGATTCAACCACGGACCTCGGAGGCCGTTAGCTTTCTGTTAAACCAACGTGACAGGTGGTGAGCCGTATCGCCGTATATACCTAAAGGTGGAGTTAACTCTAGTTAAATACTATAGACAAACCGATGCCAAGTTGTACTTCCGATTGTGTTCAATCAATAAGGTAACTTAAGAGTCTCGAGCAAGGTCGGATTTCCATCTAACTAAGGTGTTTCTAACCAATATAGTCAATGCAATTCTATTGAACTGCATAATTGGCAAGAAACTCTGATGCTCCAGTCACTCTGGTCGGGCTTCAGTGGTGCACAATTTACTTAGCATAAAGTTACCAAAAAACACACACACACACACACACAAGCACGCGCACACACACACACGTACACGTACACGCACGCACGCAAGCACACACGCACACACACGTACACGCACGCACGCGCAAATTAAGGTGTATATAATTGAGACACAGACTCCGGGAGACACGGTACGTTTATTCAAGAGAACGCAGCGTAAAGAACATCTTAGGGCCAGTTACTTATGTTTATATACTGATGCAATAATAAATTGTTTACATCTAAAATCTTACACGAGGTTATTGCAACAACATACAATTTCTTAATCTAGTTCATACATGTCATGTAAAGTTGATGATGTGGAAGTAGATTCCTTAACTCGCGCACGCGCTCACACACACACACACACACACACACACACACACACACACACAAACACCGTACCGAATACTGAGGGAGATAATTCAGCTTATATTTCCGAGTTTATATCAAGTGGAATTTTCACGAGCATATCCCAACAAGACGAACTAAGTATGTGACGCACTAAGTATCTGCTCGACTATAGACGGCGATACGACTACCACGTTGGTCTAACTTTACTAAATCAGCGTCGATACTTACATGAACCTGTAGGACAGTTCCGTATCAAGAAGAGAGTATAGATAACCTAAGAGCACCGCGTACAAGCCACAGTTAACTGTAGGCCGAGACTGTTTGTTGAAGAAGTATCGCGGTGGCGGCGACTCGAATACATCAATCTCTTCGAAATACGGATACACGTCCGGGAACATCGAACTGATGAAGTCCAGGCAGCGTGAAAGTTAGAACGTTGTTAGCAACTACGTTACTTATCCAAAAGTTAGTATAATTATGACTTATAAAATATTAAACTTAGATACTCACACGCCTGCTTAGAGTGGCAAATTGAAAAAACTTTGAGGGATGATTCAGACCATGATTCAGAGTTGACTTCAAGTAAAATTAAAAAAAAAAACTTAAATTTCCGATAGGAAATTCTACATGTTGTCATCAACACCCATACCTATGGTCATACTCAGATGGCTGTACAGTCATGAGCAATATAATGTACCCACTTTAGAACCCTATCGCACTATCATATTTGACATTTAATGAGACTTACGGTTGAATTTCTCTAAGAAGTTAATTTGACATGGTTTCAAAGTGTATACATATTAATACTCGTGACCGTACGTACTTGTACGGGGTGTGAGTGACATCGTAACGAATTCTTAGGGCTCATTATTCTGAGTCAACATCAAGTGGAATATTCCATTGTAAATGTAACTGAAAATAATTAAAAAAGAACTGATAAGTCATAAATTTTGCGACGGAAAATTCCACTTGATATTAACTCAGAATCATGAGCTGAATCATTCCCCTCAGTATCCGTTACGATGTCACTACCTGTATACGTCAGTATCTTATAGGGGTCATAGAATAATTTGTGCTACTTATAGAACGGTAACTCTCCGCTACGTACCGGTAGTCATGAGCAATATAATGTACCCACTTTAGAACTCTGTCGCACTAACATATTTGACATTTAGTGAGACTTACAGTTCAATTTGTCAAAAAAGTTAATGTGTCATGGTACCAAAGTGTATTATACATATTAATGCTTGGCAGTTTTAGATGACTATAAACCGCTAAGGAGTAAGGGAAAGCGTGAATAGCGTCTCGCTCGCACTTACGCGTTAGAGTGAAGTTTTTGTATGAAGTGTACGATCAGCAGATTAAGCTTGCTTTTTGTAATTGTTTTAGTGGAAATTTGATATGATGTTGTTGTCTTTTTTTTTGTGTGGCGCCCTTTTATAATAAACTATTTATATTCTATTCTAAATCTGGAGCATATCCACCGCATATTTTACTTAATTTTATCAGGTGATCAGCCCATCGGCATGATTTTAGAAGGGACAATCCGTTGGTTGTCACGACAATCCCGGACAGACGGGCAATTACTTTTTTCAATAACAACAAAAGAAAACAGACTGGAAAATGAATAATCCTGCAACTGTCTCAAAAATGAAAAGTTATTATCCTTTCCCAATACGTTACTTACTGCAGAACACACAGAGAGCGCTCAGTGAAATTAAACTCTATAAAAGGTTTCCACTTCAAAGGGGCAGAAGTTACCTCTAAGTAAGTATTCGTATTAGTTTTTTTTTTGCAAGCCTTGCATCGTTTATTTTTTTTTCTTTGTCCAGCGAACAAACAACTTTGTTATACTTAACAAAGTTGTTTGTTCGCTGGACAAACAAAATGAAAATGGTATTTTTTTAATAATGCAGGCTCGCATTTGCACACAATCTCACTTGATAGTAAGTGACGTCTATGGTGGATCACGTTTTCCTAGCAAATGCCTATTCACTCTAGCCTTGAAGACTCCTAGGTTATAACGAGTTGGAAAAACAGACGACGGTAGGCAGATCGAATTCTTCGCTGTTTGGATCAAAAAGGAAGAGGCGAAACGTTTAGTGCGGATTGGTATTATGTTACGGCTAATACCCGAAGTGCGGCTACACCTAGTTCTAACCGGCTATAACTGCATCCTATAAATGTAAAAGCCCTAACTGTTGTGTGTTATCTGCATTCGACCGCGCGGAATCTCTTTATCGCTGTAAGGCAGAATTTCTAAAACCCTTTGTTAGTGCTTGTCTACGTTGTATCTAAAGGGCGCTTTGTGCAAATATTCAGCGTTTTAGATTCACTGGTTTGGGATGTTCATTCTTTATGTCTGTCCGTTAGGTAATCATTTTCTCCCTTATATGAATAATACAAGACAGGACTGAACAAATTTTTATATCGAAATCACCTACTTATCTTTCAGAAAAAGGACTTTCTGATTTTCTCAAAATTTCTGATAATCCGAGGAAAGTTTCCATTTTTCTTTCCGTTGAAAAAAACCTTAGCTATTCGGAATATTATGAACAATAAAAATATGTTGTTAAGTAGTTTGAGCTGATAATCCGCTCGGAAACGCTCGGCATTTATTTTTTTATTTAAAACTAGTTTTCTGCCCGCAACTCCGTCCGCGTGCACTTCGGTTGTTTTCCGTCCCCTTTTTATCTCTTTAAGGGATGATTTCAGCGAATAAATATTCTATATATCCTTTTATATGCGTGCCTATATAGATATATAAATATGCGTAATTACATCGAAATCGGTTCAGCGGTTTATGTCTGAAAAGGTAACAGACAGACATAAAGAGAATATTATTTTATTATATTTAGATGAGTACCTATCAGACAATTGAAGGACAATGTGGGTAGGAATTAACGGTTTAAATCTGGGGGGTTAAAATGGCCACGAAGCAATACATCTAAGAAAGCAATATTGCAATTTGACATTTGCGCATATAAAAGTAAGTGCGCAATGCAAACAACTGTCAAATAGCAATATTGCTTTCTTTTTTTTTTTGGGTTTGGTTTTCCCCGAAGGGTAAGGCAAAGGGAACTATGCCCATACAGCCATGTCTGACGTATTTTTTTTTCTTGATGATTAATGAAATGGTGAAAGGTGATGAATGATGATGATGAAACCTAACCCCCACCCTCGGAGTAGACTCCTACTCCGAACCCCAAACGAATTAACTCAAAAGTCCGCATAAACTTTTGAGCTATGAAGCGGCTTCCTAGCACGAAGCGAAAATAGGCAGATACACTTTGTTCATTGAATACCCCAATATAATAACACTCGCGAATGTCTTCCGACTAACTTAACCTCCTGCCTACCAGAAGCACTTTTTTTGGAGTATGTTTCTGAAATTTTAGTATGTTGTTCGGAATAGGTTGACATGCAAGGGAAAAATAGATAAAAAAATCCTGCTTTCGGAAAAACGATTTTTCGCTATGTCCTATGTAGAGAACAAAGTGACGATATTACTATGTGATTTATGTAGTACATAGGATAATTCTGGGATGATATCTGGAATAAAAATAAGTAAAGGTACTGAAAAGCAAACAAAAAAACTTATATTTTAAGCCTCCTATCAGAAAATTGAGAAACAAAACAAAAATAAATCAGTCTTCTTCAAAAATTATCAAAATTAAACAATTCTTCCTTATAATTATAACATAACAGAACAATAATCAACATTTTGTACTTTTAAGTCATTAATGAGGAACATAATCATGAGATCAACTAGGTATAAGTAAAGCTTCAATTAAAAACTACTCAGCATCCTTGTGGAAGTCGGAAAAACAATTCCTATTTGGTGTAAAACAGAGATAAATATCACATTTTATGCAGTAAACTGTGGTCTTTTTGGAGCATCCTCTATTCCTACAGCGCGATTGTTTAGTGTTATATTCGGGTAAGTGTGCAGCAGACTTCATACGGCGTTCTCTGGAAGGTATTGGTTTGATAAGGATCTTACGTTTCTTGTGTTTGGGTTCGAGCTCTTCATACTCTTCACCTCCACTTTCACCATCACTTTGTTCTTCATTGTCTCCAATAAGTTTTGTACCCAAATCGAGTTTGTACTGACGCATTTGTATTATGTTTCTCTTTATGGCACCTTTCTCTATTTGAACAGCTCTATATTGCAGCCAAGCATTTACCACCGTCAAATCAAAGAGATGTGATATAACACGAATTGTCCACTTTTTTGTTCGGTTACGCGATGGGCAGACTGAAAGCATGCGATCTGTAAGGTCGACTCCACCCATGTTTTGGTTGTAAGTTTTAATAACTTCGGGCCTTCTAACTCTTTCATATCGCTTATATTTTTTAGACCAACGTTCGCATTCGTCGTGGTTTTGATCACAGTAACAAGTGGACATCATTAATACTGGTTTGTTGTCGAGCCACATTGTAACAGCGATTTTTCCATCCTCTCTTACCTTCACTTCACTACTTCCTCTCGCCTTTTTTCGGAATACTTTTTCTTCTGTCAAGACACAGCTTTTAGGAACTCTGTTTTTCATAATGGTACCTGTACCATGAAATCCACGTCTCAATAGTTCATCGCACAGTTTTGTAGAAGTGAAAAAACGATCGAAAAATAATAAATGACCAGGGACCAATGTGCGAGTTAAAGTTAAAACGGCTGCTTCGCCTAAACCAAAACCTTGGCCGATCAAATCCGGGAACGTAGTGTCTCCCTGATACACCACCATATCGCAAACAACGCCTTGAGGAGTTGCGAGGACAAACACTTTCAACCCAACGGGATTAGGTTTGTTGGGGCAGTATTGACGCATTGGACATTTTCCGGTGAAAGGGATAATCATTTCATCAATGCTCATTTCTTTAGGCCTGTTTTGTTCATGACAACCATTTAATATTCTTTGAAAAAGTGGTTGTATTTTCCAAGTTTTTTGTATTTTTTGTTCTGCAGATACTTCACTGTCGTAAACACACTTTAGGCGAAGTCTAATAAAAAAGAATCTGTTTCTTGTCATAGCCATTGCAATGATGGGAACCTTCCATTTTTCTGACCAGTACATATCAATTTGAGGATACTGTAACGCAGACATTATCATTGTGATACCAATATATATTTTAAGTTCTCTCAAAGTAAGCCCCATTGATTTACCTGTCTCTAAAATATGTGTTCTATTTGTACAATTAACGATCGTTGTTAGTATTTCATCATCGATATATTGATCATAGAACTGATTCCACTCCCAATTTTTAGTTTCTTTATGTATATACGCTGGTTGCATCAAATCATTCATTTCTGGTTCTATAGTAGCTTTGGTCCACGTATCTTGAATACCATCGATTGTTTGGCGATTTCTGATTGCTATCTGTCGAGTAGACAAAGATGGTGGTTCTGACTGCTGAAAATCATCTCCAACTCGTGTTCCACGTCCACGCCCACGACCGCGAGAACGTCCACGCGAAACGCTTCTCCCACGACCTCGTGATCGAGACTGTGATGTCGAAGATACATAAACTGAATCGCTGGATAACGCTGGAGAAGCAGAAGGAGTGATTAACGTAGCGTCTTCTTCGTCTGAACTGCTAGACTCACTGATTTGATGGTCATTGCCTCTTTGGCTGATCTCTGATGGAATGAACTCTGGATCGTCATCCGAATCTTCTCCGGAATAGTCAAACTCGGAGTCATTTAAAGCTTCAGATATGTCATTATCTGTTATAACTGCAAAAACACAAAATATCGGTCAATACCTTCCAATGTCCTTCTAACAGTACACTTAGAGTCGAACTATCAAAACTTTAGTTACCTACATTTGTTTTTTGCAAAGGACATAAAACAAGAAAGTAAGGTTATGTGGACTCATTTTACTGAAATGCAAAAATACCACCGGATATTACCTATTTATACATTTATTTGATTATTAACTACATCAACATAATGAATTGTAAATATTTATATAAGATTATCATTGATTAACTTACCTCTGCGCGAGCGCACTGCCACACGTCTGCTTTCAGTCGCCATTTTGCAAAAAATGGCAGATGTCAAATGTCAACTTTTTATGTCTATCTTACGCAAACAAACAATAGATGTCGTTAGTCTCAAATTCTCAGTGTTACCATTAATAAAACCGATAATAGATTTTTTTTATTGTTATGTTCTATGTACAGTACATATGTAGGCAGGAGGTTAATGCGATCATTAATTACAAAACACCACTTCGTATTAATTATTTAGATTATTCAATGCAGAAAGCAACTGTCCCGTTCCCGTTTCCCGCTAAAAAGCCCTGTCAAATTCATATATATTGCTTTCTTAGATGAATTGCTTCGATGTGGCCATTTAAACCCCCCTGATTTCTGCAAAGTTCTGTCGAAGAAGTTCTTATTATAGAGAGAAACCGCGGCAGCATAGCCGGTGGGACCAATATATGCACAAAACGGTCATTTTATACGAGTATGAAGCAACGATTGTATTATAAAACATTCCACAATCATTCATTGCTTCTTTAGTACCGCGCAAACGAAATGTCTAAGTGCGGCCGCTTCACTCTTTTTTGCCGCAAATGACATTAGCTGCTTGGCCGGACATATGGGGAGCGCTGAAGAATCTCACCCGGTACAACGTGGACTCGTGTAATCAGGGACTTTCCAGATTACGTTCCTCAAAAAGAACACAGATGGCGCTGTACAGATTTTCCTTCGTTTAACCTTCTAATTTCATGGATAACAGACTTATGCATCTTTTATCTTTGTTACTGGGTATAAATGATACCATCAGAGTCGCTAACTCTCTTCAGAGCTTCAAAAACCAGCGACCTCATTTTGAATCCTTATGCGGATATTCTTAGGATATTACTATTATGTATGATGTATTTTATTTATTTCAATACTTGTTTTGTATGTGTGTGTATTATTGTGTCTATTATTTTATTATTATAGTTTTCTCAGATTACATAAACTGCCTATATACGTCCCACTGCTGGGCACAGGCCTCCCCTCAACCAACCGGAGGGGGTATGGAGCATACTCCACCACGCTGCTCCACTGCGGGTTGGTGGAGGTGTTTTTACAATAGCCTGGACCAAAGGCTTAACGTGCCCTCCGAAGCACGGAATCATCTTACTTTTTCGGACAATCAGGTGATTCAAGCCTGAAAAATCCTTACCAAACAAAGGACAGTCTCACAAAGTGATTTCGACAATGTCCCCATCGGGAATCGAACCCGGACCTCCAGATCGTGAGCCTAACGCTCTAACCACTAGACCACGGAGGCTGTTAGGTAGTTTTCTCAGATTATGGTTAGGTATATTTTTAGTATATGAGGAGCTCGGTGGCGCAGCGGTATACCCGCTCGGTGCGATTGTTGAAGTTAAGCAACTTTCGCAAAGGCCGGTCATAGGATGGGTGACCATAAAAAAAAGTTTTCATCTCGAGCTCCTCCGTGCTTCGGAAGGCACGTTAAGCCGTTGGTCCCGGCTGCATTAGCAGTCGTTAATAACCATCAATCCGCACTGAGCCCGCGTGATGGTTTAAGGCCCGATCTCCCTATCCATCGATAGGGAAGGCCCGTGCCCCAGC
Source organism: Pectinophora gossypiella (assembly GCF_024362695.1). Lineage (NCBI taxonomy): Eukaryota > Metazoa > Arthropoda > Insecta > Lepidoptera > Gelechiidae > Pectinophora > Pectinophora gossypiella. The sequence continues at coordinate 2,805,087 of NC_065433.1, read as the reverse complement.
AGTGGGGACGTTAATGGGCTGATGATAATGATGATATTTTTAGTATATATGGATTATATTATATTGAGTATTTATTAATTTATGTACGTATCATCATCATCATCATCATCGTCAGCCGTATGACGACCACTGCTGGGCATAGGCCTCCCCCAAGGACGTATAGTATAGAGTATTTATTATATTAACTTTAGTTTTACTTTTAGGTATTTATTTTTCATTGCACCATCCCGCATCCAAGTTGTTTGTAAATGTTTGTTTCCTTTTGGTGGTTGCCTGGAAGTAATTGCTCTAGAGCAATAAGGCCGCCCAAATTGTACTGTATTCACATGAATGAACACATGTTGATTGTTGAAATTTAGTTCTGTGCAATAAAGTATATTTGATTTGAATGATGACCCTTATAACACCAAGGCTCAATGACATCTTCCGCCCATTATTATTCTGATTAAAATAAAGGGAAAGAATATAGGTGGAACTCTATACACACTATGATCCAAATATCAAGCAACAATATTTTTTATATATGCTTTTGTCATTACATTGTATTTTGGAATAATTATGTACTTACCCGAGTAATGAGAAAATAGGTAATTATGACGTTATAGCAGTACACCGCCACCTGTATTGTGTTTGGTGAACTTGGCCTGGAAAGTTCCACTATTAATGCTGAAGGCGTATTTCCTTTTTTTCTCTGATCCACGGCCATGTCTGAGCTACTTATAAAACGTACTTATAAAAATGTTTTACGGAGAATCAACTAAGCCAATTAAAAAATATGCAAAGTTTCATGGAAAAAATATATTGATTCTCAATACTTTCAAGTAACAATGAGCCAATGTTTGAAAAACATTTTTCAAGAAAACAGATTCAGATAACCTTACATAAGCTCACGACTATGTTCGGATAGGGGTAGTCAGTGTTACAATCAAAGAACAAATGTGCAGTCAATGACCTCAGCGAATTATTTGTGAAGTGGTGAAATTATGAACCATTAGTTGTCATAATTATAAAATTTATGTTTTTGTAGATGTTTTTGGTCTATTACAGAAACGACTTGTAACCAGGTCTTAAGTGCAACTAGTTAATTTAATAATTTGCAAGAAACTGATTGGACTTTTGCACCTTATCGTACATCCATCGCAAGATGAACAAAGTACCCACACTTCACCGAGCTCTCTGTTAGAACGAGTCAACTGCGTTGGTGAAAACTGCACTTGGGATAAATTAATGACTCATTAGTGAAAGAGAACCATATTGAAGATTATTAAGAACCGGAGAGGAAATATGATCGGCTACCTGATACGACACGATTCACTTATAACAAACATCATTGAAGGAAAAATTGAAGGGAAGAGAGGAAGGGGTAGACCTAGGAGAAAATTTATGAAACAAATAAAAGAGAAGGTGCAGGTCGTGTCGTATCGGGAGGTGAAAGTTTTCGCGGAAAGAAGAGAGGAATGTCGATTACTCCACCGACAAGAGCGCAGCTCTTAAATAAAGAGAGAGTGAAAGTCTGGTATAGGGGTTCGAACAGGCGCTCCCCGTTGGAGGAGCAAACCGGTGGGTTCACAGGACCAAACTGACTTCACAATTCGATTAATCATTACAATTTTAAGGTCGATAAGAGGATCGAATTTGGGAACACAGTTGTGAGCTCAAAATATGGTGGTGTCATTAAAGAAATGGCAAGTTTAAAAAAAGTACCTCATATAGGTTTTTTTTTGAGGAACGTATAAGTATTGGAAAGTCCCTCATTGGCCTGTGTGCTAGTCTAGACGCTAGACGTAAATAAATATATAAAAGGAGAAACTGACTGACTGACATATCAACGCACAGCCTAAACGGCTAAACGTAGGCACTTGAAATTTGGAAGGGACGTAGCGTAAGTACCGTAGAGGTGCACTAAGAAAGGAATTCCCGGAATTCCCATAGGAACGGGAATTAGCGGGAAAATCCTTTTGTATGAAAAATCTAAACCGCTTAAGTTAGACGCTTGAAATTTGGCATGCAGGTACCATAGTAAACTTAAAGCTTAGTTGCAACAGGATATTGCAAAATTCCCACGGGAACGGGAGTTAGCGGGAAAAAACATTTGTATGAAAAAATCTAAACTGCATAAGTTAGATGCTTGAAATTTGACATGCACTCCCCCACACACAAAGATCTCTCTTTTATAACACGCCAAGCGGACGAAGTCGCGGGCAAAAAGCTAGTATATGTATATATAGGCTGTTTATGTTATGTAATATTGGACCGTCTCTTAATTAATCACTATAATGGCATTTTATTACTGTCTGAGAATGTTCTTTTTCCCAATTATTTTTTATTATGTTTTCGAGTTTGAGTTGCTCGGTAAGGGGGTATGAGGATGTACGGATGATTGCGGCAATGTCTGTTTCCAGCGGCGGAGCGTATATAGGCTATTTGAGGTGTGTTAGGGATACTTACTCACTTCCACGCATACCTGTGGTTCTGGCACCATGTCTTTTTAGTCGGTGCGGTAGGCATATCCTCTAGTCTCTTCTGCCGTGTGGGTTGTGATTGTGAGGTGGATAGCCAACTTCATCAACCCTGTTATCAGGGTTACTATTGAGCTGACAAACGCCCCTGACATGGCTCATGTAACAGCTTCTTACTTACATCAGTAAGTAGTAACCGGGACCAACGGCTTAACGTGCCTTTAGAAGCACGGATCTTACATTCGAGGAAACAGGAGATCAGCCCGTAATATCCTAGAGCGAACTAGGGATCATAAAGTGATATGTCCCCACAGATTCAATCGCCCAACCCCTGGACCACGGAGGCCGTTATACCCAAATAAAGAGGGGGTACTTACTCGCGGCATATCTGCGTGTTCCTACCAGCGACGGCTACGTCACCGAGTTTGAAATTCCTCGGAAGACCAGTGAGCTCCACCTGCTCTATGCAACCCGTCAGGCCGGGCAGACGCTGGAAGTTATAGTGCTCGGGGATACCACCTGCGAAAAATATTACTTTGATTAAAAACGTTTGTTAAAGTGAAGACCTTTTGTATGGGACCGACGACCCGATTACTCTAGCCATAGAGGCAGCCAATCAGGTCGCGATACCAAACACTTCAGGACCCCGATACCGACCCAGCTGGCGTGGGCGACACTTTCAGGCCTGTTGTCTTAAACTTTGTACCGGGTGAGAGCCTTTAGCGCTCCCTATTTGTCCGGCCAAGTAGTTAATGCCATCTGCGGCAAATCTACAATAAGACATGCCAAAAGAAGAGTCCAGCGCGTCCAGGCTCACGATCCCGAAGTCCCAAGTTCGAATCCCAGCAGGGACATATTCCAAATTCAAATTCAAAAATATATTTATTCAGTAGGTAACATAGTTACACTTTCATTCATCATTTTTGACATAAGGAACGTCTCATCCCCCTAAAACTACTACAGCTTCTCACTACCTGTATAGCCGGGGAAAAGAAGCTGCAATAAAAACCTCGGCATAGGGCCCTAGATGATCTTAAAAAAATATATATTATACAATTAAGTAATCTGGCTGCCTAATAGTTTATTTGGTTGTGAGAAGCTACAGTATTTATAGGCAGACGACACGTTCCTTATGTAAAAAATGACAGTTCAGAGTGTAACTATGTTACCTACTGAAAAATATTATTTTTGAATTTGAATAGAAGGAAAGAGAGGAAAGGGAAGACCAAGAAGAACTTACATGTAACAAAGAGAAGGTGACCGTTGTGTCTTGGGGTTAAAAAAAATGGCTTTTAATAGTCAAGAATGGAGAATGGTACCCTAAGAAGAGCTTGGCTTTTAAATTAGTGATGATGATAAGCTTCTTAGGAAATTCCTGGTTCTCCTTAGGCGAAAAATTGCATGGTGCCTGGATTCTTCTGTTAGGATAAAGTCTGAACTCTTACCGAAGTAGATGTTGGAATCAGCGTTCATGAGGTTGGACAGACCCGTGGTCATGCCAGTCTTGGTGTAGTAGCTATCCACAGTCATCACCACTGTGTTGTCTCGAGTCAGTTTCACGTGCACCTGATGATAGACAGAGAGATAGATAAAATCTTTACACAGTGTCGTAAGACATTGGTGATCTATGTATAGACGGGAGTAGGGACACGGCCCGTACCGATCTCAGCTACTTGACATCACCCCCGATATTCGTAACCGCTTGCGTAACCAAAGCTTAGCGAGGGCGGCCATCTTGGTAAGAATACGGTGTTACAAATAAGTCGTAACCAGGTGTTATATTTATATTTCTTGTGTTTAAACTAAATAACATTAAAATATAATTTGAATACTAGTAAAAAGTGTAAGAAATGCGCTTTCAAATAAAAATTATTACAGTTCCTAGAACATGATACTTTACATGCTATTAACAGGCATGGCTGGGATAACTGAAAAAATGAGCGGATTCTGTCAATTCTAATTGGATTTGAGATAGATTTTATAATGTGATCTTTTATTTATCTAATTAGAATCATTGCACGTCTGGCTTGCTATTTCTGAATTTTCTTTATTATAGCCACGGTAGTTTTTGAGTTACAAGCCTATTTATAACACGCCACGATATCGCCCACCGAACGCCGCGTAAGTTCGAAATGCCTGGACTGTTGAGGCTAGATTTGCTAGTGCGCCTGGACTGTCAAGTGGGTATACTAATGCCTTATTGCACTACCTACTCGATCTATCAGGTGTGGGTTTAAAATGTGTAACGAAATCGGGGTACAAGTTAGGTCACATACCTCTGAAAATGCATTTCTCGGGAATGTGGGTGGGTGTGAACTGTTTACCATATATGGTGTTCAATAAATATTTTGACTTTGTGATTGATTAGTTATAACACTGTCCAATATCGACAAATCGGACCTGATGGATTGGGTAATGTAATATGGTGTTTACACTATGTCACATACACAGTAGCTTGTACGATCTGTACGTTCTTCATCTGCGTAGTTTTTTTAGGAGAAAGAGATTTTTGTATGGCGTGTCTTGGGTGCGACTGTGGGTATAATTACCGTGTGTCGTTCGCCGTCGTTGACGATGGTGTTGTCGACGATGATGGTAGACAGGCCGCTGCCCAGGTCCCAGTCCAATACCAGGTGGCCTTGCTCAACTGCACATCAAAAATATACAATTATATACACAATAATGAGGAGCTCGGTGGCGCAGCGGTAAACGCGCTCGGTCTGCGATTGTTGAAGTTAAGCAACTTTCGGAAAGGCCGGTCATAGGATGGGTGACCACAAAAAAAAGTTTCATCTCGAGCTCCTCGTGCTTCGGAAGCCGTTGGTCCCGGCTGCATTAGCAGTCGTTAATAACCATCAATCCGCACTGGGCCCGCGTGGTGGTTTAAGGCCCGATCTATAGGGAAGGCCCGTGCCCCAGCAGTGGGGACGTTAATGGGCTGATGATGATCATGATGATGATACACAATAATGGTGCTGCTTCCGATACACACCATCTAAGCTTATTTTAAGTTATACATGTCAGTTTCTTATCCTCCGAAAAGGAAAGGGACGGGTAATCGACAGGCATAAAATTAATTGAACACACGTCAATTTTAGGCAGAGATTTAAAAAACCCTTCCAAAATTTTATATTGGCCAATATAAAATAGAGAATTAAGTTGATAGCACACGTCAAACGGATTGCATTGGAACGAGATGCCTATTTTATTCGCCTGGGTTATTCTTTCATTTTAAAATTATCATCATCCGACCCTTTCCTTTTCGGCAGTTAAGAAAATTACACGTATAGTTATACCTGTAAAATACGCACTGATGGTGGCGTTTTGTTTAAGTTTATTTCAGTTCAACAATGTATTTCTGGCGTGCAAAGTGAGTTGTGGCTTTGAGTTTAAAATAGACAAAATGTATACAACACTTGAGCTTTTTATGTTACACTTCTTTGCGGTTTCAGACATAAAGTTAACCGAGTGCATTTAATCATAGTCCGTACTAAGCCTAACAATAGCTGCGGATTAGAGTCTGATATTTTCGATCTAGTTGTCACTTTGTAAGGTTTCCTATGCACGGGTGAGCGCATTTTTTTTTAAAAAATACAAATCCTCTCCCGGTTTTTACCATAGACTTAAAATTGTTACACAACACGTCCCAGAAGACATATAGCTGAGTGTTGTATATTTTTATTCGTTCCCACTCCCAACAAATTTATATGGATTACCTAAATTAATAAATAAACAATTTATAACCCTGACACCAGAGTTGATGAGGTTAGTCAACGGGACCTCAGAACCCACACGAGAGGAAAAGGACGTACCTCGTAAGAGTATGTAGTCCCCGTAGTTGGGCGTGGAGATGGCTTCTCGCTGGTACATGAGGACGCCGTCTTCTGTGGTGTGGAAGGCCAGAGCGAACTCGACGGGTTCGACGTCGATACGGTCATAGCGCAACATCTCTGAGGGCAGCTCGAGGTAACCGTTGCCGTTGAAGCCTACGCTCTGCAGCAGTTGCAATGCTAAGGAGAAATTTAAGTGTGAGAATTTTCATCGTATATTTATTTATTTATTTATGGCATACATAACTAGTTACAGTCGTGAAATTAGATAATTAAGTGTAACGTAAAACTAGACTATAACATTAAAACATGCATGCACATTCAGCCACTTATGTTATAATTATGATAAACATAGGGGGTAGGTTGCAGTAAACATATCAAAAAGAAGCTCAAACCTAAAACCAATAATGACGATTTTATTTCGAAACGAGAACTGGATAGCACATTCAACAATAGTCAGATGAGAAAGACTTCCATTTCTGGATTAGCATGGTATATTTATCTATGACCCAGCTAAATACACCACCGAGTCCTCACGAGGAGTAAAAATTGCTCGAATGTCATTTTTAAGTTTATAAAGTTTAGGTGTAAATATATCCTCCTAAGTCCGGGATTTCCAGCTAAACAATATAATTTTAAAAAAAGAAGAAGTGTTAAGGCTAAAACGATGCTTAATAGACAAAACTTAGAATAGAATAGAAATAGTTTAATATAAAAGGGCGCCACACACAAAAAAGACAACAACATCATATCAAATTTCCACTAAAACAATTACAAAAAAGCAAGACGGATGTTTGTCGAAATGATCATGAGGCGGTGGTGGACGTCCTGAGATAAAAGGGCCTCACTCAGCACGAGTCGCGGCGTGAACCACGACGTATGCGCCACTTAAAGTATTACATTCGGATAAGTTATTAGGTAAGTAACAAAAACTTCGCAATACAACGTCTGTCGAGTTAACCGACTGATGGTCGGTTTCCAGACGAAGATGTTGCCGTTTGATCGACTATATAGGGTAGTTCTATACTTCTGCGACGGAAAATTGTACTTGATAATCAACTCAGTATCATGGTCTGAATCATCACTCAAAATTTTCGTTACAATGTCACTAACTTCGGTTTTTCCTAGTTGCTAATAGTGGACTCCTTAGCTCTCTTAAGCAAGTTAAGTGAATATTGAGTCACATTTTAATCGCAAGGTAAGACTGTAATTTTATATACTTTATAGTATTAACAGAATACAACAATTTTAATATGTATTAGTAGTACATAGTATTAACAAAAACAAGATGGGCGGGTGTGGTCAAAAAGCACCCTGCAATGTCTCCGAGAATGACATATCTGATAGAGCGAAGCGAAAGAGAAGTACGAAGAAGACAGACCCTACAATCAGATGGGAATAATAAAGAGAGAGAGAGAGATAGTATTAACAGAAAAAAGAATAAAACTTACGCATCTGACAGTTAACGCCTGCGAATCCGAGCGGGCAATCGCAGGAGTAACTCATGGCGGTGGAACGGTCCAGCTTGCACGTGCCGCCGTTACGGCACGGTTGCGCCGCGCATGGGTCCCGCGCAGCCGGGCGCCGGGACTGCTGGGGCACCCGGTTCTCGCAGTACATACCGCCGTACCCGGGTGGGCAGGTGCACACCGACGCCTCAGGCGACGTACAGTATCCACCGTTGCGGCATTGGTCGCACGGAGACTGTAGACAAAGTTTACAATTATACATTGATTTATGGATCTACCTATTCCACTCCAATCTCATCAGTGATCCCGTGATCATGGCACTTGCAACAGTGTCGAAATATCGGGAGTCTCATATTCCTGATTTAAAAAAAAACCGTTATTATGTGTTTTAATTAAGTTTACAATTAGTTGCAGTGTTCGTAAGCGGGATCAGTTCAGTTCAAATTCAAATATAGAAGGACGATCTGTTTGAATGTAACATATATAAGTTCACGACTATGTCCAAATAGGCTTAGTTTCCAACTAGTCAAATCAGTAAAAGAAATTGCTACGGAATTTGTATGAAAAAGCACACTGTGACGTCATAGAAAAACGTGATAAAATTTAGTGATCAGAATTTTATAATTTACCTACTTTTAACCTAGTACACGACCCAATTGAAACATTCCCACGAAACATTCGTGGCCAGATGAACTAAATAGCTGCACCTCATCGAGGTTTCTGCTAGACCAACATGATAGGGTGGTGAGCCGTATCGCCGTCTATAATGGTCGAGCCAACTGTGTTAGTGAAAACTGTACTTCAGATAAATGAGTAACTCATTGGTGAAAGAACGGTACCGGGGATCGAGCCGGCGTTCCCCTATTAAGGACTACAACGACTATTTATTTATTTATTTATTTATTTATAGGAAAACCAACAGCTACATCAAATAGTATAAACCTAAATATAAATCACAAAAGAGCCAATTATAGCCCTATACACATTATACAAACAACACGGTGTTTACTGTTTGTGTTATATAAATACAATACAACCTGTTACAATACCAAGCAGATTGTACTTTGATAGGCTCTGCCCACACACACACACACACACACACACACACACACACCTTCAGTTTGTGCAAGACCGTTTATGCATAAATTTCTAGCCTTTGATGGTATTTACCATTGTGTCATGAATTTCTCCTTTCACAAGGGATTAGGCTTACATGAGGTGCGCAGGTTTTTCCAGAAAAGAGCAGAGCCGCATCGAGTATCGAGAACTAAGAATTGTGGCAGAAAGCTTTAAACCTAACAACAAAATGTTACAACAAAACGTTATTCAGCATTCAGATTTTTAAATAAGTCCATTTACAGCTGAGTTTACTGGAAAGTGAGCAATGGTGTTTCGTGTAGGTGAGATCCGTAGAAATAGGGTTGCCCCCTGTTTCAAACAGAAATTTATAGTTTCTTTTTGACAATTGACTAAAATAAAGACGGCATTTGAAGAAAATGCATGAAAGTAATCAGTGCTTTGCTACCCACTTTTTCAAATACATTGAAATTAATGGTATTCTATCTTCTTCTTATCGTGTGCGTTGTGAGGTGGAATACTAAACTCATCAACCCTGGTGTCAGCGTTATTACTGTGCCGCCAAAGGTCCCTGAAATGGCATAACGACTACATACTTATATCAGTAAGCAGTAACCGGGAACAACGGCTTAACGTGCCTTCCGAAGCACGGATCATCATACTTTCGGACAATCAGGTGATCAGCCTGTAATGTCCTAACCAAACTAGGGATCACAAAGTGATTTTTATGATTCGAACTCGGAGCCTCCGGATCGTGAGCTCAAGGCTCAACCACTGGACCACAGAGACCGTTATGGTATTTAATTAAGAATAATGAATGTGTTACCTCAGGAATATCCCCGCGATCAGCGTAGTTGCTGCATTCCTGGACATTAGCAGACTGGATCGAAGAGTTCACGATGTCCACGTTTTCGCCCTTCACCATCACCTGTACATAATTTTAACCATCAATATGCGATTCAGTTGTGGACTTCAACGCAAAGAGAAAACAATTAAGTGAGCTACAAAGATCTCTGGCATGTAGCCAAAATTGGAACTAACGCCGTTTTCCTAGGAAACGGCATTTGTCGTCACAATCTCCCTGCCCCGCCGGCGTGGTGCACGATTTCCCTCATTCGACGAATACAGCTATCGACCCGCTAGGGTCGATTAATTCTTCCTCAGACAACGGCCTGAGCCGAGGATCGCGCCCAACTTAAATTTTGTTCACTCCCCAATTTGTCCACAGGTGTCACACAACATCATAATAAAACAATATTTTCAGACATTACAATCCATAAAAGATGGTACTTAGCACAGCTGTCAGAATAATAGTTTTTGTTAAGTTTGTCTCTTTCCCACTAGGCTGTACTATATACCTACTGTTCTGCTGTCATAAGCACCATGCTAGAGCGCAAGAGCTGAAGATATCACTTACATCTTTGATGCATCCGTTGAAGCCTCCGACGACGCCGGTGTTGTTGTTGAGCACGATGGAGTCATCCACGCCACCAACGAACATTGGAGTTTCCAAGTGAATGTTCTATGGGAACAGCATTAGAGTTTAAATAATCTATAGGGGGCGGTAACCTAGTCAAACTTTTAACGAAACGTCAAAACGAAAAGCTATTTAATTTGTATGGAAATACTTAGATATGTCGCTGACGTCCTTGTAAAGACAATGGGTACGAGTATTTTCTGTTGTGAGGTTACGAGTTACAGATTTTTTGATAATTCTTAATTTAAATTCTAGCAACTTGACAATTCTGACCCAGCCAAATTGGAAATGTTGTATGTAAAAAGCTGGGATGTACATTTGTTTCTGAGTAATTTGTCAAGGATGCGTAGCAGCTTCTATGAAGATTCTAACGGTTCTTAATTAACATCCTTCGCGCTACACGTGTCTGCAAATAAATCAAATATCCCTGGCGTCCGAATTAAACAAACACTTTGCATCAAGAACAATACGCAGGTATCTGGACGGCGTTTAGATTCTCGCGACATGGCCAGATCCCTTTGGATTCACGCGAATGGATAAATAAAGTGTATATTTACATTCTGTGGCGAATCCAGTTTCTGTTCGAAGACGTTGATGAGATTGATCTTCAGGGAAACTTGGGGTCCAATTCTGGCGATGTGTACGTTGGTCCATTCGTTCGCGGGCAACGTTCTGTTAGCTGTCAGCACAACCGGCGCGGTACCTGGTCAAGAAGAGGAAAGACTATAACAGTCTAGTCAAGTTTTGATGGATTCCACAGACGAATTGAACAGCTTTCTTTATAAAGGAAATGTTGCCCCGTGAAGAAGTTCCACCGCTGATTGCTATCGACTAGACTCGCAGTTCAGGGTTGGGGAGAACGTCGAAGAAGAACGTTTTCTGCAGTATAAGGTCCAGGCACCAAGGTCACCTGAGGACGGTTCGGTAAAAACTGACAACGGCAATACGTTGAGAATAGAGAATAAGTACATATACCTCTAGAGCGACATGGATCTTATAAAAATGTAATGTGGCACTGTCAAGGTTACGTTCACTAAAAACATTATAGGTGGCTTAAACGTGATCCCAAAAACAAAGATGAAAGATTAGAAGGTCAAACTGTACAGGGCTAAACAAGGTTAAACGAAGAACAAACTGTACAGGGCCATCTATATTGATTCTTATGAGGAAAGTTGTAAGAAGGTCAATGTCATCCATGTCGACCATATGCAAAACGTCATATCGAGAAAATTATATGGAATATGTACGAAAATACAAAATCATGACGTCATCAAATACATTATCAAACGTGGCAACTCATCGTTAACTAAATTAAAAGAAAAATGAGAGAAATGATTTTTCATCATCTTAGACTAGCTTCTTTAGTTACTAAGTAAATTAGCATAGGTGTATTTTTGAGTCAGTTACTAAACAATTTACCAAAGAATAAATGCAATTATTACAAATCAAACACTAGGTTGCATCGACGACTGTGTGATAGAAAATTACTTACCATCTCCAAGGTCGTATCGGAACTCCAGTTTTCCGTCGTGAACAGCGAGAGACGTGAACCCTCCATAGCCTCGCGGAGACTCAGCACAGTACATGATGATGCCGTCTGTCACTGGAGCTGAAGGCTTGACCTTCATCGACATTTGGAAGTACCGGTTCGTCTGTGGAGCCTTGATGGCCAGGTACGCGCTTCCAGTGAACGCTGGATATTCGATCGATTGTTTCATGTCGCAGCTGGTTGAACAAAGAAGATATTCCATTTATTTATTGCTGATTGTTCAAAGACAACAATTCCGTGCTTCGAAAGGCACCCGTTTGATTGACCCGTTTCGGCTACTAGCCGTAGAACATCAGAAAGCTAATGAAGAAGGATTACAATCATGGTATAATAAATCCAGGTATGCTCAAGACTGACAGCTAGCATTTCAAGGTTAGCCCAGCTGACGTCACTCCACACCACGTTGCCATTTCGTAAAAAAAATTACCCACGTCCAATATTTTTAATTTACTATGCAAGGAAATTTTGTACTTTTAGTAAAATATTTACGTACAGTTTTAATGATTTTTATATGTGTGACAAAATAATAGTAATTAAATTCTTCCGTGCTTCGGAAGGCACGTTAAGCCGTTGGTCCCGGCTATTAGCCGTAAAAACACCTCCACCAACCCGCAGTGGAGCAGCGTGGTGGAGTATGCTCCATACCCCCTCCGGTTGATTGAGGGGAGGCCTGTGCCCAGCAGTGGGACGTATATAGGCAGTTTATGTGAGTATTAAAGTGAATTAAATACATTAGCCAGTAATTTATTTAATTTTCAATACTTAATTAAATTTACGTCCTTGGAATGTTGGAGATACCAATTGAATGGTAACACTTACGTCATCAAGGGCTAGCAATGGCGGCTTGTCATAGGATTGAGCATGCCTGGTATTTATATACCATGATTACATTAAGATTTAAATAGACGTACTTTCTGCCAGTGTAGGTGACGGGGCAGGCGCATTTGTACCCGTCGGCGGTGTCAGTACATTTGCCCGGGCCGCACAATCCTGGCCGGCATGCTTCCCCGGTACGGTCGCAGTTGAGCCCTGCGAAACCTGCTGCGCACAGGCACATGTACCCGCGCTCGTTGCGCGCCTCCTATTGGTAAAAAAATAAATTAAAGTACATACATACATACATAAACTCACGCCCGTAATCCCTAATGGGGTGGGCAGAGCCACAAGTAATCAAAGACAACTTGCAGCCACGATGTTGATACGATGTCGTTAGCTGGATATGATGAACCTTATGGTGATAAGGGATCAGCCTATCGCCCATAACATTAGTCCATCATGTTAGAGGACACAATCCCTCTGTCGATTTTTACGACATGCCCGGGAAGACAAGCAGCTGAACGTTTTCTATGTTTTTTATTTGCTCCCAGAACAGCATAAAGTACATACTAATATTATAAATGCGAAAGTAACTTTTTCTTCCATTCTTTTTGAATTTTCACATCAATCCGATTGATACTTGATATTTTATCCCGGTAATAATTCCTTAAGGGGATGAGAAGGGTGAAAAATGGTAATGTTCCTGTTGTAAAACTCTTTAGTAAGGATTTTTTTCTAATCGTTCCTTTAAGTGCTCTAATCAAATCTGTCTAAAGGCTAGGTAAGAAAGCTCTTTTAACATAACTTTACCGTCTGTTTTGCTGCCGGGAAGGTTCCCAAAGTGGAGACCGGACGGCATATCACTGAGCATCAATAGGTTGGGGATATTTAACTTAATACAAAAAAAAAATAGAGAATTGCGAAGTGGCAGTGGGCAGGACATATAGCGAGGAGAACTCGCTATGTGTCTCGAATGGCGACCACGTGTCGGTCGATCAGTGGGTAGGCGCGCTACAAGGTGGACCGACGATCTGGTGATGGTCGCGGGAAGCCGCTGGATGCGGGCAGCGCAGGACCGATCGTCGTGGAGATCCTTGGAGGAGGCCTATGCCCAGCAGTGGGCGTCGTACGGCGGATAATGATGATGACAAAAAAAAGACTTAAATGTAATAGTTCACCTGGCACACGCCGTTATTGAGACAAAGGTTGGGCGCACATGTGTCGCACTCATTCACGTTGTGCTGTTCAAGACTGTCCACCATTATGTTCTTCTCCTCTCTTCCCAGGATCAACATGCTCACGCAGCCCATGTATCTGTGAACAGAAGCATTCTTGCAACAAACGCATTCACATAGAAACACACGCCTGTTGATAGGCTATGTCAGGGGTTCCCAAACTTTAAAAATAGCGGAACTAATTTAATTAAGACTTTAATTTCGTAGTAAAACTTGGTTCTCTAGGACGCACCGTTTCTGAGATATTAGCGAAAAACCTAGAAATGGGCCATTCTCCCCCTCCCCCCCTCATTTAGTACTTATGTTAACTCCCTAAACACCCTGAACACATTTCTAAAAGCACTCTACACCACTTTCTGAGCAATTTGTTGAAGTAATTGCACTCGGGGGATGAGTGCATAATCCCGTTTTTTCACAGGGTCCGCTTACCTAAACCGACGAACTGTTTGACCTTTCAACCCGCGATGGGACAACCAGCCCAATACACGTTAGGTCACATACCTCCGAAAATTCTCGGGAATGTGGGTGGACACGATGTTTTCCTTCACCGCTGAGCACGTGATAATCGTTTTTTATGATTCAACAATCATTGGTTCAGGCCTGTACTGGATTCAAACCTGCGGCCTCAAAGTGAGAGGCAAGCGTTCTACCAACTGGGCTACTACAGCTCCACTACGGTCGAACTAATTGCACTGAATCATAATAATACAGGGTGTTGGTGATATCGTAACGATAACTTTCAAGGATAATTCAGACCATGATTCTGAGTTAATATCAAGTGGAAATTCCCGTCGCAAAAGTATGGAACTGAAAATAATTAAAAAAAAAACAAAGAATTTCAAAAATTTTCCGACAGGAAATTCCACTTGATATCAACTCAGAATTATGGTCTGAATCATCCCCCTCAGTATTCGTTACGGTGTCACTAACACCCATACCTACTTGTATGGCTATCTGTATGTACTTGCACGGGGTGTTAGTGACATCGTAATGTAAACTTTCATGGATGATTCAGGCCATGATTCTGAGTTAATATTAAGTAGAATTTTCCGTCGCAAAATTATGAAACTGAAAATAATTTAAAAAAAACATGAATTTTGCGACGGAAAATTCCAATTGATATTAACTTAGAATCATAGTCTAAAGCATCCCCCTTAGTATTCGTTACGAAGTCACTAACACCCTGTATATAATTGTAGACATAATGTTATTGGACACCTATCCGGCAAATATCAAACAGTTACTAGAAAATGGAAAAACATTCGCTTACAAATGTAAACAAAACACTTATTGGGAATACTTTAACGAGAATATAAAGGAAGCACTCGACAGTGTAGGTAAGTGTTTGTTATTCATAAAAATAATGAGCAACAAGAAAATCCTTCTCAGATAGTCTGAGAAATTAATTAGCATTATACGTTAATACGAAGTCAAGGCAAATAACAAACCTTGATTGGGGATGTAGCGGGACTTAGTCTTCACCCAATGACACCTGACTTCTTTCAATGATCTTTCATAAGCCCTGGTGTCAGGGTTACTGTTGAGCCGCCAAAGGCACGCTGACATAGCTCGTAACGACTACATACTTACTTAAGTAAATATGAAAGGAAGCCGTCACCTCTGAAGCACGGATCATCAGCATGCAATGTCCTATCCAAATCCAAACTATGGATCACAAAGTGATTTTTTTTTTCGGGATTTGAACTCGGAATCTCCGGAACCTGCGCCCAACCCTCAACCACTGGATTTCGGAAGCCGTTAGGGGATGTTGTGACGTCAATTTATTGTTTAACTATCGGTTGCACAGTCGACAATAGCAAGGATACAAAAAAAAATATTGTTACAATAAAAACCCCACAAAACCAATTAGCGATAGTGCGCTTTCTGTGTATCAGAATGTAGTTGTGGATAATTATAGTCTCTCGTCCGTGCTTCGGAAGGCACGTAAAGCCGTTGGTCCCGCCTGCATTAGCAGTCGTTAATAACCATCAATCCGCACTGGGCCCGCGTGATGGTTTAAGGTCCGATCTCCCTTTCCATCCATAGGGAAGGCCCGTGCCCCAGCAGTGGGGACGTTAATGGGCTGATGATGATGATGAAACATCAAAACGCGGAACTATAATGGAATTTGTATGAAAAAGCAACCTGTGACGTCATAGAAAAATGTGACCAAATATCGTACTTATCACTGCATTTTTATTTATTAAAATTCATAAAATGTTAAGTATCTAAATAGAAAAACGATTTTGTGTTACCTTTAAATCTGTTTTTTTTTTAGTAATCA
Source organism: Pectinophora gossypiella (assembly GCF_024362695.1). Lineage (NCBI taxonomy): Eukaryota > Metazoa > Arthropoda > Insecta > Lepidoptera > Gelechiidae > Pectinophora > Pectinophora gossypiella. The sequence continues at coordinate 2,788,891 of NC_065433.1, read as the reverse complement.
GTATTTCATAATTTATCTTTGACCTAGGAAACAACACAATTTCCATAGCTACTTGTTTTTCTACTGACAAGTAATTTGAGAAATCTTATTTGAAGTGATTCTATTTTATTTATATGCGACTTAAAAGTTAAACCATACCAAGAAAGCCCATAGGACACTATGGAGTCAACCAAAACCATATACATACATTTTTGTATATTAGAAGGAACCAATTAGACGATAGAATTTATCAAGCAGTAACTTATTCTTAACTTTTTTTTTTACCTTTTGAGGAGTTCTTTTTTAACAGCCCGGTTTCGATTCCGATGGGGGCTTCGTCGAAATCACTTTGCGAAACTGTCCTTTGTTTGGATAGGACATTGCAGGCATAGATAAGTTTAAGTAGACAGATGAAGACTTACCCAGTAGCCCGGGCCAAGACATCAGGTAGCTGAGAGAAGTCAGGGATACCACCGATGTACAGCGGCTGGTTGAGGTCCAGAATGTCCCATTGACGAGGGGATTCAGCTAGGAATGGCCCGGTGTTGTCCACATCCATGGTTACTAGAATTATAAAAGAATATTCAATCAATAAAACCCAATAATAACTCTGACAGCAGGGTTGATGAGGCTGGTAATCCAGACCCACGCGATAGGAGAAGAATAAGAATCTTTATAAACCGTTGGGGAAGACGGGATCTCGAGAAGAGACGCCCTTGAGCTAGGTGAAGTGATGATATCTGTAAGGCTGGCAGCGGCTGGAGGAGAAAATCCGAAGATCGAGCTCAGTGGAGTGTCATAGGAGAAGCCTGTGTCCAGCGTGAAACGAGCTCAGGCTGTTGATATATTAGCAACATTTTATATACCTCAATGTCAAAGAAATCTTTAAATAATTATAGAATACTTTTAAGATTTTTGTATTTACAGCACTCATCCATGCTTAGCGAAACTCATAACCCGGTCTCCATCCAGTGAGAACGACACTTTCTTAACTACATGGTGAAAACAATTAGGCAGAGATTTAATAGCGTAATACTTTTACAGGTAAGTAAATGCATACGAGACGTTCATACATACATAAAACTCTAAATTTCCCACCGGAGTAAGCAGAAACTATGGAATTCTGCGACGTACCTTTAGCAATCGTCTTGCTGATCCTGATGGTGTGCCAAGTGTTGAGCTGCAGAGGCCGGTCGCCGCGGACCACCACAGGGCCAGTGGAGGCGTCCAGGGAGAACTCCGGCACTCCATCTACGAGCTGGAGGGCCACATAGTCCCCGCTCCGGCCTTGGTTCTGACTGTTGTACAGGATTAAACCGTTCGGATCTGAAAAAAATAGGGGTTTAGCGAATCTGAGTACAAGTTGTTCCAATTAGACAGATTGGAAGGGAAGAAAAGAGAAAGAAAGAAAGATTTATTAATATGTTGGATGCCACATTACATACTTAAATGACTAAGAAATAGGATCAAGGGGACAAGGATCTTTTGACGTGTCCGTAATCGGAATTAACGCCGCATTATCATTACGTCAATATCGCAAAACGCCATATTTGGAGATGTGCACACTATCGCCTGTCAATGTCATCGAAGTGCCACAAATGCTTTGACAGACTACAATTAAAAAAGAAGTGACATACCGCTAGGATTAAAGGAGATCTCGATGTCAAATTGTCGGTAGGCATCCTTCAGAGTGGGTAGAGAGATCCAGCTGTCTCCGTCGAAGCGTGGCACCACGCCCTGGACTCGAAGAATAGCGCGAGTCTCGATAGCTGCACGGCTGTTGCTGACTCGGCAGACATAGGTGCCTGCGTCCGCTTCAGTCACTCGGTCCAGGTGAATGATTGGCTGTTATATTCGAAAAAAAAAATACTAATTTAAAAAACAAACGAAACGCCAGAAAGAATTGCTCGATATCATTGTGGATAAAAATCCTCTCAGTAGAGGATCTAGGAGTGCAGGAAGGTCGTAAGGAAGAGCCCTTAATGTTTAGTTTCTTTTCAATAAAAAACAAACATTAGCACAAAAACTTAGGGTCCTAGACGTGCAGATCTGCCTGGACAGGCACTAGTAAAAGAACATAGGGAATGCCTTTAGCCAAAATATGATAGAAAAATAACATACCTCATCTTTGCGCACTTCAGTGGGTAGCGGTGAGTATTCTCGTCTCCATTCGATGGCCACGGGCTCGTCAAGGTTATGGGTGCACGGCATGTCCACGGATTGTCCAAGACGGGCTGTGTGGACTACATCGCGTCCGGGGATGTTCTCCGATGGGCCAAACGTTACTGTTGACCAAAAATAATACATGTTATTATCACTATATGCCCCAAATTCAGGATGTTTCCAGAGGCCAGGCCAAGGCCCGCATTTTTCTGTCAAGTAGTGAACTCCCTGCGTGGAAAAGCTAGAAAACCAAAAACACGTCTAAAATATAACGCAAGCTTACGACTATATTATCAATTAGGGTAGTCACAGGTACATCCATCACAAGATGAACTAAGTAATAATGCTTTCGCGAGCTCCCAGTAAGACTAATGCCATAGGCCGCTAGGCACGATTGTTAGGAAAATTACCTTTACCGATACCGGGATCGAACCGGCGCGCTCCCTCTTTGACAAGCAAACCATGTCCTCTAGTGTGTCACCACACAGAGGACTATAGTGACATCATTGACGATAGAAGTCGATTCATAAACAAAAGTACAACTTACAAATGCAAGTTTGTCTTACCTGGTATGACCTCGAGGTTGAAGTCTTCGTAGGAGGTGCGTCCGTACGGGTCGCGGCCAGTACATCTGTAGACACCAGCATCCGACTCTTGCACTCCTAGTACCACGAACAATGCGCCGTCGCCGTACGTCTGTTATACAACAATAGTCATTAGAATAAATCAATCAAAAACTTTTTATTGAACATCATACAACACTACATAACTATTACAATTTTGAGTGACAATGATTTTGACAGAGTCCTCCAAAAATCGAACCCAGAACATCAAGCAAGATTACGGCCCCATAGAGCATATAAGCCTCAGTACAAATATTAATCGGCACAAAGGCATGCTATGGAAGAAGACAAGGATCTTTTGGCAATTGAATGACATGGACAGGACCGCGCTGGTGTGCACCATCTCCATTTATAACAACTGTCAAGAGTGACGTTTTCATAGGATGCGGCGTTTGCGCCAATTATGACCATGTGCCAAAAGAACCATGTCGCTTCTATATCTACTTACTCTAGTCTCAACGTATTGGCGTTGTTGATTGTTGCCGAATCGTTCCCAGGTAACCTTGGTGCCTCTGGACCCTGCCCTGCAGAGTACTTCGACGTTCTCCCCAACCCTGAACGCCCTGCGAGGCTGGTCGATAGCAATCAGCGCTGGAGCTTCTTCACGGGGTCCTACAACATTCCGTTTATAAAGAAAGCTATTGAAAGTGTCCGAGGAATTGGAATCTCTTTCATTGGAGCCATTTTAGCAGTTGAGATTCCAAAAGCTCCATTTTAGTTCCTTTAAACACTGCGACTTTTTGCAGCGATAGATATAAGAGACTATTTTCGAAAACCTACTTTAATTTTTGATTTAACACTTGTTGAATATCAATATTCTACTTCATTTTTGTCCTACAGTCTACTATCTACCATCACTCTGAAAAGTGTAGAAGAATGGTGCCAGAAACTCCTTCTTCTCCTCAGACTGTATCAATGTTGCTTAGACTGTGAAACTCAACTTTATCGTTACAAAAAGTTGCAGTAAATGACTAGTGCTTGCCTATATTTTGAAAGAATATTTTGTGCAAAATTTTAACTTTTTGGTCCCAGCGATTGGGGTTGTGCGGTGATAAATGTTAGTGAGTCAATCAGTTTCCCCTTTTTACAGGGTTGCATCGGTACATAGATAAAAATACTGAAGATGACTAGCTCCTCCAATGTTTCATGAAATTGGAAATATAGGTTCAAAATTTAAGAGAAAAGAATTAAGCGTACTAAATTCAGAAAGAAAAGGAGTAAAGTAGGAACAATATCTAATAAATCGATTACAAAAATCCGCCACCAATATGTATATTTACAAATAACATGCAAGCAAAGCGACATACCAAACGCTTAAAACACTAAGTACACAATACACAAAAACAACAGCTCCTATCCTTATAGGTAACAGTAATATACAGGTTGTTACAATAATACGAAATATTTTTGAAAGATCAATGCTTAATCTTCTAAGAGCGAGAATTTTTGCAACAGCCTTTAAAAAATGAACGCGTTTACATGGAATTGATAACAATTTCACACACTCTAGCCCCAGAAGGCTCTTGGTTTCTATTTTTTGCACTTTCAGAATAAGTATTTCGTATTTTTACAACAGCCAGTACAATAAGCGTAGTGTGCAGAACTAAACCACAATCACAACACAAATCTACCCGAACAAGTCCGTTAAGGACCCCGTGAAACACATTACTTATCAGCAGCCGAAGAAACTGAGTTCAGTTGTGTGTTAAATAATCTGTGGGGTCAAAAGTATTATGCGACTATTTTGGAAAGAGATGTTGTTATATACATAAGACAACGTTTGTCAACATGTTATTGGCCAAATTCATACGAACTCATATTAACAACTGAGACGCTTTTAGCACTGTAAAGTTTTTTGCGTAACCAAATAAATATTCCAACAATTTGACAACGATAGACACAAAGTTCCCGTCGTGGCTTCACTCGCTACACAGTGCGGTTCCCCCACCCGACACACGCCCTTCCACCATCATTACCATTGTACTTATAAAATGACAGACGCTTCTTTCTGAGGTCGCAATACTCCTCGTCGCTACCGTCGCGACAGTCTTCGTAGTGGTCGCACACGAACCCACCGTCAATGCAACGCAAGTCATCATGACAACGAAACTCCGTTCTCAAGCATTCACCTTTACGAACGAATAAAAATACAATCAAATAATTGTTATCACACATAAAAATAAGGTTAAGTTGCAAAGATTAAAACTAAATAGCACAAAGGTCAAGGTTAGAACAAGATAGAAGAAGTAAACGTAGAAATAGAATGGCTTCACTAAAACATGCCTGGGTTAAACACCTACAGAGGCGATGGAAGCTAAGAGGAAATTGTAACGGCAATGGGAACTCGAAGCTCGAACTACAATGAACTTTAAGAGCATGTTCACGATTCTCACTGACCCTGGATGTGGAGGTTGATGTAATTGCTAGTTTTCCTGCCGTATCTGTCTTGTATAATGCAGACGTAGAGGCCGCTATCGGACTTTTGCGCGTGCCGGATGGCGAGCGAGCCGTCGGAGGTGTGAGGATGGCGCGCCACCTCGCGCCCGTCCTTCGTCCAGCGGATGCTCACATCCGGCTGCGTCACGTTGCAGCTCAACTGTACTGACGCCCCAACGTGGGCGTACTGCTCGTTCTCATGCGACTCCGATGTCGCGCGATCGCTTTCCTCTATGAATGGTTACGAGTGGTCATGCAATCAACTGAACTTTCTAAGCACAGTCAACAGTGAAGTGAAAATAAGTGATTAAGCATTCAAAGATTTTGGTTACATGAACTAGTGTGAAACCTGTTCCATGAAGAAGTCCCCGAAATGTAAGTTAGGTATTAAGTAGTTAAGACTTTGTCGTTAATGTCTGGAGGTTTCTTTCATGAAACGGCGTTCAGGATGTGAGGGTCTAACTATGGTTCTTGAGCATTCAAACAGCAAGACTATGTGAACTGCAAATCAACAGGTGCCTGGATACTGTGCGACCTGTACATTGTGTCGTGAAGCGATATCTTATTATTCGTGAGCTGTTCATTCTGCGTGCTGGACCGGTGTACACGCATGTTCTGTACTAAATCACAATTCCTGATGAGAAATCAACAACATTGAGAATTTGAAAAGGTACACTTCTGTCTTACTAACAACAAGTATTGATGACTGTCTGGCCAAATCTTTGAGAATTTTTAGATTTAAGGTTTATATTTTACGTTCTCATATTTTACTAATTATTCTCAAAGAATTGACCGGGCTATCAAATACATATATATGAGAATAAAGACGGTAGTAAGTTATTGTCAGTGATGAGAATGATTGTCAGTAAATCTAGACTCCTTACCGCTGACGATGACCTCAGCTACTGCAGAAGCGTTGCCATACCGGCTCCTGGCGAAACATTCGTACTGTCCTGCATCCTCTACTTCGATCTGGTGGAAGACCAGGCTGGGGCCACGCATTTCCACACGTCTACAACAAACAATTTATGATGGTTAACAAGCTAAATAGCTGGATGCATTCTATGGTAGATATGATAAACAGCTAAATGCATTGTATGGTTTTTCTTTACTACTACTACAGCAGATGTATTTGGTATTCAATTGGAATGCTTTTAAACCATTGGCGTGGCACGTAGAACAGCTGCCAGAATAGTGGCTATGTCTCTTTCGCAATTGGTTGTACTTTATCTATCTGTCATTCGCGGTAATCGCTAGAGCGCAAGAACAGTAAATTACCTGGATGGAGGTCTGCCGTTGCCTCTCCATTGGACATCGATGACGTCATCACCGTCGACTATGCATTCCACAGTCGGTGACTGACCCGGGTGTACAGTCTGTGTCTTCGGTTGCAGGGTAATCCTTGGCGCGGCAACCACTTGAAGGCTAGTATATGCTGCTTGCTGTACCTCGTTGGTATAACTGTTGATCACTGTACATTCGTACTGGCCGGAATCGCTCTTTGACGCCTGTGAAAAGAGAAATATCATATTAAATTTAAAAAGAACTAAACTGATTCCAGCTACTACTTGTATACGAGTTACATCAAACACCTTATCGAAGGTAACTTTTTCACCTATTATTCATCGTGTTGAATACGATTTTCTTTTATTGACGTAACGGCATGCCCGAGTGAAAGTCCTCAGCGCTCCCCTATTTGACCGGCCAAGTAGTTAATGCCATCTGCGGCAAATCTACTATAAGTTATGGCGAAAAAAGCAAAAGCCCTGTATCATAGGGAAGGCCAAATCCAGGCAATTTACGTAAAAAAGCAATATGGCTATTTGACATTTGTTTGCATTGCGCGTTTACTTTTATGTACGCAATTATATCAAATTGTTGGTTTTTTAGGGGAATTGTTTCGATTTGGAATAATTAACCCCTTTGGCAACTATAATTAAGTTTTAGACCAAACAACGTCACATCGCTAGATGGAGCTATGTTTAGTTCCTTTTTCTACCAGGAGATGGCGATATATCCAGATAATATTGATACACAGTTAATTCTTTATATATTAATTACCTGGTGTATGATCAAAGCTGCTCCTCTTTGGACGGCGTTGCTTTGCAAGGGCCTGTCAGTTCTGCGCCACACCACGTGGAATCCTTCGGATGCGTTGCACCTAATAACACAATTTAGTTACTTACCTTTATTCACATAACAGTTTAAAAATAATCAAGTGTAAGTATAAAATGTGGAAATAATAAGTAAGTATACGACACATTTGTCCAGTATATTAGTTGTATTCATTCCCCTAAAAGGTTCAAAAAAAAGAAACAAAGGTAAATAGATCGTCGACTGCCCCTCGTCTGTATTTACAAGCCTTAACTATTAATATTTTCTGGAGTGTTGAAGTCGTTTTTATAGATTCACATAGCTAATTAACTGCATTTAAAAACGAAGGAGGTTCTATGTTCCATTGTATGTATTTTTAATTCTTCTACTCACTCGATCTTCCTGTCCTCTCCTTCGAAGGCTATCATGCTTGCTGGAACGTTGTTATCTGGGTTGTAGTTCGGTTCGAATTCTCCTTCACCGCTGCCGCCTATAAAACATTTCTTTTGGTCAATCCCGTTTATTACACTCGCTGTCTGTGATCAAATTAATTTAGAGATGCAACACAGGTGCCGCTTTACTGCGTCGACTATTATATATTACGACTTTAACATAAGTACTCAGTGCGACGATGTCGCGACACATCTTGTGATAAGTTGTTGCGAGGTATAACGTTGGACGACAGAGGTCGCCGCACAAGCATCGCAACATACCCACCATGCATCATGTGGTCTCACTCTAAATTAATATATTACGCTCCGATAGTTAAAAACAAATTGGATCGCTATAACAGGCGAAACAAACAAGCTGCCATGTAGCGCATAAAAAAACGATACTTTAACAATATTTTGCGTGTGGCACAAATCTGAACTAAAGCTGCATCTCACGAAAATGTACTTTTTGACAGTAGTTGTAAAGTTAAAAAGTACGGAGATAGTACACCAGTGCCCCCCTGTCAATGCCATCCAAGTGACACCAGATCCTTGTCGCTCTATAGTCCGTGTAACTTACCTCCATCGACTAAGGGGATGTCGCCGCGTCCGACACGAATGACGAACTGTTCGTCAATGGTACCAGCGGCTGAAGTCGCCGTGCAGATGTACTCGCCGTCATCTCGCTCACTCACGGAGGGGATGCGCAGGACAGCAATGCCAGGCGCCTGTGGCACCACCTCGCGAAGGTCTCGGTTCGCTGAGGAAAGAATACTCTGTGTTAGTTTAGTTTTGTTCAGGTAATTATCATCTTTGCCTTTACACGTGGTCTGCTGTTTACTTATCTAAACATTAGCTTTCTCTGTCTCGAAACAGATGTGTCATTATATAGTCAATCTGTGTATCAGTCAGTACGCTATACTGTGAATCATTTCAGTCGATACACTTACTTTTAATAGACACCAGAGGTTCAGGGTATCCGCTGGCGCGACATTCGACGGTGACAGGGTCTCCCTGGCCGGCGACGAGGTAGCTGTTTGGTGTGATTATGATCTCAGGAGGAGACCGCACCTTCAGAACAGCACTGGCGCTGCTTGTACCAGCAACGTTGGTGGCCACGCAAGTATACTCGCCTTCGTCGTTCACCTCGATCTTTTCGAACCTGTAAAGATGTTTTAGAACTTTAATAAACATATTTTTTTATTGGTTGTTGATAGAGCTGGCAGAGGAAGACCTAGAAGAACGAACGTATACATCGGTCAAATTAGAGATGTCTTTAGAAAAGATTTAGTGCAATCTACTCTGAACCAGGGCACGTGTATGAAACGATGAATTTGGAGGAGAGTGTCAGGATCGAAACAAATGGAATTAATAGTCTTTCCTTACCCCAGAGGGAAATAGGCGTGAATTTATGTACATGTGGATGTATATGAGATAGTTCAGTATATTTTATAAAAGCGGGAATAAGTCGCTCATCAGAGTATTCGTTTATCCACAATTTACTTCTGTCTTGATCCCTTGCGGTTCCAATACGTCTTGTTCTCTGGCCGAGTTTAGCAAAAGATGCGCGAAAATTGCTAGATTTACGTAATGAGACTAACCACAGAAAGTATAAGATCGTTATGCGAATGTACAATCTATAACTAGTTTATGTTCATTGAAAATATTTTGGCTAGGCCGAATTTCAACGCTGTTGCAGAACACAAACCTGAGAATATTGTGCTTCTGGATCTGCACGTGAGGCGATAGTGCTCGTCCGCCGTTGCGATCCCATGTAACGTCAGGCGCGGGCACGCCTCCCAACACGCGGCAGTGCAGCTCGAACTGACTGCCCAGGGGCACAGCCTGCTCTCCTTGTGGCCAGATTTCCACCCGGGGACGCTCGCGCTCTGGAAAATATATATTTTTTTTCATTTCAGATTAAAGTTCCATTCCAGGTTTGTAACTCAAATTAATTTAAAAAAAAATAAAAATAACGTGTTTCGAAGATTTTTGTACGAAGTCCAGTTTTTATTTTTAACCAAGAGTGCCATCTCACGATAGTTCACATTAATACAACCGAAAATATAGGTACTGACAGTTTACGTCATTTTGTTAATCAACATTTTCCAAATCCATCGGTATGTGACGATTTCATCCAAGACCGCAAAAGAAAAAAATCAAGGAACTTAGGCTGAAATCTTTCATCACTCTTATACTTTTCCTCTTGACTCACTTTCAATTTCAACGTAGACGTAGATCTGGATGGTGGGTTCACCGACAACATTGCCCTCACATAGATAGTACCCTCCGTCGTTCTCCTGGGCGTTGGTGATGATTAGGCTGTTGTCTCGCTGGCTCGTGCCAGGGCCGAATTCACCATCGTACTGTAATACAAACCGTAATAGTTGGAATGGAAACACTTTGTGGTATAGTGCGGTTCGCAAAGTAGCGATTTCTATCCGGTATAGTTACAGGGAAAAGTTTAAAGTTAAACAACAATACATAAAGACTGTCAAATTCGTGATAAGAATCGGATACTATACGGTATTAAGAAAAGGCTTTTTTTATTATTCACTTAGTTAGAAACTAACCTTTTTCCATTTAATGAGCGGCTGAGGGTATCCGAGAGGCGAACAGTCCACGGTATCGCTACCTCCTTGAGGTATCCTCACGCTGTTCTTAGACACTGTGATGTTGGACGTTTCTGACGGTGATGGGGTACCGGAGGGAATGACAGTCAGGAGCACAGATACTGGAACGATGTCTGGAGACGCCGCCTGGCAAGTATACACTCCTTGGTTCTCTATCGTAGCATAGTCTATGAACAGGACTCCATTTTCTGAGCGGACGTTCGGGTACTCCATACGGTCTTCCCTGTAATTTGAAAGAAAAGGTAAAATTGCTGATACACTTTCCAAAAGCCGTGCTACTTCTACTAGACGGATGATATTCGTTGATGCTCTTTCTGTACGGAGCTGACAGATGATAACGAGTCCGTGACTAAGCCAGCGTTGATATTGTTTTCTTCTTCTTTGCGAGTCGATGGCGATCGATACAAAATTTTTGCTGACCAATAATTGGCCACGCTTACGGCATTGTCAGTGGCTTCGTAAAGGTCTTTAATAGTGCAGGTGTTAGGGCACTTAGGACAGCACAAAAGGTGAGCCATAGTTTGTGGTGATACTCCACACTCGCAATCATCGCAACCATCAGCCAGGTATATTGTTTTTAGATAATCACATAAATCATGACATTTAGATAGTGATTAGGAGGGATGATATTACCTGGCCCAATCAATAGATTCGGCTGGGATAGTGGCAGTTCCAGTACAGATGATTCTAGTGCTTTGTCCTTCAGATACGGTAGGCGCAGTTGGTGAAACAGTCAGCTTATCGCGGGTCGGCCATGATGGTTTCGGGCGCACTGTGACGATAGCCACGCGGTCCGTCGATCCAGCTGCGTTCGTTGCTATACATCTGTCAAAGGTACAGAAAACATAAATGAGTCAAGAGCCTTTCAAGAGCTGGCCAGTAGTCCGAATGAGCCTTTATCGAAGGATGCAGTTTCAAATCCTGCGTAACATTTTTTCCGTGAGACGATTTTAAAGATCTTTTAAGTCATGACATGTGAATCCGCTAACCTGGGTCAATTATTGGAGTCAGATTCAACCTATAACTTTCTGGAAATGATGTTTTAAGCATGCATTCATCGACACATATATACAGCTCAAACTATAAAATAGGCGAAAATTGCAAGAAGAGGGGGCATTGGGTCGTATTTCCTCTAAGTGTCAAATTGACTCGTATCACCGATAGCCAAGCTAGTGTTTTAAAATATATTTGACATGGTTATAAATACCTGTATTCTCCAGAGTCCTCCTCAATGGCACTTTCGATAATGAACATGCCTTGCACGGTATCTATGCTGCGCGGGAGTGGATAGTTGCCAACTCTCTGCCAAGTGATCCTTGGTGCCGGGTTGCCGGTAGCAACGCACTCCAGGACCACTCTTTCGCCTTCGTAGTACTCGTTTGTAGCCGGACGCAGTTGCACCATCGGTAAGGTCATTTCATTGCCTGGTTTTAAGGGTTTGGTATTAATTAGATCATTGTACATTATAATACTTGTTGCAGACCAAAAGCTAAGGTAAGTTAGTTTAGCTTGTAACTTGATGCTGTTTTCCATAATGTTTGCATAGTTTATAGTCTGCACACTACTATGAAAACTTGCGTCAGCTATGCGAGCTAAGCTCAAAAGTAATTTAGTACCTTAGAAGCTAGAAGCTAACCTTTGAAAATATAAAGTAAAAATCTAAATATCTACTTTAAACGGGATTTGAACCCACAGCTCTCGTTAAGCCGGGACGAATAATATGTTAACCTTACAAAGCTTCCAGGGACAGTAAATGGGGATAGTCAATTTAATTTGGATTTTAAGAGCAGAGTAGAACAAAAGAGCACATACCTACTGTGTAAATTAAAATATTTATTTCACTAAAAGCCATTATGATTGATTTTCGTTTGTACCAGGAATTGTTGGTTGGTCGTACACCGCGTGCCACACTATCACTTACCTTTCGCGTAAAATACCCAATCCGGAACAACTATTCCAGAAATGATTGCCAAGGAAACAAAGTACTCAGTTAATCCATTTGTATCTTGTACTTTTCAGTATCATTTTCTTGTACTACCAGGGTGCAGGTCAGAAAGATTATAGTACAGTCTAGTTCGAAAGAGACGTATATAGAAAATGAATTTTGACAGCTGTCTTACGCGCCATGTCATAACGCAAAAGGTTAAAATAGTAGAGATTATACCTGGCACTTTGAGAGTGGCAATGGCTTGTGCCGTGGAGATGCCGTCGCTTGTCTGGCAGATGTATTTGCCGCTGTCGGAGAGCTGAAGGTTCGTGATGAGGAGCAGGCCGGATCTGGCGTCCACTTGACTTCTTCCTTGGGGCAGTTCTCCTCCGTCCTTGGTCCATTGCACGGGTAATCGGCTGGCAGTCATTCGGCTCTGGGCTTGGCAAGTAAAGTTGACGCTGCTGCCGACTTCCTCAATCTTGATGGTCGGGCTGGTAATCCTCACCACGATGGTAGGCTCGGGAGGTGGAGGCCTGGCTGTTCCGTTGTTCACGCTCGAATCACCACCTACAATGTTACAACTGGATGTTTAAATCAATTACTTACTTACAATATAAAAAATACACGATCATGTACAACGAAAACAAGAAAACGATACAACAATTTTAATGTCTGCTATAATTGTAACGTTCACGACATTTAACTCTCTCCTGATTATCCTACTTTTTAGAATCTTTATCTTCAGGATCGAATTAATGAATGCACTTGTTGTCACAAGTGTATTTGTACGGAACAACAGACTCTGGTGCTAATTCCTGTAAATACCATCTAATTTTATTTTAAGTTATATCTGTCATTGTCTTATCCGCCGAAAAGGAAAGGGACGGGTAATCGACAAGCATAAAATTTATGGAACACACGCCAATTTTAAGCACAAATCTAAACCAACCGTCTAAAAATTTTACGTCAGTCAATAACCCGACACATTAATTTACTCATTCTTCCTAAAATTAAGAGCTGTGAATCATCCGTCCCTTTCCTTTTCGACGGATATGAAAATGACGGATATAACTTAAAATAAAATTAGGCGGTGTCTCCAGGAATCGGGGCCTCTGTCCACCTAAATTAATGATAAAACCAAAATACAACAAAACAACCATAAAAACAACATACTAACACAATATGAAATAACAAAATGTACCAATGGCTGTTGACCTTTGGAAATTTTACGTCGAAATCTGAACAATTAGTACATAAATGAATATACACTCATGAAAAATCAAGATATTCCGCAAAATAAAATACTTATACATCCACTCCCAACGACAGTAACATATGAAAATGATGTGTTACGTGAAGACTCAGGGATTAAACATGAACTCGAGGATAATAGACTTGAACAGGTAGAGCATAACCATGAGAGATACACGGTCAGTATTGTAGGAGGACCTACGTCTGAATATACGACGCGTCATTCGGGGAGCGCTATCTGCTTCAGGGATAGTCGAGGCCAGGACACCTAAGGCCATGCCTCTTGGAGTCAAAGTGTGACACTCGTAAGCTTGGCCTCTGCGGCGCACATCCCATAGCAACCGCCACTCCAGCTCCCCATACCACCCATCATGGTGGAACTTCGACTCGTAATAATACTTGGGAGGCATCATTTTTCTCCCTTCGTAAAAGAATTGAATAGTAAGCGGCTCTGGTGCGCGGTATTTGCAAGTGATTGTCACTTCGTAGAAAGGCGAGTTATGGTCTGCCGTGTGGAGTGACGAGTGCAGTTCCATGATCAACCCTAGTGATCGTTTAAAAAAATAAATGTTTAGTATGCGAGAAATATAGATTACTGAGAATACTAATATTATGATATAGATTTTGCTATAAGTAGCAAAAAACAAAACCAACTAGCCCAAACAAAATCACGTAATCCCTGATGGATGGGCAGAGCCAAAGAAAACTTGCAGCCACTTTTGATAAGAACTACTGAGTATGATGAAACGTATGGTGATTGGTGATCACCCCATCGCCCATACATTGGCCGCCATGTTAGCAAGGACACAATCCCTCTGTCGGTTTTTGCACAATGTCTGGGAGACCAAGCTACTTATTATTTTGATTCGCTCCCGATCCAGCGTAGAAGAAGTGAAAAATAATTGATGATGGATTTGATCAATTTTATTCACTCATTAACCGTGGTTCCGTGGTGCTAGGGATTACTTCCAGAATTTTGGACTGTATAGATGAAAAATATAATTCAAATTAAAAATTTACTCTTTCATAGGCAACAAATCTTTGACTTACCGACAGTGGTGCAGTCGGGGCCAGAGTACGGGGGTCGGCAGTTGCATACAACTCTGTCGTATGCGTCCAGTTGACACTCGTGTCCGTTGCAGCTGCATTGGCGGCAGGCGTTGTATGGGTCGCGGTACCATCCGGGAATGCAACTCTCACAACTGGTGCCCGAGTAGCCTTGTGGGCACATGCAGATCTGAAACACACATTAATAAGACATTTAATCCACATGTAATAAAGTTTCAGGATCAAAGCACGTGGAATTCCGTAGTATCTGCTTACCCCAGAGAGAAATAAGCGTGAGTTAATATACATGTATGTATATATGTGTTAGTCCGATGACTGTCTAACAGTCCACCTAGAACTTAACCAGAAGGATAGACTCATCACGATGTTGTGTCTAACCAATTTCGGCTATTTAAAATGGACAACAAAAGAGAGCTCAGATTTCCAGAAGTTACTCATTATTATCAGATGCATGATCCGTTGGAATTACTTAAGCACTTAACGTCAAAAAGGCGGATTCGTCATGTTTATTAAAGTTCGGTGTACGTTCGAACGGAGTCGATGCGGACATTACAAAGAAAATTATACAAATCAACAATAAATCCTGACGCTTCGTCCGGTCTGATTCGGTTCTAATTTACTCTTTCGGTCTTCTTCCCATATAACCCTTTCTGGCGTAGCAGGGTAAAAAGGAAACATACCTCAACGCCTTTAGCGACAGGCGACTGTGGGTTGTAGATCTCAGCTGCAGTATCCATGGAAACGTCGGCGATGGCGGTAGAAAGAATGTTGGGAGTGAGAGTGGCTCGCACCAGCACCCTTCGAAGTTTCTTCAATACTGCCATGAAGTCGTTCCTGTTGGCTGGCGTAGCCGTGTTCAGAAGGAACCACCCACTCTCGCGCAGAGGAACTTGGTAGCTCTGAAAGTTTATTTGTTTATACATACAAACAAGGACGATAATACAATTGCACAATTTGCAAGAATAAATTATTAGCTATGTGATTTTCGCCAACTTCACAGGTATTTGATAATCGTTTACATTATGCACCTTCTATCTACAGCTGACAGACGTCAAGCAGACGAAGGGAGTGTGGAAGTTGATTTTAAGAGAATCGCTTAGCAGCAGATACGAGTACAACTTCTTCTTTTTCTATAGTAAATGATAAAGAAAATAAGGCAAGATAAGTTTCCCCACTTACCAGGGCTTCCCCGGATCTGACGGCGGTGGGGTTGCTCCAGTAGATAGACACGGAGTCTCCGACAAGGACCACGTCTGTGCCAGGAGACGACACTTCCAGGTAGCCTCCACTCTCAAACTTCTGCGTCAGCGACAGTGTACCACCGTAAGACAGCACCCTGTTACCTGTTCAGAAAACGCTTATAAATTAAATAACCAACTCAAAAAGTCGATGTATTATTTTTTTATTCTACGGCATAGTTATTACTCTTTTTCCATTTGGATATCACGACGATTCTCTCACTCGCACGGATAATATTATGCAACTTGCAGCTACTTTTGACCGTAGAGCTATGATGAGCCACATTACAGGTTATCAAGCCGACGCCCATTATGATGTGCTGGGCCATCATTTTGATGTAAATTTGACGTAATGTCATAGAATAAACAATAATAGTACAACGTTTAGAAGGGACATTCTCACTTCTCGAATGCCCAAGGATTAGGTTCCACTTCAGTAAGACGTAAGGAATAAGAAGCGCGTTGTCTGTTTTGCTCACACTGTCAAAGTAATAATTATGGCATACGTACAACTGCACGTGTACAAAACTACATTTGTGTAAGAATGCGATTTTTGTACGAAGTGTCCGAGGCATAATGCGGTAATAGCTTACCAGGGAAGACAGGCAGCGACCAGTAGAGCTCGCCGTCGGGCGGGAATGGGAAGGTGTACATGAGTTCGCTCTCGTTCGGATCTGGTACGAACTGATCGTCGATGACTTGCTCGCCATTCAGGTCAGTGAGCGAGTAGCCGCCGTAGTCGTCGCCGAAGATAGGAGCTGCCATCTCGATCCTTGAGTAGTGGCCGGCCTGGGAGGCAAACGTTCATAGATAAACATTAATCATGTTTTGTAGTACAGATTGACTTTATGTTCCTAACTGTAAGATTGCGCTTGAAGACTGTGTCGGTGCATTTATTTATAGTGATAAAAGTTCCACTGATGAAAAGACATAAACGAAAACAAACATAATGGAATTCAGAGAGAGATGGAGAGAAAATATTTATTTATCAACTGCAACAAGTTGTTACACCGTGCCCACAGACAAAGCATCGTACTCTTCCTAGGAAATAACAGTTTCTGGCATTTGTTAATTAGAAGGTAATGTCCCCAACGCCGCCCTGTTAATGTCACCCAAATGCCATAAGATTCTTGTCAACGACAAAAGTTTATCAAAAGAGCAAAAGTTTACCTCATGACAGTCAGTAGTGACGCCTGAACAGTAGCAGGAAAGGCACCCGAGCGGTTCGTCGCGGTCCAGACCGAAGGTACCAGGTCTGCAGACATCGCAGTGCTCTCCTTCAACGTTCTGTTTACACTGACATAAGCCTCTAGAGTCGCATGGGCCTGCTTCGCCGCGCTCGTCGCAACTGTACAAAGAAAAAGTATAATTGTAAGGTCAACGCGAGGAAGAAGAGCCTTAAGTCTCTGATCTTTTTACACTTAAACCGCTGGACTGATTTCGATGGGAATTGACACATACGCAGATCAGATCCTGTACGGGGGAGACTTACAGTGATAACATAATAACATCATAAGCTCACGACTATATCTCAGAGCCTTTTGTTTTACCGTGAAGGCTTAAAACTGAAGTCTACGCCAAATAGAGTTAGAAAAGTAGAGGGGGTAGAAGAAAGACACATGAATTCAATGGTGTTCTGTTCCGCGACACGTGTCAGGAAAAAAATGTTCTGCCAACATCACCAGCGTCTTCTTCTTACCTGCAAAGCCTGTTAGGCCCAGGAGTGGGCTCGTAAGAACGCACACAGTTGCCATAAGCATCCTTCTGATATCCTGGTCTGCAGCTCTCGCAGTTGTCACCAGCGGTGTTGTCTTTGCAGTCCTGAAAATAATAACAATTAAGTAAGTTGGTATATTAGATTCCATCAACGTTTGAATAATGAATATAAAAAAGGTAAATATTTAGTTACGGTGTTACAGGCAGCGAAATATTGTGACACATTGACAGTGTAAAAGATTGGAGTGTCTCCTACAATCTGACACTTTGTGGCGATGATAACTCAACAATATAAAGTGTTTTGTGTGTCGTAAAGCTTTGGATGAGACTTAAACACGACCTGAAAGAATGGTGTGAAAGGGAGAGGCTTTATGGAGAATTCGATAGAGAGGACATACATAACAAACGCCGGTTTCAGGGTGGCAGCTGGTCGAATGGTCGTTGCAGTCGCAGCGACCACAGTGTTCGAGATACAGGCCTCGGGAACTCCTATACAAACAAATAAACACATTTACATATAACACAGGCTCAAATTGTAATACTTCATTAGGAAGATCTAATTTTTTCGAGTACCAAATTAATTTTATATGCGCAAATGTCAAATTGCAATATTCTTTTTTAGACGAATTGCTTCGATGAGGCCTTTTTAACCCTCTTGTTGTCTTAATTCCATTTGCGGGTAATTTACAATAAATCACGTCAAAAAATATAGTAATTAAGTACTAAATTGCATTTGGGCACTGGTGATCCCAACTACAAAATTAAACTCGATAGAATGTACAATTGACACTGGTAGTTTTAAAAAGTACTTAAACATAAAATTACCTCGTGAAACCAGGAGCGCAGTCCTCACAAGAGGTGCCGACGTATCCTTCAGGACACACACATTGTTCAACGTGTAGGGCCTGCGGGCCATTGCCGGTCTCCTCCGCAGTATCGATGGAAGCACTCTCCAAAGAACCGAGTTGGGAGTAACTGGAGTATGTAGCCTTGATCAGGATGGCTTTCACGTCCGCTAAGGCTAGGAGGAAATGCTCTCGAGATATCTCCTTGCCGTCGGGCCTGGAAGAATTGTTACAGAAATCAAATTGAAAAGCGTTCATTTCAATATGAAACAGAAGATCTTATTTAAAACTATTTCACAGGGCAATTTTTTTAAAATCAGTCCTAATTATAACAAATAAAACAGTAAAACAACATTTCGGGATTCGTATTTATGTACCTATATAGTGTGGTGGAGTATACTCCGTCCTGATGAGTTGACAGGAGGTCTGTGCCCAGCAGAAGGACGAATATAGGCTGTTCATATTATGAAAGTTCCTAGATATGTCGTTGTTTTAGGATATACCTTTGCCATCCTTTTTCGAGGAACTGCACGCTGGCGTTCAACGTTCCGTCGTTGGAGGGCGCGAAGTTTCCGAAGTAATGGAAGGTCAGACGATTTTCCTGAAAGTATAGTAACTTCTTGAGTAAAATTTGAGTAAACAATTCTTTTTAGTCTACAAATTCATTCCGAGCATGTTGAAGAAGTTTATTTAAATCCCGTTCTGTCTAACGGTAAGGTGACGATTATACAAATGTGACTTTCCAACTTGCAGCCACTTTTGGTACCAAGTCTTACTAGATGGATTATGATGTTTGGTGAGGTTTTGCAACCTCTATTTTGGAGTGAACATAATGTATTAGACAACTTTTCCCCGGTATGATAAGCAGCTCATCGGATTCTGATGAGTTTGATTAGAAAAGAAGTATCTAGACAAGAATACTTACACTTATGAGCTGTACGTCCGCGGCGGTGTTCCGAGGTGTGGAGCTGCTCGTAGGTACGTTGGTCAGAGTGTAGGTCAGATATCCGCCGTATGACGTCACTTTGTCGCCCGCGAAGCTGTGAGCAACAACAAGTTGAATATTAGTATTTAGAGATGTAAAGCAGTATCAGGAATTTACTCGCTTGACCCAGTGAATAAGTCATTGTAATTTTTTGTTTGTAAGTTTTCTTTATAAAGTATAAGATACTATATAATCAAGTTTTAATTTAACATCGTCGAGTTGAGCATCTATAAAACAACGCTAAGTTGGAGTTATGAGGAAATCCTGATATTACAGAACGACTGACAGTGAGTATTTAATACGGCAACTAGTGGGACAGCATTACCTAATTGGCAGACTCCAGTAGTAAATCGAGGGTCTTGATCGATCGTAGTCGGAGAGTGTAAGTTGCCCTCGGAGCAGGTTCGGTCTGAGGTCGGTTGGCACCGGCGCGTTGTACTTAACGTTCCCCCCGAGAGTTGTAGGGGCGCTGTTGTAGATGTGAACCTGTTCCACGATCTGTGGGGTGTTGAATCTGGCCGTGGTAGTCTTCCTGCGGCGGCTGCTACTCCTACAGGTCTGGGAGACCCCAGAGCAGAAGCACAGAGCGCAACCGTGTCTGAAAACAGCGCAATTGTTTCATAAGATTCGCTAAAATCTTTATCATTTGTTAAGGCTAAGATTAGGTAGGGTATAAGGCTGACATATGAATCCGATTCAGTCATTATTAGTTTTTTTGTAAAGCAAAAAAGAAATCGAAAGTATATCGCTAGTGTCACGAAGAGTTCTTTGTAGAAATAGGTAATTTTTCACACACCTAAAATCTCCAGTTTAGTCATTAGTAGTAGCACTAACTTTGTGAAGTTTGAGCGGGTTGTCATTTGACACCAGATTTGACCTTGCTTACCTAAAGTCTTCAGACAGGTAGAAGGAGTCGTTCTTGCACTGGTCACAGTAGCGTCCCTGGACGTTGTCTTTGCACTGGCACTCGTCTGGTATGGGGGAAAGGAGGGTGCCCACTGGGTTGCAGTTGCTCTGCGGGCGCGGCCGACACGAGTCTCCAGGGATCATAGGGTTGCCTATGTAACCAGGCTCGCAGTACTCGCAATTCTCACCACCATAGCTGAAACGTTTAAATACGTATGAGATAACTGTTCCAATTTCTTTTTTTGTTTCTCGACCATATTCTATTTTGCATCATTTATGTGGTCCAAAATCCAATCATGACACTTGAGGTCCTTTAGAAATGATCTAAGAATATAAACCGACATACCCAGTCATACAGTCGCAGATAACGTTGCCTCGAGGCCCGACAGAGCAGGTCCTTGCGAAGTTGTTCTCCCGGTTAGTGAGTGGGCAGGGGCAGGGTCTGCAGCCGTAGCCGCTGCCAGGGTCTCCGTATGTACCAGCAGGGCACTCCAGAGGTACTGGCACGCAGTTGCCCAGCCAAGGACCAGAGTTCTCGCGGGCGTATCCTGATGCGCATTTCTTGTGACAAAATAGGTACAATTTAAAAAATATATATTGTATTTTGAGTACAAGCACAAACGAACGGGTAAGCTTTAAAATGTCACATTTGTTTTACAGTAAAATTGTGTTGTTCTAACAAAAAATGCGACTGAAGGCCTAGCCAAGTGGCAAAGCGTTTCTATTATATTCCCATCCCGTCATCCCGTTGGTACGCAAATTCCTTGATACGTGTATGGTTTCTATGAAGTTAATTCGTACAGATTGTACGTTAGTGATTGCAGAAATAAAAAGGTTCCCAGAGTTTGCCACTATGCAGTTCCAAAACAGAGACTAATTATAAAAATGTAAACCATTTACAAAGTATTTACCTGGCAAGAAAGTCCTTCATATCCAGGAGGGCAGGTGCACTCTTCAACCAAGTTGGCGGGACCGAGACCGACGCTGATGTGCTGCGCAGACTCCATGTTAAAGTCCGTGATGTTTACTCCGGCGTTGTTCAAGTCAGCTCGTAGAAGGATACTCTCGATGTTGTCAAGTCTGCAAGAATTTGGTAACTTAATTTGATAGAGAAGGCTACAAATGTCTGAGGGTGCCAAACCTGGAGAGAGGAGCAGCTCAAAATGGGCAATAGCAATAACCACCTATGGAGGGAAATTTTTGATCTCTGCAGCAGGGTCGGTACATAATAATAGCCCGCATCCCTAACGGACTGAGCAGATCCACATGATGTTCACGCAGCGACTCTTGATAATCGTTCATAGATAGAAGATAAATAATTAACCCAACCAATAATCACCCAAATACATAGTATAATTTTATTGAAGTTACTTACGCCATCATAATATCTTCTCTTGTAGCCGGAGTCAGTCCATTCGGGCTGGTCTTCTGCCAGTTTTCTGGGGTCAAACGAGCTTCAATGTACGTCTCTCTGGATTTGTCACCTCTGTGATGATGCACCAAGTTTTGGTACTTGCCCTGCAAATTATATTTTGGCTGAATTGATTATTTGCTAAATATATATATAACTGTGAAATTAGTAAAAGACGATGTTTGTAGAAAAACTTGGTAATGACATACATTATAGAGTTTTTAAAATTGGACGAAGATTACCTTAATGATGATATCAGGGAGTCCATCATCAGATCCATATCGTGGTGAATGGGGAGAGAGACGGTACTTAATGTGACCGCCGTATGACGTCAGTTGATTGCCGTTGTAAGTCTCCGGGAGAGAGAGGTACGGGTGCGCACTGTTTCCTCCATACGACCAATAGTTCGCTAGTTTTGTTACCTAAATAAAGAAAAAAGTCGTTAGTGTAGCCCGACATTAAACTTAAAAGATAAATAGTTCGTAATCAAAAAGCAATTTTGCCACTTGAAGAGTAAATTCCTGGAAGCCTTGGAACATACTAAGTAAATATTAGAAATTCGCTTAAAGCTGTTCGAGTAATGTGCTGCAACAATATCTTTGCTCCCAGCGCAACTTGGGAAATCAGTAATAATATCCCTTGGAAATTAACGAATCTTTTGACTACGGTATGAAGAAAAGTCGGCAAAAGAAGAGTTAAAAACTACCCAAGAAGAGTTAATAAATTGTAGATTTGTAAAGTAATCAAAGCTTTACTAACGGTGGCGCCGTTCCTGAGCGGTTGATAATAGTACTGGTCAGTAACGGGTTGCGAATCGATCTGGATTTCTCCGTTGTAGTTCTGTTTGATGCCGGTAAGCCTGGTGCCACCTTCTCCAAGAGGGGTGGGCATGTTGTACGTGAAGAGATCCGCGCTGCGGCACTGCGTCGACTCGCCGAAGCAGAAGCAACGGATGCATTCACTCTCTGATCGCGCCTCGCTGCAAATTACGAAATACAATCATAATTAAAATTTTAAATTATCAACACACTATCATAGATGATACGTCACGTAAAAAATATATTTCTTTATTTAAATAATTCGTTCATCTGTTAGTGTGCTTTAACTATCTGATTAGGTGAACGCATTAACAGAAAATATTATCAAGTGAGTTCTTACTCCGTCAAGGTAGATGACTCAAGTGAATCGATAAACGGGTCTGCGAGCGTGTAATTCACTAATAAACTGTCGTCTGCCAAACTTTGTTAACGAACCATCAACGACGGTCTATATCTAGATATTGCATGTCGGAGGGTTAAAAGGCCGCTTACAAGTACTTCATTGAAAAAGTAATATTTTAATGTGACATTTGCGCATATAAAAGTAGGTGTATAAATGTCAAGAAACGTCGAAAAGCAATATTGCTTTTTTAGATATATTGATATTATGTGGTCTTTTTAAGCCCTTGGTTCATGTCCTCCAAAAACTAGTACTAGTTTCCGCTCACGTTGACGGTTCATTAACGAATGGACAATGACGAAGTTTCTTTTAGACATTCGCAAAGCACCACGAAATGATATGCCTAGCGATTAGATAGTTAGGTGTTTATTTTTCAACCAAAATCACCTGTTAAAGAAGCCGCTTGGACAGACATCAGTTTTGTTGACGTAGACGATGGAATCTGGCGATGCGAAGGTTGTACCCTTATTGTTGATGGCCTCGCAAGAGTACGCTCCGCTGTGCTCCGGCTGCAAACATCGCATGTTATACTCTCATATGCTTCCTAAGGAAGGCGTGTATTACTTACTTTTAAAACGAGCAATATCCCTTGCAATGTTCATGTACCGTTAGAAAAAAATAAGTGATAGAGCCACTGAAATGGCAGTGCGCTAAACACAGACATTGTCTTGTAACTGTCAGATATTCAGAACGCAATAGCCAACAGTTTCTGACCAGGAATAATTCACCTGGGGGCTACCCAAGGGAATCGATACTTCGCAGTTACGCATGGTCCTTGACAGAAGATGCCCATTTGATTCGATCGGGTTATACATTCAGGTGTTCTCACAGCGAGCATTCGTCTTTAATGTGACGTTACAGATTCAAGCGTCATATCAGTGGGGGAGCAGAACCGTTATGAAGAGGTTAAGGAAAGTTGTAACGTAATGCTTCAAATCGAATCATGAGAAGCACCATTACCGATTTTACACCTCGAAACATTCCCAACTGGGCTAGCTCGATGAAAAACGACTTTATTGATATACCTGCATATTGTAACAGGTGAGGACTCCGATTCCTCGGTCGCTGGTAGATGTGCAGTTCTGTGGTACATGACCCCAGTTCAGTCGCCATGATATTAGAGGAGTGGGGACACCAACAGCTTCGCAGACCAGGGTGAGAGTGTCGCCGGGGTTCAGTCGCAGGTTTGATGGTTGAGGAGGCTTTGTTACGTGGACCGGTGCTGTTACAGAGATAGTAAATTTCACCACATTATAATTAAAGACTTAGTAATGTCTTTCAAACAAAAGTAAAAAAAGGAAATTGGTAAAACCACGCAAATCGAATAGATTTTAATTACATTCACAACACAGGTTTTACGGTTATAGCAAGTATTCTCAGGCTGCACTTAAAAGAAGAAGAATTAAATCGTTATATTAACACAACACATTTAATGAAAATTAAATTGCTTCTAAAGCTGACGCATGAATGTAAGTATGATTACTATCTGAGAATATTTCTGTTGTGTCCTAAACTTCATAATATGGATCGCTGAAACTTAGTTGATACAAGGTTATAAACTGAGGGGCGACAATTTTTGCGGAGTATTCTAAACACCCAACTTTAGTCAAACTTACCACAGCCAATTTCGTCGGATCCATCCAAGCAGTCGCTTTGTCCATCACAGTGGAAGCTCTTGGGCACGCATTGACCACCGGAGCTACATCTGAACTCTACAGGCAGACATTCGCCAGGAGCAACGACGGAGGGTCCGCAGTTCTTCTCATCAGAGTTGTCGCCACAGTCGTCTTCGTAATCACACAGCCAAGTCTTCAGCACACATTTGCGATTCGCGCATTGGAACTGATTTGGCTCGCACATGCCGTTTTGATCTGAAAGTTGACACGATTGATTTCTTTGACCAAAATTGAATGGACCCTTATCTACCTCACCAATACGGATTCATAGAGTTCAGTAGAAAAATCTTTTGATTTAGATTAGTATAAAGTAAAGTCAAAGTTTTTAGAAGTTTCCAATACTTTGGATTGTCCCACAAAAATGAGTAGGCCCTTGGACCTAGCAAATTAAAATGCACAGAGAAGAAAGAGGGAGTTTTGACAAATGTGTCCTTATTATTGAAAGTCCACACAGACAAAAAGCTCTGGCAAATCTCATGGGTAGTTTCTTTCGTTGGAGCGATCAGTGAGGCAGTTGACGCGCCCGTCGCAGCATTTACTGCGCTTAACACAATGCCAGGGTAAATGAGGTAGGTCATTGACTTTACAAGCAACAGAAGAGAAGAAGAAACTTACTGCAGTTGTCCTCGTCAGATCCGTCAGAGCAGTCCCTATTGCCGTCACATACAGCTGATTTTGCGATGCACTGTCCGTTACCGCAAGTAGCTTGCCAGGCTGCGCATGCGCCAAAGGATGGAGACTGGGCAGGGGGAGCTGGAAGAACAGAAAAGTATAGTACTTACGCAAAATATTTACTTTACTTAAATAAACAATGGACAATGGATTCCATGTAAGTATAAGTATTCAAAAATAAATTGATTTTTTGTCTTTATGAGAATAAAGCTCTTTAAACTAAATTGAAATTGTTTTTACTCAAAAATCAAAGTAAGTAGGTACTTACTGACTCTATCTTTATCCTATTTATAGTGTTGTTACTGTAACTTGTACCCATTATTTTAATTAATCTTGCCAATTTTGAGAAAATAACAGGGATACTTACGACTACTATCGACAGTAAGTTGGACTCTCAGTTCAGAACCAGGATAGCCAAGATATCTGGGTGCTTGACAAATGTAAGTTCCACCATCCGCCATCTATAAAACAAATTTTACTTAACATAGGCACATAATAAAGTGTAAAACTAAAATACACTACCTATTCATCAAATTCTTTATTACATCAAAACGCTACATCGAAACATGTCATCTCAAATAGCAATATTGCTTTTGAACATGAGCTGGCATTACGCAGTTACTTTTATATCCGGCTCGAAGGACCATGTCGTACACAGATGTTGATGCGCTGGTGTGTAGAGGATGGTAAAAAGAATACGGCAACTTTGAATTGACCACGTTATATTTTTTAATTCATCATCATCAATTTAAGAGCTACGCTCTTGTCGGTGCAGCATTTACCATGCTACTTTTTATTTTTTGCTGCTTTTTTTTAATTGGAGAACATAATACTGGACATACGTTCAGTCGATTGTAGACGAATAATATATTTAAGTACTATAAAAAGTAAAAAATATAATTTGTTGGATGTTGCCAGCATTTTAATGTCAAATTGCAATATTGCTTTTTAGATGAATCGCTTCAATGTCGCCTTTTTGATTCCCTAGGAATAAGTCTCCTGGGTAACTTACAGACACTTGGATCATTTCTAAGCGTCCGTTTCTGTCGGTGGAGCCAGGTTTCAGGGGTCGTCCTCCTTCGCGGACCCAGCGGACTGGCGCTCGCAAGGGGCCCTCGTCACGACATTGGAACACCACATCGCCACCTATAACAACCCCACATAAGACCCACGAAGACGCAAAGTGCGTCAAACCCGACGTGGAGTTAATGATTCGAAGTCTGTTGCAAACTGTTTTACTTTAAGTAATGCCCGAAGTAGGTAGAGATATAAAGTTAATACATCCAATCCTTGCCAACTACGTTTAAGTCTCATGTTTTTGCGAGCTTATTGCTTATTGAGCATAATTACTGGAAAGAAATCAGTATCTTCTATCGTGTGTTCGAATGTGATTAGCAAAACCGACCTACGTTTTGAAAACCCAACCACATTGGGTACAGAACTGGTGCTGATTCCAGTAGACACCATCTTAATATTATAAGTTAAATTATACCTGTCATTTTCTTATTCGCCGAAAAGGAAAGGGACGGGTAATCGACATGCATACAATTTATGGAACACACGTAAAGTTTAGGCAGGAATTTTAAAATGCCTCCCAAAATATTGTATTGGTTAATAATTAGACAGAATTAAGTTGACAGCACACGTCAAACGGGTTTCATACCAGCAAGATGTCTATTTTATTCGCCCGGGTTATTAATTTCTTTTAAAATTGTGACAGTTGTCAATCATTCGTCCCTTTCCCTTTCGGCGGATAAGAAAATGACGGGTATAACTTATAATTAGGAGGTGCCTGTAGGGACCACTGTCGAATTAAGTTATATGTGTAATTATAGCAGGAGGAATTAGAGCACTGGGAGAACCTTGCTGGCTTAAGACCTGGAAGACTAAGGTCGAAGAGTGTCGTTTAAAGGACGAAAAACGCCACAGACCTAAGATCGTTCCAAGTCCTCCTATAATAGGCTAGTTTCCAACTAGTCAAATCAATTACTTTTTACTAAACGTCAAAAAACGAAATTACTTTGAAACTTGTACGAAAAAGCAAACTGTGACGTCATTGAAAATCGTGACAAAATGTCGCAATTAATATTAAATTTTTCTTTATTAAAAGTCATAAAATAAGTTAAACAGAAAAAAGAAAACGTTATTTTGTCACCCTTAGGTCTGTCTTTATTTAGTAATCAGAATTTTATAATTTATCTTTGACTTAGGGAACTACCTACGGCACAGTTGGAACAGACTTCTATCATCGACAAAATGCAGCATTCAATATTAGAATTTGTTTACCATGATGACGTGTATGAGTCTACATAATGACCATTTCAATCAATGATTATGATGACCATTTTCTTAATGTAATTGACAATGACAAGTGCTATTTTTATTAAACATGTAAAACAGTACATGATTGTATGAACTACCTGCTAAATGCGAATTCGGTTTCACCGGGATACAATTTTTGCCCCATAGCCATATCTCATTAGGAAACTATGGTGGCGCCAACAAAATGTATGCAGTTGTATTAACACGTTCAACGCCACGCGACCCTCAGGCAAAATCATGATTTGAATTTTTTGTCAATGTTTTATTATAGTCGTAATCGTTGAGACATATGTTTATTTGCACTAATAATTAAAAGCTATGGATAATTTGCGAGAAAAAAAAATCAAAATTGATAACGTGGCACGCAGGTGATCTGCGCTAAGCTTTTTGCGTGGCGTTGAATGTGTTAAGGGTACCTACCACATTAGTTTCTGCAGATTTGCTGCCGGCAACCGATTAACGAATGAATTGTCGCTGTTGGCACGACTATGGTGTACTAATGAGATAGGGGCATCAGGGAAATGCAGATCTTCATGCATTCTTCGCCACTAAGTCCCGTACTGACGAATACTTTTGAATCAGCTTAAATCGTGCTAATTTAAAACTGTTACTTTATGTTTTCTTTTTTCTACACTGTGGTAACATGCGTCCATGGTGTTGCTTTATTCTATGTTAAGTCGATAAACATTATGTGCTTCTGAAGTGTACCATATTTATGTGCTTTCAAAATTAACGTGTCAATCTTAAGACTAAAAACCAATTAAGTATGTATAAACGTAATGTAGTGTTACAGTTAATAATATTAGAATAAATTATCTATCAAAAATTTCATTAAAATAAACCCAGTTTTAGATAGTTAACGTCTTTAAAAAACTCAAACCTATTAATTGTAATAAGTACATCATGCAATGGAATTATCGTAAAAAAGATGGAACAAAATATTGCGTCACACTTTCATGGAGCTAAAGTGAAATATAAGTACATTAATTATAAAATTAAATAATGTAATGTAAAATAAAATGATAATTATCAAATCATATATGTGTGTAGTAGTGATGTAACGAATGTGGGATTTTTCACATTCGCGAATGCGAATGCGATTGCGAATAATTATCTTCAACATTCGCGAATGCGAATACGAATGCGAATATTTTAAAATGTCAAAAAAGCGCGCTTAAAATGTTTGATAGGTTTGACGTTTCGTATAAGTTTCACTTGTCACGGAATTACCAATAATTTTGAACGAAAAATGATTGTATTGAAAGCAGAAGTATTCAACGATGGGCGACATACAGGAGAAAATATAGCGGCAAAGTTAGAAACTATGTTGTCATCGTGGGGAATTCCCAAAGAAAACGTATTATGTATTGTAAGAGATGGTGGCACTAACATGAAAAAAGGTATTTCTTTATTGAGCATTAAAAACATTGATTGTTCATCGCACCAAATCCAACTTGTTGTTAAAGAAGGGCTTAAGTCACAAGAATCAATCATTGCAGCCATTAACAAATGTAAAAAGAAAGCGACACATTTTCACCACTCTAATGTAGCTCAAGATGAACTTTCGCTAAAACATTCGCTAAGTATTCGCATAAATTTTGCGAATGCGAATGCGAATGCGAATATTCAAAAATTTGCGGATATTCGCGAATGCGAATGCGAATGCGAATATTCGTTACATCACTAGTGTGTAGGTAGTTGCCGTGTTATTCGTATGATGGTAAATGTAAAACCCATGTTTCAATCTGTAAAAGTTCATGTTATGGAAACCACAATGCTTTGTACCCAAATTATTTTATTTTAGGCACACAAACTCACCGGCTTGGACTGTACCACCACCATGAAAGAAACAACAAAGAAGATTATTACATGTGCGCAGACTATGTTGATATATGACCTATATACACTACGATACAATCGTATGATAATTATATTAAGTAAATACTTCTCATCAAAAAATCGAATAATACGCATCGAAATTTATGTTACGCAACGATTATTAAAAATAATAAAAAAGGCTACTAAAAAGTTTTTAATTCTAACTGCCTATTATTGTTCCAAATTCAAAATTAAAATTCAATTTAAACTCATGTTCTGTTGAAAAAGCAATTGACGTGATTCGTTTCTTTGATGATAAGCTTTATTTATTTAGTACCTACGTATCCGAGGAAAGCGTTTATTTGTTAAAATCTGCGCGACCACCACCACAAGAGGAAACAAATAGTTAAAATGCGTGTGCATTAGAGCGCAATTAGAACGGACGGAACATCAGAATAGGGTAGTTTCCAACTAGTCAAATCAGCGACTTTTTACTAAACGTCAAAACACGATATATTATTACAATGGATTTTGTATGAAAAAGCAACCTGTGACGTCATAGAAAAACGTGACAAAATGTCGCACTTATTATTGTATTTTTCTTTATTAAAATTAAAAATAAGTTAAATAGAAGAAAAGAAACCGTTTCTTGTCACTTTAGATCAGTCTTTATTTAGTAATCACATAATTTATCTTTGACCTAAGAAACTACCCGATTGCATTGATTCTAGATCTGTGTTGACTAGATCGGGCAATAAACTCCAGATGTTGCATAATGTTTTTGCCATTCGTAAATACTGACGCTCCATAGGAAGTTTTCGCATTACAACCAATCCAAGTCCGCAAATGTCGGATAGTAGAAAAATATAATTTTCATTACGTAGTAATTAATCATGGATATATAGTCAAAGGTACATTTTTACATTTTTGAATCTACGCCATTTTGCAAGATGTTATGGCTGAGAAGTAATCACAAAAAAATGTTTTGATAAAAAAGTAAAAACATTACAAGTTATGCAATAACTAGAGAAACACATTGACATTACCAGGTATTTTTATCATTTAGGTAATCTGATTTGATTATATTTTACTATTATAATTTCAGTTTTCTTTACATTTACATAAGGTACGCTTAACGTGAATTTTAAATTTATTTTATGTCAAAAAATCAAAATTTCCCCTGGTATTTTATTGTAAAATGGCACACATAATCCTAAAAAAGACGTATTTAATTTACGGGTTCTACGGCCACTTCAGATTCGGATCGGAATTGTAGTGTGAAATCACCCTTACGGTCCTTTCTCTGAGATTCCACTCTAATGAACGCGCAGAAAATAATTTTATACGCGATGAAAAAAGAACATCTTATACTTAATTTTAATATAATGAGGGATTTTCTTTTTATTTTTATCTTAGCTGCTGAACTGACGTTACCGCATGAAACGGAACGTTTTATTATTTGTTTTTCTTTTCGAAATGAAATAAACAAATAATGAAGAAATAAAATATAATCTTACATAATGTCCCTAGAGAATGAAAATAAGAAGTCTTTGCCTTTTTTATTTATTTCCTAAATTAAATAAAAGTTTTTTTTTCTATTTTAGCAATGGCCCAGTAACATAAATGATAAGCGCCATCTAACGAGGTTTTGAGAACTATTTTTATATTTTTATTCTAAAAAAGAAAACCTCCCATTTATATTTGGGCTATTATTTTATTTTGGGTCCCATAACCTGTCTCTCACGTTCAAACACGATTTTTATAAAGCAAACAATTATTTTTTAAATAATTACACTATTGGTACATTACTGATGTTATACTCGTGCTTTTATATTCCACGTTTTTATCAAAATTATTTGAATTTAACCAAAAACACGGTAACTAAGTTGTACTTTTGAGTAACGCAGTTGTTTCCCTACAAAATTCCACTGTCCCTCTCATATATTTACTCCATATAAACACACATTACTTAAAAACTCTTCAAGACGCTATTAAAATGTAATATTTGCGGTAATAACACGTAATTTAATCTTTACTTTAACAATAATAATTATTATTTTCCTTTATCAGTTTTTAATTATTCCAAAATATTTATTGTGTCCCCGCGGCAAACCGAAAAATTACGAACACTATGTTACCATACGAAACTGAGTCTTAAAATTAGAATTTTGTATGCATTTGCGCCAAAAGTCGTATAACATATAATCAAATATTATTGGGGAGCGGGGGGAGTGCGTGGCTTTGAAATTCGCCGAGTCAGTCGCGAGGACGCCGGCAGGATAGGTGCGTGTATTAATTGGGAGACCGCTGAGTGACCGCTGTGATAGGTGAGTTTTTTGAATATTGAATAATCTTTTACGTTATATCTTTAAAAAAAGGAGCAAATATTTATTGTACCCGATCTGTTTTATAAAATGAATTACCATATGAGTGTTATTTTAGAATACACGTGGTTTCTACAACTGAGTTACCGATGCACTGCGTTACTGCGAAATGTAACGCAGTTGTAGCCATCGTAACGCAGTGGAAATACTCAAAGATTTTGCTCAATATTTACAAATTTAATAGTTAAATAATAGTTTAATTTATAATTATTTCGTTACAGAGTGTCGAGTTTATCGTCCACAAGTCCCTAGTCAACAACGTGTTGACCATCGGTAGTGTTTCGAGCAGGGTAGCATGCCTGATACTCAGAATATCATCTCGATATTCGCTGACTGTCATCCAGGTATACGCTCCGACCTCGGGACACCACGATGACGAAGTGGAGACTATGTATGAGGAGATTTCTAAAGCCATGCATAGCCATAAAAGCCACTACACGATTGTGATGGGGGACTTTAATGCACAATTGGGGAAGCGGTGCGGTAACGAGCTGAGAGTAGGGCAATTTGGATTTGGGGTTCGGAACACCAGAGGCCGGATGCTGGCGCACTTTATGGATAAGAAGAACCTCTATATGATGAACTCCTTCTTCAGAAAGCCCGCACCCGCAAATGGACCTGAATAAGTCCCAGTGGAAATTATAAAAACGAGATCGATTTTATCATGTCGACGAAAAAGCACATATTCAATCATGTCTCTGTGATCAATGCCGTTAAGACGGAAAGCGAACGAACGGGTTTCCGAAAAGGCTTTAGCACCATAGACCACATCCATACGATGCGGCAGGTTATACAGAAGACCGAAGAGTATAATCTGCCACTTTGCTTGGCGTTTGTGGACTATGAGAAAGCCTTTGATTCGATCGAGACCTGGGCGGTGTTGCAGTCTCTTCAGAGGTGCCAAGTGGACCATAGGTACATCGAAGTGCTAAGGGACCTCTACCAAAATGACACTATGTCAGTTCGAGAACAGAACCAGAGCTCTAATCCGATCCAACTGCAGCGAGGAGTGAGACAGGGAGATGGTATCTCTCCGAAACTGTTCACTGCTGCATTGGAGGATATTTTTAAGCTTCTGGACTGGAAAGGATTTGGCATCAACATCAACGGCGAGTACCTGACGCACCTTCGATTTGCCGATGATATAGTCCTAATGGCTGAGACCCTGGAAGACCTGAACACCATGCTCGAGCATCTCAGTAACGCATCCCAATGAGTGGGTCTTAGCACGAACATGGCAAAGACAAAAATTATGTCCAATGACCATGTCGCACCCACTCCAGTTCAGGTTGGGAACGTTACACTCGAAGTTGTAGACCAGTACATTTACCTAGGACAAATAATCCAGTTAGGTAAGTCCAACTTCGAGAAAGAGATCTCTCGTCGGATCCAACTCGGATGGGCAGCGTTCGGGAAGCTGCGGAATATCTTCTCGTCCAAAATACCTCAGTGTCTCAAGAGGAAAGTCTTTGACCAGTGCGTGTTGCCAGTGATGATCTACGGCAGTGAGACGTGGCCGCTTACTATGGGTCTCGTGAGGAGGCTCGGTGTCGCTCAGCGGGCAATGGAGAGAGCTATGCTCGGTATTTCCCTGCTCGATCAAATCAGAAATGAGGAGATCCGCAGGAGAACTAAAGTCACCGACATAGCTCGGCGAATTGCAAAGCTGAAGTGACAGTGGGCAGGACACATAGCGAGGGAAACCGATGGCCGCTGGGGCGGAAAGGTTCTAGAATGGCGACCACGTGTCGGACGACGCTCAGTATAGGCCCGCTACAAAGTGGACCGACGATCTGGTGAAGGTCGCGGAAAGCCGCTGGATGCGGGCAGCGCAGGACCGATCGTCGTGGAGATCCTTGGGGGAGGCTATGCCCAGCAGTGGGCGTCGTAAGGCTGATGAATCGTCATCAGCCTGTATGTATGACATACATACATAAACTCATGCCTATTTCCCACCGGGGTAAGCAGAGACTATAGAATTCCATTTGCTGAAAACGAATTGAATGAATTTGATGTCCCATTAAATATATTTGACTCAGACAGAAACTAATGTATGTTTAATATTGTTTTTTTGAGAAGTTTTGATTTTATTTTATTCTAAGAGAGTTTTGTTTAATTTGTTATGGTTTCAATTTAATTGTATTCTGTTTTTAATTGTTTTCAGTAAGTTAAACACCATAGATGCGGAAAGTTTACCATTATGTTACTTACTAAACTACTGCGTTACTTTTTTGTCCCCCATTTTTATGGAGACATTTTCAGACTTAGAACTAAAACTACCTAAGTATATTTTAAAATTTTTGACTTTTATTGATTATTTTTAATATATAAATGACCTCCATAAATAAAATGCTTGAACTGCTATTGTTTTCTATTTTATTAAAAAAGTTTATCTCATAAAATCAAAATTAGGTAACGAAGTGGTAAACCGAACCATAAAAAGATGTATTAGACTGAAATGTTTCGTGATTTAATAATATAACTTCAAAAATCTTTTATCTTAATTTAAAAAAAAAAGGTTTGAATTTAATGTGAACGTTCTCAATAATAAAACTACATAATGTAACAAAGTAACACAGTTGTTGTTTTTCTGCACCCTCCCTAGTATAAATATAAAAATAAGTGAAAAATAATTGGTAAACATCGCTGCAAATTCCTGTAAAATGTAATTCAAATATTAATATTCTTATAATAGTAAGAAATATTAACAAACAATAGCATAAATAAAAAAAAATTTTTTTGGCGAATAAGTTAACCATGGCACCCAGAATAAAATAATAGCCCATTTACTAAACAAATTATGAAATAATCGTAGATAGTATTAAAACCAGAGACATAAGCTTACCTCCGTTTTAGCCTTTGTCGTAATGAGATTGTACAAATATAGGTGTTAATTTAGTTATCCATACATACACACATAAGATCACGCCTGTTTCCCGTTGGGGTAGGCAGAGACCACAGAACTCTACTTACTAAGATCCTGACACACCACTTTCGCTTCCACTTTCATCAAAGTGTCCATGTACTTATTGTACTTACATACAAAAAGCTACCACTAGTCTTAGACATTGTCAATTATTATTATAAGTAGCTTAACACCCTTTTAGCATTGGTTGAACCAACTTACAATAATATCCAATTTAAAAATAATACAATAATGAAAACTTTACAATAATAAACTGGGGAGTTAAAAACGCCACATCAAAGCACTTGATCTAGAAAAGCAATATTGCTATTTGACATTTGCGCATATTAAAAGTAAGCGCGCAATGCACACAAGTCAAATAGCAATATTGCTTTCTAGATGAATTGCTTCGATGTGGCGGTTTTAACCACCCTGTTCAGTAGATTGCTCAAAGATAGGTTGTACCTGGTTATAGTGACAGGCAAAATAATCAAGTCTATATCAACAAATAGCACCATTATAATCTACAGTGGATCGGTACCATAGAGTAACCAGTAGACAGGTACATAAGTATGTTTTCAAAAATAAGACTCCATTTTTTTGTAGTAGGGCGTATAGTTAGATCTAGTAAAAAAGAAGAAACTTGACTTACCGTTTCTAACCGATTGAGCATCCGGGTATGTCTGTAGTTTTAAAGCAACTGGACCTGCAAATATATTAGTATTAGTAAATTATTATTATTAAGTAAGTACAGTCATGAGCAATATCATGTACCCACTTTAGAACCCTGTCGCACCGTCACATTTGACATTTAATGAGGCTTACGGTTCAATTTGTCAATAAAGTTAATGTGACATGGTTTCAAAGTGTATACATATTAGTACTCGTGGCCGTACTAAGAAAAACATTACAATGTTTCACAAGTTATATTTATTCGTCAACAAAAAAAAAGCAGAAATGTTTTGTTACTTTATCTTTTATTAAATTTTAGTTGTCTATTTATTCACGCTACCACCTGTAAGTGTCTGTTTTTTTATATAATCGCTAAATATTTTTTTATTAAAACTCAAAACATTAATTTACAAAGCAATATCGTTTTATGTACAACATTTACAAGTTATCAAAAGCACGTCTTTAGAAACGCATTATCGCATCAGACGTAATTATAAGACACAACAGCGCGGACGGCACGGGTTTCAAATTACATCGAGGGTTTTGACCAATAGGCGCAGCGAATGTTATCTACGTGGATAAACGTCTCACGGCTATTGGACGAAACCTTCGATATGATTGCCGCGGAACAGGTGCCGCGGGTGAAGAAGACGACAGTAAGGATTATTACGATTAATATTATTATATATTATTATTTAGATATTAATTAAAAACTGTTACAATGACAGAAGACGAACGACGCAACATTCACGATAGAAACATAAAAGGTATAGAATACACGGTGATGCTCGACGTGTAGTTTAGTTAGTCTAGTGCAGACTAGAATCCTGTACAGTGATTAGATTATAATCTAGTCTAGTGACCTGTGTGACTACTGGACTAAATTGTGACGACAGATTTGTAATGTATTGTATAGAGGTCGTTGATAGGTTAGACATTATTTGTTTTGACATATCAAATCAAAGTAAACTTGATATTATAAATCGAGTCAGAAATAAAGAGGAAATTATACAATATTAAACACTTAAAATCGTTGATTATATCGAGATCCGAGAAGAACGCTAGATCAGTTTAGGTTTGCATACTTAAAAAGTTAAATAAAGAATAAATACTTTTTCACCGTGTATTCTGAACCTTACTGTTAGCTATTAAACATGAAGTAAAATGAATTAGGTAGATAAACAAGTGAGCAAATCTAATGAAAAGAATTCAAATGCAACTTTTTGTATTATAAAGTTTCAAAAACCGATGCAACTAATTTTCTTCTTCTTCAACTTTTTGTCACCCAATGCCGAGTGATGGTCTACTTGTACGACATTAACGTCTGTATTTAAACTACCAGCCAGTTTAATTGCAGTTGAATTGCAGTCGGTTTACAGTTTCAAAGTCAAATCCATCAAGTCAAATACAGTCTATAAAACCCCTTTTACGAATAAAGTAAATGACAATGCAATTTTGAATTCCTTTCAGCGATTCTCTCTAGCCTGTCCTTCATTAGTTAAACTCGCACGTAAAGTTTGACATTTTAGTGTTGTTATAAGTTTCATTACAATTAGTGTTCATTGCACCGAAGTGTTAATGGTAGCTTGTGGTAGCTAGTGGTAGCTTATGGTAGCTTCGTTCTTACTGCCAGGGGGACAATCGAACTCATCGCTGCTGTCGTAGGGACAGTCGACATGGCCATCGCATCGACGGAATGAGTCGATACACGGTCCGTTCTCGCAACGCCATTGATTTCTGGTGCATCGATCTGGTGCCGAACATTGATGTTAGAGGAAGACCAGACAACGATCCTCGAGATTAACAACGACCACGTATTTTAAGTGTTAGGTTGCCAATGGGCGTACCCAGAGGAGTCAGTCACATTTTTTGCCTAACTTTCTGGTTTACTTTTCTATTGTAGCCCTTAAGGACAATCCAATTCAAACAACTGTAGAAAAAGTTACAGCCACCTTAAAATAACATTTGTATATGACATCTATAAATTGCCTTTGTTAAAACTAGATTTTCGGTTAACGTTCTAACCTAACCGATTTTGTAACGAAGCTAATCTAACTTATTACAGGTATATTTTTTAGTTACATTTTTACAAGTGCCTTTAGCGAAAACAACCTAGTTGTAACTTGGAAAAACGCGTTTTAATTAAAAACGGGTTTTAACTGAACACTTTTTTATATTTTGATCCATGGTCCAAACGCACTCGGCGCCTTTATCTTGTAATATTGTAAAACCTGATTGGGTGCAATGAAGTTTGTTCACAATGAGGAACTTTACAGGCCACGTTCCCTAATAGAAATATAGATGGCGCTGTCATGAGCAATATAATGTACCCACTTTAGGACTCTGTCGCACTAACATATTTGACATTTAGTGAGACTTACAGATCAATTTGTCAAAAAAGTTAATGTGACATGGTACCAAAGTGTGTACATATTAATGCTCGTGACCGTACACTTGGTATTAGAACCAGCCACCTCTTCTTCTTCCCCCCATTTTTGTTCTGATCAAAATAACGAGACGCATTATAATTTTATCCTGACGTGACTTATTGTAGATCTGCCGCAGATGGCATTAAGTACTTGGCCGGACAAACGGGGAAAGAAGCTATATAGGTAACAACAAAATTCTATACAAATCAGATTCCAATATCAAACAACATTTACTTTTATATAAGCCTCTACCATTGAATAATTCTGTACATTGCTCGTCTTGGCGGGGGCACTCCCGTGCCCCCAGATCCGAGCAATAAGAAAATGGGTAGTTATCCCATTAGAGTTATACAGCGCCATCTAT
Organism: Pectinophora gossypiella; assembly: GCF_024362695.1. Classification (NCBI taxonomy): domain Eukaryota; kingdom Metazoa; phylum Arthropoda; class Insecta; order Lepidoptera; family Gelechiidae; genus Pectinophora; species Pectinophora gossypiella. The sequence continues at coordinate 2,750,722 of NC_065433.1, read as the reverse complement.
TTTTTTTTAGAAACATGGTTTGGAAAGTCCCTTATTTCGTAGCTAGGCGCAGGTAGATTATTCATACATACACTTTATTGTTATTTTACTGGCTAGTTCATTTTTTTAATTTATAATGTCACTAGATTTATTATAAACTAACGGTGCTTACAATTTTAGGTGAACCTATAGATGGGTCCCACGTAATTACCATTAAAAACAAATTGTACTGAATCTTACCTCTGTTATCTGGCGGAGGAGGCGGTGGTCTTGGGTAGGTCGGGAAAGGAGTGGTGGTATAGTAGTCGTAGGGTGGCCTAGTTGGTCTAGCAGTTGGGGGCGGGTAGGACGGCTGGTAGGGGGGCTGGTAGGGTGTGGTGGTGTACCACGGCCTGGTGGTAGGGCACCCGTTTTCGTCAGACCCGTCGTCACACTGAGGCACTCCATCACAGTAGCCGGCACCATTGATACATTGACCAGACACACACTGGAAATCCTCGCTGCTGCAGTCACGAACCACATCTGCCATTTCAAATAAATATATTAAGCACTAATATGTTGCATTTCTGGAAAGACTTCCATTGGAGTAATGTTGGTAGTACGGAAACCTGTACAGGACAGTCCAACAGCTATTCATGACTTTCTTTTTTTTCTGGATGAAACTAGATATTTGGTCGGAGGAAAGTTGTCTTTTCACAGTCAAACAGTGATCATAAATAGTTTTACCAACATGAGGGTCAAGGGAAATCTTTCATTAAATACAGATTGAGATTTGATGACTTAATTTGGCAGTTTGAAAACAGAATATTATTTAAAATAAATTGTTGACGCGAACTGACTTCGATAACGGAAAATAGTAATGGGAAATGTGTCATAGTTTTTAAAGTAACGGCTTTCTATATCTAACTTTCTTATATGTATATATAAAAAAATATTTATTTCCTGATAAGTGGTTCTCAATTACGTTCTTTGCCCCATCAAAGAATAAATTTTGCGTATCCTTTATAGAAGTGTGGTTCTCTAAGATACTGTCAACTGGAATTTAGTATGTGGCGTATGGTCACGAGCATCAAAATGTATGTATGCACTTTGGTGCCATGTCACATTATTTTTTTGACAAATTGAACTGTAAGTTTCACTAAATGTCAAATATGTTGGTGCGATAGAGTCCTAAAGTGGGTACATTATATTGCTCATGACTGTACATGAAATCAACACCAGCGCTCGCGGCGGCATGAGCTGAAACTACTTTTAATCCGTTTTCTTTGCAGACGAAGACAAGAGTCTGTCTTGCTTTTAAAAATCGCATAGCCGAAATGGCAAAAGTCTAAGCCAAGCAAAAATAACTCTAGTATGGCAAAGGACAATCTGCGAACCCCTTCAAGCAACTTCAAGTATTCTTCAAGTATCGGGTAATCAGCTTGCAATATTCTAACCAAACTAGAGTGTTTTGTTTTTATAGAATAGAATAGAAATTGTATAATTAAAAGGACGTCACATACAAAAACAAGACGATAACATCACTTAAAATCTCCACAAAACAATTACAAAAAAGGAAAATAGGATGTTCGTCGAAATGATCATAAGGTGGTAGTAGACGTCCTGGAATTAAAGGGCGTTACTCAGCACAAGTCGCGGCGTGAACCACGGTGCTGGTATTATGAGATTCGAACCCGGGGCCTCCGGATTGTGAGACTAATTCTTTTTTAACCACTGGAACATACCTCAATGGGTACACGTGACACTAATTGAGAATCACTCATCTACGTATTGGTTTAAAATGATTAAATAACATGCAAAAGCGATAATTTATAAATTTCAAGCTAATATACATATTTCAAATGTTGAAGAAGTACTATTCCTCTACAATAATATTCCGCAAATAAGTATTTTTTATGTAAACATTTTAATAGACTACTTATACGTTTACGTTGACTAAGACAAGTTCTAAAAACAGTTTTGAGTTAAGTAAATACTTAATTCTTACTTGCGGCAATTCGTCGCCTTACAGTCAAAAATACGTAAATGCCTTTTTGAAAAATTACATCTAGAAGTGATTTTTGTTTACAAAATCCAGCAATAGACAAGCTAGTAGTAGTAGTTTCAATTTTTGGTCACAATTTTTACCTAGTATAAAATTAATTAAAGTAAATAATAATTGCACCAGAATGACATGTGATATTTCAATAAGGCGTTTACGTGAATTTCACTATAATGCGACGATTTATAAAATTAAGTCTAGCTTTAATTACATAAATTAATGGATTTATCATCATATTTAAATGATGACGTCATTTTTTATTTAAACCTAGTAAAAGAGTAGATAACTAAGTTTCTAACCACTAGACTAAGATAGTATAAAAGTCAAGGTAAGTATACTATGGAAAAAAAGAAAGAGTGAGCTAGTGAGAAGAATTAAGAAATAAAGAAGGGTAATTACCTAATACCTAGATGACGGGTTGAGCTATGGTCAAGTTATGGTCAGTTTTAACGTGAATGCGTCTTATAATTTTCAATACTTAAAGGTTTAAATGTCTTACGTCTATTAATGTGCCTACAGTGACTAAGAGCAATTTCAAATTAGCTGACTGTTCTTGCGTATTATTTTTGAAATAGAATTCTTAGCGCCGGTTAATGTGATAGGGATGTAAAAAAACCGCAGTACTTCTATCGGTATATCTCTTAAAAGCTATTTAATGATTTGATATTACAGGTTCACACAGAGTCAGATAAAAATATGATTAAATTAACAGTCCCGTTTAAATAGGAAACGATTAAATATCCTTTGTTTCTGTAACTTTTATGGGCGTCCCTATTAGGTACACCCACTCGTCGCTAGCTATGTTTAAGGCTGCAGTCTCCGCAAAATCGAGTCGTTGCGAGTTTTAGGTGACAATTATTTTCCTTTTTTAAGCAAAATATTCTGCAACTGGAGACTGGGCCCTTAAGAGTGATATGGAGCGAGTATTTAGCCATTAACCGGGCACAAATCCCGGAAAACACGTGACATCAATTATGTATCAACTATGTTAAATATGAATTCAAACTCGTAAAGTCGAATTGTGTGGTTTAGAGCCTGAACTGGGATTGTATAAGACGTGTTCACGTTAAAAATGGGTCTAATTTCGATGGCGTATCTACGCAAGATGGCGATGACTGACTGTTTGGAGGAAATGAAAGAAATCTTGGGGCTTTACAATCCGGGTTTCGAACACGCATTCAGCATTCCGTAAAGAATGTATTAGAGTGAGGCCACACGGCGCGTTGTTGGTCAGTTGCGATGCGTGAACGGTGACGCTAGTCGTTCTACATTTCAAATCATTGCGACGTTCTGAACTCATCATCTTCATTTGCCCAAAACGTCTATTGAAGACGATTTGACGAGTCTGTGAGTCTCTGCAAGGCTGTGTCGTCTGATAAGGCAGCGGAAAACTATAACGCACGCTGCAGAATTTAATGCCGTTGCAACGACGCAACGGAGCGGCAACACCCGTGTGGCCCCCTTCAATAGTTCTAGAAGTACCGGAGTTGTAACAGTTCTGTTCATCGGAGAAGTCCACACAGTCATAGATATTGTCGCAACGTCGCGTGTGTGGGATACAGCGGCCGTCGTTGCAAGTGAATTCGGAATCGCGACAAGGCGCGGCTGGCGAGCGTAAGCCCCGCGCCATATACCATGCTGAATCATCATCAATTTCCTTTAACCCCTCATCAGTCAACAATAAAGTCACTCTTATGGCACTTGACGTGAAATTAAGTTCATTGTTCAGCTGCATAGGTTGTGTAAATCGATAATATTATATTGTAATGAACTGCATTATATTGAACACGTTTAGGTACAATGTGTTAGAAATTGAGTGACAAAGTCGATTATTATTGAAAATATTGTTATTTATTTAGTAGCGGGACAATTAGAAGTGATCTATGTGCACAAGTGCTCGTAAGAGGGTCCGAAAAGTGCAGAGAAGTGCAGATATACAGTGAAAATGGATGAGCAAAGTTCGTGTACGAGTACGTTATAAAAAATATAATAACTAAGTACTTACTCAATTATTGGATACTAGCTATTGTATCGTATTGTAAGATTTTTGGAAATACTTAACGGAAATACCGATAAATATAAAACCAAAATGGACAGGTAAAATTATATCTGTTCAAAGAACGAGATTTATCGAAGCAACTTTTTAAAACACGCATCCTTTTTTATAAGTATTTGCTGTTCCATTCACTTTATATCTGGGAGTTAGACGAAAGTGCAATAATAATTGCGCATTATTATTAATATAAGAAGTGATAAATTTTGTGTGCGAATACAGCTGCGCTAAGAGCGTGTAGGTGCTGTGCCTATCATTGAGTGGAAATGTTTCAAGCCTCGTTTTCATCAAGCAACAACAGTCGTGCAACAAGTTGCTCAATAAGTAGCCTGTTGTGTGCAAGCGGAACTTTTGTACTTTGGTATAAACACATGAAATCTAAAACTAAACCTCAAAAATGAGTGTTTTGAGTTATATCTAATCGTACTTGTTGAATATAAGAAATCTAGTAACACCGTCATTTAGTTACTGACAGGATATAATAACTAACGCGTCTAGGAAGTTCTTTGAAGTCCTTTCTCAACTGTAGAAATTAAAATTTCGGAATTGCAATAAATTCGAAACAATAGATTCTGTTCTTTGGGGCCAACTCATGGAGACGCTATGGCAAATTCACCGGCGATATCATGTACCTAACTCACTTGGTGACGCTTTGGCAACAAAGCCATGGATTGGCGTTGTAACCATGGCGTCTCGGTGAGTTACGGCTCTTACTAAAATATCGCGCAGGCAGTCCAATTAAGAAACTTTCCAGGCTACGTTCACAAAAAAAATAGATGGCAATGTTGCCTTCGTTTTACCTTCTAATTTCATGGATAACAGACATATTCATATTTAAGAAGAAGAAGAAGAAGAAAAAATATTTATTCGACATACTTATTGTTTTAACATAATTAACATAAAATAATACAGTTATGAATGTATGCCGAAACGGTTCCACCTCAGCATAATGCCATAGCCTAGACTATGACGCTGGTTTTCAGTTGAAACCGATAAGGTAATTAGGTAGCACGTTAAACAAAAAATGGACACAAAGTCTAAGCACATTTTGTAATTTTCTAATTAAGTATATTTTATCTTTGTATTTGGATATAAATGATATTTTGATCATAATAAAGAGTAGAAATATAGGTAGCAACATAATTCTATAAGTACATAATGTTATCGAATATCACCCATTACATTATATTTTTGAATTTATTTACCCGAGCAATGAGAAAATAGGTAATTATCACGTTAAATGTGTACAGCGCCATCTATATTATTTCTTGGGAAACGTAGCCTGGAAAATTCATCATTGCACTATGCTGGTTAGGATAACTCTAGCTATTGCAGTCGAACTGCAAGGTAGCTGTAACATCGCTGCTAGGATGCAAGTAACTACAAACTGACTGCAATCCAACTGCAATAAATACGTATTTGAAGGATGCGGTTTTTTTATTGTACGTTTGCCTCAGTTGGTGTTAAGTACTTGGTGAGATATGAAAAAAACTCTCGTCATATAAATACGATGAATACGAAATGTACTTTTAACTCTACTTGAACCTTTGATTTTTGGTTTCGGATTTCATGTGCAAAATGTAGATATATCACGATTTCCACGTCGTCAGTACAATGTTGCGCAACTGTTGCGTGTAGTTGCGTGATGAACACCTACTCGGCTTCAAAATACTTATTGAAGTGCCTTCATTGATAGTTTTGTTGGTGTAAATAACATTAATTATGATACTTACGGCAATTTTCTTCGTCAGAGTTATCGTTACAGTCGTCATGGCCGTCGCAGTAGAAATCGTAGTTAATGCAAGTACCATTACGGCATTGGAACTGATTTTCTAAACAGCCACCTGTAAATATAAAATAAAATAATAATTATTATAGTTATTGAGTACAAAATAGTAGAAAAAATATTTAGGGCGAGGAAAAAAAAACGTAAAGATGAGTTGCATGTTTGTCTTCTTGCCGATCAACCTGCAGGTAAATTCCTTAAGTTATCCTCTAAAAGGAATAGGCAAAACTAAAACTCAACAGACGACTATTTTAATTAAAACACATAATAACGGGTTCTTACCGCGTTTAAATGGGGATATGAGACTCCCGACCATGGCACTTGCAACAGTGTCGAAACATCGGGAGTCTCATATCCCCATTTAAACGCGGTAAGAACCCGTTATTATGTGTTTTAATTATGATAATAACCGCGTATACTTAAAACAATGTATAGACGACTATTTGTGGCCACTAATATTAAGGACAGCATAGTTGAGCCACCAACAAAATGTATGCAGTTGTATAATGGGTGCTTCACCTGGTTTCGCGACCAATTTGTTGCTGGCAACCGAAATCCGAATAATCTCCCGCTGGTGTCGCAACCATGGAGTAGTGATAGGTCTAAGTCCTAAGGTGGAAACGATCGTCTTCCCTTGTGTGGGCTGTGAGATCAATGACCGACCATATCTTCCTCCTGGTCAAAGTTACCATTTGAGCTGCTTGCTTGGCTACATGGCTCATGTAACGGCTACATTAGCCGGGACTCGGGACCGACTGCTTAGCGTGCTCTTCGAACTACGGACTGTCTAACTTTTGGACAATCGGGTGTTCAGCCGGAAAGTGACCGTTCTATAGGTAGTAGTATTCTTTATTCTATGTTTACGTGGTGCCAAAGGGGGTATGTGTGGTGCTATACTCCGCTGATTTAGTGGTGGCGTGTGCCTAATAGGATGTATATAGGTAGACGGTTTCTTTTTTATACTTACGTGGTGCAGGAGTGATGGTGTCATTGCAGCCCGTCTCGTCACTGTAGTCGGAGCATTCTGGCACGCCATTACAGCGTTGGGCGATGTTTAGACACTCTCCTGTTTCTCGGCACCTGAAAACAAACACATCACGTGTAAACCCCATTCCAAATAAAAACGATAAGTACTGTAGCTTATTTTTTTAAGGGCTGTCCTCACTAATATAGATTATAGTCCGACTATAATCGGACTTCATTTGAACTGCAAAGCAGCTGTGAAATTGTGGCTTGAATGTATTTTTTGTTGATATAACTGTAAACTGACTGCAATTCAACTGCAATAGAATACAGTTTTATTGTAGTTGGATCGCAGCTGTGCTAACTTCAAAAATAAACAAAAACTGCATCTAAGCTGAAACTTAGCAGCTGGCGTGCCGTCCATATGTAATAGCTTTTCAATATAACGCACGCGTTGCGCACTAGAGTGAATGAGAAATATGTATAACGGTCTCTCTCACACTTGTTTGACCTTCATGTCCTCATACCATGCGATATTAAGATCGCAAGCTGTACCTACTCAGCATTTATTTTCCTTTCTCATATTTATTTGCAAATCTAACTACTAAGTTCTACAAAGGATGTTTACAGACATTTCAAAATATAGATATTTTTTTTATTAATAAGAGGGTTTCAAAACGTCCATCCCTCTTTGTTCCAAAATTATAATAATTCTTAAAGATTCCGCCATAATATTCAAGACACAGGTGTACATTACATAGTATAAATCGCATAGCAGCAGCGGAGCAAACGTGACGCAAATATTATACTTAATTTAAAAAATAAAACACATTCGCAAGATGCCATTTTAAAATTCGCAAACATGTCGCTCAAAATACCTAATCCAGCTGTTAAGAAAATATTGCACATTATCTAAGTAGAAACAATGTAAAGAATAATTAACAAAAAAATACAGTCTAGCAAAGCCATAGCAAAAAAAACAGACTACATACAAGCATCATCCGTCCGACGTTTCAACTTCATAGTTTCTTCCAAAGAAAGTACAGGTAAAGCATACTTTAGTGGTTCTGACACGGTCGGTTATCGTGGTCATACGACAATTTTATGTAATTAAACTTTCAAATAGTAAAGACTGGCGTGAACATAATACAGCTCTATTTCCAACATTCATATTGGTAACCAGTCAATGTAAAATTTCAAGAAATTTTTGGTTAAATCGTTTCAAAAATATACATTTATCTAATGATGCTAATTCTAGCAGCCAAAACTTAATGTCATTGTAGCTTGCATATCTAAAAATGGAGCCATCCTTCACTTACGATGAGTGGAAACAGGAGTTAGTTTTAAAACTGCCAAACTAAATAAAATCTCGGACAGCCAGATTTTGCACGTCTTACGAGTAGCACCGAAAAGTTTATTGGGTTATTCTGATAATAAAGTCAGTTACCAAAAATGAGTATGGCAAATTGACGCTTATATCTAGTACAGCCAGTAGAGGCAAGAATGTTTGATAGTCATAATTGACTTGGTGTTTTACCTAAAGTCGGTGGGGCCGTCGCAGCCGTCGCAGTCGAGTTCATCACTGCCATCGGGGCAGTCGCTGACTCCGTTACAGATCAGCACGTCCTCCAGGCATCTGCCATTGCACTCGTGGTTGCACTCTTTAAAGACAATACAACTCAGTTACACCACACAATAGATAAACAATAATAAGTACTGTAGAGGGGATTTGATGAGGCAAATCTCATCAAATAGGACAAACCCTATCCTAGTAACGCAAGAGAAGTATCAAAACATCAGGTGACTTTCAATACGTTTAAAGGTGTTGGGACCCTCGGCTCGGCGACAATAGATGGCGTAAGTGTAGCTATGCCATTCGGTATTCGGTAATCGAAATTATGATTTTTGTCATAGATAAACTAAGTTAAATCAGCTCTACACCTTTTTGCCACTACTTGAAAGTCTCGAGAACCTACAAACAATAAAAAAATATTATAAATCCTTCCTATTTTCTTCTGGTTTACTCTGGGTCTGAAGTTATTGTGAACGTCCTACTTAAATGTTATTTTTATTGCTTATTATTAGAATCTATATATAAAAAAATCTTTTGTTCAGGTTTATTTGTAACAAAAAGAGGATGTAACAAGTGACACAAATTATAGAATCTTCTTATTAGAATCTAATACAATGTCGATACCGCGTTCTAATAGATTACTTTCGCCATCTATTGGCGTGTCGCTCGTACTATTTTATTTAGTTGTGTTACAGTACTAAATAAAACTTAGACAGGCACAAGCTGGAGCCACATAATATGTATTTCCCAATCCGATTACCGAATTCGTATCACCGACGCGTATCTATTCTAGAGTGGACGCGGCCATGACGTATGGTCTCAAAACATTGCCTTAACTCCTCTATGACACGGACCTTTCATTTTGGAGTAGACAAAAGCGAATCCTGCACAAGCTCCGTGCAAAGCAAAAACAAAACGGTGTAAAAGCAGAAGAAACGTTACGATGATACGAAACGGAGATACGATACGCCACAACACAAATGTATTATACGTAGACCCAGCTTTACTAACATATTGGATGGAATGTGTAGGCACCACTGTCGAGTGTTCCTAAATTTTGACAGTTCTCCATACTGTCCAGCTAAAATTCGAGATAAATTGCTATAAAATGTTGCAACGTGGCGTGTATTCCGTCTGACGGATGAGTTACAACAAAGAAAGTAGCCATCAGTTAGAAAAAAGCAGTTTTGATTGAAAAAAATTCTAAGTTTTCTTCTTTCCGATCTTTTGGGATTCTGCAGTTAAACGCTGCGCAAAGGGTTATAGTGTAAAAATATAACCAAAGCAATATGTTTGTTTACTCAAATAGTATGGGGAACTGTCAAAATTAAAGAACACTCAAATCAAACTTAAGACACAGATAAATAGACAGTTTTTATATCCTTATGATGATGGGGTTCTGTTGAGCAATATGGTTGACAATGGTGCTAATTCCTGTAAATACCATCTAATTTTATTCAAATTCAAATGTATTTATTGCCTTTCCTTTTCGACGGATATGAAACTGACGGATATAACTTAAAATAAAATTAGGCGGTGTCTGCAGGAATCGGGGCCAATGTTGACATGTTCCAAAAAATTGCAACCATTGATCAGTGGTGCCAATTATGTACGTCAAAACTTTTTTTTAGTTTGACAGCTCTAAAAAAGAATAGCTCCATCCATCCTTCAGTTACTAAAAAGTGTATGAAGGAGATAGAACTAGATAGAGGACAAGTCATGTCAAAAAAAAATAACCTAAAAAAACAAGTTTTGTCCGCCAAAATCAGAAATATTATCAAAATATGACCTAATTCGCCAATTGTCAAATTAATTAAAAATCCACACGAAAACGGTACGAGACAGCTTATTAATCAAAAGGTCACACAGGAACATTCGCAAAAGCAATATTTCGCATAATTTAATAAATTCGCATTTTCATGAGTATAATACCTACTAAATACTTACTACGCACTGAAATCATTACTATTAGTGTGTAGAATTTCGACAATATTACTTAATAATTTTAAACTAAAATAAAAAGCTAAGGAACTTTATTAATTTACATATTACTTATTTTATATTATGCACTTTTTGTTTAATTACATGGACAACGAGAGCGGATCTGTGTCTGAGCATTTTGTTAAGATGCAGTTAAAAATAACTTACCATATAATATCACATTGAAACGATTCCAAAATCAAAATATTGCTATTTTGAATGAAAGAAAATAATTTTCAAAAAACTTCCAGGTCCAGTATTTTTTTAAGTTTTTGCAAGCGTAGTCATAGAACAATCGAAAGGAAAAGTCATAAAAAAACCTTTACCTTCGCAATTGTCTTCGTCTTCGCCGGAGTCGCACTCTGTCTGGCCGTCACATCTTCTGGCGCATCGGATGGCAGACCCTGGGTTGCAGGTGAAACTATCCGCGGGACACTGTACGCTGCCTACAACACACCATAACAGCAAGTCAGTCACCAACGGATACTCAACAACACATCAAAAAAAACAGTAGGTACTCGCTTATGTAGCGCACACATAGAATATGAGCTCTCAAAACCCCATAGATCCCATTTAAGTCACACTACGAGATTAACATGTGAACAGTGATGATAATGTATGGGATTGACATAAGTGACATTTAAGATGACATGGCAATCCCATATTTTTTATCACTGTCACTGTCAAAATCGTTTGCAACTTAGCTGAGGCTCCTAGAAAGGTAGAGATAAGAAATCAAAACCAGTCTACCTTCTGTTTTCTTTTCCCCATAACACAACCTGATCTAACAGTCGTTCCAATAATATAATCACGACTCCATTCCACGGCTCTCATTATCTCATAAGCGAATAAGTAATTTCACATTTAGCTACTTACTTAACTTTTATAATGAAATTAGCAAATATAGCTGATGATAATATATGAACATCTTCAAAAAACATTGACGTATTTAATGTTGACATTCAAAAATAAATCCGTAACTGAATAAAATACAAAAAAGTAATGCACGTGATAATTATGATGTTGTAGGTGCAATAATTTCATCCATGCAGGTACCTAAGACATGCACGTGCACGAAGATGCAAACCCTTCACGATTAACCTTTGGTACTCATTGTTGTGAGTCAATATCAGTAACTCTCGTCGGAAAAATTGAGGCAGTGGGGAAGACCGTGGCGTCGCTTTTCAGTAACAATGCAGGCGTTTCCGCATTCCCAATATTTGGGCGGGCAGCAGTATCAACAGCACGAGGACAAGGGGAATTATAGGATAGTTTACTCAAAGAACGGCGGTGAACCTCGCGTTGTACTTACGGCAGTCGACTTCGTCTTCCCCGTTAGGCCTGCAGTCTCTTTGACCGTTACAGCGGAGGGCTAGGTTAATACAGGTGCCGTCGCGGCATTCGAATTGGTCCCTTCTGCAGGGGCAGTTTCGTTCGTCAGAGCCGTCGGCGCATTCCGCGCTGCCGTTGCACGCCGCCTCTGCGCGCACGCACTCTCCACTCGTGCACTTATACTCGTAAGCCATGCAAATGGTGCCTGCCGTAATATACAATGTACATACCATAACCCTAAATCTAAGCAGGTACACTAGTGGGCTATCAATATGTGAATACTGTGTATACATAAAGGTACTTCCACCAGACTAGTGTAACCCAATTCAAAATATATAGGGGATATTAATTTAGTTTTCTAACTGTACACTGTAGATTGCGACTTCTCACTTAATAATCCTTCTAATGAAAACCTTGTAAGTGCCTTTTTAAAAAATACTCCAACAACAGCTTATAATTATTGATCCTAATTAATTGTTTACGTGGATTGAAAATTAGCGTGAAAAAAATCACAACAGAATGTGATTTTATAAAAAGCCGCTGACGAGATTTTCATATATTAAGTGACGTTATGTCTTTATTACTTTTCGACATAAATTATTTACTGCTCTCTCTCTCAACATTCTCAAAGGCTGAATATTATAAAATAAAGAAGTCGTAATGCACATTATTATTTTATTGAAATTGGATTTCATTTTGATGAAATATTTTCCGAATAATTTGCAATCTCATGTTGAAATCACTTTTGAAATCCAATAACAATTTCAATAAGAGTTAATTTAAAAGTAATGCTAATTGTTCTCTTATGCGGTGCATTTGGTAGTAATTGTAGTAATTTATTATCATGCTGCAGTAAAAGTAATGGTAAAGGGGGTTCAATATTATAACCATCACCTTACATCTTCTGTCTACTGTGGAAATTTTGAGAGAATTTTGAATTTTGTTTAGATATATTTTAAAGATGCAAACCATAAATGCAATCTCTTTCATCGGATCGGTCTTGACAGTCATGCGTTCTGTCACAATGTTTGGAGGCGGGGATGCAGTGGCCATTGTCGCAGCGGAAGTCGCCATCACCACATGCTGACCGGTAAAAAAAACGCATCATCTCATATCATTCCAAAAGAGTCCAATAGAAATGAGAGCAATTCAGGTAACAGACCAGAAAAGGAAAATATTAGACAGAAGAATAATGTTGGAGATGTAAAGAAATATATGGAACAGAACGAAGGAGAAAACAGAAAACCAGTCACCGCATACTAAAAGACAAATGAAACAAAAAATCAAGCAATAGACGGACTGCGTACACGAAGATGTAGACGTGGTAAAGAGGAGAGAATGAGACAGGAAATAAGAAATAGAGTATATTGAAAAAGCGACAGTTGGTGAATTTCGTAGTATGATAAACTTACGACAATTCTGTTCGTCGGAATAGTCTCCTGGTGGACAATCGTAACCGCGATTGCATCTTAGAGATGCTGGGATTAACTTTCCAGTCCTGCATCTAAAGTACCTGGCTGTAAATACATGCAAAGCTAGTAAAATCGTTCCTCATGGTAGTCATGGTGTATTTATGATGTGATGTGATGAATAAGCGTGCTTTTCTTAGATTATAAAACGCCTTGTTGAATTAGTATTTTTTGAAATATTTATAAAATATACAAATTATCAAGTTGCTTTTCATTTGTGCAAGATGGAACTTCAAATCGTGCTACTTATAATTAATAATATTAAGTTACAACAGTTTACAGTATTCGATCTTGCACATACAAAGAGCTGGGGACCAAACACTCGTTATATTTCATTAGTACGTGTGAAAACTGTTGATTATATACAAGGAGATCTTACCTAAGCAGTTTCTTTCGTCGGAGCGATCAGTGGGGCAGTCGACGCGCCCATCGCAGCGTTTACTGCGCTTGATACAACTGCCACGATCGCATTGCCATTGATCCGAGCTGCATGCTTTTGTTAGATCATACTTATTGTACATGTTAGTACCGACAAAATAGAGTTAATAGTGACAGAGATTTTATTGTTTTTAAACATTCTTTTTTAAAATGTGATGGTTAGCCATAAAATTTCTGAATCTCTTAACCTGCTTATAGTGAAGAGGCGGGGAGAAGGTAGTGGGTGCACTATTATTATCATGAACTGTGTGAACCATTACCAGACTCTCCTAGAGTGATTTCTATATCACGCTGGATTGAAAAGTCTTGTAAAGAATATCGTTCAATAAAATCGCTGTCGAGTGTTAGATTAGATACTTACGACACCCGATTTCGTCGCTGCCGTCTCGTGCGCAGTCCTTGTAGCCATCACAGCGCAGGAGTACAGAGATACAAGTGCCGTCTCGACACCGAAACTTGCCACTATCTTTGCAAACGTGGTTGCCAGACCAGTCCAACATACGAGAGACTTACCGATCCAACAATGAAGCGTACACAGACAAAGATTCAGAATGAAACATTGTTGTGGTATTGTTTACTGGAAACGACAGGATCACAGCTCATGCGAGTCAACTTGACACCTCGTGCTGATGACAAAATTAGCACGCACTTGAACATGACCGCTTGGGTATATACGCAACTGTAGGTTGTCAAGAATCTTGTGGCACTAACAGGCATTTTCGTACATTTAAATTATAACAGCTGGCAAAATTGTCATTTTGAGATGAGCGGTTCCGATTACGGCCAAATGGCAAAAGATCCTTTTCGTTCTTTACATAAAGACAAATGCTTGGCGCTGTGCGGGGAAACCGACAGGGCACCGAGCTGTCAAGTTAACTCGAACGGATAGTTCTGAAGTATCTGTTTGCTCATCAACTCACCACCACAGTCGTCCTCATCGGAGCTGTCGCGGCAGTGGCTTTGTCCATCACAACGCTTCCTGGCCTCGATGCAAGATCCGTCACTGACGCACTGGAATTCGTCTGGCCTGCACTCTGTATACAAAAAAGAAATGATTAGGGGCATTATTCCGTTTCACACGTAGTCACACAGGTCCGCTTACCTAACCTGAAAATTTGACAGGTCCAGTTTTTTACAGAAGCAAGTACCTATCCGATCTTTAGACCCGTGAAGGGAAAACCACCTTAATACAGGTTAGCTCACGTACATACAAAACGCATTTCTCGGTAACGTGAGTTTCGTCACGGCGCGAACGGAAGTGTGATTTTGGTAAGGTTGTTGTTGTCATGAGGACATGTATTAACAAAAAGTTTGATTACTTTCCTAAATCATATAAACATAGACACGTTTTGAGAATTTGTAAAAAGTAGATAAGTACCTAAATGGAGTCCACGCCACGAAACAAGTGCGCGCGCTGGTTTCGCAGTATTCAAATCAAATCAAATATCTTTATTGCTCAAAACTAAACCTAACCTAACTGGTATTCGCCAAATCTGCATAGAATTATTGTGACTTTGTATGACTTGTCAATTCCATTAAAAGCCACGGGACATGTTTCGTGATACGTATTAAATATCCAAATTGTCATCTTCCCTATTCTCAAATCGTCACTTGTTTGTAACACAAATCGCGTCGCGCCGTGAGGAGGTTCGCTAACGACATCGTAGACTTACTGCAGTTGAGTTCATCCTCGTTGCCCGTGCCGGGGCAGTCGACGATGTGGTCGCACCGGCGGCTGCCTTCGATACATTTCCCGTTGTTGCAGCGGAAGTCGTCCACGCCACACGTTTCTGTTGACAACAAACAACAACTTACAATAGGCTCCATCTTCACACAACAAAGGGCTACCTTAACATCACTTCCAAGCCGCTTAGTTCCCTCTCCACCAATAGAGGCCGCCACTCGACTGTTGCCCACACAATGAAAGTATAACTTAACCGTCTCCGTGTAACTTCTATAAGTTGGCGTCTCCAACTTAGTGATTTGGAACTACATCTGCTTGCGTAAGGAATCCGGAGACAGTTTTAAGCGAGCATGAAGAGTTATACTGTGTATTTGAATACTAAATTGCTAACCAACATGTAGCATAACTAGCGTGAAACTGTTAGCTTCTTTGCCTGTTTACTTATGCATAATTTGAAATTGCCTTATCACATTGGAATTTCTAACTGAAGTCGCCTTCAAAGCCGCGTCGCTGCAGCGCGGCTGTCGTGTGACGTCGCGACACAGCCGCGTGGCGCGCGGTTTGGATTGATAAAAACGCGCGGTTGCGCGATAGGATTTGAAGGCGCCGTAACTTAGGATACCTAACTATTATCATTGGTACTTACAGTCCTTTTAAAGTTCATTAGTGTTAAGTAGTATAAAGTGCCTTCAAATTGTAACGGGCAATGGCTATCATCGAGAGACCGACAGTGATAAAGCTGTCAAGAGTAAATTAAGAGCTCGTTCAATTTTACAACAAGAGATGGTGACGTGAGCGGAGACAATGTGATCACGTGCCGACAGTCAGTGCAAGTGTGTTTGCATAAATAGACAATAAAAGAAAAAGCTGCCGTACCGCGGGGAATTTTGCGCCCTTTTTCTTAAACATAAACATTTTCAGAAACACCTTCGCGTATTTAAAATTCTGACGCTATCCCGCAGACGGGTCTAGTACGTGATCTACTTATTCCTATATACTAAATAGGCGCGTATTAAGCTCTGAGACAGCACATACGCAAGTATTTTGCAAAGTTGCGTTATGTATACCCGTAACGGTTTTATAGCGTGAAGTATTTGACAGTCTGCCGCCGCGCTTCGCACCGCTCAACGTTTGAAACAACTTTTTTAAAGATACCAGGATATTCGACGCACGCTTACGAACCTTATCCAGAGGATTTGGCTCCATCCAACTTTGGTGTACATTTTAACCATATCCCTACTTAATCATAGCCGTTTAACATTTGCTGCACTTTAATAATGTATTTGGAAGTGTGACCACTATAGGTGTAACATTAGAACATAATTGCAGACACATTGCTGTCATTACGGAGCCCACGACGGGGAGTTAAAAGCTCTTATTTGAGAAGATATTAAATACCTCATGTTGGTAATAAATGATAGTTATTGACAACCTTTATTATGCCAAGGTTTGGTTAGTCGAAGTGACGTAAATGTTAAACAATTTAGGCCGTTCACAGGGCTCGCTAGGACAGCATTTAAATGAACCAATGGATTTATCGACCACGGCTTGAACGCTAGTGTTAATAGGTAGCTTGACACGCCTTTTGTACTACCAACGACAAAGTAATCTATAGGTATTTTGAAGTTCTGGATATTCGTGGAAGTTAAAGCATAATTATAATTTTCGCTAAAATTATCGAATTGTCTATCCTGTTTTTTTTTATTTTTTAAAGCTTCGGAAAAATAAACAGCCGCGACATAATAAAAAGCCGTGGTAGCTCGGTTGGTAGAACGATTGCCTCTCACTTTGAGGTCGCAGGTTCGAAGCCATGCTCAGCGGTGAAGGAAAACATCGTGAGGAATCCCACATTCCCGAGTAGTACATTTTCGGTCCGCTTACCTAATCTTCAGGGTAGGTAAGCGGACCCTGTGAAAAACGGGATAATGCTAGGAAGATGATGAAGGTTTTGTTTATTTTTTTGACGTGTCTTATTGTAGATTTGCCGCAGATGGCATTAACTACTTGGCCGGACAAATGGGGAGCGCTGAAGGCTCTCACCCGGTGAAGGTTTTGGAAAATGAACGTAAATTCTATTATATAACTATAATTTTGTCCGTCCAACATTGCATTTACACATTTACGTATCAAAACTTATAAAGTTTTGCTCTCAAACCTTCAGTAGGATATTAAAACGTGAAGCATTCGTTGATTGCTACTTATAAACATTCTACAACATCCTCGAAATCATTTCAAACATTAGCAACGTACAATATTGAAATTAACAATAATATGATAACAATATGGATGCCTAAATATATTTCAGTTCCATATGTAGCTACAAGCTTACCAAATTGGGTTTTCCCATCGCCTACATAAGGTAATAATATTTTATTAAAAGCTTTCTGGGCTGCAGACGATTTTGCCTCTGAGTTCACTCGAGTAGCGGCACAACATACATACGTAAACTCGCGCTTGTAATCCTTAATGGAGTGGGCAGAGCCACAAGTAATCAGAAGACAACAGCCACTTGTTTGTCCTAAAATACCTCTAGAAATGAAAATGTATTGAAATTAATGTGATATACAGATGGAAGTATTACTTTTAACGTTCAGCATAAGGTACTAACAAATAATTACAGATATTATACTTAACTGAAACAAATATTTGAAGACTTAAAAATTCATTAAAGCTATAAAATTCACTCACACGATTTTCACTTTAACCAGTTTTTGAGTTAAGATCGAAACTGTATTATGGGTAGCTCTTTAATATGGGACGGAAGGACGTCACATGCTTTCAAACACACAGCATGACAATTTTTATGAAAAACTGTAATTCTAGGGGTAAACTAATGTCTTAGTTTATTTGGATTTCTAAGACGTCTATGGATCTCCTTATTAAATGGGACTTACGTAAACAAAGCTGACGAGAAGTGGGTGAATACAGGGTGTTAGTGGCATCGTAACGAAAACTTTGTGGGATGAATTAGGCCATGATTCTGAGTTGATATCAAGTGGAATTTTCCTTTGCAAAAATATGGAACATAAAATAATTAAAAAAAAAAACCAGTATATTTTTAATGAATTTTAATCAATTTAATGAACTCTGCCTACCTCCTTCGGGGATACATACGTGATTTCAAAGTATGTGTAGTAAATTAAGAATTAGTATAAGTCAGCTGTGAAGGCGTTTAAAACATTCAAGCAACCTTTCGAACTACCACTAATTGAGAACCACGGAATTAGATAATTATTATGATCAACCCTTGAGCTGTTTGGAACTTGTTGGAGGGGATATTACCATAATCATAAGGGAAGTGAAGTATTACTTCGGTCATTTATTAAGTGTAATGTATTGCTTATGTAAGTTGTAAGAAAGCACCTAAGAATTTAGCCTTGAGAATTCACCCAAAAAGCAAAGGACATTCGGCGATTATTAGGGGAAAGTGGTGCCACATTCTTTTGAAGTATTAGTTCGGGCATTTATTTAGTGTAATGTATTGCTTCGAATTGTAAATCTACTTGTTAAAGTAAGACAGCAACGAAGAATTTAGCCTTGAGGATTCACCCAAAAACAAAGGACATTCGGCGATTATTAGGGGAAAGTGGCGCCGTTTTTAACCCCCATTGCCTTTTACGCAGTCCCAAGGTTAGCGAGCTGCCTCACGAAAGAATCCACGAACACTAACGATTTAAAAATATTACGTAATTCCGCATTAGGAGAGAATGGATACGGTATTATTAAATCCACAAAAAAGATAAAGAGAACTACTGAACAGACAAAAATCTAGACGACACTATAACATAAATAGCCTATATGTGTGCATATGTGTAGTTCTTATATCGTGAGCGTTGTGAGGTGAATTATCAACCTCATCAACCCAGGTGCCAGGGTTACTATTGAGCCGCCAAAGGCACCTGACATGACTCATGTAACGACTACGTACTTACATCAGTAAGTAGTAACTATTAGCAACGGCTTAACGTGCCTTCCGAAGCACGGATCGTCTTACTTTCGGTCAATCAGCAGATCAGCCTATAATGTCCTGACCCAGCTAGGGATTATAAAGTGTTTTTGTGACATGTCCCCACCGGGATTCGAACCCGGGACCTCCGGATCGTGAGCCCGAGACGCCAACCAACCGGAGAGACAACACGCTGCTCAGCGGGACCAACGGCTTAACGTGCCTTCCGAAGCACGGAACCATCTTACTTTTTCGGACAATCAGGTGATTCAACCTGCAATGTCCTAGCCAAACAAAGGACAGTGGCACAAAGGGAATCGAACCTTATCCCATTTGGTGAACTTGCTACCTAGCCTATTGAGATGAAAAGAAAGTTAAACGTAGAAATCGCGCGCCGCTTAGCTTGGCGTAATAGCCCGCAGACGGGGACGTGGGGTGGAATCGGCAAATAAATTAAATCGTAATAAGTAGTCAACGCTGCACCAGGCACCGACTTACCCCTTATTACCAAATTGTCCCCTGTTATTCGTGAGGCCACTTCTTTAGTCGGTTATGAAAAGTGCTTTAACCCAACTATGACGGGTAAAGTTAGGATTGATTGTACCATGAAAATTATTACGCCAGTGCATGCAGACTCGAATTACTGAGCTTGGCAAACAATAAGTTAAAATATATCAGTTTGATAACATTTTTAAATTACTTTACAGTAGAAAAGTAATAATAATTCGATTCGATTTTAGATTTGCGTATATTAACAGCCTCCTTAGTCTAGTGGTTAGAGCGTTGGGCTCAAAATCTGGAGGTCCGGGTTCGATTCCCGATGGGGATTGTCGATATCACTTTGTGGGACTATCCCTTGTTTGGTAAGGACATAAGGGCTTGAATAACCTGTTTGTCCGAAAAAGTAAGATGATTCCGTACTTAGGAAGAGCTGGGCTATAGGAACCTGGGACCTCCGGATCGTCAGCCCAACGCTATAACCACTAGATCACGGAGGCTGTCATTGACATACATATTGGTGAAGGTGATTGGTGAAGATGATGTAGTAATGTGTCGGTTGATGGTGTCTGGACAGATGGAAGACAGGGTGAGAAACGTTTGCCCTGAAGCAGGACGGTGTTGGATAGTAGTTTTGTTACAGCCGTTATTCATCATAGATTCGCCGCATATGGCATTAACTACTTGGCCGAACCAGTGGGGAGTGCGGAGCTGTTGTGATTGTTACAAAATATGTGCAAATGCACTGGAGATTAACAAAGGGAAGTTACATTGCTTATATCAATGTGCCTTTGAGGTACTAAGTACATGAGAGGCTAGTAAGCGCTCTCAAACGACTCCAGCCATAGAGGCAGCCAATCAGCTCGCGACACTAAACACTTTAGGACCCCGATACCAACCCCGCTGGCGTGGTCGACGACTTCCCTCAATCAGCGCTTATCGCTATCCACCCACTAGCGTCGATTAATTATTTCAAATATTTTTCCTCTCAGACGACGCCCTGAGCGGAGATTCGCGCCCAACTGGGCAACCTCAGGCCTGTTGTCTTAAACGTTGTACCGGGTGAGAGCCTTCAGCGCTCCCCATTTGTCCGGCCAAGTAGTTAATGCCATCTGCGGCAAATCTACAATTAGTCACGTCAAAAAAAGCTCTCAAACGATTGTAAATCCATCCAATATTGATTGGTATTGTTGGTTGGTTAGACATTGAAAAATTACAGTTTAAGGTGGCCCCACAATCGAGCATGATAGACGACCATATCTCACAATCCAAGGTTGACAAGAACTATGGTTACTGTTAGCATTCTCCCTTCATCTCGTAGGAATATTTATTTTTTCTAGTATCCAGTTTGTATTCTGGTGGCGTGGATGGAGCAGGCACGCTTGACGTCCCTCTATGAGCGTATACACGCGACGATCTATTTAAATCCCCCTTGATTTACGTCCGATTTCGCATATTGTTGCCGATATTTGTATGTATGTATTTGTATGTAAGAGGCGAGCCGCACCTTATGTTTTGCTCACAAATCCTTGCCAAGGAATGTGGCGCTTAGATTAACTTAGACCTTTACACAATCGTTTGCCTATCGTCACGTATTTACCGGCAAACGAGGTAATTTGAAAGTAATAATATTTGTTACCATATCATTTTTGGAAAATGTCATTGTGGGGTTTACATCTGGGACAATTCTCTTACTGTAGTAGGCCGTAGTGAGATGTGGAGGTGGCGAGTTCGGATAGGGACCCAGACCTACGGGGTATAACGTAGAACCCTTACGGGTGAAGACCTCAACGGTTGCAGAAGCGGTACGACAATGCAGGACGGAAGGGGCGAGTTACTTTGAATGTAACCTGGAACTTGGAAGGGCAGCAGTAACTGTCAATACTATTCAGAGGCGGAGGATAACAGTCTGGGCACCATCCCACTCGCGTCAGAGAGGACTAGCTTACTATACAGGGTGTTAGTAACATCGTAACGAAAACTTTGAGGGATGATTGAGACCATTATTCTGAGATGATATCAAGTGGAATTTTCCGTCGCAAAAGTATGAAACAGAAAATAATTTTAAAAAGTAACAAAAAATTTCATGAATTTTCCGACTGAAAATTCCACTTGATATCAACTCAGAATTATGGTCTGAATCATCCCCCTCAGTATTCGTTACGGTGTCACTAACACCCATACCTACTTGTATGGCTACAGTATGTACTTGTGCGGGGTGTAAGTGACATCGTAACGAATACTGAGGGGGATGATTCAGCTGATTATTCTGAGTTAATATCAAGTGGAATTTTTCATCGCAAAAGTATAGAATTGAAAATAATTTTAAAAATTTAAAAAGAAAATCATAAATTTTGCGACGAAAAATTCCACTTGATATCAACTCAGAATCATGGCCTGAATCATCCCCCTCAGTATTCGTTACGATGTCACTAACACCCTGTATAGGTGGTATGCTAATGTGAAGCTTATTTTATGTAAAAAAGCTTATTATAAGATTAATGACTACCAAAATGATAAAAATGTCTGGTATTGAATGTGTTCCTCTAGTTATTAAATAACTTGTAATGTATATCCTCATTGGTTTTTAAAAGATGTGTTGCTGTTGCAGTTTCTTGTCATTTCTTCTCCTCAGCCATAACACCTTGCGAAATGACGTAAATTCAAAAATGTTACATTGACCTTCAACAAGTTTATCCGTGATAATTACGTTGAATAAGTGATTCTGATTTGATCTGATTTGATTGATATAGAAAACACGCACGGCATAACACACAGAAAATGCATCCACGCGCGTTCATGCGGATGCATTTTCTGTGTGTTAGACTGTGCGTGTTTTCTATACAAACGGAGATACAAGCAACGAAAGAACACTCGTCCACGCGCTACGCTGCATCATTCGGGGCAGTGTGAGAATCGCCTAAGCGGTTCTAGGGTAACGACCGAATAAACGCCAGTTTAGCGTACAGTCGCTTACAACTGCAACCTTGATTTAAATTTATAAAGAAGCGACATCCCATCAAAGTGAGACAGCGGTCTTAATAAAACAAGCCCGAGTTATTTGTACATCGTTAGTGAAAACAGAACACAATGGTAATTGATAAAATATGCAAAGCGAACGGTCGCCTAACATAATCCTATTATGCAGTCCCAGTTTTAAAGAAAGCCATATGCCGCTATGTGCGAGTACGAAACACTGACAATACGTTGTGACATTCATAACATTATATAGCATCACGCCTGTTTACCCGCAGGGTTAGGCAGGGATAGTACCTACATACAATACACCCATTTCTCGGCAGCTTTGTTTAAGTTCTAGCGGCGAGCCTATTGGACAAAATTTTAGGGGTATTGTATACGTTTTTACAATGAAATTTGACATTCAGAATTTTTTGAACTCTTTGAGGCGTTGGTTGTGTAAAAAATGATGATTCAAAGTGTAACTATGTTAGCTATTATATTGTGTGGATTGTAAGGTGAATTATCAACCTCATCAACCCTTGTGCCAGGGTTATTATTGAGCCGCTAAAGGCTCATGGCTCATGTAGCGACTACTTACTTACATCAGTAAGTAGTAACGGGGACCAACGGTTTAACGTGCCCTCCGAAGCACGGATCATCTTACTTTAGCCCAATCAGGTGATCAGCCTGTAATGTTCTAACCAAACGAAAAAGTTGTAATAATCTAATTTGGGATATAAGCATCCTTCTATCATATTTTCCGTGTTTTGTTAAAACGTTACTTTCCTAAGGATGTCTGTTATGTTAATAACATCAACTGCGACTGTGGTTAATCTTTCGTAAACCAGAACGGGTCGTTTCACAAAAATTAGGATGGCTAAAAATGCAGTCTTATTACCATCACAATAACAGCATTAGCCATGTCATTTATATCATACTTACCTACTTTTGTGACGTGGAAAGCAAGGAAAGCAAGCATTTACGTTTTTATAATAATAATTGAAGTTTAACAGCCTCGGTGGTCTAGTGGTTAGAGAGTTATCTGCGATCTGGAGGTCCGGGTTCGATTCCCGATGGGGACATTGTCGAAATCACTTTGTGAGACTGTCCTTTGTTTGGTAAGGACTTTTCAGGCTTGAATCACCTGATTGTCTGAAAAAGTAAGATGATTCCGTGCTTCGGAGGGCACGTTAAGCCGTTGGTCCCGGCTGCATTGGCAGTCGCTAATAACCATCAATCCGCACTGGGCCCGCGTGATGGCTTAAGGCCCGATCTCCCTATCCATCCATGCCCCAGCAGTGGGGAAGTTAATGGGCCGATGATGATGATGATGATTATGTAGCTGTAAAACTACTACCACATCGGAATCTGTAACGCTGAGGGAAAGACGTGCCCAGAAAACCTCCCAGCACAGGGCCCTAGTTTGTTATACATAATTTGTAAACTTAAATACAATGGAGTTGCATTACATATTTCGTTTTTGGTATGAATTTATATGTGATCTTTATCATGCAAACACTCCTCATAAAAATCGCAGAATTACCTATAAACTACTTACTAAGGCAAGTAATTCAATTGACCCACTAGGGTCGATTAATTCTTTCAAATATTTTTCCTCTCAGACGACGCTCTGAGCCGAGGTTCGCGCCCAACTCGGCAACCTCAGGCCTGTTGTCTTAAACGTTGTACCGGCTGAGAGACTTCAGCGCTCTCCATTTGTCCGGCCAAGTAGTTAATGCCATCTGCGGCAAATCTACAATAAGTCACGACAAAAAAAAATGCAAGTAATTCAAATTCACAAATTTCTTTATATGCGAATGTGATTTTTCAAAAAGGCGCTAAAGTTACTTTCTTCTATACGTTATGCTGGGTCCCCTCATCATACGAGGTACAGAGTCCATGTTATGCTTTCCCCTGACTCAGCTCATCCGACCTTGGTACCGCTGGTAACTTGAAAGAAGAGCGATCGACTCCTGAGTGGCGTTGGAGGTAATTGATCTGATGAGTTGGCTATTCAATATTCATACCTCCCTTTGAGCCACACCCCATGTTTGCCGCACAGCCGCGCGTTTTTCAATAAGTCTCCTCTCTTGATGACCGTGTCATTTTTGTCAACCGTAATTTGATTGGTTTTCTATTTTTGCTTTTTCTTCCAAATTTTTTATCCACTCTAAATCCAGCAAACGAATATTTTATTAACAGGGTAGTTTCCAACAAGTCAAATCATTTCCTTTTTACTAAACGTCAAAACACGAAATTAATATGGAATTTGTATGAAAAACAACCTGTGACGTCATAGAAAATCCTGACAGAATGTCACATTTATTATTACATTTTTTTATTAAAACTCATAAATAAGTTAATAAAAAAAATAAAAAGAACATTGTCACCCTTAGATCTTTATTTAGTAATCAGAATTTCATAATTTATCTTTCACCTAGGAAACAACCCCATTATAAGTATCTAAGTACATTGTTAGCAAGATAATGTTTGGTATAGATTATTAGATTATGTGATTATAATTATAAAAAAGGTAACAAGTATGTACTTATTAGAAATAACAAATAAATTACAATTTACAGTGAGTATTAAAAAGTTTTTAATTTTTAATACTAACGTTCCAAATTCAAATTTAAAATTGAATGAAACTCGTATTTTGTTGAACAAATATTCACGGATTATTTGTTATTGCCATGCTTGAAAAAACAATATCTTTTTAACAATATTTTTTTTTTTAATATTTTTTTTTGTTAATTAACCTATTTAAAGAGAATTGTAAGCGCACTAAATATAAACTCGCAGTCTATTTACTGAGTTATAATGCGAATAATAAATAAAATATCTCAGTACAGATTGTTATGTTAAACACGCACGATTTTATCTTCTAACCAAAATATAATAGAGAATAATTTAGAATGGAATCGGTAAACATTAATCTATTGTGAGCCTGATCTGGTTAGCGGCGGTTTAAACTAGAATTTCTGGACAAATATCTGCTTAAACAGCCCGCTCACCAAGATATCAGGCCTGTGTTTAGGGTGTCACTACCAGAAATACGTTTCCACCATCGATTTAGCCCTTCTATTATCCTAGCGGCAAATGGATTATACACACTATACTACACTACCCTCATAGGGTAAAGTTAAGTGTGTTAAGAAGAAAGCGGTGTACACCTCTCGACACCCTGAGCTGCTCACAACCATGTTGCTGCCTTGCCGTCCAGTCGCGTCGGCTAGATAGGTAGCCCATCCAGTGAGTGGCGAGTCACCGCCTGCTCATTTTATCCATGTTTGCCAACATTGGTCGAGCAGGCGCCATAGTTCCCCATAGCTCCAGTATCCCGGTCCACTAACCCCCAACCCAATAGCCCAGTTCCCTTTGGTCCCATAATCTGCAATAGTCCTACACGAACCGGGGATTGTCTTTGGGTGCACTCCCATAGTGCATACAGGGATAATCGCCGGTTGGTGTCACACCACATTTAGATTAAACTGTCTTAAGGGGCCTCTACGTGTTGGCTTCGGCCCCACGCACGCCTCCAAAAGTCCGGGCCTCCGTAGGCCCGAGATATGGAAATTACATACAAATAATAATAATAATAATTACGTGACGTTCGTGGCTCACCCAACAGGGTCCACATAATACCAGTCATGGTTCACGCCGTGGCTTGTGTCGAGTGAGGCCCTTTTATCTCAGGACGTCCACCACCACCTTATGATCATTCTAATGAACATCCTCCTATGCTTTTTGTAATTGTTTTGTGAATTTTTTTAAAAAATGAAAAAATAAATGTTTGTTTATTTTGTATATTTTTTGCCTACCTAATATAATGATAATTGCTAACATAGTTTTAAGGGTATTGTTACTAACACTCTATGGACTTAAGTTGTCTGAAAATAAACAATTTTTTTTTTATTTTTTTTTTAAGTGATGTTATTGTCTCTTGTATTTGCGTGCGGCGTCCTTTTATAATCAAATAATTTATATTCTATTCTATTTTTTTGAACTAATGATACCATCTGATTCGGTAAAGCAAATTACGTCGATCCATCGAATCGGTTTACCTACAATTTTAGTTTTTTTTATTAGGTATGTATATAAGTAAACTTACCATTTCATATTTACATAAAAAATGCTAATAGGTGCTACAAAATGCTATCATTCACATCGAATCCTGGTGGTGGATATATCACAAAAAAACACTGTGATCCCTAGTTTGGTTAGCATCATAAGCTGGTCACCTGATTGTCCGAAAGTAGGCTGCTTCGGAAGGCACGTTAATCCGTTGGTCCCAGTTACTACGCAATCGTTACGGGCCTTTGGCAGCTCAATAATAACCCTGACACCAGGGATGACGAGGTTGGTAATCTCACAACCCACACGATAGAAGAAGGAGAACCGAAAATTTTTAACTAAGTACCTGTAATAAAATTCTAGAAAAGTAGTTTTTTTTTTGGTACGTTACTTTTGCCACTTAACGGTCTTTTAGCGAATGAGGGATGTTTACAACACATGTACATGTAAACTCGCGCCTGCGATCCCTAAAGGCGTGGGCAGAGCTTTAGAAGACAACTCATTATCTATGAATAAAAAAAAAATAGAAACACCACGTTTGAGTGACATAATCATAGTTGACTTATAAAGTTATGTATAAAAGTGAATTGAGTAGATCGCTAGGATTAATGCATTAGCACTGTGAAAATTAACGATAAAACACTTACATTATACAATACTAACGGATAATTAACTACTTACCTAATAAATTAATAATTATAATTATTTATTATTAACTTATTTATTAATTGTTTTTTTTTCTGCTTCGGTTAAATATGAATAAAATGTCTTTATTTAGTAATCAGAATTCATACATAATAAAATCCGCACAAGCTTCGTCAAACAATAATTTGTTAAATAGTTTGTTAAATAATTTAATGATAATTAATTAATTTAATTAATAATCGTTGAAGTATTTTTAATATTAAAAAAAAAAGTACAGTCCGGAGGTAGTGTCGCTACTGTCGCAAAATCTGCATAGAATTATTATGACTTGTCAATTAGTTTCATAAAAATCCGTCGGCTTCTTTAGTAGCGCGGATTGTTATTTTAAACCTAGCTTATTCATATTTAGACTTGGATTTGTAATAACACTTGTGAGTAATTTGCTTAACATGAAAATATTACGAAGAAAGCTAAGATGATGTTTATCCGATAATAAAGTTGGTTCCACAATAGAACAATTTAAAATGCAACTTGGGGACAGGACACATTCGGTATGGCAACAAAACATTTATTATGTTTTGCGAGCAGATTAGAACACAAACCACTGATTGTGCTCCTCCCCTTAGAGCACAGACATAAACAAATGACAGACGCGGACTTGCAAACACCAAAACCGCTGTCACTATGCACATAAAAACAGTCATACGTACATAATAGTGTCCTTCTTTTATCGTGCGGCTTGTGAGGTACATCTTATCAACCCTACCTGATCTATCCCAACCCTAAGGTTGGGATAGATCAGGTAGGGTTGGCAACCCTGGTCTCAGGGTTATTATTGAGCGCCAAAGGCCCCTGCTCACGTAACATAGCTCATGTAAGGATTACTCACTCACATCAGTAACCGTGACCAACGGCTCAACGTGCCTTCCGAAGCACGGATCATCTTACTTATTGGACAATCAGGCTGTAATGTCCTAACCAAACTAGGGATCGCAAAGTGATTTTTGTGAAATGTCCCCACCGGGATTCGAACCCGGGACCTCCGGATCGTGAGCCCAACGTTCAACCACTGGACCACAGAGGCCGTCACATAATAGTCTATACGCGTCCTATTGAAAGAAAGAAAGAAAGAACAGTATTTATTATTAGACGACGCAGTAACAATACCAAAACATAAAAATATAAACACAATAATTATATTATATATTTATCTATAAATCTCGAAAACTAGAAATGTCGGCGTTAGAAGGTTAAACGCTATTAATTCAATGACTAATTTAAATTAAGTAAATTAATAATTAATTTAAAAATTATTAATTATTTATTAATTTATTTTTTTCAATTTATTGAACCCATTGCTAGGCACAGGGCTACCCTCTATCAACCGGAGGTATGGAGCACTCCACCTCGCTGCTCCACTGCGTGTCAGTGGTGGACAGAGCACTAATCAGACTTTGTTTCACTTGCCACTTTAGATAGATCTCAAAGTGACAGGTGATTAACCCAACCGAAAAAAAAATATTCATCATGTTAGAAACGGCATACTTAGTCGATTTATCAGCCATGTCAGCCTCTGGCGGCTCACTATTAACCCGGATACTAAGGATGATGAGGTCGGTTATTGACCTCACAACCCATATGAGAGAAAAGAACATGAATACTAAGAACTAAGATCCCAGACTGACTGTCGATAAACCTAATACAATCTACAGTTTTTGTATGTTATTACCGAATAGTGAAGCAATTTATATAATAGACAAAACTGGTGCTATTATATCAATAACTATAATAATCTTCATCAATATTGATATTGGAGGTACATTTGGTTTAAGTAATTGTGATAATTTTTAGACTTTTATCCGGGAAAAAGATGGCATGACGAAATTACGTGCATACTTGACATATTGGAGAGAGAAAATCCAAGATCGGGAGGAGTGGAAGAAACAAGCCTTTAACCTGGAAAGGAAAAGATGAAATTGCCTGAACATTTTAGTATGTAAGTAAATATAATGTCCTTTATATTTGTTTTCCCTGTCTATCCGTTGTCGCGCACTCTCTGGACGGGATATAATCGACAGTGCGATATGATTAAACACGCCCATAGACGATACGACGAAACGTAAACGTTAGAAATTCCAGCTCGTTTTATGACGAGAAAAGTTTGCGTTTACAAGGGGTGCCGTTATTTGGTTCCTTCCTTTCATAGGATCATGTTCTGAGAGGTATGCACGTCTTCTAATATCGTGTCGTCGGGGAGCATGCGAAACAAATAAGCGGTCCAGAAATTTAAAACCAGCTGGTGTTAGGCAATGAACATAAAATAACTGTGTCATCATCTTTATGGTCCATTCTAGCAGTAATTATGCAACAGCCATGACCTATTTTCTTTGGACTCTTTTTCAGTTTAATACGCAATGTAAATATGTTTATTTTGCAGCAGTCGCCGTTATTTTGATTCATTATTAGCGTACCTATTACTTAATAGTTTCTATTCAGTGAGAAGTATAGTCGAATGGGATTACGAGACTCTCTAAATCCGCGCAAATGATTAACAACAAGAAATGGTTTACAATTGATATATCTAAACATTGTGGAACGTGCGATTGATATTACTGTGCCGGACCGCATGTGGCAGGTCGAGTCTAGCAGAGTTAACATGTGGCAGGTTTGCATCGGGTTTGCATCGGGCTTGCATCAGGTTTGCATCAGGTTTGCATCAGGTTTGCATCGGGCTTGCATTGGGCCTGCATCCAGTTTCCATCGGGTTTGCATCAGGTTCGCATCGGGTTCCCACTTTCACTTGCCCCAAATAATAACGCAAACACAATTTATTAATGCTGCGTAAGTTGCATAAGTGATTTCTGACAATTGAATTATTTCTCGACTGCGTCTGGTCCATTTCACTAGTTGCTAATGTGTTTGATGAGCCTAAAATTGGCAGGTATAAGTACTGTATTATCAGACGTGTATCCGACAGATAGGATATTGGAGAGATTATCAATGAGCAATGAAACGGGTCCTTTATCTTTACGTTTATGAGCAATTCATTTTCAAATAACTTTTAGCTTTTTTTAACGACGTAGAATTTTTTTTTTGTTTTAGATACCTAATGTCCTACTTAATGTCCATCTCATCAAATTCTCAGAACACAAAAAAACTAAAATAATATCGATCACATATAACAATTAACATTAAAATTACCTTTTAACTAATACTCGTAAATTCCACCAAGATGGGGTTCACTGGGCCATGCAACGACCTCCAACCCAGAGGCTTCATTTCGGAAATTTCGAAAAATATTGGGTTCGATTTTGTCGATTTTGGAAAACCAACTGTTACAAAGGTTTTTTGAATTTAATACTTTATTTTATTTTTGGACTTTAAAGAAGCTATTCTTTGATATCAGTCTACTACAATTAGAAATAGACGCGATCTTATGTAAATTTTGTAAAGATTCTCGGTTTGGGCATTATTGATACTAATTTTGGAAATCAGAGGTTTTGGTTTTTATCAGAGGGAGAGACCCTAGGTCATCTTACCTGGTTCAACGCCTATCAGTGGCTGTGCAACGAGGCAATGCCACTATTGTAATGGGTTCGTTTGGACCAGGTCAGACTCAGAACACTTAAGCGTCTAGTTGGACGTGACGAAGTTACGTATGTTTCTAATCATTTGACAAATTGTATTCTTTTGTAATTATTATTGCTTATTAACATTCACAATAAATTATTATTAATAATTAAATTAATAATTTGAAATGTTTTAATTATTCGTAATATTAATTTTAAGTGACAAATTGTATCTCTAATGCTATAAATAAATATAATTTTAATTTGAAAAAAGTATTATTTATATTTTGGATAGTAGTTTAGGTTAAAGATAAATTGCTTATTAGCTTGTAGGCTAGATTTTAATATTGCGAAGCATATATTTTATTCTAATGTTTCATTTAAAAAATAATAATATTGGAGATAAAAATATTTTTATTCATATAAAAAAATACAAGACTACGCGGAGATATGGGTGCATTTTCGGGTTGAATACGCAAATAACTGGTACTTATTTTAGCAAACCCAAGTGGACTACAAGACTGGCATGATATGCTGTACTCGAAAGTAAGGAAACCTGAATTTAGGTTAAGTAACAGCTCTTAATCCGCGCACTGTTTGCTATAGCAGATAATCAGCCACTTTGATAAAACATTATTGTGTTATATATCAGCTATAAAGTTATCGTTACCGAACCATACACTTCGACAAATCTAATAGAATACACAAAAAGTTCTACTTGTCCGGAGAAGTAGTCTTCCAGCGGGTTTGAAGTGTTGAATGGAGAAATAGATTTAATACGATAGCGTTTATTCAAGGGATTCGCTAACACATGAAGTGATTTTTTACAGATGCACCCGTTACCTTTCAAGCCGAAAGGAAAACCACAATATCTGTACAGTGATTATATTTTCTTAATTTCCATCGATAATCATCGCATTTCTGAAAAGAAACGATTGTTAATTTCCATGTTTCATCAATTATTAGATTTGGCGTGTTTTAGAATTTTGAATTCAAAACTCAGGTTCTGAATTCAAAATCTGATATGATTATTAATAAAAAATAATAAAAAATACATTATTATTTAATAAATATATTATTTATTAATTATGAACATGGAAATTAGCATTCGTTTGTATTCAGAAATGTGATGATTGCTGAGGGGCATTTGGAACATAGAGGTACTGCATCAAGGTATCTGTATGAGTAAAAAAATAACAACAATAAAAAAGATACTTACGTGGGACGTACGAATACTGCGCTTGCGCAACGCAGCTTATAGTGACCAGCAGGAGCGAGATTGCTCCTCTGCGGGTTTTCATTTTAAATGCAGCCTTGATGTTGCATCAGTTTTAATTTGTCCTCTCTCGATGGGCTGAACGCTACACAAAGTGTTTGTTTTTAAATGCAACAGTCCCCAACAGTTTTTCAATTTCCCAGTGCAATTTTCGACACTCTACACTCTTTATGCAATCAAAGGGTAACGACGGTTCACAGATATATGAATCCGAGATGTTTATACACACCTTTTTGATTTGTGAATACAAGTGGGATTGTTGTGTTTGTACCAATAAATGTGTTTTGTTTCAAGTTTTTCGCAGAGTTTTTTTCATGTGATTGTTTATTATTTAGTTGATGTAGCTGTGGTGTTTCAAGGTGCGAAACAGCGAAGTTCACTTTTTGTTAAATAACTTTACAAAACATGACAATATTGAATAACTTTCTGGTTATTTTGCGAGTAAGCCTTTTTTTGACGTGGTAACATTGGTTTTCCTCAAATGGCAACTATTTGTTCAATTTTATTGAAATAAAAATGTAAAGTGGTTTTTTTTTACAATAAAGCTTCAACTACTGGTGGATTGGGGTTTCCATTTAAACAACAAAGGCTGTGTTTGGCACTGGTCTTCAATTATATCAAATATGTTGTCAGATATTAACAAGGCAGTCTGGTATAGATACTTTACAGATTACGATTATATATATGAAACATATAATACCTATTTTTATTACTTCTATTTTGCAAAGCATAGATACCTAACTTATTTTTATCAAATGTTTCTCACTTTCTTAACGCCCTACTTAGTTTAGTTATAGGACATTACAGGCTGATCACCTGATTGTCCGAGAGAAAGATGATCCGTGCTTAGGAAGGCACGTCAAGCCGTTGGTCCCGGTTACTACATAATGATGTAAGTTAGTAGTCGTTACTTGAGCCATGTCAGGGGCTTTTGGCGGCTCAATAGTAACCCTGACACCAGGGTTGATGGGGTTGGTAATCCACCTCACAACCCACACGATAGAAGAACGCCCTATACGTAATTTTGTCCTGAATGAAGTTTGTTGTGCTATAAAAGTAATTGAAGGTTCATGTATCTGTTCCTCAAAAACGATGGAAAAATAATTGTTTTAAAAAGTAATAACAGGCGGGCTTTTCGTGCAAAATAAATTCAATATTAGCTTCATACAAAAGACATGAACGAGCGCGCTCCTTTATTATCTATAGTCGCGACAAATACTACGATTGATGAGGTACTACTTTGGTGCAAGGTACCTAATCTACTGTAATGTATATTACAGGGTACTGACTGACTGTCGAAACCGCTGGCTCTAAAAGCATGATTCACTAACAAAAATATTAACGGCCTCCATACCTCCGAAACGCATTTCTCGGGAATGACGGTTTCAAAATCCAATCAAATGTAAATACCCAGAAACCAGGGGAAAAATATTTTACTTTGAAAGTGGGAATGCAAATTTTAAACATTTTCGAATTTTTGTACAACAAAATACGAATTTAAGAATTTTAAATTTGAATTTGGAACAGTAACAGTAAGAATTAAACATATTAATACACCACTGTAAAAGTATTTTTTATTCTTACTTGTAATAAAGTAATTCTTTTTCTGATAATCCATAAAACACAAACATGCGAGGTGTGTGATTTTTTAGTGTACATTTAATAGGAAACTGGACATCGAATCAGGGACTAGTCGTCCATCTTTGTCAGGGCCCCATTAAGCACGCATGCTCTAGTGCGGCTCGACACATCTGTCATACTGACATCTGTCATAACTTCACGTATATAAAGCTTTTATCACATTGTAGATAAGTACTCAATGCACTTTTTATCTTTTTTTTATTGAGTACAACCTCGCGTTTGACCACAATATTGTGTCCAACTGGGCTCTCTTACGCCTGTTGAGCTTTCAGCGCTCCCCTTTTGTCTGGCCAAGTAATCAATGCAATAAGTCTAAAAGCAACCACGGAGTAGGTAGTACCTAGCAAATGCCTATTCTAGTATTGAAGTCTATGATATTTTGGAAAAAACAAACTTCTGGGGGTTAAAATGGCCACATCGAAGCAATTCACTTAAACAGCAATATTGCGCATACAAATAGCAATATTGCTTTTTTAGATGAATTGCTTCAATGTGGCCCTTTTAACCCCCCTGTGCGAGTCTTCCGCTGTTTGCATTTTTTTATGACTTATTATTTAATCGTAGTTTTATTGTTATAAAATCATGAGTCGAAGCCATAGTATAGGCTAGTTTTGTTATGTTATTTTAAAAGGATGAAGTGTATACTGACGTCTGGTTGTCAGTACATGACATGGATGCACTCAAATGCAATGGCGTCTTTATTCAAGGAGTCATTGAACTCGCTCCTGCTATGATTCAGAGTACCAAGAAACACTTATTAGTATGACCGTCAAGTAATGATTGAATTACTATCGACACTCTCGTTTGTAAAGTTACTTTTGTAAGTAAGTAGATGAAGACTGATGAGTCTTCATCTTCTTCTATCGTATGCGTTGTGAGGTGAATTACCAATCTCATCAACCCAGGTGTCAGGGTTACTATTGAGCCGCCAAAGGCTCCTGACATGACTCATGTAACGACTACGTACTTACATCAGTAAGTAGTAACCGGGACCAACGACTTAACGTGCCTTCCGAAGCACGGATCATCTTACTTTTTGCACAATCAGGTGATCAGCCTGTAATGTCCTAACCAAACTAGGGATCACAAAGTGATTTTTGTGATATGCCCCCACCGGAATTCGAATCCGGACCTCCAGGTCATGAGCTCAACGCTCAAACCACTAGACCACGGAGGCTGTTGAATAGAATAGCTAAGTATAGTAAAACATGTTGTTACAAGATAACAAATATAGTTTGTAGGTAACGATGGTATCAATTGACTGTTGACCTGGTCTTAATTTACGAAAATACTGCTTATCATTAAAATTAACGCACATTGCGTAATACCTAACCTCAATGTAGTACAAATGTTCGATAAAAGCGTGATCGTCTTATGAATACCTAATTTATATTATACTAGCGCCCCGCCCCGGCTTCGCTCGAGTGCAATGCTGAGGAAAAAATGAAATTATTTACGACATCACATTAAAAAACCCCAAAAATACCAGTATTTCTTTACCATTTAATTCAAATTCAAAAATATCTTTATTCAGTAGGTAACATAGTTACACTTTGAATCGTCAATTTTTACATAACGATCTTCTCATCCGCCTAAAACTACTGCAGCTTCTCACAACCTGTATAGCCTTCTATACTTCTAACTATATATAAACCTTCCTCTTGAATCACTCTATCTATTAAAAAAAACCGCATCAAAATCCGTTGCGTACTTTTAAAGATTTAAGCGTACATAGAGATATAGGGACAGAAAAAGCGACTTTGTTTTATACTATGTAGTGATTACTAAAGATATTAAACGTCAAAAGTCGAGGTTCATTGATAAGATGGTTTTACTACCTTGCTTGATATTGATAACTCGAAAAATTATGAATGTGTTCAGTTTAATCAAAGAATAAAGAATAGTACGTATAGAACGGCTCTTCGCCCCGCCCCAGTTCATATCTGGTGACGAGCTCTAGATTTACCTCACCCCCTCTGAGTCCTACTTTAGTATTCGTAAGCCGTTAACCTTCCGACGACCCGTTTACTCTGGCCATAGAGGCAGCCAATTAGGTCGCGACACCAAACACTTTTGGACCCCGATACCGACCCCGCCGACGTGGTCGACGATTTCCTTCAATAACCTATCGCTATCGACCCACTAGTGTCGATTAATTCTTTCAAATATTTTTCCTCTCAGACGCCCTGAGCCGAGGTTCGCGCCCAACTGGACACCCTCAGGTCTGTTGGTCTTAAACGTTGTACCGGGAGCCTTCAGCGGTCCCCATTTGTGCGGCCAAGTAGTTAATGCCATCTGCGCTAAATCTACAATAAGTACGTCAAAAAAAGTAAGCCGCTAAGAAGTAAAGGGCGCGCGCATGCTGTTTTTCTCACGTGGCAAAGCAGCAAGAGGTAAGAATGAGATTTTTGTATTGTCTTCTGGTAAAAATATATTGCTGTTTGCAGAAATCAGAATCATTTATTCAACGTAATAAATTTATCAAGAGAAGGTGCAGGTCGTGTCGTATCGGGAGGTGAAGGTTTTGGCGGGAAGAAGAGAGAAATAGCGGTTACTCCACCGACAAGAGCGCAGCTCTTAAATAGAGAGAGAGAATAAAATTATCATGGATAAACTTGTTGAAGGTCAATGTAACATTTTTGAATTTACGTCATTTTGTAAGGCGATATGGCCG
This sequence comes from Pectinophora gossypiella, assembly GCF_024362695.1. Taxonomy (NCBI): domain Eukaryota; kingdom Metazoa; phylum Arthropoda; class Insecta; order Lepidoptera; family Gelechiidae; genus Pectinophora; species Pectinophora gossypiella. The sequence continues at coordinate 2,714,140 of NC_065433.1, read as the reverse complement.
AGGAGAAGAAATGACAAGAAACTGCACGAGAACCGGTTAATTATTGGTAGCTCGCCAATACATACAAACTCCTAACAAAACTGATAAATTACATATGTGTCTACGCATACTCCGTCCATCTCTATCTTGTTATACTGGCGATAGTAAATCAATCAAATGTTTATTACCAATGTATTCAGGTTGTGTGAAATCCGATATTTTTACTCTATTATTGTTTTATGTCTGACAGCAATCGGATAGTGCCAATGTTCTTTTTTTTTAACGTGACTTATTTAACTTTGCCGGGCATTAACTACTTGGCCGGACAAATGGGGAGCACTAAGGGCTCACACCCGGTACAAAATTTAAGACAACAGGCCTGAAAGTGCCGAGTTGGGCGCCTGAGAGGGTGCGAATGTCCGAAACCATAGCCTTTGTTGGGAAAAAAACACAAAACGTTTTCGTTTCGAAAAGTGTATGGTACAGCCATTGTAAAACCATGATCTTACTTCGTGTGGCTATTGAGATCATGTTCTAACTCGGCAACGTTGGTATAAGGAATGTTACTGATCCTTCAAAGGCTGACGGCTGATTGGTTATCGTGCCCTGAACAGCACAAGCCTCTCCAAACCATTGACAGCATCTCACTAACTAACTATTTCCCCCAGGACCTCCGGGTCATAAACATAACACTCAACCACTGGACTGATTTAGATGAAATTTTAATTCAAGTAAGAAGTTTTTATCCCAGAAATGATCAAATTATAAAAGGCTTAGTATGTTTAGTGAATGTGGAGGAAGCTAAAAAAGAGTGTCAGGATCGAAGCAAACGGAATTACATAGTATCTGCTTACCCTTATATACACTTCTCATCAAAAAAATCGAAACACTTCCGTTTTCATTGTTTCTGTCCGAATTTAACACAAAAAAGAATTCATACGATGAAAAAAAATACATAAATGTATAGCTGGCAGTTTGGCCATTACAGTAATAAGCGAAAATTCTAAATTCAAAATTAGAATTTCACTTGTTTATCTTATAAACGAAATGAATCACTCTTTTGAGACAAATGTGTGTTTAGGATTGGAGTACATTTAGCGTTTAAAAACTAAAAATTGGCGCCTATCCTTAAACTTTTTGTTTTTTATTTCAATACTGTGACTTTGGGACGTCTGAAAAAAGGTTTTTTTTCTAAAACGTATGGATACTTCGCCCACAGAAGCCGCCCAAGTTGTGGCATTGCTGGATTCTGGCCTTAGTCAGCGTGTTGTGGCTGCAAGACTGCATCTAAGCCTGTCATCTGTTCATAGAGTCTATAAACGTTATCGGGAGACTGGTTTGTTCACGCGCCGTTCAGGATCTGGCAGGAATCGGGTCACTTCTGAGCGAGATGATCGATTTATTGTAACAACTTCTTTAAGAAATCGACGCCTTAACGCTTTTCAACTGCAGCAGCGGCTTCGTGTTGTACGAAGGGTGGCTGTAAGTGACTCTACAATTAGAAGAAGGTTGAAGGATCGTGGACTGGTACCGCATAAGCCAGCAAATGGGCCGAAATTAACTGCAGACCATCGAAGAGCGCGCCTTAACTTTGCACGTGAGCACCTAAATTGGTCATACCTACAGTGGAGCAAAGTTCTCTTTTCTGATGAGTGTAAAATTATGCTGTATGGTAACGACGGAAGGAACAAGGTCTACAGAAGAGACGGAGAACGCTATGCACAATGCTGCATTGAAGAAAAGGTCAGCTATGGTGGCGGTTCTGTAGGTATGACCAATTTAGGTGCTCACGTGCAAAGTTAAGGCGCGCTCTTCGATGGTCTGCAGTTAATTTCGGCCCATTTGCTGGCTTATGCGGTACCAGTCCACGATCCTTCAACCTTCTTCTAATTGTAGAGTCACTTACAGCCACCCTTCGTACAACACGAAGCCGCTGCTGCAGTTGAAAAGCGTTAAGGCGTCGATTTCTTAAAGAAGTTGTTACAATAAATCGATCATCTCGCTCAGAAGTGACCCGATTCCTGCCAGATCCTGAACGGCGCGTGAACAAACCAGTCTCCCGATAACGTTTATAGACTCTATGAACAGATGACAGGCTTAGATGCAGTCTTGCAGCCACAACACGCTGACTAAGGCCAGAATCCAGCAATGCCACAACTTGGGCGGCTTCTGTGGGCGAAGTATCCATACGTTTTAGAAAAAAAACCTTTTTTCAGACGTCCCAAAGTCACAGTATTGAAATAAAAAACAAAAAGTTTAAGGATAGGCGCCAATTTTTAGTTTTTAAACGCTAAATGTACTCCAACCCTAAACACACATTTGTCTCAAAAGAGTGATTCATTTCGTTTATAAGATAAACAAATGAAATTCTAATTTTGAATTTAGAATTTTCGCTTATTACTGTAATGGCCAAACTGCCAGCTATACATTTATGTATTTTTTTTCATCGTATGAATTCTTTTTTGTGTTAAATTCGGACAGAAACAATGAAAACGGAAGTGTTTCGATTTTTTTGATGAGAAGTGTATATCATGTATGTTTAGTAGGTAACGCTGTATGGAATTTACTCATTCATAACGTTATGTATTATCTTAATGAGATAATGTGCCTCCGTCGCAATGTACACTCAAGGTTGATAAGAATTTTGATCTTATCAACAAGATAAAAAGCCTCATAACGGCCTAGTAGGTATACTAAATATATCTGAAACTATTCATGATGTAATTGACGGACGTAATATACGATCCCGACGACCCGATCTCTCTATAGCCATAGAGGCAACCAACCAGCCCGCGACACCAAACATTTCAGGACCCCGACACCGACCCCGCCGGCGTGATCGACAATTTCCCTCAATCAGCGCTTATCGCTATCGACCCTCTAGGGCCGATTAATTCTTTCAAATATTTTTCCTCTCAGACGACGCCCTGAGCCGAGATTCGCGACCAACTTGGCACCCTCAGGTCTGTTGTCTTAAACGTTGTACCGGGTGAGAGCCTTCAGCGCTCCCCATTTGTCCGGCCAAGTAGTTAATGCCATCTTCGCCAAATCACGATCCATCTTCGATAAGTCACGTCAAAAAAATTAACATGATGTACATTGTTTTAAGTTCACGCGGTTATTATCATAATTAAAACACATAATAACCAAATATCATAAATAAATATCACTGATTAAACTCGGTAAGAACCCGTTATATGTGTTTTAATTATAACAGCTCATAGCTTATTATATTATTAGCTTTTAAGTTGCTTATTATTAGGTATTTTGTGTGTACTTACTATTTATATAAGTAGGTATATATGTTAGGTTATGTATATAGGTTAGGTATATATTATATTTGTAAGTATGTTATATATTTATTTGCATGTATTTATTGGTAAGTTGTACTTATAGTTTGTGCCCGCAATTTTCAATTATTTTTTTTTACATTTTTCCTCACCTTTTATGGTTGTCTGGAAGAAATCGCTCTAAGCGATAAGGCCGCCATTTGCCATGTACTTAGCTAAGATACTTTTTGTAATTATTTCTTTTTTTATTTTGGTGCAATAAAGTGTATTTGTATTGTATTGATGTAATTAACGGAGTAACTTTAGAATCTGCAATGGCCCTGTTCGGAGAAAGCGTGAATAACATCGAGGTGTTACTGGTTTGAATCCCGGTTTGGGCTCTAAACTATATGGGCTCTATGACTTGTTGTTGACGTTTTTACAATAAGATTCCTATACACATTCAGAATTTACCTTTAAACAGTTTTAAGATAGTAGTTAAACAAAAACTTTGCAAAAAAGGTTATTATAATTTAGAAGATTATTATGATGCATGGGATTAGCTAACTGAGAACTGATATTTGGTGCTAATTCCTGTAAATACCATCTAATTTTATTTTAAGTTATATCTGTCATTTTCTTACCCGCCGAAAAGGAAAAGGACGGGTAATCGACAAGCATAAAATTTATGGAACACACGTCAATTTTAAGGACAAATCTTACACAACCGTCTAAAAATTTTATATCAGTCAATAACCCGACACAGGTAAGTAGACAGCACGTCAAACGGATTGTATACCAGCGACATACCTTTTTTATTCGCCCGGGTTATTCATTCATTTACTCATTCTTCCTAAAATTAAGAGCTGTGAATCATCCGTCCCTTTACTTTTCGACGGATATGAAAATGACGGATATAACTTAAAATAAAATTAGGCGGTGTCTGCAGGAATCGGGGCTATTAGGCAGCTAAATTACTCAATTGTATAACAGTACTTTATGTTTATTATTTTTTAAAGAAAGTCTAGGGCCCTGTGCCGAGGTTTTCTTGCAGCTTCTTTTCCCCGGCTATACAGGTTGTGAGAAGCTGCAGTAGTTTTAGGCGGATGAGACGTTCGTTATGTAAAAAATGACGATTCAAAGTGTAACTATGTTACCTACTGAATAAAGATATTTTTGAATTTGTATCTCACTAAATGTCAAATATGATAGTGTGACAGAGTCCTAAAGTGGGTACATTATATTGCTCATGACTGTACCCTGTATCTTCATTGCGGGAACCAAAATCTATGTTTTCGAAGTCGCGGGCTAAACGCTAGTTACTAAATACATGAAAAGTCCTATAGAAGATGTATAGAAGTCATATAAATGAAACGGTGCAACTGCGTGTTCACGATCAATGTATTGGTTTCATCGACACTTTTATACAGCTCCGCTAATTAGCAGTATTAAAGCTCCTTATGGCCGCTAGAAAGATTTACTTCTAATCCTGAACTAATCCAGGCAAGGTTGCAACGTGAAAAAAGAACCATAAAAAATACATTATATTTTTATACCTCATGCGTAAAATGTGAATACTTAATAATTTAGAACGTGTTCAGCTACTTGTCTTAAAAGTTTGCTTACCACGGCAAATGACATTTGTCCGGTCAAGTAGTTAATGCCATCTGCGGCAAATCTACAACAAGTCACGGTTAAAAAAATAAAAAAAACGGCATATCACCACGGTATCTATTAAACGTATCACTATTCGGAAGAATTTCAGAGAAATACACCTAGTTTCTTGTTTCAAACTATTTTGAGCGGGATTTTTTCGTAGTCGGGTTTTAGTTTTTAAGCTTTTATTTTTTCCTTTGTATGTATGTAGTTACATGAGCCATGCCAGAGGCGTTTGGTGGCTCAATAGTAACCCTCACACCAAAAAAAGAAAGTTTATGCAACTCGATATGCTCTCGGACATTAATCTGTTCTGGACAAAAGTCTGTTCAAAAGATTATAAAACAGATTCTCGTAAAGATACATACATAAGTAACTTCACGCCTGTACTCATAAGGGTGTAGGTAGAGGAGTATAGTAATACAATACACCCGTTTCTCGCCAGCTATGTTTAAGTCCCATGTAATAAGGGAGAGCATTTTGCCGGCACAAATCCTGGAATCCACAACTCCAAATTCAAATAAAAAATATGTTTATTCAGTAGGTAACATAGTTACAATTTGAATCATCATTTTTTACATAACGTACGTCTCATCCGCCTAAAACTACTGCAGCTTCTCACAACCTGTTTAGCCGGGGAAAAGAAGCTGCAAGAAAAACCTCGGCACAGGGCCCTAGACGTTCTTTAAAAAATAAACATAAAATATTGGTATACAATTAAGTAATTTAGCTGCCTAATATCAGTTCTCAGACAGTTAATCCCATGCATTCATATCTTCTAAATTTTTTCTAAAGACTTACAGTTAAATTTGTCAAAAAAGTTAATGTGACATGGTACCAAAGTGTTTACATATTAATGCTCGTGACCGTACAAGTGGCGCCGTAACGAAAATAATATAATGTCTACTTGATCGTACTAAAAACAAGTAGGTATTTCTCGGAAATTTTTAATTAAGATTTTGAGTAAATCGGAATTTCTCAATCCCGATTAGCGTAATTAGAAGTGCATCCATCGCAAGATTGACTAAGTACTCACACCTCACCGAGCTTTCTGTTAGACTAATATCGCTCCCCATTTGTCCGGCAGTTAATGCCAAGTAACAAAAAAAAAGGTGAGCAATAGAGCAACACGGACCTCCGCGGATCGGAGTGGTGAGCCGTATCGCCGTCTTTATAGGTCGAGCTAACTTTGTTAGTGAAAACTTAAGATAAATAAATTACTCATTCGCGCAAGTACGGTGCGGGGGTTGGAACAAGCTCTCTCCGGCCAAGTAGTTAATGCGGCAAATCTACAATAAGTCACGCCAAAAAAAAAGCTAACAGGCGCTTGACTTGACACTTCGCTTGACAGACAGCGACTTGTAGAAAACTTTAGTAATCTTATAATATTTGAGAGCTTATATAATACTAGCTGGTACCCGCGACTTCGTCTGCGTACTTTTAATTTGAATATTATGGATTATATAAAAGGAACGGTATAGCATGTGATTAAAAGAGAGTAAGTAGGTATATTTAAAAAAAATAAAAAATATCTGTTTACAGTCGTTATAAAGTACCTATGTATTCCATTGAGTGGCAGAAATTACCTAGGAATATTTATCGGTCCCTTATGTCCAAGACACTTACAGGGGTCAGCGTCACGTTGTGTACAAAAATATTTTAAAATGACCTAATTTAAAACTTTTTTGTACACAACGTTTGCTATTTTGTTATTATTTGTTAAAATGTAGAAATTGTTTGGACTCGACACTCGCGAGCAGGCCACGTATACACCACGTGCGCTCCCCCACCACAAGACAGCGCCGTTGACTGCCGCCACACTTCGGCGAATGTGCGCGACGACGAACGACGACCGACGGCAGTGGCGGCGATGCAGAGTATTCGTTAAAAGGAACTTTATCTACAAAAGCCAAATTTTTTTAACTTGATACACCCAAAACTACTAAATATCATGTTCCTAGGTTCAGTGGTTAATATTTTGTATACAAAAAGTTTGGCTTCGTAGTTCCCGTTCCGAATCCGTTCCGTTCCGTTCGAATTTCGGAAAATCCGTTTGTTGAAAAACTCTGCACATCCTAAGAGACCTACGTACCAAGTTTCATGGTTTTATCTTCAAAAATGACGAATACCCATACAAACATTCAACCCGTATTTCACCCCCATACTGGTAAAAATTTCAAAATGCTTGAACAAACGATTTTTTGTTTGTTATTTAGTGCCTAAACACAAAATTTAATATTTTTATCTTGAAAAATGACGAACCTCATAAAAAATTTCAACACCTATTTCATCCCCTCAAAGATCGAATTTTCAAAAACGCTTTAACAAATTGTTTTTTTATTTCTTATCAAGTTCCTAAATATAAAGTTTCGTGGTTTTATCCCCAAAAATGACGAACTCCCATACAAACTTTCAACCCTCATTTCACCCCCTCACTGGTCGAAATTTCAGCAACGCTAGAACAAATGTTTAATTATTTTTTATCAAGTGCTTAAATATAAAGTTTCATGGATTTATATTTTAAAATTAAAATATCCCATACAAACTTTCAACCCCTATTTCAATCTCTTCGTCCCTTCTTTTCGCAATAAAAGGTATCCTATTTTCTTTCTCAGGGTCTAAAGATTGTCTGTGCCAAATTTAATCAAAATCGGTTGAGAGGTTTAAGCGGGAAAGCGTAACAGACAGACAGACAGACAGAGTTACTTTCGCATTTATAATATTAGTAAGGATTATTTTCCCTCGTTAAATAGTAAACAAACTAAGTGTAGGTGTTATAATTTCGTTGACGAACTGATTACCTATCCGTTTCTTTGTCTAAAATGAGTATTACCTTATTACTATGATTGATTACTGGGCTTAAAGTTCGTATAAATGTCTATCGAATTACCTCCTCAAGTTTAAAGCGTAGCTAGTCATGTAGTACTATATTAATTATGTGGTGTAAGTAATTAGATTTTATCTGTATGTAATGTAACAGTCAGTTGAATAAAGAAACTTATACAAATCAGATCAATTAATTGGCGTAATGTGATTCTAGAAAGAGTTTTAATGTTAATAGATAGCTAGCTATAGCTATGTGTAAGTTCCTGTAGGAATGAGATATAACTGTTTAATAAAGACAGTTGCATCAAAATTTTATCATAAATTCCCTAAATTATGGCGCCTACCTACCCTCTAAGTTAGAAAAGTGATCAAATACTAACTTGAGGTCACTCAGTTTAAAAAAAAACATCGAAATCATTCCAGTAGCTATGGCGTCATGCGCTTCTTGACACGATCACGAAATCTAGATTTCCGCGGGAATGAGGTATTTTCCCGCCATAAAAAGTAGCCTGTGTCCGTGCCTAAGATCCTATCTTTAAATTAACCAAGTCTTATAAAATTCCGTTCAGACGTTAAGGCGTGAATGAGGCAAACTTTTAAAACAAACAATTAAAAATCACTAACCTAGTTTTCTGTCTACTGCCTACGCCTTAAGTACGATAGCATAAATATTAATAGGCCATATCCTTTTCTAGATTACTATCTATCAGCTAACTAAATTTCATCAAAATCCGTTGAGTCGTTTAGGCATGATAGACAAAACTCCCAGCAAAAACCATAAAAAAATAACTAACTCAATTCAGTTTTCTGCCTACTTCCTACCCCCTAAGTACGATGACGTGATCAATTTGATCGTACAACCGTTTTTAGATAACCAACTATTACCTTACTAAATTTCATTAAAATCCGTTCAGCCGTTTAGACGTGAAAGAGCAAAAGTCCCAACAAAAACGACTACAAATCACTAAATCAATTTAGTTATCTGCCAACTGCCTACCCCCTAAGAACGATGGCGTGATTATTTATAGCCTATGACCATTTCTAGGTTATCATCTATCACCATACCAAATTTCATCAAAATCCGTTGAGCCGTTTAGGCGTGAAAGAGTAACAGACAGACAGACAGACAGACAGACAGACAGACAGAGTTACTTTCGCATTTATAATATTAGTATGGATATCAAATATCTCAAATTATGACCTTCCAAATATAAGGTTTAAGTTAAAAGCATTTAACTGTCGCTTGTCATCGACTACAAGTAACACGGAAAATGCATTTCATTTCGGTTTGTATCAATCTAAAGTGGACAGAAATTAGTTGACAATTGGGTATGTAAATTATTAGTCTTTTTGAAGGATTTTTTATAATTTTCATTGAAACGTTATAAAAAAACTAATTTGAATATTTTTGCTTTTCATGCAGTTATTATTTTTATTTAAAAATAAATCTCGTAAAGTAGGCTGAATGACGTGTATACCTTTGCCTTAGCTTAGTTTGTATTGTAATTTTAATATTGACATTTTGTTAGGGTAATGTGCCCAAATTGTGGGCGGTTTAAGAGTACTCAGGCCCAATAAGGTAGATACAAATAACATTTTGTTAATTTATTTAACTAAATTTGTATAGTTTATGCTTCTAATAAACATGATAAGAGATAGTAATCCTCATAATTTTATTATTGAAGTTATTTTACATTTATTTTTAATTCAATATAAATTAGTTTTTGATTTATTTTAATAAGTTTCATTTTAATAAATATGATTTTAATTTTAATAAATAAGATTTTAATATTTTTTAACTTTATATCATTATTATTTTAAAATTGGTGATTCTAATAACTTTTAATTTTAAAGTGACATAATTGTATCTTACAATAGGGTACCTTCCCGAAATATTTTTTTTTATTTCATTAAGTTTGTTACCCCGCACACTCGTAGGACACCTTACTCTATTGATGACTACAGATTATACTACATTTTATTTATTATAAACTGGCATTTGGCAACGACAATTTGGGTAAACAGACTACCTTTAGATGTCAAATAAATACACGATTTTTACTAAAATAAGAACCATCCGGCCGATTCGAGAGGTCCATCATAGCTCTCGAAACGAATTTCAGTCTGACATGGCTCTGAGTTGCCTTTTATAGATAACTATATAACCCGCCCCGGTTTCGCTCGGCTGAGGAAAAAATGAAATTATTTACAACATCACATTAAAAACCTCAAAAATACCAGTATTTCTCCACTATTTAATGGATGTTATTACACATATACACCTTCCTCTTGAATCAATCTATCTATTAAAAAAACCGCATCAAAATCCGTTGCGTAGTTTTAAAGATTTAAGCGTACATAGGGATATAGGGACAGAAAAAGCGACTTTGTTTTATACTATGTAGTGACTAGAGGCTTAGCTCATCCCCGACAGAAATGCGGGCACGACTTTAATGTATCTACGCTTGTAATTGTGTCATACGATGCCACGCGCACGCGTACGCACGTTCATCGGAAAACTAATAAAGAAATCCAGTTCGCATTAGCCTGAGAACGAAATTATTTTTAACGTGTTTAAGTCATTGACGAGCATCTGGTTTTCACATTGCACGTCCATCGTACGACCACGGGATCGGGTTCCCGCGGTCGTGGGACGATCAAGAAAAAAAAAACCAGGCCAAGTGCAAGTCGCACTCGTAGACAGAGGGTTCCGTAGCACCATTAAATTGAAATGCGTTTTGAATGTTGGAATTGGTACTCTTTATTTGATAATGTTTCTTTTAATATATGAAGCATAAATGGTAACGTATTTTGCGTTATCTTTTAAGCTTCTAAGTTTGAATTGCGTACATCCGAAACGTAGAAATTTCTATTTAATTATACGTAATTCCATCTTAATATCTACACTATTTGCTGAGAAAATGAGTATTGACTAAAGATAGACAATTTACACGGTATTTTGGGACAATTCAAATTTAAAAACAATGGGTAGATTGCTGGAAAGATAAATAACTGGGTATAAATGGTAATTTGCCTTTAGTCTTGACAGACAGACATGATCCTGTATTTTTTGCCGAATAAATATTTTCTTTCTTTCTTTTCTTTTTCTATTTTTTTCTTTCTATAAAGGGTTATATTTCGTCATCCATTGACGTAAAGACTTTCCTGAGCAATTTTGAAATTACTTATCCAATTTTTTTTTGCTCTAAAGCAATAAAGCCGCTTAAATTATATACAAGTGTTGTCTCATTGTCAAAATTAAGTTATATGCAATAAAGTTTTCATTTGATTATGATTGGGAGTGATAAAAATAGAGCTATTTTATTTAAGGCGCAGAACTCTAAAAAGGATAAAAAAAGAAAAGTCAGGCACATCTTCCCGCAAGCTGACACTCACCATTATTATTGCAATTTATATTTTTAAAGTACACGCCTCGAGATGATGAAGTTGGATGGCACTAATAAACTTTGTTGAAACTAAACATTTCTCTGCTTTTTTGTTACTTAAGCTGTTGAAATACGACTGCAGATAGGTATAAACAAAGCATAAGCTCACGACAAGGTTTTATTAAAGAAAATCACATCGAAATGTGATCTTTCGAAAAGGCGTTTACGTAGTTTTCAATAATCAACTTACGAGTTCCTTTCATCCATGAACGTATAACGTCCAGATTTTATCAATAATCAAATAGAACTGCAAATGTAAATAACAAAAACCAATACCTTAATGTATGTTTACAAAAAAAACAGTTTTACCTGCGATTGCATCCTAAACAAGCAGGACATACTTCGTGTGTCCTACAAGTAACTGTACCAGGGGGGTTAAAATGGCCACATCGAAGCAATTCATCTAAGAAAGCAATATTGCTATTTGACATTTGTTTGCATTGCGCACTTACTTTTATATGCGTAAATGTCAAATTGATGTAGGCATTTTAAACCCTCAGATACCAGAACCAGAGATTTAAATGTAAGTACCAAAATATATGGAACTTCAATTTGAAATAAGAATTGGAATTTAAATTATATAGATACGAAAAATACTTAAATGAAAAACCATCAAAAAAGTCTCTTTGCGTAAAAGTAAATAATTTTATTTTGACATGATTTATTTTTTTGCCTTGGATGGCGTTCATTTGACCGGGCATATGGGGAATACTGATAAAAAGTAAGACAAAAAACCAGAGACTCGCGCCGTCTGGACTCTATGACAATGTGTTACCTCACGTCACGGTTACTACTTACTGATGTAAGTAAGTATAGTCATTATATGAGCCATGTCAGGGGCCTTTGGCGGCTCAATAGTAACCCTGACACCAGGGTTGATGAGGTTGGTAATTCACCTCACAGCCCACACGATAGTAGAAGACTTCACGCGTAAAAAAGCAGTTTCCCACAATCTTATTGATCGCCGATTAGAATCGATCGATTACACCAGCTTTGTCCATAAATAGGTCAACGCGAAATTACCATCAAACAAGGTTATTCCAACTATGTAAAAATATAATCAAATAGATTGCCCGAAATGTCTTCGCATGTCACATTAAGGTACCTATTTAAATTAAGCAAGAGTACCAAAGTTGCTACCATTGTTCAGGCCGCAAGGAAAATATCATGTCATTCTATACGTACTGGTATAAATGACTGAAGAAATTCTTTGAAAGTTTCCTAGCTACCACATAATGTAACGTAACAAATAACAAAATGTAAGTACGTAATAACAATCGAGCCAACTAAAACTTGACTGTTGCTATTTTTAATCGGGTGAGAGCCTTCAGCGCTCCCCATTTGTCCGGCCAAGTAGTAAATGCCATCTGCGGCAAATCTACAATAAGTCACGTCAAACGAAAAGCTATCTTTAATCCTCGGTTTTTGATTCAGCTTTCAAAATGAGCTGTTGAAGTCAACTAAGTTAAAATTATCCTAACTAGACGAACCAACGACCTCTGTGGTCCAGTGGTTGAGCGTTGGACTCACGATCCGGAGGCCCCTGGTTCGAATACGGTTCGGTACGGTACTGTACGACAGTACAGACTGTTTAATTTTATTTTAAGTTATATCTGTCTTATTCTTATCCTCCAAAAAGGAAAGGGACAGATAATCGACAGGTATGAATTTTATAAAATACACTTCAATTATAGGCAGAAAACAACCCTGTTAAAATTTTACATTGACCAATAACCCGACAGAATTTAGTTGAAAGCACGCGTGTAACGGGTTGCATATCAGCGGGATGCCTATCTTAACCGCCCGGGTTACTCATTCATTTTAAAATTAACAGTTGTCAATCATCTGTCGCTTTCCTTTTCGGTGGATAAGAAAATGACAGTTGTAACTTAAAATAAAATTAGGAGGTGTCTGCAGGAATCGGAGCCAACATCCATCTTAGGACTTCGTGTTCAAAGCCACAACGGTCTCACATTGCTCATAACGGACGTAGGTTCATGACATCCCTACTGATAATCTGTAATACATTACAACACACACATAAGCTCATGTATTGGGGTGGTCAGTAGTAAATCCATCTCGAGATGAACCTATTACCCACGCTTCATCGAGCTTTTTGTTAGACTGTTTATAATAAATAAATAAAATTGTTTATTTCGGATCAAAAAATTACATCCATATTATGCTAGTAAGAAGTGACTTATGAAACTATTGTTAGTAATGAAAATTATATTTTGCACGCATTCATGACCATCACGTGAACGGGTAAGTTCCCGTGATCGTCACCCTACGCACAAAACATCTCCAAAGCGGCGATGTGTATCGATCAGCTAATGTCTTCAGGATGCTGTTGTTGCTGTTGTGTTATAATGATCGAGCCAATTGTGTTAGTGAAAATAAATCGGAGCAGCCGGGTCTGCATGACAACTGCGCCGCGCGCGGCGCGAATTGTATCGAGCGCTTGGAGCAATAAACGATACGAATGCTATCTACGTAGCTAGACGTCAAACGGCTAATGGTCTAAGGCCTCGACATAATTCGCGCCGCGCTCGTCGCGGTTGCCGTGCAGAGCCTACAGCTGTTAATAAAGTCTCTAAGTACATATCTACACAAAAACACTGCGCAAACGCAAAACGCACTTCAATTTCTTAGTATTCTTTTTACGTTTCGTCTCGAGTTTGAGTTCCGTGGCTTATTGGAACATGCATTCCTATAAAATGCCTTGAAGATTCTAAAATTGTCATGACGAGCATATTTCGGACCACATCTCAAAAGCTTCCAGTTTTTACCTGTCTTTCTATGTCAAAGTCCATGACAATAACTAGATAAGTAGGTACCAACTAAATGTAGATATAACGCGAAGGTAATTGGATATGTACGTAGGTAGGTACCCAAATGAATGAAAAAGCGGAAGTCACAAATTACTGAAGTTTCGCGTTCGGGGAGTTTGACAAAAACGTTCATCGCAAGACACTTATTTAGGAAACTGATATTAATTTTGTTGTGGGCGGGGTTCGCGTGATTCAAGTCGGGGTTTGGAACCCGCCGTGCGACCCACGGCCTGAGCGACTGCGGTAAACAAAATAATAAAAAAAGGACAAACGGCAAGACAGAGCGAAAGTGTATCAGGATCGTAGTAAGTAGAATGAGGGATTTCCAGATGAAGTTCTTTCCAAATCATGATGGTGTTGTTGAGTGTAGAATGCTACAGTAAAAAAAATAAGTGTTGCGCCGCGACTTGTGCTGAGTGAGGCTCTTTTATCTATGATCATTTTGACGTACATCCGTCTTGCTTTTTTGTAACTGTTTTGTGAAAATTTGATATGATGTTCATCATCATCATTGGCCACAGCATGTATCGTAGATGATTGTTGCAGCACTGTGAGTCTACGGGTTCCCGCAGCGCCGCCGATGGCTATAGAGCCCTATAGCAGCGCGGCATTTCTTGCCACATCGTTCGCACACAAAACGCGACTCCTCAGGAGGTGGTAAAGCACGACGAAGACTTTTTTGCTTCAGGTTTTCCAGACAGTCATCGTCATGTCTTGAAGTCCCGACGTTAATATCATGGCGCCATTCAGGTCTCATTTCGGCGCGCTTCTCTCACCCATCCGTCTGAATACCGAAGCTGTTCATGTCCCGCTTGAAGGAGTCCTTAAATCGTAAGGATGGACGCCCTACAGGTCTTTTTACGCTCGCTATCTGGCTCAAAATTACTTGACGCGGCGATATGATGTTATTGTCTTGTTTTTGTGTGTGGTGCCCTTTTATAATAAACTATTTATATTCTATTCTATTCCTGATATTCTCTTTGGTCATAAAGTATTTGTTTTAATGGACTTTGAAGTTTTGTACTCTGTTTAAAACTTTGTGAAGATCTGGCTGCTATAGTCTATCGTTCACTTGTATAGACTACGTTCCATTTTCATGACAATAAAGATTACTTACAAAAAAAAAAACAATTTAATAAAAGGTTAACCTATAATGCGCGCGGAAATACTACTGACGCCCCTAAAATGACTGTAACGTAGACTTTTAGACAGCTGGGAGCTTTCATGTTGTGACGAAATAATTTCTTAAAATTAAAATAAACCTAAACGTTTCTTTGTAAACAGTTTTAATTAATATTAGAAAGCCCTGACTCAATATTTGAATATACTACTCGTACAAACGTTCTTATCTTCGTATGGATGTGTACAGAATCCCGTCGGTGATCCGGAGCTTTGCAGCTCAGAAGGTCGCCAGGACTTCAGAAGACTAGTCTTGGTGATAATGTGGAACCGCATGGTGATAAGTAACTCCAGTATCAGAGATCTTTTAGCTGGTGATTATAATCGGAATTAAGGCCAAATTCATACGTCATTTTTGTCATGATGCACATAGTACCTATAATATATATTCATTTAATTGCCATTGATAAATGCTCTATTATATACTATACTTAAACATAGCCAGCGTGGAATAGGTGAATATACAGGGTGTTAGTGACATCGTAACGAAAACTTTGAGGGATGATTCTGAGTTGATATGAAGTGGAATTTCCGTCGCAAATGTAGGTATGGAACTGAAATTATTTGAAAAAAAAATACTAGAATTTTCATAAATTTTTCAGAATATATTTAAAAAGTCATGAGTTTTGCGACGGAAAATTCCACTTGAATTTAACTCAAAATCTCGTTAAAAAATTCGTTACGATGTCACTAACACCCTGTATAAATACACCTCTGCTTACGTTATGCCCTTGATAAAAAAGTTTAACGCCGCTTCCTCCTGTTATTTATTTCTGTGCTCTATGGGAACAGTTGCTCTTTACGCAAATCTGCGCCCAAACACGACAACCCGAACTTTTTAGGTATTTTTCCACCCACTGGTTATTTTTAATCTGTGACAATTTTCACAGCCACATAGGCGTATTAACAATATACTATTTTCTAAGTAGCAAGTACTTGCAAACGAGAGCTTTCTGAGTTCTATATTTGACCGACTAAGTAGTGAATGCCGTCGGAGAAAAGTCCTGTACGCTCAGTGAATTGTGAAATTCTGAACACTTACTAAATAAGTTATGTACTTACGCCGTAACTGTGATTTACATCAGAGTTATATACAGGGTGTTAGTGACATCGTAACGAAAACTTTGAGGGGTGGTCCAGGCCATGATTCTGAGTTGATATCAAGTAGAAATTTCCGTCGCAAAAGTATGGATTGGAAAATAATTAAAAAGAAAAGAAAAATTTTAATGAATTTTTTGACACGAAATTCCACTTGATATCAACTCAGAATCATGGTCTGAACCATCCTTCTCAGTATTCGTTACGGTGTCACTAACACCCATACCTACTTATGTGTGTAAGTGTCATCGTAACGAATACTGAGAGGGATGATTCATCTGATTATTCTGAGTTAATATCAAGTGGAATTTTCCATCGCAAAAGTATAGAATTGAAAATATTTTTAAAAAACTAAAAAAAAAATCATGAATTTTGCGACGGAAAATTCCACTTGATTTTAACTCAGAATCATGGTCTGAATCAACCCCCTCAGTATTCGTTACGATGTCACTAACACATAGTATATAATAAGAGTTAATTAGTATTCATGTAAAAATGTAAACCATGTGGCAGTACTAATTAAATAAATAAATAAATAAAGACAGATCTAAAAGTGTCAAAAAATGATTTGTTTTTCTATTTACGTAACTAATTTATGAACTTCAATAATGAAAAATGTAATAAGTGCGACACTTTGTCACGTTTTTCTATGATGTCACATGTTGCTTTTTCATACCAATTCCATAGGTAATTTCGTGTTTGACATTTAGTAAAAAGTAACTGATTTGAGTAGTTGCAAACAACCCTATTATTTCTATTCTATTTATTATTTGTTGATGTTCACTTTTAACGGTCAAATGTTTCAAAGAGTAGTTAGGTTAGCTGAATATATGTATAAAAGGAGAAACTGACTGACTGACATATCAACGCACAGCCTAAACGGCTAAACGTAGGCACTTGAAATTTGGAAGGGACGTAGCTTAGGTACCGTAGAGGTGCACTAAGAAAGGAATTACCGGAATTCCCACGGGAACGGGAATTAGCGGGAAAAATCCTTCCACGCGGACAAAGTCGCGGGCAAAAGCTAGTATAGTATATCCGAGCAGTATCGTGGGCTGCACATAGACAAGACAAACTCCTCATTTGTCTGGCCAAGTAGTTTATGCCGGTAAACAAGTCAAAAAAAGCGTCCGGGCAGGGTCGCCATGTATTATAGTAGGTATTAATGTGGATTTAAGGTGGTTCGATACGGTTAGCTAGGCGCTCAAGCGTCAATAGATGGCGTTGGTGCCTTAATTTGACATAATTATTTATTTTTGGATTTTATACACAATATTGTTTCAAAGTTATACGTTTGCCGGTAATAGCGTAATATTTGTCATGATTTAACTAAATTTCAATTGAGTTGCAGTTCACGTAATACTTTTATTTGAATAAATAAAAGTTACCACCAAAAGCCGAA
Organism: Pectinophora gossypiella; assembly: GCF_024362695.1. Lineage (NCBI taxonomy): Eukaryota > Metazoa > Arthropoda > Insecta > Lepidoptera > Gelechiidae > Pectinophora > Pectinophora gossypiella. The sequence continues at coordinate 2,696,454 of NC_065433.1, read as the reverse complement.
CATCTCACACACACATTGATAGTTATGTTTGTTTACGAAACCAATTACTAATTTCGCCAGTTTAAACGTCAACGGAATAGTCTAGTTGGATGAATAACAGGATTCTATATGAGATGGGTCTGGCTGGATACTAGGGTTCCAACCTCGCTTTATTATTACTTTTTTTTTATTGTAACATTTTTTTCCCATTTATCCTGCTTAGTTTTTGCTACAAATTGCTGTTAAAATATTTGATTTTATTTCATATTTTATTATTTTTATATTATATATAGCTACAAACCCACTGACTCACTCACTGACATAATTGTTCTCCCAGAAGGAGCGTCGGGGGGTCAAAATGATGTATGAGAAAAGTGATCGGAACCTCCCGGTGAGTATGGGAAAAATCCCAAATCTTGGAAAACTGCTCCGCATCAGGGAGACGCCCTACAGTCTGGCGCAACTATTATACCTGGATCAATTTTTTTTTCACAAAACCTATTTAAATCTTGGTCAAATTCTATTGTGGGTGAAAAAAAAACAAAATGGCGGAAAAACAAGATGGCCGCCATACAAAATTTTGTTTTTCCAGAAAATGTCTCGTTGGTAAAAACTGTGTATGGGGTTGTAATCGGAACATCCCGTTGACTATGGAAATTTTTCTCGATCTTGAAAAACTGCTCCGCATCAGGGAGACACCCTACGGCCTGGCAAAACTATAAAACCTGGAGCAATTTTTCTTTCGCGAAACATATTTAAATCTTGGTCAAATCCAATCCCCGCTGCAAAAAAACCAAAATGGCGGAAAAACAAGATGGCCGCCATACAAATTTTTCGTTTTTCCTCAAAATGCCTCTGGGGTAAAAATAATGTATAGGGTTGTAATCGGAACGTCTTGAAGAGTATGGAAATATTTCTCGATCTTGAAAACCTGCTCCGCATCAGGGAGACACCCTAAGGCCTGGCAAAACTATAAAACCTGGAGCAATTCTTTTTTCGCACAACATATTTAAATCTTGGTCAAATTTTATTGTGGGTAAAAAAAAACAAAATGGCGGAAATACAAGATGGCCGCCATACAAAATTTTATTTTTCCAGAAAATGTTTCGGGGGTGAAAACGATGCACAGAAGTGTAATCGGAATGTCATGTTGAGTATGGAAATACTTCTCGATCTTCAAAAACTGCTCCGCATCAGAGAGACACCCTACGGCCTGGCGCAACTATAGCAACTGGAATGATTCTTTTTTCACAAAATCTATTTAAATCTTGGTCAAATCCAATCGCCGGTGAAAAAAAATCAAAATGGCGGAAAAACAAGATGGCCGCCATACAAATTTTTCAATTTTCCTGAAAATGCCACGGGGGTAAAAATTATGTATAGGGGTGTAATAGAAACGTCATGTCAAGTATAAAAATACTTCTCGATCTTGAAAATCTGCTCCGCATCAGGGAGACATCCTACGGCCTGACAAAACTATCACACTTGGAACTTTTCTGTTTTCACGAAACCTATTTAAATCTTGGTCAAATTTTATCGCCGGTGAAAAAAAAAACAAAATGGCCGAAAAACAAGATGGCCGCCATACAAAATTTTCGTTTTTCCCGAAAATGCCTCGGGGGTAAAATTTATGTGTGGGGGATTTGATCGGAACGTCATCTTGGAAAACTGCTCCGCATCAGGGGTCACCCTACGGCCTGGCAAAACTATAGCTTCTAGAACTTTTTTGATTTCACGAGACCTATTCAAGTCTTGGTCAAATTCTACCGCGGTAAAAAAATGGCGGGAAAACAAGACACGCGAGCAGCTTGCTGCGAGCGAACCACGCGACATCTAGTTATTATTATATTATATATAGCTACAAACCCACTGACTGACTGACTGACTGACATAGTTGTTCTCCCAGAAGGAGTGTCGGGGGGTGAAAATGATGTATGGGGGGTGTGATCGGGACCTCCCGGTGAGTATGGGAAAACTTCCAGATCTTGGAAAACTGCTCCGCATCAGGGAGACACCCTACGGTCTGGCGCAACTATTATAGCTGGATCAAATTTTTTTTCGCAAAACCTATTTAAATCTTGGTCAAATTCTATTGTGGGTGAAAAAAAATCAAAATGGCGGAAAAACAAGATGGCCGCCATACAAAATTTTGTTTTTTCAGAAAATGCATCGGGAGTAAAAACTGTGTATGGAGATGTAATCGGAACGTCTTGTGGAGTATGAAAACACTTCTCTATCTTCAAAATCTGCTCCGCATCAGGGAGACACCCTACGGCCTGGCAAAATTATAAAACCTGGAGCAATATTTTTTTCACGAAACCTATTTAAATCTTGGTCAAATCCAATCCCCGGTGAAAAAAAACCAAAATGGCGGAAAAACAAGATGGCCGCCATACAAAATTTTCGTTTTTCCTGAAAATGCCTCGAGGGTAAAAATGATGTATAGGGATATGATCGGATCGTCATGTTGAGTACGGGTATACTTCTAGGTTTTCGAAAACTGCTCCGCATCAGGGAGACACCCTACGGCCTGGCAAAACTATAAAACCTAGAGCAATATTTTTTTCACGAAACCTATTTAAATCTTGGTCAAATTCAATCCCCGGTGAAAAAAAAACAAAATGGCGGAAAAACAAGATGGCCGCCATACAAAATTTTCGTTTTTCCCGAAAATGCCTCGGGGGTAAAAATGATGTATGAGGAATGTGATCGAAACATCATGTTGAGTATGGAAATACTTTTCGATCTTCGAAAGCTGCTCCGCATCAGGGAGACACCCTACGGCCTGGCAAAACTATCGCACCTGGAACTTTTTTGTTTTCACGAAGCTTATTAAAGTCTTGGTCAAATTTTATCGCCAGTGAAAAAAAAAACAAAATGGCCGAAAAACAAGATGGCCGCCACACAAATTTTTGTTTTTCCAGAAAATGTCTCAGAGGTAAAAATGATGTATTGGGGTGTGATCGGAACGTCATCTTGGAAAACTGCTCCGCATCAGGGAGACACCCTACGGCCTGGCAAAACTATAGCACCTAGAACTTTTTTGATTTCACGAGACCTATTCAAGAAAAAATGGCGGGAAAACAAGACACGCGAGCAGCTTGCTGCGAGCGAACCACGCGACATCTAGTTATACTATATATAGCTGCAAACCCACTGACTGACTGACTCACTGACTCACTGACAGGGTTGTTCTCCCAGAAGGAGCATCGGGGGGTGAAAATGATGTATAAGGGGTGTGATCGGGACCTCCCGGTGAGTATGGGAAAACTTCCAGATCTTGAAAAACTGCTCCGCATCAGGGAGACGCCCTACAGTCTGGCGCAACTATTATACCTCGATCAATTTTTTTTTCGCAAAACCTATTTAAATCTTGGTCAAATTCTATTGTAGGTTAAAAAAAAACAAAATGGCGGAAAAACAAGATGGCCGCCATACAAAATTTTGATTTTCCAGAAAATGTCTCGTTGGTAAAAACTGTGTATGGGGTTGTAATTGGAACATCCCGTTGACTATGGAAATTTTTCTTGATCTTGAAAAACTGCTCCGCATCAGGGAGACACCCTACGGCTTGGCGAAACTATAAAACGTGGAGCAATTTTGTTTTCGCATGACATATTTAAATCTTGGTCAAATTCAATCGCCGGTGAAAAAAACCAAAATGGCGGAAAAACAAGATGGCCGCCATACAAAATTTTGTTTTTCCCGAAAATGCCTGAGGGGTAAAAATTATGTATGGGAGTGTAATCGGAGTGTCTTTTTGAGTATGAAGACACTTCTCTTTCTTCAAATCTGCTCCGCATCAGGGAGACACCCTACGGCCTGGCAAAACTATAAAACCTAGAGCAATTTTTCATTCGCGAAACATATTTAAATCTTAGTCAAATCCAATGCCCGCTGAAAAAAAACCAAAATGGCGGTAAAACAAGATGGCCGCCATACAAAATTTTCGTTTTTCCCGAAAATGCCTCGGGGGTAATAATGATGTATGAGGAATGTGATCGAAACATCATGTTGAGTATGGAAATACTTTTCGATCTTCAAAAGCTGCTCCGCATCAGGGAGACACCCTACAGCCTGGCGAAACTATCGCACCTGGAACTTTTTTATTTTCACGAAGCCTATTAAAGTCTTGGTCAAATTTTATCGCCAGTGAAAAAAAAACAAAATGGCCGAAAAACAAGATGGCCGCCATATAATTTTTGTTTTTCCAGAAAATGTCTCGGGTGTAAAAATGATGTATAGGGGTGTGATCGGAACGTCATCTTGGAAAACTGCTCCGCATCAGGGAGACACCCTACGGCCTGGCAAAACTATAGCACCTAGAACTTTTTTGATTTCACGAGACCTATTTTAGTCTTGGTCAAATTCTATCTCGGTAAAAAAAATGGCGGGAAAACAAGACACGCGTGCAGCTTGCTGCGAGCGAACCACGCGACATCTAGTTATATTATATATAGCTACAAACCCATGTACTGACTCACTGACTCACTGACTCACTGACAGGGTTGTTCTCCCAGAAGGAGTGTCGGGGGGTAAAAATGGTGTATGGGGGGTGTGATCGGGACCTCCCGGTGAGTATGGGAAAACTTCCAGATCTTGGAAAACTGCTCCGCATGAGGGAGAGACCCTACGGCCTGGCGCAACTATCGCACATAGAATGATTCTTTTTTCACGAAATCTATTTAAATCTTGGTCAAATTTTATCGTGGGTGAAAAAAAATCAAAATGGCGGAAAAACAAGATGGCCGCCATACAAAAGTTTGTTTTTCCAGAAAATGTTTCGTTGGTAAAAACTGTGTAAGGGGTTGTAATCGGAACGTCTTGGTGAGTTTGGAAATACTTCTCCATCTTCAGAAACTGCTCCGCATCAGGGAGACACCCTACGGCCTGGCAAACCTATCGCACCTGGAACTTTTTTGTTTTCACGAAATCTATTTAAATCTTGGTCAAATTCAATCTCCGGTCAAAAAAAACCAAAATGGCGGTAAAACAAGATGGCCGCCATACAAAATTTTCATTTTTCCCGAAAATGCCTCGGGGGTAAAAATGATGTATAGGAATGTGATCGGAACGTCATGTTGAGTATGGAAATACTTTTCGATCTTCGAAAGCTGCTCCGCATCAGGGAGACACCCTATAGCCTGGCGAAACTATCGCACCTGGAACTTTTTTGTTTTCACGAAGCCTATTAAAGTCTTGGTCAAATTTTATCGCCAGTGAAAAAAAAACAAAATGGCCGAAAAACAAGATGGCCGCCATACAAATTTTTGTTTTTCCAGAAAATGTCTCAGAGGTAAAAATGATGTATTGGGGTGTGATTGGAACATCATCTTGGAAAACTGCTCCGCATCAGGGGTCACCCTACGGCCTGGCAAAACTATAGCACCTAGAACTTTTTTGATTTCACGAGACCTATTCAAGTCTTGGTCAAATTCTATCGCGGTAAAAAAATGGCGGTAAAACAAAACACGCGAGCAGCTTGCTGCGAGCGAACCACGCGACATCTAGTTATAATATATATAGCTGCAAACCCACTGACTGACTCACTGACATAATTGTTCTCCCAGAAGGAGCGTCGGGGGGTCAAAATGATGTATGGGGGGTGTGATCGGGACCTCCGGGTGAGTATGGGAAAAATCCCAAATCTTGGAAAACTGCTCCGCATCAGGAACACGCCCTACAGTCTGGCGCAACTATTATACCTGGATCAATTTTTTTTTGCAAAACCTATTTAAATCTTGGTCAAATTTTATTGTCGGTGAAAAAAAAACAAAATGGCGGAAAAACAAGATGGCCGCCATACAAAATTTCGTTTTTCCAGAAAATGTCTCGGGGGTAAAAAGTGTATATGGGATTGTAATCGGAGTGTCTTGTCGAGTACGGAAATACTGCTCGATCTTGAAAATCTGCTCCGCATCAGGGAGACACCCTACGGCCTGGCTAACCTATCGCACCTGGAAAAATAATTTTTTCGCACAACGTATTTAAATCTTGGTCAAATCCAATCGCCGGTGAAAAAAAACCAAAATGGCGGAAAAACAAGATGGCCGCCATACAAAATTTTGTTTTTTTTAGAAAAATGTCTTAGAGGTAAAAACAATGTATGGGGGTGTAATCGGAATGTCATGTTGAGTATGAAAGTACTTCTCGATCTTTGAAATCTGCTCCGCATCAGGGAGACACCCTACGGCCTGGCAAAACTATCGCACCTGGAACATTTTTGATTTCACGAATCCTATTTAAATCTTGGTCAAATTTTATCGCCGGTGAAAAAAAACAAAATGGCGGAAAAACAAGATGGCCGCCATACAATTTTTTTTTTTTTTTTAAATGTCTCGGGTGTAAAAATGATGTATAGGGGTGTGATCGGAACGTCATCTTGGAAAACTGCTCCGCATCAGGGAGACACCCTACAGTCTGGCGCAACTATTATACCTGGAACGATTCTTTTTTCGCAAAACCTATTTAAATCTTGGTCAAATTCTATTGTCGGTGAAAAAAAATCAAAATGGCGGAAAAACAAGATGGCCGCCATACAAAAGTTTGTTTTTCCAGAAAATGTTTCGTTGGTAAAAACTGTGTATGGGGTTGTAATCGGAACGTCTTGGTGAGTTTGGAAATACTTCTCCATCTTCAGAAACTGCTCCGCATCAGGGAGACACCCTACGGCCTGGCAAACCTATCGCACCTGGAACTTTTTTGTTTTCACGAAATCTATTTAAATCTTGGTCAAATTCAATCTCTTGTAAAAAAAACCAAAATGGCGGTAAAACAAGATGGCCGCCATACAAAATTTTCGTTTTTCCTGAAAATGCCTCGAGGGTAAAAAATGATGTATAGGGATGTGATCGGATCGTCATCTTGGAAAACTGCTCCGCATCAGGGAGACACCCTACGGCCTGGCAAAACTATCGTACCTAGAAAGATTCTTTTTTCACAAAACCTTCTTAAATCTTGGTCAAATTTTATTGTCGGTGAAAAAAAATCAAAATGGCGGAAAAACAAGATGGCCGCCATACAAATTTTTCGTTTTTCTGAAAATGCCTCGGGGGTAAAAATGATGTATAGACGTGTGATCGGATCGTCATGTTGAGTATTTCAATACTGCTCGATCTTGAAAAACTGCTCCGCATCAGGGAGACACCCTACGGCCTGGCGAAACTATTAAAAAATTTATATGACGGCCATCTTGTTTTCGGCCATTTTGTTTTTTTTTCACCGGCGATAAAATTTGACCAAGATTTAAATTGGTTTCGTGAAAACAAAAATATTCCAGCTGCGATAGTTTTGCCAGGCCATAGGGTGTCTCCCTGATGCGGAGCAGTTTTTGAAGATCGAGAAGTATTTCCACATTTTGTTTGACATTTCGATCACATTCCTATACAACATTTTTACCCCCGAGACATTTTCTAGAAAAACAAATTTTTGTATGGCGGCCATCTTGATTTTCCGCCATTTTGATTTTTTTTTCACAGGCAATTAAATTTAACCAAGATTTAAATAGGTTTCATGAAAACAGAAAAGTTCCAGGTGCGAGAGTTTTCCCTGGCCGTAGGGTGTCTCCCTGATGCGGAGCAGTTTTCCAAAATCTAGAAGTTTTCCCATACTCAACCGGAGGTCCCGATCACACCCCCCATACATCATTTTCACCCCCCGACGCTCCTTCTGGGAGAACAACCCTGACAGTGAGTCAGTCAGTGAGTCAGTCAGTCAGTCAGTGGGTTTGTAGCTATATATAGTATAACTAGATGTCGCGTGGTTCGCTCGCAGCAAGCTGCTCGCGTGTACTGTATTAGTTCCAAGCTTTGTATGGCGGCCATCTTGTTTTCCCGCCATTTTTTTACCGCGATAGAATTTGACCAAGACTTGAATAGGTCTCGTGAAATCAAAAAAGTTCTAGGTGCTATAGTTTTGCCAGGCTGTAGGGTGTCTCCCTGATGCGGAGCAGTTTTCCAAGATGACGTTCCGATCACACCCCTATACATCAATTTTACACCCGAGACATTTTCTGGAAAAACAAAATTTGGTATGGCGGCCATATTGTTTTTCCGCCATTTTGATTTTTTACCACCAGAGAATAGATTTGACCAAGATTTAAATAGGTTTTGTGAAAAAAGAATCGTTCCAGGTGCGATAGTATCGCCAGACCGTAGGGTGTCTCCCTGATGCGGAGCAGATTTCAAAGATCGAGAAGTACTTCCATACTCAACATGACATTCCGATTACAATTCCATACACAATTTTTACCCCCGAGGCATTTTCAGGAAAAACGAAAATTTTGTATGGCGGCCATCTTGATTTTCCGCCATTTTGATTTTTTTTCACCGGCGATAAAATTTGACCAAGATTTAAATAGGTTTCAAGAAAACAAAAATGTTGTAGGTGCGATAGTTTCGCCAGGCCGTAGGGTGCCTCCCTGATGCGGAGCAGATTTTCAAGATCGATCAGTATTTCCATACTCAACATGACCTTTCGATTACGCTCCCATACATTGTTTTTGCTCCCGAGACATTTTCTGAAAAAACAAAATTTAGTATGGCGGCCATCTTCTTTTTCGGCCATTTTGTTTTTTTTTCACCGGCGATAAAATTTGACCAAGATTTAAATAGGTTTCGTGAAATCAAAAATGTTCCAGGTGCGATAGTTTTGCCAGGCCGTAGGGTGTCTCCCTGATGCGGAGCAGATTTCAAAGATCGAGAAGTACTTCCATACTCAACATGACACTCCGATTACACCACCATACATTGTTTTCACCCCTAAGACATTTTTCTGAAAAAACAAAATTTTGTATGGCGGCCATCTTGTTTTTCCGCCATTTTGGTTTTTTTTCACCGGCGATAAAATTTGACTAAGATTTAAATACGTTGTGAGAAAAAATCATTGTTCTAGGTGCGATAGGTTAGCCAGGCCGTAGGGTGTCTCCCTGATGCGGAGCAGTTTCTGAAGATCAAGAAGTATTTCCATACTCAACAAGACGTTCCGATTACAACCCTATACACAGTTTTTACCCCCGAGACATTTTCTGGAAAAACGAAATTTTGTATGGCGGCCATCTTGTTTTTCCGCCATTTTGATTTTTTTTCACCGACAATAAAATTTGACCAAGATTTAAGAAGGTTTTGTGAAAAAAGAATCTTTCTAGGTACGATAGTTTTGCCAGGCCGTAGGGTGTCTCCCTGATGCGGAGCAGTTTTCCAAGATGACGTTCCGATCACACCCCAATACATCATTTTTACCTTTGAGACATTATCTGGAAAAACAAAAAATTTTATGGCGGCCATCTTGTTTTTTGGCCATTTTGTTTTTTTTTCACTGGCGATAAAATTTGACCAAGACTTTAATAGGCTTCGTGAAAACAAAAAAGTTCCAGGTGCGATAGTTTCGCCAGGCTGTAGGGTGTATCCTTGATGTGGAGCAGCTTTCGAAGATCGAAAAGTATTTCCATACTCAACATGATGTTTCGATCATATTCCTCATACATCATTTTTACCCCCGAGGCATTTTCGGGAAAAACGAAAATTTTGTATGGCGGCCATCTTGTTTTTCCGCCATTTTGGTTTTTTTTCACCGGCGATAAAATTTGACTAAGATTTAAATACGTTGTGAGAAAAAATCATTGTTCTAGGTGCGATAGGTTAGCCAGGCCGTAGGGTGTCTCCCTGATGCGGAGCAGTTTTTCAAGATCGAGCAGTATTGAAATACTCAACATGACGATCCGATCACATCCCTATACATCATTTTTACCCTCGAGGCATTTTCAGGAAAAACGAAAATTTTGTATGGCGGCCATCTTGTTTTACCGCCATTTTGGTTTTTTTTACAAGAGATTGAATTTGACCAAGATTTAAATAGATTTCGTGAAAACAAAAAAGTTCCAGGTGCGATAGGTTTGCCAGGCCGTAGGGTGTCTCCCTGATGCGGAGCAGTTTCTGAAGATGGAGAAGTATTTCCAAACTCACCAAGACGTTCCGATTACAACCCCATACACAGTTTTTACCAACGAAACATTTTCTGGAAAAACAAACTTTTGTATGGCGGCCATCTTGTTTTTCCGCCATTTTGATTTTTTTTCACCGACAATAGAATTTGACCAAGATTTAAATAGGTTTTGCGAAAAAAGAATCGTTCCAGGTATAATAGTTGCGCCAGACTGTAGGGTGTCTCCCTGATGCGGAGCAGTTTTCCAAGATGACGTTCCGATCACACCCCTATACATCATTTTTACACCCGAGGCATTTAAAAAAAAAAAAAAAATTGTATGGCGGCCATCTTGTTTTTCCGCCATTTTGTTTTTTTTTTCACCGGCGATAAAATTTGACCAAGATTTAAATAGGATTCGTGAAATCAAAAATGTTCCAGGTGCGATAGTTTTGCCAGGCCGTAGGGTGTCTCCCTGATGCGGAGCAGATTTCAAAGATCGAGAAGTACTTTCATACTCAACATGACATTCCGATTACACCCCCATACATTGTTTTTACCTCTAAGACATTTTTCTAAAAAAAACAAAATTTTGTATGGCGGCCATCTTGTTTTTCCGCCATTTTGGTTTTTTTTCACCGGCGATTGGATTTGACCAAGATTTAAATACGTTGTGCGAAAAAATTATTTTTCCAGGTGCGATAGGTTAGCCAGGCCGTAGGGTGTCTCCCTGATGCGGAGCAGATTTTCAAGATCGAGCAGTATTTCCGTACTCGACAAGACACTCCGATTACAATCCCATATACACTTTTTACCCCCGAGACATTTTCTGGAAAAACGAAATTTTGTATGGCGGCCATCTTGTTTTTCCGCCATTTTGTTTTTTTTTCACCGACAATAAAATTTGACCAAGATTTAAATAGGTTTTGCAAAAAAAAATTGATCCAGGTATAATAGTTGCGCCAGACTGTAGGGTGTCTCCCTGATGCGGAGCAGTTTTCCAAGATGACGTTCCGATCACACCCCTATACATCATTTTTACACCCGAGGCATTTAAAAAAAAAAAAAAAATTGTATGGCGGCCATCTTGTTTTTCCGCCATTGTGTTTTTTTTTCACCGGCGATAAAATTTGACCAAGATTTAAATAGGATTCGTGAAATCAAAAATGTTCCAGGTGTGATAGTTTTGCCAGGCCGTAGGGTGTCTCCCTGATGCGGAGCAGATTTCAAAGATCGAGAAGTACTTTCATACTCAACATGACATTCCGATTACACCCCCATACATTGTTTTTACCTCTAAGACATTTTTCTAAAAAAAACAAAATTTTGTATGGCGGCCATCTTGTTTTTCCGCCATTTTGGTTTTTTTTCACCGGCGATTGGATTTGACCAAGATTTAAATACGTTGTGCGAAAAAATTATTTTTCCAGGTGCGATAGGTTAGCCAGGCCGTAGGGTGTCTCCCTGATGCGGAGCAGATTTTCAAGATCGAGCAGTATTTCCGTACTCGACAAGACACTCCGATTACAATCCCATATACACTTTTTACCCCCGAGACATTTTCTGGAAAAACGAAATTTTGTATGGCGGCCATCTTGTTTTTCCGCCATTTTGTTTTTTTTTCACCGACAATAAAATTTGACCAAGATTTAAATAGGTTTTGCAAAAAAAAATTGATCCAGGTATAATAGTTGCGCCAGACTGTAGGGCGTGTTCCTGATGCGGAGCAGTTTTCCAAGATTTGGGATTTTTCCCATACTCACCCGGAGGTCCCGATCACACCCTCCATACATCATTTTGACCCCCCCACGCTCCTTCTGGGAGAACAATTATGTCAGTGAGTCAGTCAGTGGGTTTGCAGCCATATATATTATAATAAAATAATAATAATAAATTGGAAGTGGAAAAGAAACGAATGACATGACATGACAGGAACAGGTTAGTTTTTTTTTTGTTTTGGTTTTCCCCGAAGGGTAAGGCAAAGGGAACTATGCCCATACAGCCATGTCTGACGTATTTTTTTCTTGATGATTAATGAAATGATGAAAGGTGATGATGATGAAACCTAAGCCCCCACCCTCGGAGTAGACTCCTACTCCGAACCCCAAACGAATTAACTCAAAAGTCCGCATAAACTTTTGAGTTATGAAGCGGCTTCCCGGCACGAAGCGAAAATAGGCAGATACACTTTGTTTATTGAATACTCCAATATAATAACACTCGCGAATGTCTTCCAACTAACCACAAAACACCACTTCGTATTAATTATTTAGATTACTCAATGAAGAAAGCAACTGTCCCGTTCCCGTTTCCCGCCGAAAAGCCGGAACAGGTTAGGTTATGGTCGCATTCAGAATCGAAAAAGATTCATTTCGACGTATAACCTTACCGATTCATAATGAGCGGGTTGTTCGATCATCTGGCAGCAGAAATACTGTTATTATAAAACGTTCGGGTGAACGTAATTTATGAACGCTTCTTTAACGAAGGGAGAGGGCAAGTGACACACCGTTTCACACACGAGCAAGAGCGGCAACGTCGCATTTTCAGCGAACTGACAACGTAGCTACGCACACTAATGGATATTCCGAAGCGTATGACACTGTAACCGTTCACTAATACATTAACAAATTTTAAACAAATATTGATCTCGTTTTTACGATGATTTAACAGTATTTTCTGTTGAAAAGCAATTTCACGCAAATATATACAAAAATAAATGCAAACGAAATAAGTTTCAATGTAAAATTAAGTGGCGTGTGCCCATATTTGAATAAATAAACTAGTATGGAAATCGAACCACCTTAAAGGAAACGTCCGTATTGAGTGAAGTGCTGTTTATTACTAAATGATGCACATTACAGTACAATGTCATGACATATACTACTGCATATAGGTACCACAGTGTCAAGATGTTAACTTGAAAATTCACGGCGTTCAGAAAATTGCGGCCAACTTAACATTTCTAAAGCTGCAAGATAGCGCATAGACAGAAACCACGCACCGAGCTGCGCCCACGCATCGTGTCCGGCTGTCTATAATTACGATATTTGTTCCAGTGAAGGAGTGGGCCGAACTGTATCATAGGTACCCATAAGTATTATTTATTCTGTGGCCGAACTCACCCTGCTCTACTAGGGTTGGCAGTTATAAAAACAAGTTTAACAAGAAATTTACAACACACACTCATGACAAGATTCCCGTTTGGGGTAGATAGAGATAAATCCATCGCATTATTCTTCTATCCTGTGGGTTATCAAGCCTTGTGTAAGCGTTGTTATTGAGCCGCCAAAGGCCCTTGACATGGCTCATGTAAAGATTACTCACTTACATCAGTAAGTAGTAACCTTATGGACCGTCTTACGTTCGGACAATCAGGTGATTCTAGCCTCTAATGACCTTACCAAACAAAGGACAGTCTCTCAAAGTGATTTCGACAATGTCCCCATCGGGATTCGAGTACGGGACCTCCGGATCGTGAGCCCAACTCTCAACTACTGGACCACGTTTGTTCACATAGTATGATGAACTTAGTACATTCGTCTCACTGAGCTTTTTGTTAAATCAAAGTGATACGAGGCGAGCAGTATTGCCATCTATATAATCATCATCAATTTAAGAGCCACGCTCTTGTCGGTGCAGCATTTCTGTAAAATACTCTCCATGCTACTTTTTAGGGAAAAATAGGGCAGTGGTTTCCCTCTTGCCTTCCGCCCCGCAGTACTCTGTCTGACGCGAGTGGGATGGCGCCCAGAGTAGTCTATTACAAAGCCATACTAGGACTCCTGTCCTCTGCCTCTGAATAGTACTGACAGTTACTGAGCCAAATTGCATGTGAGATAAATTAATAACACATTAGCCCCGATTCCTGTAGACACCTCCTAATTTTATTTAAAGTTATACCCGTATTTTTTTTATCCCCCGAAAAGGAAAGGGACGGATGATTGTCAACAATTTAATTTTAAAATGAATGAATAACCCGTGCGTATAAAATAGGCATCTCGCTGGTGTATGCGATTAGTTTGACGTGTTTACTTAATTCTGTCGGATTATTGGTCGACGTAAAATTTTTAGACGTTTGTTTTAGATTGCTGCTTAAAATTGACGTGTATTCCATAAATTTTATGCCTGTCGATTACCCGTCCCTTTCTTTTTCAACGGATAAGAAAATGCGAGGTATAACTTAAAATAATATTAGATGGCGTCTGCAGGAATTAGCACAAGTTGCAAGTCCAAATCAAACCGGTGCTTCCCGTTTGATAAGTAAGTTGGTGACACATAGGACCACAATGAAGAAAAAACATCACCTACTTATCTACTAAGGGAAGATACGTTCTCTGGTATAGGATGAACTGTGAATATTTATCGACTGGTAATCTAATCACTTTCATCATACGTTCGTCATATCTATCTTAGCTAAAAGTGGCTGGTTGTCTTCGTTTATCCCTTTTCCCGTCACAGATTATGTAATAAACTTAGGTATGTAAGTGTGTACAAAAATTAGGTTCTAATCTTTCAAGTCATATCCATGGCATAAGAAGACCAGGTATGCTCAAAAGTGACAGCTAACAATTCAAGGTTAGCCCAGCTGACGTCATCCCACCGGTAACACATACGTCATCAAAGGGCTAGCAATGGCGGCTTGTCATAGGATTGAGCTATACCATAGTCATAACAAGCAAAACAGGTTCGGATTTTAAATAAGATTGAATCAATAGGCGCTGAATTTTACGCTTTTTAACGGCTTTAAAATTATCAAAGTTTTAGTTAAGACAATGAAAAAACTCACGTGAATACTTATGTAAAAAAGCTGAATGATTACCTAAATTATAAAAATGTCTGGTACTTATTAAATCTGTTCCTCTAGTTATTAAATAACTTGTATTGCATACTTTACATTTTTAAAGGATGTGTTGCTGTTGAAGTTTCTTGTCATTTCTTCTCCTCAGCCATAACACCGTGCAAAATGACGTAAGTGGATTAAAAAATATTAAATTGACCTTGAATATTCGGATTTCTGATTTGATGCAGATGAATGTTTTATATAAAAAAAACACAAAGCTCACACCTGTAGATAAAGTTACTTTAGTCAGTTACACTAATAAATGAGATTCGAGGTTGAGAATGTACTTGAATCGTCATGACATGTAGAGGCGTATTCTGTGGCCAAAGGTTTCAGCTATCAAATGGTGAGACGCTTTGGAATTGTAACCTGACTGAGAGTATAGGACACTTACACAATGAAACTTACTGGAAAATGCAGTGTTGATAATATGTCAAAGCCTCTGTCACCCGGGGTGGCCCAGATCTAACTAGCGAGTATTTACCTAAATCATTATGTATTATCCTCTCATTTTGAGTTCACTGTGTCCCTGTGGTACACTGGCTTGTTAATAAATCGGAGAGCGCCAGTTCGCACCCCGGTACTGAACTAAATAAGATCTGCAGACAAACTCCAAGAAAGTAGGCTGCTGGATTAGACACATAAGATGGGGACCACCTCAATACATTTGGAACAAGGTTATCTGAACATTCCAGATGAAAAAGACGACGATGTGGAAGACCAAAACCGACACGACACGTCAGACAGAGCGCGGTGGAAAGAAAAGACTTGAAAAGCAGACCCCATCATCGTGTAGGAATAATGCAACAGAGAGGGAGTGAGAGAAAGGAGGACAGTGGGAGAAGGGGGAAGGGAAGGAGAAAGAGAGGGGGAGAGACTCAATTAACTAAAGTATATCTATTTATGGAGAAGCAGATTCAAAAGAACCACAGTTTATTGTGTCAATGAAGCGATAAAATTATTATACAATGCTTCGCGACCCGTTAACGTGTTTATCTGACTCTAAGGCCTGCCAGGGCCACGTCTGATAAACTGAACGCTCTATACATATGTCAGAGGTAGGCGTCCTCTCCGCTTTTACTTTTTAATAGATTGGCATAGAAGGAAAACATTACAGCTGGCACGTTCAAATCCAGCAACGGCTAATGATTTTCAAATTTCGAATATTTTTCAAATTTCGAATTTGTTTTCGAATTCATGTTTGGATCTTAAATAATTAGCATATCGTCTTCTTCATCTTCATCCTCACTTGATAATATAACTATTTTGTCTATGGTGTAAATAAATATTTGTTACCGTATCAACTTTTTCTAAAAAATCGTCCGAGCCGTGTTGTAAATACGTATAGGTATATTAAGTTAAGTAGATAGTATAAGTTCCCTCAAATTAAGATGTTATGGCTGTGCAAATAATGTGCTATATGTATTATACAATAGTGTCGTTATACGCCTATACCATAATAGTTCTATTAATATTTTTATAGCCCTCACAGTTATATAGGGGAGTATTCCTAAACAAAAATTCCCCGCGTTGCACCACAGACCTCTTTACAAAGGTAGTAATCACTCACTGTATATGGGCGTGATGTAAGAGGACAAGAAAAGAATAGACTCAACACGTCGGCAGCCAGAGGTGGGTGATGTGAGTCTCTTATTTCAAGATCGTACTCACAGTTCAAAGGCGATATCGTATTTGCTTATTTAGAACAAACATCTCATTCACACATCAAAGTGTATTTAAATGTATGAAGACAATGAAATAACAATTTGCGGAGCGCTCTTCGTGTTATTTGGATCAAAATGAACCCCTAATTTTCTCCTGTGTGTAGTTCATGTTTTGTTTAAATCAAGCGTCAATGGCTTGTGAATTAAGTTTTTTTATAAGCCGCGTTTAGAGGAGGAGGAGGTGTCGGGTTCGAATCCCGGTGGGGACATATCACAAAAATCCTAGTTTGGTTAGGACATTACAGGCTGATCACCTGATTGTCCGATAGTAAGACGGTCTGTGCTTCGGAAGCCGTTGGTCCCGGTTACTACTGACTGATGTAAGTACGTAGTCGTAACATGAGTCATGTCAGGGGCCTATGGAGGCTCAATAATAATCCTATACCAGTGTTGATGAATTTGTTACTTCACCTCGCAACCCACACGATAGAAGAAGAGAATGCTTTTTGTATTAAGCTTGTAAATATTTTATGGAAAATTTAAGACAGTAAATCAATAATAAGTAAGTCTCAATTAAAAATATAATTTTTTTAATTTACAATAAGTAAATAAATTTTAATAATTTACAATAAATAAATTGTATAAGACAGTAAAACAGTAATAAAGTAAGTCTCAATTAAAAATATATTTTATAATTTACAATAAGTTAATACATTTTAATAATTAACAATAAATAAATTGTAAAATAAGAATGTAAACACCAGAGTTATCAGAGAAGGACCCGAGTTGTTTCAAACATTGAGAGTAGGTCGCGATCATAAATCGAGTGTTGTAACGATAACATGGCAGTGTTGCCAGCACTGCCAGTTCACACTTAAGGAGTATTGCCATTAAGGTGAAAAGGTCCCAATATGAAGGGACTCGGCTAGTGATATTATCGCTATTGGCCCACTTTAGGCTGTTTCAAAACGACATAATCTTCTCAAACAATGCCCTTTGCTGAGACTTGCGCCTACTTGGTCAAGCGGCTATTTTTAACCGACTTGAAAATAGAAGGAGCTTATCAATTTGACCTGTATGTAGTTATGTAATTTTGTATCGAGTAAGTAATTTCTTTTTATTATGATTTTAATTTTATTTTTGATTGTGATGTAAATTTTAATCTTGATTTTTAATTTTAATTCTTGTTTATATTTTTTATAAAAGTATTTGTACTTTTTAATTTTTAACAATTTTTATACTTATTTATTGTTTATTATTATTTATTTTTTCTATGGACGTTACTATGGTCTGAAAATAAATTATTTAAATTTGAATTTCAAAAACACCTGAGCTCTCCTCATTTGTCCGGGTCTATAGCCGTTTCGCCCCGCGGTTTAAATCGCCGAAGAACTTTTTTATAATAGGTCTATTCGGACCACAGTGGATCGCATAGTGAAGATAGTTAGTATTTAATTAAATTTACTTTTATCAAAATGGTGATATCCTTAAAAAGGTTTAAGTAGTACGATCTACTGATAGCCGCCGTGCGTGTATGAAACGATTGATGAATGTGGAGGAAGCAAGAGGTCCGAATCATCCTACTTAAAAATATACCTGCGGCAAATTAGGTACCGCTGTGGTGCATGTGGTTCGAAATGACTAAAGGATTTATCGGGCCAAGTGGAATGCAATCAGTCACGTTAAGGTTAAACGTGGTATGTTACTGTTTACTGTACGATCTTGACAGAATAAAATAAACGATAAACAATGAAACGTTGGCGATTTCAAAAAAGGAACGCCACGTCACTTTTTAAGAAAAAAAAATTTGACAGGTGTTCCATCTGGAACTTCGAAGAAAAACAAAAACAAGTGAAGACGAATTTTGTCGTGAGAAGTGTAAACTGAAAAACTAGTTTCTCTATTCGATTTTATTATAATTCGTAGTAATAATAAATGGTATTCGCAGTAAGAGTGAGTAATTTATGGAACACGCGTCAATTTTAAGCACAAATCTAAAACAACCGTCTAAAAATTTTACATTGGCCAATAACCCGACAGAATTATATTGACAGCACACGTCAAACGGTTTGCATACCAGCGACTTACCTTTTTTATTCGCCCGGGTTATTCATTAATTTACTCATTCTTCCTAAAATTAAAAGCTGTCAATCATCCGTCCCTTTCCTTTTCGGCGGATAAGGAAATGACATCTATAACTTAAAGTAAAATTAGGAGGTGTCTGCAGGAATCGAGGCCATTTACTAATTAAAACTGAGTATGTTACTAATATTTACGTTTTATCTTAGAGTTTGTTAACAGTAACATAACCCGTTGCTATGAACTAGGCAATTTGACTTAACTTTGATGAAAATTCATCAGTGATTGCAACGTGATACTCTGGCCACATGGTCGCTATCATGTTTCTTGGGTAGACAACTGGCTTGGCCTTAAGGCCGGGTCAGAAAGATATCACCCACGTAGCGGTTGGCGACACTGATTTATGATGAATTATCTGAACACCAATCTCCAAAACCTTTGGACTCGGATTAAGCATGTAAATTGAACGCATACAAAGGTACGCCCATTGTCACACAAATAAGCACCATCTAGCTATCAATCAAGTCACGGACGAGTCTGATAATGTTATTTATTATCTTAAGAGAAGCCAGCCGTCGTGATCTGTGAACTGGAATACTTGTAAAGTGGGAATAACAGTACTTTAAATGAATCTTTTGTTAAACGGTTCTCTAAAACGTGGACATACAATACTGCTTGGTGCCAGTAACGAGAAGACGGGCAAAGTAAACTACGGTATTTACATAATACATAATGTGAACAGTGCCTTGGGAGTGAGTAAGGGCCCGATCCGCGGAATAGAAGAAAAAGGTTGGAAGGGCGAAGGGAGCACGCCTCGCGCGCCTTACAAGTTCCTTTTTTTGACGTGACTTATTCTAGATTTGCCGCAGATGGCATTAACTACTTGGCCGGACAAATGGGGAGCGCTGAAGGCTCTCACCCGGTGCAACGTTTAAGACAACATGCCTGAGTGCCCAGTTGCGCCTTATGAGCCAATAGTTCATACTTTAACTCCGCACTTCACCCGTCAGCAAAATTTACGACGCAAGATACTCCGCAAAAATATTAAAAGGTCGTCATCTACATTATAACCTGTAGGGAAATAAGTCAAATATTGACTATCATGCAAGAAGATCCTCCTTATCACAGCAAAGCTAAAACCCTCAGTACGATCGGCTATTTATAAAAAAAAATACTTCTGTATGCGTAGTATCTTACGAAAAGTAACGAAAAAATTGCAGCGGCTTTGGAATTTGAGAAGCAGTAGCTAGTTGATAAGGTGCTAAAACTAAAAGTAGAAGAGAAAGACAATAAGATGTTTAACAGGAAGAAAATACAGAAATACATAGCAAGACTACGAAAGGTACAAGAAGAAAATGAAAGTGCATTTGACAGAAAGAGAAAGAAAAGGAAGTTTGAAGAACGCAATGGGTTTGTCTTTCAATTTCATTATTATTAGTAGAAGTTATCTGTTTGCAGGAGTAGTAGTAAAAGAGAGTGGGGTTGAACCGGCGACAGCGGTTCTCATACAAAATGCGCGTTAGGGCCTTTCTAACGAATTTCTTCTATTCCGTGGCCCCTCACTAGCGCACCATGGCGGTCATTGCAGTTGCGCCAATAAAATATAATGCATTTGTATAAAGGGTGTTTTCGGCAACCGAATCCCACATAATATCCCGCTGGTGTCGCAACCATAGTGTTCTAGTGAGAGGGCCCTAAGTGTATCCAGTCGAATAGGGTTGTTAACCCGACCCTATTGATACCGTTAGGCACCCGACGCTGCGCGAGCGCACATAATGCGCCTTCTAAGCCGCACTCAGGCGCAGACGCCATTAAATATAGACACAACCCTACTATTGTATCGCGTTCCTCGTAATCTGGCCTAGTAATTCAATATGGATCATTTCTTCCTGGCCGTAGTGAATGAAGGGCCGCCATTATTTAAGACAAATTAACAAGTACTTACTAATGCTTTCATGCAACTTAAATTCTTAATGCCTTTGCATTATGCTACATACATACACGTATACTTAAACTGACGCCTATTTCCCACCGGGGTAAGCAGATAATGGCTTATAAGAGCCCAGAAGTTATACCTGTCATTTTTTATCCACCGAAAAGGAAAGGGACGGATGATTGACTGCTATTAATTTTAGGAAGAATGAGTAAATGAATGAATTACCCGACCGAATCAAAAAGGTATCTCGCCGGTATGCAAACCGTTTCACGTGTGCTGTCACCTTAATTCTGTCGGGTTATTGGCCGATGTAAAATTTTTAGACGGTTAAAATTGACGTGTATTCCATAAATTTTATGTCTGTCTATTACTCGTCCCTTTCTTTTGCAACGGATGAGAAAATGACAGGTATAACTTAAAATACAATTAGATAGCGTCTGCAGGAATCAGCACCACTATGGATTTCCATTTGCTTCTAGGTTTTCCTCTGCCAGCCCTACCACCAGCCTAATATAACAATGTTATTGTCATAGAATAATAATGCACAAACTTCCCCAGGTCATATAGTAACATTATTAATTGATATACATCATCGGAGAGTCTGGCCGGAGTACGCACAGGACGGCGAAAAATGGAAGGTGGCTTTTGCCCAGCAGATTCCAATCTTGTAGGCTAGATTAGATTATACATCATTTTAGATTCAAACTTAATATAATTATACTTTGGATAGAAGTCGTTAACGTCAAACATTTATACATCTTTATTTAAGGATGAGGTTTAATGGGCTGCTTGACAACCTAGTCAAATGAGATGCTTTTTATGAAACGTCAAAACGAAAGTTTTCTATGGAGTCAAATTCAAATTCAAAAATATCTTTATTCAGTAGGTAACATAGTTACACTTTGAATCGTCAATTTTTACGTAACGAACGTCTCATCCGCCTAAAACTACTGCAGCTTCTCACAACCTGTATAGCCGGGGAAAAGAAGCTGCAAGAAAAACCTCGGCACAGGGCCCTAGACGTTCTTTAAAAAAATAAACATAAACATAAAATATTGGTATACAATTGAGTAATTTAGCTGCCTAATATCAGTTCTCAGACAGTTAATTCATATCTTCTAAATAATCACTAACTTTATAAAAACCTTTTTTGTAAAGTTTTGTTTAACTACTGTTTGTATGGAGTTTGTATGGAAATACTGTACTGTCATATCATTAATAAAACAAAGTCAATAAAAACAGTCAATCGGCGTACTTACTGTTACTTAATTCATAATTAAAATTAGAAAATAAGTAGAACGGTAAAATGAGATTGTTTTTTGATGGTCTTAGGGTGGCTTCTCTTTCTAGATTAGCATTTTATAATTGATCTTTGACCCAGTCAAATACCCTATTGGTAACAAACTTGTCTATATTAAACATCAGAAGAAACACCACTATCCTATTTATTCTACGCTCTCTTTCAAAGTACGCCAGTTTCAAAAAACTCGGTGCACTCTGTTGTGGAATAAACAAAAATTTTACATATCGGGCGACCACTCAGCCGATACGAGCTTGCATCGAGCTTGGTGTAACCCAACCCGCGAAGGGAAAACCAGCCCAGCACAGACAGGTCACGCATTTCTGGAATATGGTTTCACGATGTTTCCCTTCGCTACTGAGCACGTGATAATCATTATGATCCAACCATTAATTCGAAAATCATCAGTTGAGGCCCGCGCTGGTATTCGAACCTGCGACTTTCAAATCAAAATCAAATCAAATCAAATATTATACTTTATTGCACAGAACTAAAATTTCAACAATCAGACAAAACACATGAATACAGTACAATTTGGGCGGCCTTTCCCGTCAAGCGTCCCCCAAATCGACTAACACTACAACGCAACCGCTACTAAAACTGCATGTCAAACTAAAATTAAATTAAAAATTAAATAACCCCCGACCACAAAAAGGACGCTAACAGCAGACCAGCTCAGTGGTTCCAGGAGACATTAGTGTTTCAAATGTCAGATCCCACATATGCTTGCAAGCAAACTGAGCGTGTAACATTCCTATCACACCTAACAAAGGACCTGATGACCTTGAAGACCTGAACCGATTTCCACCAAACATAGCTAAGAACACTCTCGACTGATATACCTTTCAAACAAAAAAAACCGCATTAAAATCGGATCATACGTTTGGGAGGTACGATGCCACAGACAGACACATTCACATTTACACACACACACACACACACACACAGACACGTCAAACTTATAACACCCCGTCGTTTTTGCGTCGGGGGTTAAAAATATGAAGATACGCGTGAGTTTATGTCTTATGCACAATAAAAACCTTTCAAAATTGAATAATAATTATGATAACAAGTCAAAATTCTATTTTGAAAGTATAATCCATTTCATGAATCGATGTACACTGTAGCATGTGCCCATTGTGCTGAATAAAGTGTTTTTTTTTTTTAGGGAGGCCTTTGCTCAGCAGTGCGATCATACAGGCTAATGATGATGATGATAATTAATGTGCACTTTATAATGGATAATAATCACGATGTACTTAATATATCATAAGAAAGTTCTCAGCGCTCGTCATTTGTCCAGGCAAGTAGTGAAATCCGTTTGAGGCAAATTGATCGCAATCTAGATTCGTTTAAGTAGACTTGTGTTTATAGTAAAAGCGTCATATACTAGCTTCAAGATAAATTATGAAATTCTGATTACTAAATAAAGACAGGTCTAAAACTAACGAAAAACAATTTCTTTTGTTATATTTTATTTATTTATGAATTTGAATTTACAAAAAAGTAAAAAGTTAAAATCAAAAGAAAAGCAGTCAAAATGTGCAGCTTTTCATACAAATTCCATAGAAATTTCGTGTTTTGACTTTAGTAAAAAGTAATTGATTTGACTAGTTGGAAAGTACCCTATTAAACATACTTTAACCTTACTAAAACTAGGTACTAGTAAACCTACTTTGGGTTCTATAAGGTACTGTATGGCTGATCATACCACTATGTTATTAAAATTCAATTTTATTTTTATATTACTTGTGCGAACGAAACATATCGCAATTACTCGTTATAAAGTGAGAACCAAAGCTAGAGTGAATTTGCATTTGATTCTTCTTCTATCGTGTGGGTTGTGAGGCGGAGTACCAACCTCATCAACCCTAGTATCAGGGTTACTATTGAGTCGCCAAATACCCCTGACATGGCTCATGTAACGACTACTTACTTACATCAGTAAGTAGTAACCGGGACCAACGGCTTCACGTGCATTCCGAAGCACGGATCATTTCGGACAATCAGGTTATCAGCCTGTAATGTGCTAACCAAACTATGGACCATAAAGTATTTTTTATGATATGTCCCCACCGGAAATCGAACTCAGGATCTCCGGATCGTGAGCCCAACGCTCAACCACTGGACCACGGAGGTCGTTAATTCTTCTAGGTAAGCGTGATCCACCTTAGACTACATTGTCACTTACCGTCAGGTGAGATTGTATTCAAACGCGAGCCCATATTTAAAAAAAAAAGTACTTCGCACAGGATTTCAACCCGTAACAGAATTCTACGCCATCTTACTCTAATAATTAAATAAACTAATAATAATATCACCTATATAACCTTTCAAACCTAACCTAACCTAACCTTTTCCTTTTTTTTCTTTTTTTTCCTTTTTTTTATATGACCTTTCATAAAAATCTGTTCAGTACTTTTTGCATGAAAGAGCATCTGACATTCATACTTATATAAAAAATAAGAATTTAAAACTGTTAATAGAGTTGGGATGTTTGTAAAATATCAGTTGCTATTCAAACGGGGAACGCCGCGCGCCGGTTCGATTCCTCGTACCGGACTTGCACGAATAAGTAATTAATTTATCTTAAGTTTCACTAACACAGTCAGGTCGACCATTATCGACGGCGATACGGCTCACCTACCACGTTGGTCTAACAACGCTCGCTGTGGGTTAGTTACTCTTGCGATGGATGTACCTCTGACGACACCAACTGGGATACAGTCGTGATCGTTTTTCATGTGTTATGTTGTGTATATCAGCTTGCAAACCGAGATAGCCCGCAGCGGGTTAAATACCCGATGGAACAATGCTGCCGTAATTTAATTACGTGTTTGTATGGGTTTCATAACGTACCCGATCGGCAACAGTTTCATATTAAAACTTCCATAAAATCTGTAACAATTGCCACCCACAAATATGATTACCGGATTTTCGTATTTTGTTGGTAACAAAAAAAATCCCTTTTGCAATATGTAATAAATACTACAGTCGATGCGACGACGCGACGGCGGCGATTTTTTAAATTAATTCCCAACCTACCTCACCAAACCATAATCATCACTTTTGATTAGAGTATAAAAATATTTGTCACATAGGTAATTATTATAAAAGATACTGAAGAATTGCAAGAATTATCAGTTCTCTTGACTCTATTAAGTTAAAGAACCTTTTAAAATAACAATGTGGATAACAACAAGATACGCACAAGAAAAACCACAGCCCGCAATCCAAACAATAAAAATATCACGTAACAAAGGATAATTTTAGTTTAGAGATTACAGTGGTGTCTGGTTTTAAAAGTATTTTGTACGATTTATAAGAAAGAATATTCGCCACCGCGCCGCCTGCGCGGCTATGAGCCATCGACACCAGAAAACACATGATCTAACTTTTGTTTGCGATCGCGATGATAACGTAAGACTCATAAACCCGACACGAAATTTAAACTATAAGACTCATTTGGCCAACAAGATTCTTATTTACTTATTCTTAACACTTTCCTTCTTTTATATTATCGGTAAGTAATTGAAATAGGTAATTTAGGACAATTACTCATGAACAACAGACGCCTATACTCAAGTCCCATCTTATTTTTCTCACAAAAGGCATTCCAATCGCAAACCACCAACTAATGTTGCCAATTTTAACTTCTAACTACTAATCTAACTTAGCGATATCTTAGAAAAGTTTGTGTTTTCGAGTGCCTGACTGGCTGGCGGAATGCGGGGGGATTGGTGGTGATTTTTGAACTGTGTAGAGTGTCGACTTCATGTGTTGGAACTGTTGGGAAACTGCACAAAACTTACGAGTATGTGTGTGATTCCGCGCGAGAGTGATGCTCCGGCGGCGTGCGAGCAAGCGCGCGACCCGTTACCGACTAACCACCAACCGGTACCGACGGCCGATCGTCTCCACCACGATGGCGGGAACGCGGGGACTACGTAAATGACTCCACACTTGTGTATGGAGTAAACCCACACTCGTGTGGAGTTACTCCACACACACCATCCGAGACGCGACACCATACCCAACAACGCATTCACCTAGCTTCCATTCTTCAAACCCTCCTTAACATAACTTTTATTGTATCTATCGGTCATTCGATCATTTAGTATGCAACAACGCGTTGATCAATGGAAGTCGTAAAACTGAACGTAAAATAAACGGTGTAGCTACTTAAATTTGTTTTTAGATGTGCACGACGAGATTGTGTACATTTGGATGATATTATTTACTTGTTTGTCTTGTCTTGTCTGTGAAATATTTTCACGAATGCACGAATAAAGATAGGTAGTTTTTGAATGAATATTACGTGGTTAGGTATCATATTTTTATGTCCTTCCCCTTGTAGTCCCTAGTAGGGTGCGTAGAGCCATAAACACGTCGCTTGTAAATGTTGGTCCACGGGATGATGAGCAGCTGAACGTGTTTTGTTTTTCTTTGCTCCCAGTTCAGCGCAGAAGCACGGAAAATCAAAAGAATCAAGTAGGTACATTTTTCACTCTACGGCGAGAAAATGAAGCGCTAAAGTACAGGTAGCAAAGTACACAGAGCCCGATACAACACTAATCCACAACATTCTACCGTCTTACTAGCCACTTATAAAATTTAAAGTGTCCGTCACTCACACGTATTCGATACTGACAAAGTTTGTCGTGGGTTTTACAAGACTTGAGCCACCGGCACCTCACCGGCACTTTCTGAAGTTTCAAACGACACTTGTCCAGATTACTTAGCCGGGCACCTCACAGGAGGTGGGTAGTACCTATTCACAAGTATGCGGAAGGTGTAATGAAACTGGACTATAGGTGCTCCACTTCATTAACGGGGGCGGGATGGCCCCTAGTTTTGAAAACAGCCTTTGTACTTAAATCACCGTGGTAACTTGTAGGAATTTACATCGGATCACCAACTCGTTCTTTGAGTCTATTTGTCAGCCTCTGAGGTCCAATGGTACCTAGAGCAATATGCTCACGATTCAGAGGTCCCGGGTTCAAATCCCGATTAAGACAAATCCCAAAAAATCACTTTGTGATCCCTAGTTTGGTAAGGACATTACAGGCTGGTCACCTGATTGTCCAAAAGTAAGATCATTCATGCTTCGGATTGCACGTTAAGCCGTGGGTCCGGTTACTACTTACTGATGTAAGTACGTAGTCGTTACATGAGTCACGTCAGGGGCCTATGGCGGCTCAATAATTACCCTGACACCAGGGTTGATACGGTTGGTAATCCACCTCACAACCCACACGATACAACGAACAAGAAGTCTATTTGTCGCTTTTTAACCGATATTGGTGAAAAATAAGGTTCTGTGATCGACTGTACATTGTTTGACTGATTTCTCCGTTAATTGCGGACCGATTTTAATGATTCTTTTTTTAAAATAATATAGGCTCGCGTTTGACGAGTCTCACCTGATTCTTCTTATCGTGTGGGTTGTGAGGTGGAATACCAATCTCGTCAACCCTGGTGTCAGGGTTGCTATTGAGCCGCCAAAGGCTCTTGACATGGGTCATTTTAAGAACTAGTCCTGTTGCGTCCCCATTCTCAATTTGAAAAGGCTTTCTGCGACAAAACCGTATTTAGTTTGTATAACCGGAAGTTCTGTGTTGCGTGTTAGAGTGGGTGAGTATGAACTATGAAGCATCATAGTGAACAATGCCATCGGGCCGTCAGTGCGTTGCATTTAGGATACTTACTTTTATTATTATTTTTATGATTTTGGTCTGCTTACCCCGGTGGAAAATAGACTCTAGCATAGCAATGCTATGCTAAAATATTACCAGTATCTTCGCTTTAAACACATTATCCTCCCTTGCGTCGCGCAGTCGGGTAAAAAGTTAGAGAAATGTAGCAGGTAACTTAGTATCTGTCAAGAAGTGCAAAAGGTAAGGTTAGTGCAGCTGTTACATTTCCCGGTAAACGGATTAGCAATGAACTTAGGAAGTATTATTAACCTAAAGAGCTGTTCGCTCAGGAGCAGATTTTATATGGGTTCCTCTTCAAATTGCTAGCTCAAAGATTCTTTAACTACATTTAATAAAATCAAGCTTATGTACTAAATAGAACGACTACACCACATCGAAGCAATTCATTTAAAAAAGAAATATTGCTATTTGGCATTTTGTGCATTGCCCACTTAATTTTATACCTATGCGCAAATGTCAGATATCAATATTGCTTTCTGTGATGAATCGCTTCCATTAAGCCTTTTTAACAGACAGCCTCCGTGGTCTAGTGGTTAGAGCGTTAGGCTCACGATCTGGAGGTCCGGGTTCGATTCCCGATGGGGACATTGTCGAAATCACTTTGTGAGACTGTCCTTTGTTTGGTAAGGACTTTTCAGGCTTGAATCACCTGATTGTCCGAAAAAGTAAGATGATTCCGTGCGTCGGAGGGCACGTTAAGCCGTTGGTCCCGGCTATTAGCCGTAAAAACACCTCCACCAACCCGCAGTGGAGCAGCGTGGTGGAGTATGCTCCATACCCCCTCCGGTTGATTGAGGGGAGGCCTGTGCCCAGCAGTGGGACGTATATAGGCAGTTTATATATATAAGCCTTTTTAACACAGAAATTAAGGAGTATATATTTCATTAAGATAACATTTTATTTTTAGATAACATTGTTTTTTATTGTTTTGTATGCTCCATATTCTTTCCGGTTGATTGAAGGGAGGTTTGTGCCCAGCAGTGGGCCGTATATAGGCTATATATATGTTATGTATGTAAAATGTCATTTTACAATCGTCTCAATGCGCGGTAAGTATAAGATCTGTCAAAGTACGTAAACGCCCTGAGCCGAGGTTCGCGCCCAACTGGGCACCCTCAGGCCTGTTGTCTTAAACGTTGTACCGGGTGAGAGCCTTCAGCGCTCCCCATTTGTCCCGCCAAGTAGTTAATGCCATCTGCGGCAAATCTACAATAAGTCAAAAAAAAAATCAAAGTACGTAAGCTAGTGTTGTGACGTTTATGAGCATAGTGATGCATCAGTCGATATTAGGTCGATCGATTCTTCTAACAGTACATAGATATAATACATACATAAACACACGCCTGCAATGGCTAAAGGGGTGAGCTGAGTCACGTGTGATGAGAAGACAACTAGCAGCCATTTTTCGAAATCATTTGACGAATGTGATGAACCGTGAGAGGAGCTCGGTGGCGCAGCGGCAAACGCGCTCGGTCTGCGATTGTTGAAGTTAAGCAACTTTCGCAAAGGCCGGTCATAGGATGAGTGACCACAAATAAAAAAAAAGTTTTCATCTCGAGCTCCTCCGTGCGGAAGGCACGTTAAGCCGTTGGTCCCGGCTGCATTAGCAGTCGTTCATAACCACCAATCCGCACTGGGGCCGCGTGGTGGTTTAAGGCCCGATCTCCCTATCCATCCATAGGGAAGGCCCGTGCCCCAGCAGTGGGGACGTTAATGGGCTGGTGATGATGATGATAATGAACCGTGAAGTGACAGATGGTCAACCAACCATTGTATTGAAAGAGAAGGGATCTGTCGGTTTTGCCGACATGTCTGGGAAGGTAATCCGTTGAACGAGCTCCATTTTTTTTATTCGCTACCAGTCCAGTTCCAGCTTAGAGCCACTAGGACACCATGGTTTCGCCACCACGATCGCGCCACAACCTACTCGTATCATGTACTTAAGGTTGACACAAAAGAAGACTAAAAAGTCAACTTGAAGCGCGCGCTTGAGGCCAAGCGCTTCGCTTCATCTTTCATAATGCGCACATCCAAGGAATAGAATGGGCGTTGATGTTTCCTGTATCTTATAACCTGGGGTCTGTAAATCACGGGTGAATAGGCATTTTCTGGGTTCCATCGTCGATCTCTTCTTCTCCTCGTGGAAGAACGAAGTCAAGAGCAAACCCAACTTAATTAAAAAAAAAAGATTAATCACATTTCACGTCCTTTACAACGTGAAGTTATATAAGATAATTATAAAGATATATAATAAACTATAGAACAGCTTGATACTAGCGTGTCAGGATAAATTTTCGACTCAATAATATTATGGAAAATATTTCGGAAATCCACGTGAAAAGTCGAAAGTGCAGCACTTTCTGCGGGGTCGGTTAAAAAAATTTAAGAATTTAATTTTATTACTGTGCGATATAAAAATAAATTTGTTCGCAGATAGTTGTCCGGTTGGAACAGGCTTCTAAGTAAGAAAATGTGTACTCCATCTGAAGCAAGTCATCTCAAGGATCACCCTTTAAGTAACATTAATCGGGGTTGCCTCGGCTTCACGCGTTCAACGCTCAACAGACAAAACGTCTTAACTCAAAATACTGCGACTTTAACCCCTTAGTGCTACACCTTAGAATCACATTCGCGACTACAAATAGATTTTACAACTCAGCTAGTAATATTTCAAAGAAATAAACATCATAGCAACTTCAACGCATTTTGTTGGAACGTAGTGTATTTTTTTTTAAAGAATAGTACAGATTTTGTTTAAAATAAGAACTTACAGATATGGCCAGTGTTTCTATTTTTAAATATCCCGCGGCAATCATGGTATTTCCGAATATAAATGAATTTGAATTCAGAACTAACTTTATTATTGTTTTATTTTAATTCCCGCGTGAAGAAACAGTTATTAAGTAAGTATTTCGTTCTGAATTCAAATTCTGATATACGATAAATCTAATAATTGATGAACAAGGAAATTAGCATGCGTTAGCTTTCGAAAATACGTAGACTCTTGAGGGATATTAAGAAAATATAAGCCATGTATGTCTGTCGACTTGACAAATAAATAATGCGCTGTACAATACGATACAATTCACAATCTCACTAAGTGGGAAGAGGCAATTAAATATTAGAAGTCAACTTACTCCCTCGCAACTTGGTATTTAGTTCATTGAAATTATGAAAGCATTTTGCAGGGTAAATACAAAGAAATTATGCTGCCGGTTTCCTAGCGACGGGTTTGTTAGGCCAATGATGTCGCAACGCCAAAGATTAAAAAAATACTTTCTAATGAGGCGTTATACTATCAAAGTGTATTAGTAATTAAAATGAAATGGAGCTAAATAATAATGCTGCTGATAATCGTAACAAGATTATGCGACCCCGCCGGAGTGGTCGACTATTTCCCTCGGTCGATTAATTCTTTCAAATATTTTTCCTCCCCGAGGTTCGCGTCAAACCTGTTGTCTTAAACGTTGTGCCGAGTGAGAGCCTTCAGCGCTCCCCATTTGTCCGGCCAAGTGGTTAATTCCATCAGCGGCAAATCTACAATAAGTCACGTAAAAAAAACGAATCTCACGGTGCAATATGATTTCGGCTTTCATTCGCCAAAAAAACAGTTCATCGTTTTTGAAAAGGACACTCATAGCACACTGGACACTTCATACAAACAACCTCGTTTGACACAGACACCACACAATTACGTTATCGTACACACGCATATGTGTGTGTGACATCTGACGCCATACGATTTAAGTCTAAACTGTGTTGACTGAGGGGGGGGGGGGGGGGGGGGGGTGAGGTAAACCTAGCTCGGACGCGGGTGGGGAGGGGAGAGTTGCCGTTCTTTACGTAGGTAGTATTATTCCTTAAGAATGTAAGAATAAGATTTTTAATTGGACTGTCCCGATCTCGGTCTCTAGTGAATTGAGCCTAATAGCGAAGCACTACGGCTCGGGTTATAAATGACGGACCTAATATGTAACATGACCTAATATGATCAGGTGCCTGTTTCATAACACTTACAATTGTAAATTACAACGACAATTTGGTGTTCATTACGTAGCTAATATGAAACTGCAAAATATTTGTGATCACACACTCCGCAATGTACATCACATTGTTTTTGTAATTTACAATTGTAAGTTTTATGAACAGTCTGCAGGATTATTTCCCTTTGGGATAGGCACACGGAACTCCACTTACTACTTACTATCTTGAAACACCACTTAAAAACGCCATATTGAAGCAATTCATCTAAAAAAGCAATATTCCAATTTGACATTTTCGCATAAAAAAGTAAGTACGCAATGTCAATAATTATGCAATAGCAATATTGCTCTATTAGGTTAATTGCGTCAATATGGCCTTTTTCAGCCCCTAGGTGAGATTGATAAATAAACCAGTATCAAAAAATCAACAGCATTTAGTCAGGTAACTCAATAACCCCGTTAAACGATGAATGATGAAACAATATATGCTTTCAATCGCAGACAATTGAACTGACAATGGACAATCAAGTTTGGCATTACTGAACTGTGAGCACCAATGTCAAATTCGGAAGCATTAAGGATCTGAACACAGCGAACGAAGTACAATGTGGATAAAAAAACCGCCTCTCCAGTTCTGTCTGCAACAAGTATCATTTATACCCAAAATTTTGTGCAGATTTTCTGTAAACCTTCCCAAGTGCCTTTTTTTGACGTGACTTGTTGTAGATTTGCCGCAGATTGCATTAACTACTTAGCCGGAATCCCAAATGCCAAGGGAGAGGTGAGGTAATGAAATATACTACACAGTTCACACCTCCGCCGGACTCGTTCATAACGACAAAATAATTATTAAAAAACTGCATTTTTGTAGCTGGCTCAAAATTCAAAATTCAATAATATCTTTATTTAGTAGGTAACATCGTCAATTTTTACATAACGAATGTCTCATCCGCCTTAAACTACTGCAGCTTCTCACAACCTGTATAGCTGCGGAAAAGATACTGCAAGAAAAACCTCGGCAATTGAGTAATTTAGCTGCCTAATATCAGTTCTCAGACAGTTAATCCCATGCATGCAGTTTAAATGCAGTCCGTCTGTAATAGTACAATTTTATACAAAGCAAACCATAGGCAATCGGCTTAAATTAAGGCGGTTATAACATCCCATTGTCGAGTCTGAGTAAGCTAAGTACAAGCGACAAATACAGACTTTTCTCGCTATTATGTCGTATAACAAGAAAACTTTAACATCTGCAGCGCTTAAGGCCGCGAACTAGACGTTAGCGATAAGCGGAGCGACAAAACAGCGATAACAGTGAAGGCGCGACTAAATCAAATGCACACGTTATATAATCTATGACACAGGTTTTTATGGTACCACTCTGACTCTAGTAGCTGGCGGAGAAACATTGTACGAGAAATATACATTGATACAATCGGTGAACGTGGTACAGTGGTAGTTATGTGGTGCAAACCTGGTTATAAATGTGTTAAAAATAATTTTCACTTTTATTATGGTACTTATACAAAATGAATTGTGAACTTTTATTTTTCATTTCCTTTTTTTAATTCTTACATTACATGTATGGACATTTTATTGTCGAACCATGATAAAAGATGAAAACTTTTTTATAGATTTAAGGCCAACATTGTACCACATAACTACCTTTGTACCAACGTTTCTCCAAAATTCAAATTCAAAATTCAATAATATCTTTATTCAGTAGGTAACATCGTCAATTTTTACATAACGAATGTCTCATCCGCCTAAAACTACTGCAGACGCCTTCTACTAGCACACACTGTGTCACAGATTTAATAATAGTGCTTACTTTTATAAAAAATAAAATAGGCTCAAGACTATATCCTCAGTTGGGCTCTTCAGAGGTACATCCATAGCAAGAGGAACGTAGTACCCATGCTTCACCAAGTTTGCGTCCAAGCGTCAAAAAATAGCTTTACCAAGAGTAATGTTTATGTCATTTATAATAACTATAGGCTACTTGACAACCTAGTCAAATGAGACTTGACTTTACTTTTTACAAAACGTCAAGACTACAGTTTTGTGTGTATGCAAATTCTGTCCTATGACGACATCAATGAAACCGGTCAATGGTCGTACTCATTGTTACTTAATTCAAAAATAAAATTCGAAAATAAGTACATAAATAAAATGAGATTGATTTTTGATCTTCTTAGACTGACTTCTATTTCTAGATTCGCATTTTACAATTCATTTTATTGGAGTCGACTAGGCATAAGCGTAACTATCGATCCGGCCGCCCGCTGTCGCTTCGCTCGTCACCACGTAGCTTCCAGTTGGCGCCCTTAGACCAGGGTACCTAAGCTTTTTAACTCTACTACGGATACAATACATATTCGAACAATAGCGAGGAAACATGGACTACGCATCTTCCTTGCTACAATGCATGCAATGCTTCCAATGTTACCCACATCTTTAGTAAGTAAATAAATATTTTGTCTGTACAGAATCTGAGCGCACGGCAGTGCACGGTACAAGTCGAAACACCGTCTCACAGTGCACTATTTTCTCAAACCGTTTCCAGACATTTTTAGCGAAACTTTAAAAACACATTGTTAAAATACTTATGATAGTTATTTTGTGGTTGTTTCCTCCCCAACAAAAAAATTGCTAATTTTAAATATAGTCCCATAAAAACGAATTAATAATACTCACTTTTATTATTATTATTTATTTTTATTTATTAATTAATTTTTATTTTTAAAGATTCACGCACTTTATACATAGCAAACGTCGGGAAAATTAAATTAATACGGTGATTTTTTACCTTATTTAACATTTAATCACATAAAACCCGTTATAAATAGTTTACTGTCCCAATAATTCTATGCAAACTCAGCGACACTAGCGCTGCGGCCGCGGGTCCTTTTTAGTAGCGCGAACTACTTTAAACTTTAAATTATTATCTTCATTTTGTTATAAAGTGGTAGTATTTAATTTATTTCAAAAACATATATTATTTGTAAGCATCGTTTCATTGTATGAACAGAAATTTATCGGTGAATAGGGAACTTAATGCGCATTTCTGATAATTGTAATCAGTGGACACAAAGTGCGGATTGATGGGTGCATAATAAATATTTTAGCAATTGAATTCATTAACGCACTGCTCAGTCATAATAATAATAATGCAAAAAATAACAACAATACAATATAAAGCCCTTTATCTCTCTTTTTTCACACTTTATAAGTTTGTCTTACTCATTGTTGGCCTCAATTTTATACGCATTGTATATGTCACCGTAAAATTGTAAATAACGTTAGATTATAATCTATCTCGCGATAAATTGTGAAACGTAATATACTGCTTACAATTTAACGTATTATTATTCGTCAGATTATAATCTATCGAAGTAAAACTGTTAAATCACAATCTTACAATTGTCAAATTGTCAACTGTCCGACAAAGAGAAAATTATATCGAAAAAAATCTGACTCGGAAGGGATTTGAACCCGCAGCTCTTGTGAAGCCGGACCGAGTGAGTTAACAATTACACCACCGAATCCTCCTCCTGTCCATGCGAAACTCTTTGATCTTTGTATTTGGCTGTATCAGTAATAGACGGCGATACGGCTCACCACACCCCTATCACGTTGGTCTAACAGAAAGCTTGGTAAGATACCTACGTACTTATAGTTCACATTGCGATGGATGTACCTCTGACTACCCCAATTGGGATATAGTCGTGAGCTTATGTTATTTTTATGTCCCCTCATTTTTGTCCAGTATCCATTAGCTTCCAATTCAAGTTAAATTCAATTTTAACATCGTATTGGAATCGCAATATCACTGAAAGACGTCACACAATGGCTTTATAAAGAGCATAAAAACTTTATTAAAAAAAAAAATGGCTGGAAATATCATAGAGTTGTTAATGTCGAAAAATGGGAGAGTATTTTTTGAAAGGACTTTTGTTTTGGTTTCAGCTCGCGTCCGCGTGATGACGAGTTACGGGGGCAATAATTTTGGATATTTGCAGTTTCTGACACGGTTTAGTTTACGAACGGACGTACATGTGTTATTTCGTCGCGGTGTGTTAGAGGATAAGAAATGCCGGTCGAACGTATCGCGGTAACCCGGCTTTGTTTAATACTTGCACCTTTCTGGGAACAAGTCGTTAAACGAGCGCATAGTACGCCGGGAGTCAGATGTTCGCCGAGGCTGCAAATTAGTAAACATACATACATACATAAACTCACGCCCGTAATCCCTAATGGGGTGGGCAGAGCCACAAGTAATCAAAGACAACTTGCAGCCACTGTTGATACGAAGTCCAAAGATGGATATGATGAACCTTATGGTGATAAGGGATCAGCCTATCGCCCATAACATTAGTCCATCATGTTAGAGGACACAATCCCTCTGTCGGTTTTTACGACATGCCCGGGAAGAGAAATTAGTAAACTTGTATCAAATTAGTATCCAAGACATAAAGACAACGGCCTCCGTGGTCCAGTAGTTTGAGCGTAGGGATCACGATCCGGAGGTTCCAGGTTCAAATCCCGTTGAGGACATATCACAAAAATCACTGTGATCCCTAGTTTGGTTAGGACAATACAGGCTGATCACCTGACTGTCCGAAAGTAAGATGATCCATGTTTCGGAAGGCACGTTAAGCTGTTGATCCCGGTTACTACTTACTGATGTAAGTATGTAGTCGTTACATGAGTTATGTCCGGGGCCCTTGGCGGATCAATAGTAACCCTGACACCAGGGTTGGTTAGAGCGTTGGGATCACGATATCGATCGGGTTCGATTCCTAATGGGGACATTGTCGTAATCACTTTGTGAGACTGTTCTTTGTTTGGTAAGGAAATGTCCTTACAAGCTGCGCACTGCGCGCGAGCAGCGTGATGGAGTCGCAGTGGAGTATGCTCCATACCCCCTCCGGTTGATTACGGGGAGGTGCCCAGCAGTGGGACGTATGCATGTTTATGCACCCCATTTCATATGTCCATATCGGACCAACGGCTTGACGTGCCTTCCGAATTACGGATCATCGGACAATCAGGTGATCCTGTAATGTCGCAATCAAACTAGTGATCACGAAGCGATTTTTGTGATAATGTCCCCGCCATGATTCGAACGCGGAACCTCCGAATCGTAAGCCCAACGCTCCACCACTAGACTGCAGAGGTCATTAGTAAGATGATGTGATTTCAGAGGCATATGGCGAAAGGCTGGGAGCGAGGTGAAATCTCCCGCCATCTTCCCGGCCTATTATACCTACTTCCGGCCTACATGTCAGGTTATTTGCGGAGCGACTCGATGTTGTCACTAAGAGGTACTCACTTCGACTACCTGACGTCACCATGAGATAACTCACTGCACACATGCCACATTCTCGGCTTAGCCAACCCATCCTTGATTCCTAAGCCGGCTCTAGACTACAGGCTTACACAGGATGTTAGTAACATCGTAACGAAAACTTTGAGGGATGATTCACGCCATGATTCTGAGTTGATGTCTAGTAAATCCACTTGATATTAACTCAGAATCATGGTCTGAATCACCCCCTCAGATTTTTTTAAGATTGTCACTTGCACCCTGTACAAGTACATACAAGTAGATAGGGTGTTGGTGACATCGTAACAAATACTGAGGGGGATGATTCAGACCATGATTCTGAGTTGATATCAAGTGGATTTTCCACAAGAGGATTTTTTTTACATTGTCGGAAAA
This sequence comes from Pectinophora gossypiella, assembly GCF_024362695.1. Lineage (NCBI taxonomy): Eukaryota > Metazoa > Arthropoda > Insecta > Lepidoptera > Gelechiidae > Pectinophora > Pectinophora gossypiella. The sequence continues at coordinate 2,659,307 of NC_065433.1, read as the reverse complement.
TTTATGAAAATAAATTATTTTCCGTTGCATACTTTTGCGACGGAAAATTCTACTAGACATCAACTCAGAATCATGGCGTGAATCATCCGTCAAAGTATTCGTTACGATGTCACTAACACCCTGTATTCTTGCACTACAGCATAATTAGCCCAGCTCTTTTAACCCATTAATATACCTTTTAATAGGCGTGCAATCCACAAACAGGCAAACATATGCAAAAACCAAGTGCAAGATAACTTCATTACCATACCCGCAGCTAATGGCAGACGTAATCGAATAATCACGGCAACATTACATCATTTATTTTATTGAACAATGACATTTAAACTACCAAATGGAATAGTAATTAGTAGTAATCAAAACTCTGACTCAAGTCGTTGTTTTTCATCATCATAAAATCCTTATACTTCGATCGAACAATTATTACAAACCATTATGGTACAAAAACAAATAAATGTAAGAAAGAAAATCCGGCAAAAGGGTTAAAGAAGCGTTCGTTTGCATGGAGTTGGAATATATCGTATTTCTTGCATGTACCAAAAGGGGACATGATTACTGGCGCATGCTTTGACAGACATAGTTTAAACAAAAAGTGAAATACTAAGTCGGAACTATGTCATAAAATGTGGTAAACGAGGGCCGTGCACGCAACGACCGCTTGTCCCCGAGCCCGCGGCCGGGACCGCCGACACGCCGATCAAGACAGTCTGCTCACTCTAAAAATACTCCTACAAAACTCTAGCTAACCGCCTTTTTATGACGTCTTATTTATTCCATCAATCAAATTTGACATTTAGCACCTTTTCACAGCATCCATCAGCACTAGTAGCACCTAAAAATGACTAATAGTAGCACCTATTAGCACCTAAAAATAACTAACAGTAGCACCTATTAGCACCTAAAAATGACTAATAGTAGCACCTATTAGCACCTAAAAATGACTAATAGTAGCACCTAGTAGCACCTAAAAATGACTAATAGTAGCACCCAGTAGCGCCTAAAAGTACCTAAGTACCTGAAACTCAGGCCCGTTATCCTCAACGGGGTGAACAGAGCAGAGAAATCAGAAGACAACTTGCAGTCACTTTTGATACGAAGTTCTAAGATGGATAATTACATTATGATGAACAGAAGCGTCTGGAAGCAACAGTTAATTAAAATAAATAATTATGCGTTAAAGTATACGATGTTACAGTATAAAACCATACATTTTGAATATGACTGAAAGTATATTTAAAACTCATGGTAGGCATACTTTATGTAAAAAAGCTTATTAAAAGATTAATCGATATCATAAAAATGATTTTTTTCTCTAAGTATGAAATAACTTGTAATGTATATATTGATTCAAAAGATGTCTTGCTATTGCATTTTCTTGTCATTTCTTCTCCTCAGCCATAACATCTTAAATACAAAGAATGTAAAATTGACCTTCAACATTTTCCTCCATCATAATTACGTTGAATAATGCACCTAAAAATGACTAATAGTAGCACCTAATAGCACCTCAAAATGACTAAATGACTAATAGTAGCACCTATCTAGTAGCACCTAAAAATGACTAATACATTATTCTGAGCCTGAAACCCTTGAAAAAAAAAGGTTAAACTATCCAGCCTATTACATTGCGAGCAAATTTATTGCCGGCGGTTACGAGGCGATCTAGTCGGGTCAACGGTTAAAGCACATCTTAATATAAACAACAACGCTCATCGTAATAAACCCAAGATTGTTTGGACTTATTAAAACTGATTTATAGAACGGGATTCGTACCTACTATGAGTACATACATAAAGAACGAGTGACATCACAATGTTATGGAAACGCGTAGGAGTATCTAATGTTGCAGGTTATTTATAGAAAACTTTATTTATACCGCAACACGCCATGCCCTGTTTATCAAAACTTACAAGCCCTGTATTACAAGATTTTTTCTTGTAAAAATGTTCATTATTACAAGTTTGTGTTTATCAAAACTACACATGTAAACTACATGTTACAAGTGTCAATATTTATTTTACAAGTATACTTTACAATCCCTGTATTTCTTTTGATAAACGTAATTTACACGTACTTGTCAATAAAGTAGAGGGATTGTAAAATATACTTGTGAAGTAAATATTGACACTTGTAACATGTAATCTACATGTGTACTTTTGATAAATACTTACTTGTAATAATATCATTTTTTTTTTGCTTGTAAGTTTTGATAAACAGGACAATAGTCGTAAAATCCGACAGAGGGTTTGTGTCGTTTCTAACATGATGGACGATTCTTGACTTCTGATTACTTGTAGGTCTGCCCACGCCTTTAGGGACCAATATGTAGAAGAATAGATCTAATAACACCAGTTACTGTAGTCACATACCTAAGCACGTACAGTCACGACACGAGCATTAATATGTATACACTTTGGTACCATGTCACATTAACTTTTTTGACACATTGAACTGTAAGTCTCACTAAATGTCAAATGTGTTAGTGCGACAGAGTCCTAAAGTGGGTACATTATATTGCTCATGACTGTACAGTGTACACTCTAATAACTAAGTACACTTGAGAAATTAATAATTAGGGTACGCTCATTTTCATTAAATACAACCTACATTTGCGCGGACCATATTAAACGTTGTACCGGGTGAGAGCCTTCAGCGCTCCCCATTTGTCCGGCCAAGTAGTTAATGCCATCTGCGGCAAATCTACAATAAGTCACGTCAAAAAAAAAAAAAACGCGGACCATAGATCGCAACAAATTGCACAACGCTGACGTTCTAAAGACGTTGTTAAGATATATTAGCACAGGTCATTTTGAAGCTGCAGACTGATTTTTACACCACCAATCGGTATACGCCGTAACATTTTTTTTTCATAACTTGATTAAAATGACGTACTTACCTACATTTTCTTTACCTTATATACCACTAGTGCGAAAGAGACATCTCACTAGGCGATTTACTACTCGTATATCTCTGTCTTGCTCTAATCATGTTACGTTTGTTAGATCATACTTTAGCAAAGAATCTTGCTGTGACAGACAAACAGTTTATATGTTGGTTGTTTTATTATGTTGTGTGCAATAAAGTATATTTGATTTGATTTGATTTTTAACCCCATAAGGATTATTTTTATGATTTCGGTCCCTCTCTTTATTTAAGAGCTGCGCTCTTATCGGTGGAGTAATCGCCTCCATTTTCATTACTCCATAGATAGGGCGAGTAGAACGGTGGTTGCCCCAATCGCCTATGATTTCGGCACGGAACCCTAAAAATGGGCTTTGTGCAAATTGTCACGATGCTTTAAATGTCTCTTGTAAATGAACGTAATTACTAAATTCTAAGGAACAGTTACACGGAGCGTGCAGAGTGCAAAGTTCACGTATGTCAAGTGAAGTCGCGACGGCTGGTCGGTGAAGGGTTATAAATCAGGTGTGCAAGCGACAACGAAGAGATAACGTCTGCGATCGGAATGTGCGCCGACGGCGGCGGAAGCGCCGTCGCCAGCCCAACAGCCGGAATCTACGCAAACAAATTAACTGAAACAAAAACAACGCAAGACCCAAGGGCCATAAAGTTGTTACAAATTAACCTCCATATCGATATCAACCCGTATCAACAATGCTCGGCCTCCAAACACGGGTTATCTAGGTTCGTCCAAACATTGACCGGTACACTTATCGAAACTTAGACTCTATTGCCAATTTAATGTATACCATTAGGGTTGAGAGAGACATCGGTTGTGGGTAACTCGGGAAAATGAAAGCGGGCACGCGATCCTCCCTATATTCAATTTCATAGAGAAACTTATTTGATGTCAACCAGGTTACTTGCTCACGAAAAGCGTAGTATTGATCACTGCATAATAGAGATAGTTTCGGCGGAAATGTGGCTTATTTCTTAGCACGGATAAGGTTTAAACTTACAACCATGTTTAATCACAATTCTAATTATTTTATCTGTCATCTGAAACATACAGACATCAGGTATACAGTGCTTCGTCTCTCGGTCATCGTTACTTCCCGAGGGGCATTAAGAAAATAAAAGCACTGTTAGCTAGAGCAAAACCCTTGAGCCAAAATGTGCATGAAATTTTAATAGACTGTCATGTTGTCATTCACTCGATAACAGGGTTTCGTATAGACCCGACAAAATATTTTTTAGAAACTTCTGACGCGGCTACAAAATTGAAAAAGCTTGCAAACGATTCTCGAGCGTATCAAACGGAAAACGAGCATCCCTCGATCATAAGTCAAGTGGTCCTTGGCTCGAGAGGCAGGCAACGAACAATGGCATTTATTATGTCACAAACTTTTAAATGAAATCTTCTATTAATAATGGGAAAATCTATCGTACGGACTTTACATGGGCAATAAATCATACAGGTAATACGCGGATCACCTGTCTGTCACCATTTATAATCAAATTCGTCACTTTCAACCTTGTCGCCAAGTGCATTGGGTAGTCAGAACTCACAAGTAAGTAATTACTTTTTCTTGTAGCCCTACCCACCCTGTTCCGGATTACGGGCGCGAGTTCATGTCTATCATGTTAGAAAATACACGTCCCCTTTGTCAGATTTTACGAAACCCGCGGAAACTTAAGCGACTGAGCGCATTAAGTCTTTTTTTCACTTTTTAGCGGGAATTGGGTAGTTTCCTAGGTCAAAAATAAATTATGAAATTCTGATTTACTAAATAAAGACAAATCTAGAGGTGACAAAAAACGTTTTCTTTATTCCATTAAAACTTATTTACGAATTTAAATAAAGAATACTTAATGTAATAATAAGTGCGACATTTTGTCACGTTTTTCTATGACGTCACAGGTTGCTTTTTCAAACGAATTTAGTGTTTTGACGTTTAGTAAAATATTTGTCGGGCCAAGTAGTTAATTCCATCTGCGGCAAATCTACAATAAGTCACGTCAAAAAAAGAAAGACGTTTAGTAAAAAGTAACTGCTTTGACTAGTTAGAAACTGGTGCTAATTCCTGCAGACGCCATCGAATTTTATTTTAAGTTAAACCTGTCATTTTCTCGTCCGTTGAAAAAGAAAGGGACAGGTAATCGACAGGCATACAATTTATGGAATACACGTCAATTTTAAGCAGAAGTCTAAAACAACCGTCTAAATATTAAACCTTAGAGACAGTAAGCTTCAACGGAAAGCTTTGAGTGAAATAAATAAACTGTTTTTTTTTATAATTGTCTATGCACAATTACAGTGGGTTACAGAATAATGCGGCGGACCGGCGCGATGCCACCATACCGAAGATTCATGGCCAGATAAGTCATAGCGCATCGTGTAATAATTTTAAGCACAAATGGCAACATGCAATTATAATGAATACCAACTAACTATCGATTGGCGACAGCACGCGAGCCGATAGGCTAGGGAGGCGACAAAGTCGATGTTTCGCGGCGATATCGATAAAACCGGTAAAATTTTATATTTTACCCCCTCACCCTCTCAGGTCTTTATGACTTGGCGAAATGAGTTGTGATATGTTTTTTTTTTATAGGACTCACTAGTGCTTACTGACTCGGACGAACGAACCCGCAGCTCATCAAGCCGGCACGAGCGTATTAACTATTACACCACCGGGTCCTCATCCTGTCCATGCAAAATTCTTCGTTTACAAATATTTTTTAGATACCAATCTAGAAAAATGGCGCCGGCGACGGATTAATGACGATAAATAGATCGAAGAATTTTGCATGAACAGAAGGAGGACTCTATAATGGTTAATACCCGACCTGGCATGAGTCAGAAGTATTTTCGAATTAATTCTTTTTCTTCTCATCGTATGGGTTATGAAGGAATACCAGCCTCATTAACCCTAGTGTCAGGGTTATGATTGAGCCGCCAATGGCCCCTGATATGGCTCATGTAACGATTACTCACGTACATTAGTAAATAGTAACCAGGACGAACGACTAAACGTGCCTTCCGAAGCACGGATCATCTTACATTCGGACAATCAGGTGATCAGCCTGTAATGTCTTAATCAAACTAGGAATCACAAAGTGATTGTGGTGATATCTCCGCACCGGGATTCGAACCCGGGGCCTCCGTATCGTGAGTCCAACGCTCAACCACTGGACCACAGAGGCCGTTCGATTTAATTTTCTCGAAGGTACAATTATTATTATGAATATCCTGATAACTACCTAGGCCAATGTTGTAAACGCGTGTAGATGAATGAAAATTATAATAAATGTAATTGTTATCAATGCCAACTACGCTTGTTATCATAACCCTTAACCCTTTGACTACACTCAATTGTACAATGTTAAATAAAATAGTTAATTATTGCCATAGCAACTTATCTTTAATTATAATAGGAAAATCCCTTCGTTTTGTTTTACTACTATCTATATTTATACATACAGACCTTATTTAATTTGGCGTACTGCTTTATAAATGGGCCAAAGATTTTACCTATTTTTTTTTTATTTTTAAGCTAGTGTACCTATCTGTTGTCAGGTTCATCATCATCAATTTAAGAACCACGCTCTTGTCGGTGTAGCATTTTCCATTCCAGTCTATCAAAGACCAATCCCTTGACTTCCCTATAAGACACGACGTTAACCTTTTATTTAATCTGTTCCATGTATGCTCTTCTTGTTCTTCTCCTTCCTCTCTTTCCTTCTAGCTTTCCTTCTCATCATCATCATCAATTTAAGAGCCACGCTCTTGTCGGTGCAGCATTTTCCATGCTACTTTTTTAGGGAAAAATAGAGCAGTGGTTTCCCTCTTGCCTTCCGCCCTAAGCTTTCCTTCTATTATGTTTTAATAAATTCGTCGTGTCTTATTAGATGTCCAATCATGTTGCCTCTTCTGTCCTCAATAATTCTCAGTATTTGTCTCATTTCACTTATTCTTACTAGCACTTCCTCATTTGTAACCCTTTCTGTCCAACTTATTCTTTCCATCCTCCTCCAACACCACATTTCAAAAACCCTCGAGTCTCTCTCTGTCCTTCTGTGTCAGTGTCCAAGTTTCACATCCATAGAGGGCTATACTCTATACGAAGGTTTTGACACATCTTTTTCTGATTGCTTTAGCGAGGTTATGTTTACAAAAATAATATCATAATGTGATGAAGGAAGACTCTTCCGAGGATTTCACTAAGCCGACGTTAGAGATGAAAATAAAACTCATCATAAGTACACTCATAGACAGAGTTAGGCCTCCACTTAATTAACCGGAGGGGTATGGAGCATATTCCACCACGCTGCTCCAATGCGGGTTGGTGGAGGTGTTTTTACGACTAATAGCCGGGACCAACGGCTTAACGTGCCCTCCGAAGCACGGAATCATCTTACTTTTTCGGACAATCAGGTGATTCAAGCCTGAAAAGTCCTTACCAAAAAAAAGACAGTCTCACAAAGTGATTTCGACAATGTCCCCATCGGGAATCGAACCCGGATCTCCGGATCGTGAGCCTAACGCTGTTACCACTAGACCACGGAGGCTGCAACATAAGTACAACGATAAATATATCGGTATCGATACCGACGTGTGGGTACGTCACTAATGTTCACCCTAAACGATGCACCCTGGGGCAAGATAGTCTTATTATGAAAATTGTATTCAACGTAATCTTTTATACTGCTGAAAATTAATACAGATACAAAATATTTAAAGTATATACCTACTAGTAGATAAAGACAAAATGAAACCTTCTTTATTTTAACTTCGACTTGTTGTAGACTTGCGTTGAGTATTTGACCGGATCAGCAAGTGATGAATCTCACTAGCTTTTTCCCGCGACTTCGTCCGCGTGGCGTGTTATAAAAGAGAGACCTTTGTGTGTGTAGGAGTGCATGTCAAATTTCAAGCATCTCACTTATGCAGTTTAGATTTTTTCATACAACATTTTTTTCCCGCTAACTCCCATTTTTTCAAAATAAACGCACAGACAAGAACACAGGTTGCGTAGCAAGCACAAAAGTGTAATAAGGCGAAGTGCGCACAAGAGGAGTGGTGCACTGTAAAATGCTTCTTGCCCATAGTAATTACACCTACATTTTATTTGCAAGTTTACGGACTAGGGTTTTAAAATTTTAGTGCGTATTGAAATAAAATTAAACTGGAAGGTTGTTGTATTTAAGTTGCATTTTTTTTACTTGATGTTTTGCAGATTTTCCGCATATGGCATTAACAACTTGGCCGGACTAATGGGGAGGAGCGCTGAGGGTTCTCACTCGATAAAAAAAAATGTAAGACAACAGGCTTGTAGGATCTGCACAGCAACAGCGCCGCGTGCGGGGCGAATTGGGTCGTGTATTAGGTTCAAGATAAATTATGAAATCTGATTAAGTACTAAATAAAGACACATGTAAAACTAACGAAAATCATTTTATTTTTACCATTTATGAATTTTAATCAAGAAAAACGTTATAATATGTCCGCCATTCAGTTTTTCTATGACATCACAGTGTGATTTTTCATACATCGTAATTGATTTGACTAGTTGCCAATAGACATAGATATCGTAAGGCTATTGGTCGAACCCCGCGATAAAATCGCGCTGCGCGCGGTGTGGTTACCGTGCGGACCCTGCAGAGGTTATCCAGTCGACAAAACTAGTCACAAGATATTAACTCAGAATCATGAGCTGAATCATCCCGCTTAGTATTCGGTACGGTTTCACTAACACCCTGTATACCAAACACTCCTCGCCTCCTAGTGCCTAGCTATGTTTCAGTCCTATGTAATAATAATAATAATAAAAATCCAGTATCCCGGTCCACTAGCCCCCAACCCAATAACCCAGTTCCCTTTGTTCCCATAGTCTGCAATAGTCCTACACGAACCGGGGATTGTCTTTGGGTGCACTCCCATAGTGCATACAGGGATAATCGCCGGTTGGTGTCCCACAACATTTAGATTAAATTGTCTTAAGGGGCCTCTACGTGATGGCTTCGGCCCCACGCACGCCTTCCAAAAGTCCGGGCCTCAATATTCAATATTTAATATTCTTTATTTGCATACTATGATGGTGTACAAGTTTGTAAGTTACATGTATGAGTTTCACATCATAGACCCTTTCGGGCACAACAAAATAGAAATTTAAAAGAGAGGAGGAAGCTTTTCAAATGGTAACATCAGTATCATTAAGGTATTCACTGGTGCTGTAGTAACATTTTAGGCCCGAGATATGAAAAAGACATAAAAATATAAATAATAAAATGTTTTTATTAAAGGTAAAAACCCAATGATTACAAAGTTAATAATAATATTGAATAATAATAGCGGACATTCTGCCATTAACCGGGCACAAACCCTGAAACAGTCGCAGTCGAATTGAGTGGTTTAGGGCCGGACCCGGGTTTCGAAACCGCGATGGTACGATGTAAGTAACGCATTCTCCGAATCACGGATCACCTTCATCATGGATCGTCTTTAGTATATCATCACTGGAAAAGTAAAATTACGTAAAAGTAAAATTATGTATTGTTGGACATTGAAAATGAAAAAAAAACGTACTCTTCCGTTGATGTCATCTAAATTAGACAAATGGATAAAAAGTTATGATAAAAAGACGAAAAAGACTTTAAATGGATTTTTCTCAAAATGGCCTTTTGACGCTTACGTAATTTTGCGTTTCTAGTGATGATATATTCGCTTCTAGTCCAGCACAGAAGCAAATCAGATCTAAAAGCTAACTTTTTATAAGAACTGTAAACACCTGCCTCATGTTTAGATAACGTTTTTTGCAATTGCGACTTTCAAGACAACAGTATCCTTAACTGTTTTAAGTCAGATCACAGTGGGCAGCTGGTCAGTTTTCCAGTACTTAAAAATGTTCAGAAAATTAAATTTCGTACACGACCCATCACTGATACTCGGATAGAGAAATATCGAAATAGTCTTATAAGTAACTTACCTTGTCCAAACTTTGGTACAGACAATCCTGACGATTTTTACAGGGATTTCTTTACTATTATCCATAAAGAATTTGAAAATAATTTTCCTCAAAAGGTAGTTACCAACAGTCAATCATTCAAGTTCAGTGACTGGGCTACCGTAGGCATTCGCAAAAGTAGAAATACTCTTTATTCTTTATATGAGGAAAAAACGTATACACACACTGATAGTTTTAAAAGCTACGTCAAAAATTATTCTAAAATATTTCGAAGAGTGTGTTATACAGCCAAACAGATGCATATTAGTAGTAAAATAAAGACCGCGGATAATAAAATAAAGGCAGTTTGGCAAGTAATAAATAGCGAAACAAAGGCTTCGAAACCGCGTGAATTAGAATATAATATAGAATCGAGCACTGGGTTAGTTAAACAAGATAAAGATGTAGCTGAAGTTTTTGATAAATTCTTTACGAACATCCCTGTAAAAACTACAGAATCTCTCAGGTCCTCTCCTGTTCAAGCAGATATATTGTTGAAAAGTAATGTTACTGCTTGCACTGAATTATTTGATTTTAAACGCGTTGATCCGAGTAGTATTGTTAAAGTATTCAAACAGCTGAAACTTAAAACCTCGAAAGATTTATGGGGATTGTCTGTCAAATTGATGAGCTCTGTTATTGATATCTTAGCACCATATCTAGCTTACATTTTTAATATGAGTGTTGAAAATAGCACTTTTCCAAATTTAATGAAAATCGGTAAAGTTATACCTCTTTTTAAATCGGGCACAAAATCAGACCCCACGAATTATAGACCGGTTTCTATTCTACCAGTACTTAGTAAAATTTTCGAGAAAATTATTCTCGACCAACTGCTATGTCATTTTAATCTAAATAACTTACTTCACAGCCAGCAGTTTGGTTTTACTAAGGGTCGGTCTACAACAGACGCGAGTGTCACATTTGTTCGACACATTTTCGATGCTTGGAAGAAGTCGCAGAATGCCGTAGGAGTATTCTGTGACTTGTCTAAGGCATTCGACTGCGTGGATCACGAGACCTTGCTTTTGAAATTGAGGCACTATGGATTAAATAATGGAGCTCTCAATTTGTTAAATTCATATCTAGGTGATAGGATACAAAAGGTACAAATCAATAGTACGACTTCTTCGGGCTCTCATGTTCAAATGGGAGTTCCTCAAGGATCCATTTTGGGGCCGTTCCTTTTTTTAGTGTACATAAATGATTTACCTTATGTAGTACAGAACCAAGCTGACATTGTACTGTTCGCGGATGATACTTCTCTTATATTTAAAATCGATAGAAAGTTAGAGGAACTTGACGAAGCAAACAGCGCTGTGTCGCAGGTTCTAAGCTGGTTTACAGTAAATAACCTAGTTCTAAATGCTAAGAAAACGAAGTGTATTAAATTTGTTCTACCAAACGTAAAGAAAGTAAATAATAACATTAAAATTAACGACGAGAAACTAGATTTTGTTGAACACACCGTTTTCTTAGGAATTACTGTAGATTCAAAACTTCAATGGGGCCCACATATTGTATCACTAGCGGGCAAGCTAAGTTCAGCAGCATATGCCGTCAGAAGAATCCGACAACTCACAGATGTACCCACTGCTAGACTTGTCTACTTCAGCTACTTCCACAGCATAATGTCTTACGGTATTTTATTGTGGGGTCGAGCCGCTGATGTAGAAACTATTTTCATTATTCAAAAAAGGGCAGTTCGCGCTATTTATAATCTGCGTTGTCGGGACTCTTTAAGGGAGCTGTTTAAAGAAATAAATATACTGACGGTCGCAAGTCAATATATTTATGAAAACATTATGTATGTGCGTAAAAATGTATCTCTCCTTCCGAGAAACTGTGAAAGGCATACTTACAATACAAGGAATAAAAATAAAATTGTTGTTCAAAATTCTAGATTAAGTAAATTAAATTCATCTTTTTTGGGGTTATGTATACGTTTTTACAATAAAATACCAGATAATATTTTAAATTTGTCAGAGAACAAATTTAAAGCTCACGTGAAGCTTACTTTATGTAAAAAAGCCTATTATAAGATTAATGATTACCTAAATGATAAAAATGTCTGGTATTGAATGTGTTCATCTAGTTATTAAATAACTTGTAATGTACCCTCATTGATTTAAAAGATGTGTTGCTGTTGCAGTTTCTTGTCATTTCTTCTCCTCAGCTATAACACCTTGCGAAATGACGTAAATTCAAAAATGTTACATTGACCTTCAACAAGTTTATCCATGATAATTACGTTGAATAAATGATTCTGATTCTGATTCTGATTCTGTAATGCCATGTGACATAAATAATAAATAAATAAATTAAATTAATTTATTTAATAAATAAATAAAATAAAATAAAAACTTCATAAAGCGATCAAATGCGAGTCGGACGAACATTGAGGGTTCCGTACTACTAACTGACGGAATCTCACGGAACGTTACTTATTTATATATTATTGTCTATGTATTTATTGGTAAGTTGCAGTCAGTTTGCACCTGCAATTTGTTATTTTTTTTACACATTTCCTCGCCTGTTGTCTGGATCGCTATAAGCGATAAGGCCGCCATCTGCCACGTACCTAGTTAAGTGTCTTTTGTAAATATTTTCTTATATGCATTAAAGTATATTTTGTATTGTATTACAACCGAATTATTTTGCGGTCGGTGTGCAGTTTCAATGCGGTTTATGCCTATCGCACAAAAACTGCAATTTTGCAGCTAGCATTGCGTCTGTAACGCTCCTTACTGGGTAGGCAATAATAACGCCGAATCACGGTCCCAACACTGACAATTAGACGTAATTCTAAGAATGCGTTGTGGCATAACAACGGTCAATTTATTCTCATCACAGCGGTGGCCAACAATTGTAACTGACTATATCAAAGGGTTACCATTACAAACAAGATCAGAGACGAAAAATAAATGCATGATAAGTAACTCTTGTATTTATCCGCTTTTTAAAGTGTCTGTTTCACAAGAGATAGATTAATGTTTGAAATATTATGTGCCACACTAAATGATACTTCTCCTCTTCTATCGAGTGGGTTGTGAGGTGGAGTACCAATTATCATCAACCCTGGTGTCCGGGTTAATAAATGTTACTGATTTTAAATAAAAGTAGTGTTAATTTTATTCGTAAAAAATACGCATAATCAAAAAGTTCCCCAAAGAAAAAACATAGATGTGGTGTATACTTTTATCGTGATAATTTCCTTAATTCTCAATACTCGGGTACATAATTATTCAAAAATAAAATGTAATAGTAGAGTGATATATAAAAAAAAACTTGTTGCTTGATATTTCGATCAGATATGTATAAAATTATGTTACTACCTATATTGCTTCTCTTTATTTTGATCAGTATAATAACGGGTGGTCACCATTTATACCCAAAAAAGATAAAAGTTGCATAATATGTCTGTTATTTATGATATAAGAAGGTTAAACGAAGGCATCTTTGTACAGCGCCATCTACATATTTTTGGGTAACGTCGCGTGGAAAGTCCGTCTTTAAAAAATATTATTTTTATGTAAAGAGTTTTTATTTAACTGCGGAACGCTAAACACGAGAAGGATTTCTATTTCAAAACGTCAAGTTGGAGAGATATCGCGTTTCCTTACCTCTACTACTCACTAAACGTCTACAAAGGGAAATGAAAGGACTTGTTATTTGGTCTTTTCATACTATTTTGTTTTACCTACCTAAAAGCACACAAAGTCATGCGCAAAATTCCTAATGCTAAGGCAGAGCTCGGAACAATCAGACGACCTGATTGGACAATAAATATGATGATGATGAAGTTAAGGTGAAGGTATTGGATTGGTTTCAGACTGTCTAAGTTGCAATACTGACTACATTAAAGATTTCATTGCAAAGCGACTAAATACCATTATACCTTGATTTCATATTGACTTCATCGTAAAACGTTCAGTTGAAAAATTCTCATTCTTTTGTTACGATATACTCGTGAAGACAATCATCTTTGTAACAACATAAGCTCACAACTACACATAGGACATCCATAGCAAGATGAACTAAGTACCCACACCTCACCGGGCTTTCTGTTAGACCAACGTGATAGGTGATGAGCCGTATCGCCGTCTATAATGATATTAATGATCGAGACAACTATGTTAGTTGCATTTAAGAATAGATATGTTTGTTAAAGCAACGCTCTGGCCCAAATCCCTTCTCATTCCCTCACTCTATGTAAGTTAGAATACACAATAAATTACCTAAATTCATAACTGAAATACTCATAGACAAAATACATCAATTCAAAATGTCGTTAAAAATACTTAATCGAAAAATCGTTCTATAAGTTGCAGGAGTTTTTTAACGAATCTTTTAGGTACTGATTAATAAATGTAAGTATTTTTTTTAATATAATCATTATTATTTTTATTCTCGGTTTTCTATTTTCATTATGTATTAAATTTTAAGTTAATTAAACATACTTGCGTTGACTGTATTGCAGTGCCCTTACAGGGTTCCTGTTTGTACTTTCCTCTACTTTTAAGACCTCTGTAATAACATCAGGAATTCTTATCTAACCCGCTTACTTAACCTGAAGATTTGACAGGTCCGCTTTTTTACAGAAGCGACTGCCTTGACCTTCCAACCCGCGAAGGAAAAACCAGCCTAACACAGGTTAGGTCACATACTTCCGAAAATGCATTTCTCGGGAATGTGGGTTTCTACATGATATTTTCCTTCACCGCCGGGCACGTGAATTCGAGAAAAAATTCGACAATAATTGGTTTAGGCCTGTGCTGGACTCGAACCTGCGACCTCAAAGTGGAAGGCAAGCGTTTTAACAACTGGGCTACCACAGCTGTAGACTTAATTAGAAGCGAAGTAGAAGCTAAGTTTATTAATTTGATTTAATTTGTTTCCCAAGATGGTAACCCTATGAGTGACCGATATAACAATTACGTTAGCTATCTAATATTTCCCAGTTGAGAGCCTTGAAAAGATTAAATTGTCGCATAGATTTTATTAATTTATTGAGTAAATTCAGTTCGCCTTGACTCACGGTTACGTCATATTTACATAAACATAAACAGCCCATATACGTCCCACAGCTGTGCAAAGGGGGGGGTTAAGGGTGTTGGGGCCCTCGCTCAGCAACAATAGATGGCGTAAGTGGCATTAACTACTTGGCCGGACAAATGGAGAGCGCTGAGGGCACTCAATCGGTACAACATTTAAGACAACAGGCCCGAGGATGCCCGGTTGGCACGAACTTCAAGTTCAGGCAAGTTAAAGCATAGAATAAAAAGTAGCTAGAAAAGGTAGCTAAAAAGTTTAGCTACCAGATTTATTCAATTGTAGCTGCATGTCACTAAAGAATAAGTAGCTAGATCTAGTTACAAAGTAGCTAAGTTCACATCACTGATTATGAGTCAAAATGTTCGTGCAGAGACAGTGGACCGCTGCAAGAACCAACAACAGGCTAGGATTGCAAAGCTCATCATAATAAAGGCAGACTGGTCGCTCGATAACGGATGCCTCACACATACGCACAATTGAAATTTATCTTATGAATGCCTCACTTATGAAGTCAGACACCTTAAGGTTGCCATAGCAACTGTTATGAATTGTAAACTTGTGACTTGCTAACTTATGGTGGTATTAATAAACTAATCGGAGTCATTCATGACTTCAAGCTATTATTTGAGAGCCACATTGTGGCTAAGGCATCAAAGCACTTGGATTTGTTAAACGTAGCTGTAAGGAGTTCACGCAAATTAAAACATTCAAAATTTTGTATTGTTCTTTAGTTCGCAGTAACTTGGAGTATGCGTCTCAAATTTGGAACCCCAGATACGCAACTTACATTGATCGTATCGAAAGTCTACAGAAAAAGTTTGTTCGCTACTTATGTTATCGTAGTAACGACCGCTATGAGTCTGCTGTTTACCACGACCAGTGTAGAAAACATCACCTTCTGTTTAAACGTCGAGAAATTGCCGATCTGATATTTTTGTTAAAAGTTGCTTGCAATTCGATAGACTGCTCAGAACTTCTATCGCAAATCTCCATCAGAGTCCCTAACAGGACCCTCAGGTTCCACCAACCTCTTTCTCTACCTTCAGCCTCAACAAACTATAGACAGAACACCTATGTATGGCGAGCGTGTAATAATTTTCAATAAACTTTGTAACAAAGTTGATCTTGACTTGTTTAACACCGGTTTTGCAGCGGCGAGGAGATTACTCAGTCAAAGGTTTTTTGATGCCTAATCTTCTTTTTATGTTCTTTCTTTTAACTTTAATTTGCCTGTGCACAACTCTCTGATATCATATTAACTAGTTTAGGGTTATCAGTGGAAACCTGTAATTAGTTTTCAACTGTTATGTTTTTTGTCTACTTTCTGTATTTTATAACTGTTAGTTTTCCTTAAATAAAATAAATAAATAATCTAAGGCTGCGTTTCCATTGACGCGGAGCTGTGCGGAGATGTGCGGATTTGACCAATCACAGCGTTCGAGAGAGCGAAAACTGCCCTCAAGATCATTGTAATGTGTCACAATTTGTTGAATAAACATTTTGTCTCACTCTCTCTCTCTCTCTCTCTCTCAATGTGACAGTTCTTATATAAAACAAGGACTTGAGCATGGTCTTGAAGGCGTCTCAGCTGAGATTAGTTTATTAATAAGTAATACTCTTAGACACCAAAGATACATGACTCGGTTTCAGTAAAATATACAACTCAGTAAAATAGATGTAGTTCTGACTACCCCAATTGGGATATAGTCGTGAGCTCATGTTATTTCATTTGTCGGGTTATCAGCCAATGTGAAATTTTGAGGGTATTGTTGAAATTTCAGCCTAAAATTCACGTATTTTCCATAAATACGAGTATGCCTGTCAATTACCCGTCCATTTCCCTTTCGGGGAGTAAGAAAATGACAGGTATAACATAAAATACAATTAGATGATGTATACTGGAATTAGCACCAGCTAACGGCCTCCATGGTCCAGTGGTTGAACGTTAGGCTCACGATCCAGAAGTCCTGGGTTCGAATCCCGGTGGAGACATCCCAAAAATCAATTTGTGATCCCTAGTTTGGTTAAGGCATTACAGGCTGATCACATGACTGTCCGAAAGTAAGACGATCCGTGCTTCGGAACGTTAAGCCGTTGGTCCCGGTTACTACTTTGTAGTTGTTACAAGAGTCATGTCAGGGGCGTTTGGCGGCTCAGTAGTAACCTAGACACCAGGGTTGATGAGGTTGGTTATCCACCTCACAACCCATACGATAGAACAAGCACAAGGTTGTATATACATTGTTTTAAGTTTACGCGGTTATCATCATAATTAAAACACATAATAACGGGTTCTTACCGCGTTTAAATAAAACCCATTTAAACGCGGTAAGAACCCGTTATTATGTGTTTTAAGCACAAGGTTGTAATTTGCGATACATTTAGGTGGTCGATGGGATGATGTGTTTTCCATTCGTGTATCGCTGTATGACATCAAGTAATTGAGTAAGCATTATGGTATTACGACATCCGACGGCCCTCCCACGCGCTCTTAACATTCCAATCTCATGCGGACGCACTCTCGTTACTCGTAAAGATTCATTATTAAGGTTACCATATCAAAATCTACACTTAACTATACAGGATGTTAGTGACATCGTAACGAAAACTTTGAGGGATGATTCAGGCCATGATTCTGAGTTGATATCAAGTGGAATTTTCCGTCGCAAAAGTATGGAACGGAAAATAATTTAAATAAGCTCTAAAATGTTCATGACTTCTGCGACAGGAAATTCCACTTGATATCGACTCAGAATTATGGTCTGAATCATTCCCTTCAGTATTCGTTACAGTGTCACTAACACCCATACCTACTTGTATGGCTACTGTATGTACTTTTCCATCGCAAAAGTATAGAATTGAAAATAATTTAAAAAAACTAAAAAAATAACATTAATTTTACGACGGAAAATTCCACTTGATATTAACTCAGAATCATGGTCTGAATCATCCCTCTGAGTATTCGTTACGATGTCACTAACACCCTGTATTATACATAGCCCGTCATAGAATAAGTACTATAGAACGGCAACTCTTCACCCCCCGCCAGCGTCTGAGCTAGGTTTACCTCCCCCCGCGCAACATTGTTAGACTTGAATCGTGAAGGCAACGCGCGGACAGTTGTTTTTTTTATTTTTTACTAGTTTAAATTTATGTTCGAATTTTGAAATTGGACGCTGACGTTCTTCCGTCTGATTCGAATATTTGATCTCACAGTAATTGCTCGCGCTGGCTCGCCTGTTCGCCTGCATCATCATCATCATCAGCCCATTAACGTCCCCACTGCTGGGGCACGGGCCTTCCCTATGGATGGATAGGGAGATCGGGCCTTAAACCACCACGCGGGCCCAGTGCGGATTGGTGGTTATTAACGACTGCTAATGCAGCCGGGACCAACGACTTAACATGCGTTCCGAAGCACGGAGGAGCTCGAGATGAATATTTTTTTTAGTGGTCACCCATCCTATGACCGGCCTTTGAGAAAGTTTCTTAATTTCAACAATCGCAGGCCGAGCGCGTTATTATTCATCAGAACATGCTAATATTGTTACGTAATTTATAGAATTTGTACCTATCATCGAAATATTGGTTGACGTGTAATATTTATTACAAATAAAGAATTGAATTGAATTAATAATTTGCAATAAAACTGAACCTAGACCACGGGACTAATGTAAAAATAATGTGAATGCAATTTATTACTTTAGTGATTATTTATATCGTGAACCTTCACTGTTCAAAATTTCTTATCAATATTAACTGATTATTATAAGAGCAACTTTCGCAAGTAGTACTACCTACCTAAGTAAGCAATGACTGTTAAATTAAGTATTTTCCAGCCAAGTAGTTAATGCCATCTGCGGCAAATCTACAATAAATCAGATAAAAAAAATAGGTATTGTGATTGGCAGCCCTCAGACGTCACACACACAGTTGCGCGTGTTGATAATATCAATGTGTAGTGTCTGTGTAAAATGAGGTTGTTTGTATGAGGTGTCAACATCATCATCCTTCACGAGTCTCCCCGCGGCGTGACTCTAGTCTAGTTTCCAACTAGTTAAATCAGTCACTTTTTACTAAACATCTTTTTTTACGTTATTTGACGTATATGGCATTCACCACTTAGCCGTATAAATGGGGAGCGCTGAGAGCTCTCACCCGGTATAAAACACGAAATTACTATGAAATGTGCATGAAAAACATGTAACAGCCTCCGTGGTCTAGTGGTTAGAGCGTTACGCTCACGTTCTGGAGGTCCGGGTTCGATTCCCGATGGGAACATTGTCGAAATCACTTTATGAGACTGTCCTTTGTTTGGTAAGGACTTTTCAGGCTTGAATCACCTGATTGTCCGAAAAAGTTAGATGAGAAGAGAAAGATAAGATACTTCGGAGGGCACGTTAAGCCGTTGGTCCCGGCTATTAGCCATAAAAACACCTCCACCAACCCGCAGTGGAGCAGCATTGTGGAATATGCTCCATACCCCCCTCCGGTTGATTGAGGGGAGGCCTGTGCCCAGCAGTGGGACGTATATAGGCTGTTTATGTATGTATGTATGTATGTGCAAGAAAAAGCACACTGTGATGTCAAAAAATGTCGAATTAACGTACCCGTAAATAAGCATAATACGTTTTTCTTGATTAAAATTCATAATTTAAATAGAAAAAAAAATCATATTTTTATTTATTTTTTTGTTATGTATCATTATAAATGTTTATTGCACCAGCCCGTGCTCCAATGAATAATCTTCTTTCACCCTAAGGTTGCCTGGCAGAAATTGCTGTTTAGCAATAAGGCCGCCTATTGTGCTTATGTTTTATTCGTATGTTATGTCCTTTGTATATGTTGTTGTGCAATAAAGTATTATTGATTGATTGATTGATTGAAAAAACAAAAAATCTGAATTTAGGTTACATTCAAAAAGTATTTAAAGAATCACCTACTAGAAATACAGAGGTTGGGTATACCAGCGATGTACTTGGGATAGCGGTTGCTGCCTCTTTAGATCACATCTGGGTGCTCCTGGATGTCCGTTTTCGTTTCGTTTTGTTATTATGATTATGAAGTATTATATGTATATTATTACGTTTATTTAATTATCGCACTCACATCACATGCACCATAGCTACACACTGCTTTCACTACTCACTTATAGATCCTTCTTTTAGTGTAATATTTCTTTCTTTTATTGTTCTGTTTCTGCTTTTCATGTGTAACACTAAGTCGTTTTTTTTGTATTCATTATTTATTATTTAAAATTTATTGTGCGGGTACTCGCGTTTCACCGATCGGCGTGGGTTGAAAATCAGTGTTGCCCTCTGGGTAAATTTTCACTGAACCCTGGCCTTTTTTGGTGAACTGCGGCACCCATATACCTTTATGTTTTCTAACTAAATATTAATGTTATGTGTGTATATTTTAATGTTTTAAATGTATATGTGTGTCGTAGATTTTACCTAAATAAACTTTTTTATTATTATTTTTAAACTTTAGTTTATCTCCTCTTTCGGAGGGTATTTGCCAGAGACACGGGTCGCAGACCAAGTGCCACTGGAAGGAGGGTACAATAATTAAGTATCTGTGCCTTCAGTCATAACACAACCCTTATGTTATAATAATGAATGTCATGTTATGCTATAGTTAATAATAATTTCAGTTACAAAATTTCAAATCTGTTCCCGGCGTTTTACGAGTGGCTATGATGCCATTGTATAAAAGTAACATACCGACAGATACTTAAATTATAACCATAATATAATTATCTAAACATTTGAGACCAGACGATAATTAAGAAAGGTATGCTTTGATAGTCGAAACGTGAGCGAATGAATGGAGAATGAATGAATGATGGATTTACGAAACAGATATATGAAGAAAGCTCTGTGTGGGAATGTGTGGTCTAGTGGTTAGAGTATTGAGGTGGGCCGGAGGTCTTGGGTTCGATTTTCGACATATTAAACAAAAAAAAACACTATGAAATTGACCCTGGTTTGTTTAGAAAATTGCAGTCTACTATCACTCCAGTATCATGATGTTGTTGACTTTTATATCCAATATATCGAAATAAGATAATTCCCTGCTTCGGAACTCCGGAATATTACGCGCGTGAATGTTTTATCTATCTCTCTGGAACAGGCGCAAGCGCACTGAAAACTGGATTAAGCAGGACTATAATTATGACGCCGAGTTACATTAACCACTTGACTATAATTGAACATAAACTGATAAATGTTAATGTTCGAAAGCATTTCATAAAGTAGATAGACAGATGCCTAATTACACGATAAGAGAGTAAGTTATAGAGATTTACATACATACATAAACTCACGCCTATTTCCCACCGGGGTAAGCAGAGACTATAGAATTCCATTTGCTTCGATCCTGACACACTTCTCTTGCTTCCTCCACATTCATCAATCGCTTCATACACGCACGCCGGTTCAGAGTAGATCGTATTGAACCTTTTCTAAGGACATCAGAATCAGAATCAGAATCATTTATTCAACGTAATTATCATGGATAAACTTGTTGAAGGTCAATGTAACATTTTTGAATTTACATCATTTCGCAAGGTGTTATGGCTGAGGAGAAGAAATGACAAGAAACTGCAACAGCAACACATCTTTTAAATCAATGAGGGGACATTACAAGTTATTTAATAACTAGAGGAACACATTCAATACCAGACATTTTTATCATTTAGGTAATCATTAATCTTATAATAGGCTTTTTTACATAAAGTAAGCTTCACGTGAGCTTTAAATTTGTTCTCTGACAAATTTAAAATATTATCTGGTATTATATTGTAAAAACGTATACATAACCCCAAAAGATGAATTTAATTTACTTAATCTAGAATTTTGAACAACAATTTTATTTTTATTCCTTGTATGCCTTTCACAGTTTCTCGGAAGGAGAGATACATTTTTACGCACATACATAATGTTTTCATAAATATATTGACTTGCGACCGTCAGTATATTTATTTCTTTAAACAGCTCCCTTAAAGAGTCCCGACAACGCAGATTATAAATAGCGCGAACTGCCCTTTTTTGAATAATGAAAATAGTTTCTACATCAGCGGCTCGACCCCACAATAAAATACCGTAAGACATTATGCTGTGGAAGTAGCTGAAGTAGACAAGTCTAGCAGTGGGTACATCTGTGAGTTGTCGGATTCTTCTGACGGCATATGCTGCTGAACTTAGCTTGCCCGCTAGTGATACAATATGTGGGCCCCATTGAAGTTTTGAATCTACACTACTCGTAAGTCCTTCTCGGTCTTCCTCTGCCAGCCCTACCATCAACTTTCGCTTTATATAGAGATTTAAAAACTACATAGATGGCGTTGTACAGCTTTAACGTGATAATTACCTATTTCCTAGGGTTTTAGTTTGGTTAGGACATTACAAGCTGATCACTTGATTGTCCGATAGTAAGATCCCTAAAGGTGTGTCCAAACATCGAGCGGCAATCGAGCGCGGCTGCCGCGCGCGGCCCGCCGCGCTCTGTTTAGACGACAGCCGCGCGCGAACGCTTCTGGCTAGCTGCCGCGTGCGAGCATTCTTAGTCAACATTCGGCAGTAATTGTGTTTGGACGTATTTCTGCGCACAAACATGATTCTGATGCCAACAGAAGCGCGCGGCATATCTTGGTTGTGCCGCGCAGTACTGCCGCGCAAACATTAGTTGGCTTTGTCCAAACTAGAGCGCGGCAGAAATGTGTCCTACAAATGCCGCGTGTTGCTGCCGCGCTCTTGTTGCTCAATGTTTGGACACACCTTAAGAACCCTGGCACCAGGGTTGATGAGGTTGGAACTCCACCTCACAACCCACATGATAGAAGATGAATACCTATTTCCTCATAACTCGGTCACATAATTAATCCAAAATACAATGCAATTGCAGAAGCATATATAAAAATTCTTTTTGCAAAGGCAACTTCGCTCAACAGGGTACGAAGAAAAGAAAACAGGGTACAGGGTACAGGGTAGAAAGGTGGGAAGGCCGTTGTTGCGATTTAAAGACTGCTCAAAGCGTGACATGCTTGCTTTTAAGATCAGCCCCGATAAATGGGAGGACCTGGCCAGTGACCGGAATAAGTGGAGGACGTCTTTGGCCGATGGGTGCAAAGCACACGATAAAACCTGGTTCCAGACTCTAGCCGACAAGCGCGAGAGGCGACACAGAAGTGAGAGGGCCGATTTACCACCTATACCATCGAATAACTCTCAACTACAATGCCAGTCGTGCGGCCGCTACTGTCGCTCTCGCATTGGACTTTACAGCCATTTTAAAAGCTGCCACAGAAACGCTGTTTGATTCATCTGATAAAGATGTAAAGCCCTGAGAGATATAAAAATAATTGTAGCTAGATATTTGGATTACATTATGTATAGAATTATGTAGCCACCTATATTGCTTCTCTTTATTATGATCAGAATAATAATGGGTGGAAGATGTCATTGTGTTTGGGTGTAATAAAAAGGCGATTTATAGTCAAAATCAAAGATAAGAGTTGCATATATTATGTTTGTTATCCGTAAAATTAGAAGGTTAAAAAGATTTTCCGAACTTTACATACATAGGTACATATATAAACTCACGCCCGTAATCCCTAATGGGGTGGGCAGAGCCACAAGTAATCAAATACAACTTGCAGCCACTGTTGATACGATGTCGTAAGCTGGATATGATGAACCTTATGGTGATAAGGGATCAGCCTATCGCCCATAACATTAGTCCATCATATTAGAGGACACAATCCCTCTATCGGTTTTTATGACATGCCCGGGAAGACAAGCAGCTGAACGTTTTCTATGTTTTTTATTTGCTCCCAGAACAGCATATAAGCACCTTCCGAACTTTAAGCAGTTAAAAAAGGGTTGTAGTGTAAAAATATAACCAAAACAATATTATGTTTCTTTACTGAAATAGTATTGTAACTGTCAAAATTTAAGAACACTCAACAGTAGCGACATCTGACGGAGAAATGGCAGATTATATCCTCATTCTGCCCTAGGTAGTGACCCGCTAAGGAGAGAAGCTTCATTCACACTACCAGCGGGCTTAGCACCGTAAGCACACGACTCTTTCTCGCCGCGACAGAGATCATCTGTCTCTTTCCGTGAAGTACTGTGAGAGAGTGACGGGTGACGAATGACGAGGCGAGAAAGAGTCTCACGCTTACGGTGCTAAGCCCGCAGGACCCCTGGGGCCTTATTTTAAATCGTTTAGCTTTAACACGCGTGTAAAAATATATACCTGTCTCATCTTGCAAATGACAAGTTCTCGTGTGCTACGTGAAATGGGTATATATTTCCGAACGTGACCTGATAGTGAGCGATTCAAAATTGAGGTCCTCTTTATTTACATGCTCGTTTCTGCTGCGTACATTTCAAATATGGAATAACTATACCTACGGTACGACGTTCTTAAAGAAAATAAAATGAGAAACGCTCTTCGGCAACACATAGGCAATACTCCGGGTGCTGCAAATGTCCACTACGGGGACCACTTATCGACCCGCCTATTTACCGCGTTTACTTGGACACCCATAAATTAAAAAAAAACTTACCTTCGCAGTTGAATTCATCAGCACCATCGTCACAGTCGACGTAGCCGTTACAACGCGCAGTCAGCGGCACACAACGCGTCTCGTCACAACGCAGTTCGTCATTCTGGCAAGCTGGTGGGAAAAACAAATGATTAGCAAAAGAAACGGCCTCCGTGGTCCAGTGGTTTGAGCGTTGGGCTCACGATCCGGAGGTCCCGGGTTCAAATCCCGGTGGGGGCATATCACAAAAATTGTGATCCCTAGTTTGGTTAGGACATTACAGGGTGATCACCTGTCCGAAAGTAAGATGATTCGTGCTTCGGAAGGCACGTTAAGCCCCGGTTACTACTTACTGGTATAAGTAAGTAGTCGTCACATGAGCCATGTAACGACTACTTAATTACACCAGTAAGGGGCCTTCGGCGGCTCAATGGTATCCCTGACATCAGGGTTGATGGGGTTGGTAATCCACCTCACAACCCACGATAGAAGAAGAAGCAAGAGAAACGCTTGACACTTCAGAATTTTTCTGGGTAAGCTCTTTAACAGGCAAAATGGCATCAAGAGCAAACCAATTTTAATTTAAAAAAAAACTGCTACGTTGAATAGGAATTTATTTACAAAACTTCTTTGAAAAATTCGAATTATGTGCGTTATCTGCCAAAACCAGTAGCCAGTGAAAAAGATTTACTGACACAAGGCAAACTACAGTCGTAACTTGCAAATTCATCATTGTCATGAAACATCATAGTTCGCAACGAGCTACTTTTACTTTCCACGTCGACTTCGCGCAGCTAAGGAGTAAGTAGGAGTGCAGTCTATCTCCCTCGAACTTTCATAAAAATAAGATTTTTGCTGGAGTGCTCGGGATGTGACAAGACACACACACAGTTACACCGTAACACCAGCTCAGTAATAACACCAGGGTTGATGGGGTTCGTGATTCACCTCACAATCCACACGATAGAAGAAGAAGAAGTTACACCGTACATGTATACGTCCAACCACAACCAAAGACCGTCTGCCTTCGTGAGATTTTCTTTTTGACGTGACTTATTGTGGATTTGCCGCAGATGGCATTAACTACTTAGCCGGACAAATGGGGAGCTCTGAAGGCTCTCACCCACTACAACGTTTAAGACAACAGGCCTGAAGGTCCCCAGTTGGAAGAGCTATAGATAGAGACTTTAGTATTTAGTATTTGAAAAAAATATATAATATAGAAATAAAATGTTGCATACTTATTGATATCGGGACCGGCGTGGTGCTATAATCTCTGGTGGTAGTCACCTCATCAAATGCGTTACTGTCACCCCTATCACCATCCCATGGTAACCCTATGACGACAAAAAAAAACAAAAAAAAAATAAAAAAAAAGAATAAAAAATTAAAATAAAATTCATGTTTTAGAGAAGGACCAGGTCAAGAAACTTTTAACCGGTGTATGAAAATTTTGGTGAGAGTGAGAAAGCGAATCATGATAAATGGAATTCCGTGGTCTCTGCCTACCTCAATGGGAAGTAAGCGTGATCTTATTTAAGTAAGTATGCAAAAGAAAATACAATAAGTATCTTAAAAAATACCAACAACTTTAAAAATACGCATGTACTTTTATAATGGCCCCGATTCCTGTAGATACCTCCTAATATTACTTTAAGTTATACCTGTCATTTTCTTATCCACCGAAAAGGAAAGGGACGGATGATTCACAGCTCTTAATTTACGGAAGAATGAGTAAATGAATGAATAACCCGGGCGAATCAAAAAGGTATCTCGCTGGTATGCAAACCGTTTGATGTGTGTTGTCAACATAATTCTGTCGGGTTATTGGCCAATGTAAAATGTTTAGACGGTTGTTTTAGATTTGTGCTTAAAATTGACTTGTGTTCCATAAGTTTTATGCTTGTCGATTACCCCTCCCTTTCCTTTTCGGCGGATAAGAAAATGACAGATATAACTTAAAATAAAATTAGATGGTGTTTACAGGAATTAGCACCATTGGCTGTTTATGTTATGTAGAAACTGTTGTAACTTACTCTTAACTTACTGCTTACTTAGGTATAAGTACCATGGTATTGTGCAAAAGAGGATTGGCTTCTAGTAAGGAGTGATGAGATTGATGAATCCATATGCTCTTCACCCGACTGATGAAATGAACAGACCTGCTTATGCTCCTAGGACCGATTGCAAGTGGTGACAAAATAAGAAAAAAAAGTATACCATGAAACTAGGTACTACTTCTTAAACTTAGTATTAAAAAGCAAAGAATACCCACTTCGTACATTATACAACTGTTGGAGGCGATGTTAGCGCCGGTAAAAAAAACTCCTTCGAGATGGTGTTAAAGTAACTGTAATGAATTAGAAACTAGGAATTATTTTTCTTTTTTTTTTGGTCAAAATACTTTTTTATTTGTATTTCTTGTACAAAATAACTAAAAAAAAATTAAACTTTATTTACACCATAAACAAAACAGTTCCAGAACAAAATACGTTAACAAGATAAAAGAAAACTTGGCTCTTCGGAAAAGTCCGTGGCGTAAGTCCAGTAATATTGCCAGAGCAAAATATAATTATTACAATAATAAATATAATTGATGTTGCCAACAACAACATTGACACCAGGTTGATTCGGTCATTGATCTCACAATCCACATGAGAGAAGGCGACTGAAGTAAAAAAAAGATTCGGTAATGAATGATGATGATGGATGATGAAGCAACCAAATAAAATATATTGTCTTACAACTAGTCGGTAGTGGTTCTTCAGGTAAAGCTGTTTCGATCAAATCTGATTCAGTAGCTTGGTCGTCGTCGCCACCCACGCCCCAATCTTCGTTAAAAAATAAATAAAAAAAAAACATTATAACTAACTTTAACGTTAAAATAAACAAAATTCATTAATACATCGACTGATTACAAAAATAAATAGGAACAGCTACCTATAAGGTACCTATAAAATAAAAATAAAAAAAAGATGCAAATTAAAAAGCTGGTCAAGTACGAGTCCGACTCGCGCACCGAGGGTTCCGCACAAACTGTCGTAAATTACAATAGATAATCTAAAGGAGGTTTTGACTTTGCCGTTGAAAGACTTAGGTTGCGATTAGTCTACTAACTGTAAATAAGTTTGAAATCGCAAAGAAAAAATGATTTTTATGAAGGATCAACAAATTTACTATTTTCGGATTTTTGCCTTTACTTATGCTGTAAGTCCTTCTTTCCAAACCTCTTGATTCCAGGTCTATGGAAAGTAGGTTTTGAGTCCCCTACGAAATGTACGAAAATAAGGCTAAAAATGTGTTTTTGGATTGCGTTGATTTATAAGCTTCAAGGGACCACAGACATGAGTATTAGACGTTAATTGTAACTTGATACTTCCACGCTTTCCCGAGATTTCTCTCGGGACCCTTTCGGGTCTTGACAAACAGACCGACAGACAAACGGACAACAAAGTGATCCAATAAGGGTTCCGTTTTTCCATTTGAGGTTCGTATCACCTAAAAATTATAAATTATATTCTACATTTTATAAAATTAAATATAAGCTCACGA
This sequence comes from Pectinophora gossypiella, assembly GCF_024362695.1. NCBI lineage: Eukaryota > Metazoa > Arthropoda > Insecta > Lepidoptera > Gelechiidae > Pectinophora > Pectinophora gossypiella. The sequence goes on along the minus strand of NC_065433.1, from coordinate 2,631,236 downwards.
TCGATGTTCCCGATTGGGGTAGTCAGAGGTATAGCTATCTTGAAATGAATCCGCGTTTTACCAAGCTTCATTAGACCAACAAAACCGAAGTTTCAAATTCACCATTAATCAAATTCAAATAAAAAATACATCAAGTTCAAAAAGAAATTAAATCAAAATAAAAAGTTAAAAAATAAAATAAAAAATAAACTACCATCAAAAGGACATCCGGCTTCGTCGGAGCCGTCGCTGCATTCGTTGACCTTGTTGCAGCGAGCAGATCCGGCGACGCAACGCCCATCGTCGCAACGGAACTCATCAGCGGCGCACACGTCGAATGACGAGCCTACAACCCAACCGGCTTAAGCCACATTGAATACCGACCGATTCATTCCTCAAAAAATCTGGTGCAGTACAAAATATTCAACAGAAAATAAAACTAATTATAGTAAAACTAAATAGGTGGGTAAGTAACTTAAAAATAAAAAAATAAATAATTTTTTTTGTATAATTTTAAAAGGCCGTTGGGGGGTCGCATTTTTAAAACACGTCTAATCGCTTAAGGTACCATTACGCATTCTATTTATCCATAATGATTCATAGCGCTTTTTTAATACGGTATAGGTAGTATTGAACAGTCAATATAAGGTAGTTTCCTTGGAAAAGATATATTATGCAATTCTGATTACTAAATAAAGACAATAAGGGTGACAAAAACGTTTACATTTTTCAAATCAATTTATTTTGAATTTTAATAAAGAATAATGTAATATTAAGTGCGACATTTTGTCACGTTTTCTATGACGTCACGGGTTGCTTTGTCATACAAATTCCATAGCAATTTTGTGTTTTGACGTTTAGTAATTTTTTTTGTTATTTTGTCCGTAGGACAGGCAAAGGGATCATAGCCCATACAGCCAAGTCATGTGTTATATTTATTATTTAAATTAAGGCCGAAGCCAATTCTTAGTTTGATTACAGAATTAAGGCCGAAGCCAAGTCTTATATTATTTTCAAATTAAGGCCGAAGCCAAGTTTTAGTTTGTTTTCAAAATTAAGGCCGAAGCCATGACGTTTAGTAAAAAGTGACTGCCTTGACTAGTTGGAAATAAATGTTAGGTAATAAAGCTGTTATTACATAAACCGGGAACGTTCTCAAAGTGAGTATATTCCCAGGAACGCCACATCACTGAGTGTGAAAAGCATAGGTAAAAACCTTGTAGTATTACTAATTGCTATTATGATTACCGACACGGAACAAAAGGCGTAAGTTTACAGATAACATTAACTGAACGCAAATTACTTACATCATGTTAGTAACACTCACTTAGCAGTATCTAATCCGATGTGAGACTTTCCATGCTACATTCCACAAAAAAAAAACAACTATGGCGCTGTATAAAATTGCCTCCGTTTAACCTTCTAACTTCATGGATAACAGACATCTTTTATCTTTTTTGGGTATAAATGATAACCCTTGTTATTACACCCAGGCACAACACACTTTCCACCTATTATTACTCTGATCAAAAGTGAAGCAATATAGGTGACTAATGATTCCACATGTATCCAATTATCAAGCAATATTTTTTTTAACATGTACGCATCTGCCAGTAGTTTACGTATATTGTGGTACTTATTTGGAAATTCTTCTCTTCATTATCTCTAACCTAACCTAACCTGAAGATTTGACAGGTTCAGTTTTTTTACAGAAGCGACTGCCTGTCTGACCTTCCAACACGCGAAGGGAAACCCAGCCCAATACAGATTAGATCACATACCTCCGAAAATGCATTTCTCAGGAACGTGGGTTTCCTCACGATGTTTTCCTAAGCACGTGATGATCATTTATGATCCAAACATGAATTCGAAAACAAATTCGGCGAGCATTGGTTTAGGCCTGTGCTGGATTCGAACGTGCGATCTCAAAGTGAGAGGGAAGCCTTCTACCAACTGGGCTACCACGGCTCTTGGTATTTGGAAATTATTTGAAAGAAATCGAGGTTTTGATGATGAACTTCACATCAGAATATGATTTAAAAAAAAAACGCTTGTTTTTGACTAACAGATAAAAATATTTTGACCTTTGAACGTAATACTCGTAGGTACTCGCTCGGTTAACAACGCGTGCGTGACATAAGAAAAGCAAACATTGACGTCAAATTCGTAACCTAGTGAGCGTTTTTTATAGCTTCTCCTCGTTATAAAGATAGAATAATGTGTCTTACAAAGCCTCGACAACCACAACATCAATAAAAATGTAATTTGTCGAAGGTCGCAAACAGAGACGGATTAAAAATTGCGTTGAAAACTAATTTGTGGGAAACGTGTAAAAAAAATAATGAGGAATTTAACACAAATTCAATTTGACCCTGGATTATGATTATGACATAATACAAGACGTAAGTACTTTGTGATCGCGTGTTCCGGACAAATTATTTGTCATCTAAGGCTAACCTACAATCATCATCATCAGCCCATTAACGTTCCCACTGCTGGGGCACGCGCCTTCCCTATGGATGGATAGGGAGATCGGGCCTTAAACCACCACGCGGGCCCAGTGCGGATTGATGGTTATTAACGACTGCTAATGCAGCCGGGACCAACGGCTTAACGTGCTTTCCGAAGCACGGAGGAGCTCGAGATGCAAACTTTTTTTTTGTGGTCACCCATCCTATGACCAGCCTTTGCGAAGGTTGCTTAACTTCAACAATCGCAGACTGAGCGCGTTTACCGCTGCGCCACCGAGCTCCTCATCCTACAATATGTAACGTTAAAAAAGTTTGTTTCTTTTTCTCTCTTTTGTATTCTGCTACCTACTTGGCGATCTGTTGTTCAACAATGAGCCAATTTTAGTAGGTCTGACTTGTAGTCTGATATGGTTTACTTTATTTAGAAGGGCATTCATCAATGCAATGTTAAAAAAGTGCATCAAAATAATAAATACCTTAACTAATACTAAGGGGCTTTCCAGGCTCCGTTCGCCAAAATAATATAGATGGCGCTGTCGAGACTTAACGTGTTAATTGCCTATTTTCTCATTACTTCGATAAACAACTGCTATGTAATGACTGAAGCATATGTAAAAATAATTGTTGCTTGATATTTAAATCAGATATGGTATAGAAATATGTAACTACTTACTGATATTGCTTCTCTTTATTTTGGTCAGAATAATAATGGGTGGAAGATGTAATTGTGCCTGGGTGTAATAAAAGGGGTCATTTTTATATCCAGGATAAAGGTAAAAGATGCATTATTGTCTATTATTAGAAGGTTAAACGAAGGAAATTCTGTATAGCGCCATCTTAGAGAGCTGCCATACTTATACTACCTGTAGATGAAAATAAAAATTGGTGCGCGATATTTTTTACCTTACGGAGGTAACCTACTGTCTTCTATCAGTTTTTTTATTTTTATTTTTACTTACTTATGCCTACTTATCCCTTTTTTATTTATGCCACAACTTACACTTATATCTCTTTGTTTATTTTAAGCAACTTTGTAGTAAGTATGTTATTTATTTTTTATTTTTTTTTATTTAATATTCGATTATTTTATTAGTGTTATCCCCAATAGATCACAGTTGCGTTCGTTATGGAGATATCGATTCCGGGATTCCGTACCTTTTCCAGTAATATTACGGGTTTTGAAGGAATTCTTATGTTTAATATTGATATACTTACAGTCATGAGCAATATAATGTACCCACTTTAGGACTCTGTCGCACTAACATATTTGACATTTAGTGAGGCTTACAGTTCAATTTGTCAAAAAAGTTAATGTGACATGGTACCAAAGTGTATACATATTAATGCTCATGACCGTACACTAATTTAAATATTCATTAGCATACCTGGGTCGATAACATTGGCGCTGAAATCGTTATCACTGACGGCAACGGTGCCCAGCATTCGACGGTTCCTGATGTGGTCGCGCAGGATGCCCGTAATGCGGTCAGTGTCCTCGTAGCCAGTCGTCACGATGTCCAATGTCACTTTGCACGTAAACTCATCCGAAATACGAGACCTGAAGTCGAGAAAAAAAAAGATTAATTCAATAACAACGTGGATGACTGGACTGAGACAGAAGGACAGAGAGAGGTGTTGGTGGAGGATGTAAAGAAGAACAGACATATAGGATTACTTATGAGGAAGTGCTGGAAAGAGTAAGAGAAAGGAAACAAATATTCATGAGAGTCATTGAGAATAAAAGTGACAAGATGATTGGACACTTAATTGACGAATTTGTGAAAAACAGAAGGCAAGATAGAATCAAAGAGAGAAACGGAAAGACTATAGAGCTTACATGGAACAAATGAAGAATAAGGCAAACGTCTGACTGATCTGAACTGAGCTAGTGATAATCATTTATGATACAAATTGGAAAATTACTGGGTTAGGCCTGTAGAATTCGAACCCCTTATCGAGCGATCTCACAGTGAAAGTCGAGCGTTCTTTCAACTGGTCTACTGACTCCCAAGTGCTCAGCTATCACAAAAACGAGTACTTACTGTATCCTGACGAGACTGGCTCGTTGAGTGCCCGGCAGGGTGTCGAAGAGTTGGTTGACGGCTTCAGCGAGGGACATGGAGAAACTCTTGAACTGTTGTGAGTCCCGGTTGGAGTACTGCGCCTGGTAAGGATGGTTCACCACGAACGTCACACGGAGCGTTTCTGGAAGGTGTCATCGTAAAAACGTCAATACATAGTAATAAAACCGCTTTAAATATGAAAAGTGATCATGATAATCAGCCTATCTGACTCCAACACTCCGGAAAGTTTAAATACAAAAGCAACTCTGCCAATTCGGAGGCGTTCTGGAGGCTCAAATACTAATGGATTGGTTAGTAGCCCAAATACCTCACAAATACTCAGGAGAGCTCGGTGGCGCAGCGGTAAACGCGCTCGGTCTGCGATTGTTGAAGTTAAGCAACTTTCGCAAAGGCTGGTCAAAGGATGCGTGACCATAAAAAAAAATTTCATCTCGAGCCCCTCCGTGCTTTGGAAGGGACGTTAAGCAGTTGGTCCCGGCTGCATTAGCAGTCGTTAATAACCATCAATCCGCACTGGGCCCGCGTGATGGTTTAAAGCCCGATTTCTCTATCCATCCATAGGGAAGGCCCGTGCCCCAGCAGTGGGGACGTTAATGGGCTGATGATGATGATATTTCTTTTAAATAGACCCAATTGGGCATGTACGGTCAAGAGTACTAATACGTGTATACATAATATATACACTTTGAAACCATGTCACATTACCTTTTTTGACAAATTAAACCGTAAGTCTCATTAAACATGTATTGTCAACGACAACGAAACCGCACCACTCTGGTGTCGTTTACAATTTTTTTTAGGTAACCACACCACAATAATGAAGTTCCTATGTTTATTTATTGATATTAGATGATCAACTGCTGTCATATACTACTTATTCCTTGTAAGTACACAACATTTTTTTTGTGTTTAACACGTGATTTGTTTTTAAATACACGTTAGACATCACTGGTCGGCAGTGTTGTGGTTACCTAAAAAAAAATTTAAACGACACCACAGTGGTGCGATATCGTGGTGTCGTTGACAATAGATGTTATGAAATGTCAAATATGATATTGCGACAGGGTTCTAAAGTGGGCACATGATATTGCTAATGACTGTACGGTCACGAGTACTAATATGTATACACTTTGAAACCATGTCACATTAACTTTTTTGGCAAATTAAACCGTAAGTCTCATCAAATGTCAAATATGATAGTGTGACAGGGTTCTAAAGTGGGCACATGATATTGCTCATGTCTGTCCATAGTGACCTCATGTTATGTGTAACAAAATAATAATGCTGTCTTACTTTCTCTGAGTTCTGTTTCTGTTTCTCCCATAGATGGTGCCCCTGATCCGCCGTCGGTGTCCAGATCATCATCCTTGCCTCTGTAAATCGATAAAGACTTAATTATTCCCTGGTTAGATGAAAAATAATTAGTTCACAGCTCTAGAATGGGGCTTAAAGGAGTCGACATACTGTGAATGTGGTCACCCAGATCAAACCCTATCTCATATAGTGAACGAGTGCCCTCTACACCGTTTCCTAGGTGGCATAGCCGAGCTGCATTGTTTGTCGAATGCGGCAGAGACTTGGCTAAGCTATCTTAAGCTGGATATATGATCCACGCAGGATATTTTATTTTTATGTCTGCCATACGCAATAATAATAATAACCTCTAGGATACAGAATGCGGTTGCTCTGTGCAGGTTGTCAACGGGACACAGGCCTGATCTTCCGTATGTAAGTTAGCATCTGATTAGTTGTGATTCTGCCCAGGTGGATTTATGGCACTTAGCTACTTTATAACTAGATTTAGCTATTATTTAGTAGCATACAACGTTTTTAACTACTTTTTAAAGCTACTTTTCATTTCATGCTGTAACTTGCCTTTCATTGACACATTCTAATGCAGAAGTTACACATAGCACGGACACCGCCTACATTAACGATATGGCTAAACGTTGATTGATATATCATTAAATGTTGACGTTTCAACGATATGGTCAACTTAAGTTGGCCATTTAATGAAATGGTCGACCACATCATGTAATGATCAATTTTACGATCTGGCCACGACATAAATATGTCTTTGATATACTCACGAGTCATATTCGTTGATGAGTGACTCAGCCGGGATGGTGGTGGTCTCCGGCGAAGGTGTCGTCGTTGATGACGACGATGAAGCTGAAATAATTTAAGGGCTCATTCACATGGTGAATTAAAACCTATTCCGTTTCATCAATCATCATCATCTCCTCAGCGTTTACGGCGACTGCTTACCTAACCTGAAGGTTTGACAGGTCCGGTTTGTTATGAAAGCGACTGCGTGTCTGACCTTTCAACCTAAAGGAAAATCCAGTCCAATAGGGTAGTTTCCAACTAGTCAAATGAGTTACTTTTTACTAAACGTCAAAACACGAAATTGCTATGGCATTTGTATGAAAAAGCAACATGTGACGTCATAGGAAAACGTGACAAAATGTCGCACTGATTATAAAATTTTTCTTTATTAAAATTCATACATAAGTCAAATAGTAAAAAGGAATCTGTTTTGTCACCTTTTGATCTGTCTTAGGAAACTAGAGGAGCTCGGTGGCGCTGCGGTTAACGCGCTTGGTCTGGGATTGTTGAAGTTAAGCAACTTTCGCAAAGGCCGGTCATAGGATGGGTGACCACAAAAAAAAAGTTTTCATCTCGAGCTCCTCCGTGCTTCGAAAGGCACGTTAAGCCGTTGGTCCCGGCTGCATTAGCAGTCGTTAATAACCATCAATCCGCACTGGGCCCGCGTGATGGTTTAAGGCCCGATCTCCCTATCCATCCATAGGGAAGGCCCGTGCCCCAGCAGTGGGGACGTTAATGGGCTGATGATGATGAGGAAACTACTCAAATTAGGTACTTAGCTACTCATAAAAAAGGCCACATTAAATCAATTCATCTAAAAAAGCAATGTTGCTATTATATACGCAAATGTGGTCACATACCTCCGAAACGAATTTCTGCCGATGTTTTTTTTTTTACAATAATAATAATTCAAATTCAAATTATTTAATTCGGACTGTATCCATATATGTTAGTAACAAACAACTTATATTCTAATGTTAGTAACAACTTATACAACTTAAGCTAATACACACGCGCGACCCTTGGCACAGTAGCGTGCAGCTGCAGCGCTTCAGCAGCGGGGAGTCCCACCGGTCTGCTAACACACTCAATGTAATATCGTTGGTGTCTAAGTATACTTACAGCCAAAGAAATCGAACAAATCTCCAAATCCTCTCTTCAGCCTTGTCAGGTGTCCTGTGATGCCCAGCTCCTCATCTTTGACTTCGAGGAACTCGTTGGACGAGTCCTCCTCCCCTTCCCAGTAAAGGTCTTCTAAAGCTGTTGCCTGCAAATTGAAAAGTAGAAAAATGGCTTACATTTTTTTTATTTATCCGTGATAACGAGTGACTTACATGACAACATGGGTTCGAATCCCGACGAGTTTGACGTTACTTGTTAGAATTCATGTTTGGATCATAGCTACTCAATTGTTATCACGTGGGACCAGGATTTGAGCCCGGTTAATAGCAATAGGTTCGCTCTTTATTACATGAGACTTATCATAGCTGACGAGGAGTAGATGTATATACTATACACCTCTGCCTACCCCCTTTGGTGATAAAGACGTGATGCCATCTTATGTTTTTTGTAAATTTTTAGAATGACTGTCATAGATTTTATCCGAGAAGACACGCTTATTTTCTCACCTTTCGTTTTCCATACCTGATGGAAAACCGAAAATTATTAGTTTTTAAAAATCGAGTTTCTTTGTAATTTTCCACGGTTCGTTCTCAAATACACTTGCAATTGGAAGTGTTGTGGCAAAAAAAGTCAGTTTCCACAGTCCGGAACCGTCAAATATAGACGTAAGCAGTAATCGAGATTACTTAAGGTACCTCCCAAATGTGATTACACTGAAAGAGGACGTGAACAAAATATACCTACTTAAAAGATGCTTACTGATTGGGCGGGGGCGGCCGCCTTGCCCCGCCCAACTAACGATCCAATTTCGGCAGCGACCAAACTGACACGTTAACACTTAACGGGCCACGTTTGAGAGAAATACCAACAATAACAAGTAAGCAGTAAAAATAAAACGGATATTAAACAATATCGAACATTTTACACCAACATCGTCACTTAGAAAAATAATAACTTAGGGTGGTATTAATAAACTAATCTCAGCTTCGAGACTGCCCTCAAGATCATATCAATGTGACAGTTCTTATATAAAGACAGGAACTTGAGCATGATCTTGAGGGCAGTCTCAGCTGAGATTAGTTCAGCTTTGAGGTTGACCTCAATATCACGTCAATGTGACAGTTCTTATATAAAAACAGGGACTTGAGCATGATCTTGAGGGCAGTCTCAGCTGAGATTAGTTTATTAATACCACCTCAGAGCTTATCAAATCTGAGTAAAACACAAATGAAAATAGCCCTTCCCTAATCTCAGAAAAATTAAAAAAAAAAATAATCGAAAGAATTCTGACTCGAACGGGACTTGAACCCGCAGCTCTTGGTAAACCGGGACGAGCGTATTAACCAATACACCACCGAGTCCTCTTGCATATTTCAAAAGACAGAGGTCTTCTGAAATTCCTGAAAACCTTCGGTCTATATATCATCATAAAGCCGACGCCGCCAGCGCCATCTATCTTAGAATATTGAGTACTAATATTTCTTAGAACGTTAATTTTACAGTTACATTTAGATGTCAAACTTATCTTGACACCTTAGCTATTTTAAAGGATTTAAGGGGATTTTTTTTGGAAAATTTTCTCTTTTGATTCTCCGCACGGAGGTGAGTGCTATAAAAACAAAAGAGACCTTTAAGAAAACCTTAACTCCCACTATTTATTTTTCAAAAGAACATGAGAGTCATGTCAGGGTCGTTGGCGGCTCAATAATGATCCACCTCAAAATCCACATGAGATAAGAAGTTATTTTTACACTTGCCCGTGGATCAACTTTACAAAAATATCTGCAGGACCAGGTGATTTCAACAATGTCCCCATCGAGAACCGAACCCTGGCCTCCAGATCATGAGTCCAACACTCAAACCACTAGAACACAGACGCTGTTTATCAAACTTCATTACTCAAGAATCACCTCTCTGGATGCTATTTTAAACAGAAAAATACCGAGAAACAAAAGTTAGTTAAAACATTGAAAGCGGAAATGCGGTACATAAAGTTATCGCGAAGAGTACGAAAGGTCATGATTCACAAATAAATCGGCACTCAAGCCGCAATTAGGGGGCAGAGGGGGACCATTGGCACAAGAAGGGATTTCTTTGCAATTTTAGTTAGTCCAACATGATCCGTGGACGGGTGTGGGGGACGAGACGTGCAAGCTAATGGGAGTAGGAGCGAGCACAAGACGGGCCCGGACTCAGAATAACATTGGGGGGTATTTGGTCAAATAACAAGTAAACTATCAAGTATGTAACAGCGATATTTTCCCCGGCTATACAGGCTGTGAGAAGCTGCAGTAGTTTTAGGCGGATGAGACGTTCGTTATGTAAAATTGACGATTCAAAGTGTAACTATGTTACCTATTGAATAAAGATATTTTTGAATTTGAATTTGATAGAGTTGGTTTCTGACCGATGAATACGGTAAGGTCTCCATTGGAATTCTCCACTAGAGGTTCACGTTCAAAACGAAAAGTTAGATAGAGGGGCATATTGGCTACCACAAACATCCCTAAATCGTAAATAATCGCTGAGCATACATTTAGTGTTTCTGGCAAAAAGCCCCTCTATTTTTTTTTTATTTTGAACGTGAACCTCTAGGCCGGCCCTATATTCCTCCTTCCCTGACCCCCAGGAACCCTCTTAAGCCGTGCCTGCCTTCGCGATACACTCAAACAGACTTCGCTTTTTAACGCTTCTTTAGCGGATGCCACACCCGTCTCCATCGTCCGGACGGACTGTCAAACTTTACACCGAGCCAGGACATCGCAACGCAGCCACAACGCGTCATGTGACATCGTTCTTACCAACGATGAGTATTTTAAACTTTTATTTTAAGTAGGTAACTTTATTTTTCTAGTTCCTTATTTTACAGAGTTTCAAATAATTCATATTAGTATCGTTTTAATTCATCTGTGGAAGAGAATGTTTTGAATAAACTCATCGTGTCTTATTAAGTGAAGACTTGCATGGAATAGACCAAAAAGAAGGTGAACGTCGCCTCTTATAAGGAAGTGAAGAAATTGGAGTTTGATAGACAAGAATGGAGAATGCTACACCGACAAGAGCGTGGCTCTTAAATAAGTGATGTGACGATTAGAGGATTAGGTTATCACTATTTAAATAATAGAAAATAATATTAAAACGTTCCATGAATCACGAAAGCTTACGACTACAATAGAATTATATTTATCTCTGTTCTGTTGTGTGTGTTCGCATTGGAGCAGCGTGGTGGAGTATGCTCCATACCCCCTTCGGTTGATTGAGGGGAGGCCTGTGCCCAGCTGTGGGACGTATATAGGCTATTTATGTTATATGTTATGTCTGTTCTCCGGAATGATCATAAAACTCCGTATAGTTAAGACGACGTGGAATCGTAAATAAATTGCGATCTCACGAGACGTTAATAAAGCCAATCTGTCCAAAACGGTGTCACCAATTTACTTTACATTTATTAGCATACATACCAATTGAACACTGTCTCTCATAGTGCCTTGTTCAAACGTGCCGAGTAAATGTGCGAGTAGTACTCGGCCGAGTACTCGGTGCGAATTGCCAAAGAAAAATCTACTAGAATTATCTGTTCTGTGTGTAAGTAATACCAAATTTTATCACAAGTGATTACTTGGTCGAAGGCACTGTCTCGCCGCTTCTTGAACGTATTTTTATACAGCATCATGTTAGGTTAGGATATGCAAGAAAAGGTCCCTTTTCGATATAGTGTTTTATTTTATTTTATTTATTAGGCACATCAACAGTACAAACACACAACAATTAATATAACTTTCTTAAGGCTAGTACTAGTGTTTGCACCAATTACAGACGTGCACAAATTATGTAATTAACATGTATATAGAATTTGTTTTAGGTAGTTAAAGAACAAAAAAAAGGAAAAAATAACAAAAGGTATTAAAAGTTACAGCCAGGCAACACTATAACAAAAAAAAAGAAGAATAGATACAAGAAAAAATACTTAAGGCATTTAAGCGAAAGGTTCAATTTGTTTACGCAATAGGTAAGTTAGTCAAAAGTATAAATGGAAAGCTAAAGTCCGAACATACTCTGACAAATCCGAGTGACGGTAACGCTAAAATACGCGATATTTTTTAAAATATTTTTGCTCTTTTTGGCCTTTTAACTAAAATACACAGCTAGGTATGTTTATATATGAACATGTTTTTTTTTGTATTTAAGTATGTTAGGGTTTTAAGAGCTTTTAAATCCTCTGTGGTGTTGCAGGCTAAACGTGCAGGAAGTGGTGTATAAATTATTTTCAATTCTACACTTTTGCGATGGAAAATTCTACATGATATTAACTTATCCCCCTCGGTATTCGTTACGGTGTCACTAACACCCATACGTATCTGAATGGGTACCTGTACGTACGTGAAGTGACATCAAAAACATGAATTTTGCGACGGCAAATTCCACTTGATATTAACTCAAAATCATGGTCTGAATCATCCCCCTCAGTATTCGTTACGATGTGACTTACACCCTGTATATTGTGTCATAGGTATGACCATCAAACGAAAAGTTACCCGGTTCGATTCCTAGTAGCGTCCGTTCAGAAAACGAAGTCGTCTCAGTTCTCTCGTATTGTACTTTCCACCTTTATCAAAATAAGGTTTATTTTAAAATGAACGCTTTGCCGGCTAATCTAGCACATAATTGAAGATCGCTTTCAAGGAGTCTTGATTGACAATCCATCTAATCAATGGTAAACTGATGTCATTCATAAATAGAGACTAATAAGGTATATTTTGTCATTAAAAGACTGTTAAACAGAGTAGCACAGAATAATGATACAAAATAAGTAATTCACCATTGACAAGTGACAACAGTAGGTAACTACGCTTCTATTTTCATAATGTCCTCAAGCAATAAAAGCAAAGAATAGAAACGAATTTATTTATTTTCCTTTCATTCTTCACACACTTGATCACACACCTCCCATACACAAGCACACACACATGCGTTCTATATTATTGTACAATAATCAAATAACTACTTAATACAAATTTTGCGGAGGAACATCATCGATTCCTATTGTACATGTTTAAAGCTAGCTTAGGAATAGACTGATGGTCTAACTTTATGCTAGAATTAAGTACAACTAAAAAAAAATGCTACAATTTTCACTACTTACACCTCATCCATCTTTTTCAGATGATTTAAACAGTGTCTAGGAGGCACTTTTTTATGACTATATTTTATAAGCCAATCCGAGAACGACAAGGTCTACCACACGCTCTGCAGGTGAAGTCAGGGGCAGGCGGTCTTCAGCCACTTTCGTGTCGTTTAGCCCTTTTTTCTGCCAAGAGAGCAAACCATGCGCTGTCATGTACCTCACGTCCTTCTAGGACTCTCTTACGCCAACTGTCCCTATTCTCGACGAGCTTCTCCCAACCTCGTTGTTCGAAGCCAAATGCATCCCTCTTAGCGCAGTTCTTAAAACGTAGAAGCGGTCTCTCTCTTTTTCTTTTCGCGTTTGCTACAGCACTAAATAGAACTTGGCGCGGCATACAAGAAGGCTCATTTTTGGTGTGCGCAATTTTTTAGTTTTTTTTTTTACACGTAACGCGAAATTGCTGTGTAAAGCGACACGAGAAGAAAATCTTGACTGCGATTTTTTTAATTACAGAAACAGCCTATATGCGTCCCACTGCTGGGCACAAGCCTCCCATCAATCAACCGGAGGGGATATGGAGCATACTCCACCACGCTGCTCCACAGCGGGTTTTGGATTTTTAAATTATCTTTAAAAAAATAACAGTTCTGTTTGAAGAAAATTTTGGATTTTCATAATACGATTATTGCCGAGGTTGACAGTTTGGGTACCACGGCCATATCAGTCATTATGTTCCTCGGAGAGTATTCTACTTGGCCGAACAAATGGGGCCATGACTGGGGGCGAGAGTATAAATAGTCTAGAAAGTTATGTCTAGCTTATTGAAGCCGATCGGCAACAATAGCTGACGCAGTTAGCGACTGTAAACATAGTAAATTTAGAACCGTTACTACCGGCTACAGAGCTGAAGTAGTAAGCAGTTTCAGGTACCTATTAGCAATATTTGTATTTTATCCGGTTGTACATTCTCCATTCTTGTCAATCAAAGACCAATTCCTTCACTTCCATATAAGACGACATTCGCCTTCTCTTTAATCTGTTCCATGTAAGCTCTTCTTGGTCTTCCCCTTCCGGACAACATCACAAGAGCACCGACAAGAGTGTGGCTCTTAAATTAGTGATGATCCGGTTCTGACAAATATTCTGTCATACTCTCATTTAGCCGCGGTAGCCCAGTTGGTGGAACGCAGCAACACTTTGAGGTTGCAGGTTCGAATCCAGTACAGGCCTAAACCAATGATTGCCGAATTTGTTTTCACGTACACAGCGGTGAAGGAAAACATCGTGAGGAAACCCACATTCCCGAGAAATGCATCTTCGGAGGTAAGTATGTGACCTAACCTGTATTGGGCTGGTTTTCCCTTCGCGGGTTGGAAGGTCAGACAGGCAGTCGCTTCTATTAAAAACCGGACCTGTTAAATCGTCAGGTTAGGTAAGCGGACCATGTGGAAAACGGAATAATGCTGGAGAGATGATGATGACTATAAAAGGAAACACAAAGACAAACAGAAAAAAGGATAACAGATAACCCGAATTATAACAATGATTGTTGCTGAAAGAGTTTTGTTGGCACAGTCTAAATCATTTTTACTTTTCTAATATTTTTTTATTAACCATCATAAATTCATACCACAATCAACCAAATCCCCATTGATTATCCTTCTCTCTTACTTTCTTTCAATCTTGCGTTCCATTCTACTCACTTTCCTACACACAACCAGGATTTCGAATCCAAAGTGACTGCAAGTCGTTTTCCGACTTACTTGTAGCTCTGCCCGCCCCGTTAGAGGTAATAGACTTGCAGTTCAAATGCAATCCAGCTGTAACCTTCATTTTTCCAGACTTCGCCTCCCACGCTTGGATCTAAATTAAAACTAAATCAAGCCACGTGTAAAGTATTCAATAATGAATTAAAATAAATACATTGTTGTAAACTAAAAGTTCAGGTATTTTAAGATAAATAAACATGCGGCTGCGCAGGAGTTTAAACATACACATTTTTCTTAGCGAAAAATGGGTCAAGACCACTGTCTGAAGCTACACGTCACTATGCATAGGTAAAAATATATTCGCGCCTGTACATCGATTTCTTTTGTTACTTTTTAATCTTTAATATTTTTTCTCCGACCAGTCCCTCCAAGCGTCCAAGACGTAATACCATCTCTTTCGAGGTATGCCACGACGCCTGTACAGTCATGAGCAATATAATGTACCCACTTTAGGACTCTGTCGCACTAACATATTTGACATTTAGTGAGACTTACAGTTCAATTTGTTAAAAACAATTTGTGTATACATATTAAGTAATGCTCGTGACCGTACCCGTCATAAGGCACCCAATGCGTGACGATCCGTGCCCACTGCTCTAGGTATTTGCGACAAACTTGCCCGGCTCAATCTCATTTAATTCTGGCGGTTTTTGCGTCATCAGAGATTCCAGTTTTAAAAATAAGAGGCATGAGCCAGTGGAGGTCTTTCTCCAGCAGTGGGATCTTGTACGCTAGATTAGATTAAATATGCATACTTAGACCAAAGTATAACACAACGCCTGCTATTCTCATTAGTGACAGCGCGGCAATGTTCTTAAGCGATACTGACGTCATCAGGCTGTGTTGCCAGTAGGTGAAAAAAAAATAACCACGGCTAATGAAAAAAAATATTTTACGGAGCAATTTAAAGTTTCCATAAAATACTTCCAAGTTTTAATGATTAAAAATGAGTTTTAAGTTATTCATGTTATTAAGGTTGGTTTTGGTTGATTTTTTTTTGTTTTAATGATAGTAAAAAAATTGTCCTAGTTTGGTAAGTTCAAATTCAAATTCAAATTCAAAAATATCTTTATTCAGTAGGTAACATAGTTACACTTTGAATCGTCAATTTTTACATAACGAACGTCTCATCCGCCTAAAACTACTGCAGCTTCTCACAACCTGTATAGCCGGGGAAAAGAAGCTGCAAGAAAAACCTCGGCACAGGGCCCTAGACGTTCTTTTTAAAAAAAAAAAAATAAACATAAAATATTGATATACAATTGAGTAATTTAGCTGCCTAATATCAGTTCTCAGACAGTTAATCCCATGCATTTTTATCTTCTAAATAATCACTAACTTTATAATAACCTTTTTTGTAAAGTTTTTGTTTAACTACTTTCTTAAAGCAGTTGAAAGGCAAATTCTGAATGTCAATGGGAATCTTATTGTAAAAACGTATACATTGCCCCTTAAAAGATTTAGTAATCTTATGTAATCGACTGACTTGTAAAGCAAGTTTATTTTTATTCCGGGTATTAACAATGTGCCGATCGCTATTTTTTGCAAATAATCCTATATGTTTTTTTACATATATTAAGTTTTCAAAGATATATTGTGATGCCATAGTTAAAATATTAATTTCTTTAAATTTATTTCTAAGTGACATTTGTAAGTGAAAGTAAATAGTCATTTCTTACTTAATTTTCAATATCAGAAATCCTTAAAATGTTGGAGATAAGTACCAATAATGGCAACACTATGATGACGTCATGAGAATACTTTTGTATAAATGTTAGTTGCCAGCAACATAGTCTCCAATAAATTCTCGCTAGTTGCGCAATGTATAGCGTCCTAAGATAAGGCCCTAAAATATTTTATTACCCGACTTCGGCGAAGCAAAAGAGGTTATGTGTTTACACTCAATATCCGTTCGCGGGAATGTTCCCACTTTGGGAACTTTATGTAAAATGAGCTCCATAACCTAACTTTTAGGCAGATAAGACCAGAGTAATCATCATCACCAGCCCATTAACGTCCCCACTGCTGGGGCACGGGCCTTCCCTATGGATGGATAGGGAGATCGGGCCTTAAACCACCACGCGGGCCCAGTGCGGATTGGTGGTTATTAACGACTGCTAATGCAGCCGGGACCAACGGCTTAACGTGCCTTCCGAAGCACGGAGGAGCTCGAGATGAAAACTTTTTTTTTGTGGTCATCCATCATATAACCGGCCTTTGCGAAAGTTGCTTAACTTCAACAATCGCAGACCGAGCGCGTTTACCGCTGCGCCACCGAGCTCCTCAAGAAACAAGTACAAGAAAGAACAATTTGAAATAAAAGCAGCCAGTGTCCTTACAAACATAAACAGCCTATATACGTCCCACTGCTGGGCACAGGCCTCCCATCAATCAACCGGTATGGAACATACTCCACCACGCTGCTCCACTGCGGGTTGGTGGAGGTGTTTTTACGGCTAATAGCCGGGAGCAACGGCTTAACGTGCCCTCCGAAGCACGGAATCAACTTACTTTTTCCGACAATCAGGTGATTCAACCCTGAAAAGTCCTTACCAAACAAAGGACAGTCTCACAAAGTGATTTCGACAATGTCCCCATCGGGAACCGAACCTGGACCTCCAGATCGTGAGCCTAACGCTCTAACCACTAGACCATGGAGGCTGTTAAACATCCCGGGAACGACACATCACTCTGTGTCTTGGAGCATAACACACAAAGGCTCACGCCAGTAATCTTTATAAGGGTGAACAGTATCTTATGTCGTCAGAAAATAACTTGGTTCCACCGCCACAGTTGGAAGGATTGGGAGGAATCGCTTAGTTCAAAATTTAGTTATTAAATTGAACAAACAAAGGATACCTACAGAAATACAGGTGTAGTTAAATAAAAGCTTGTAAAATGATGGAAAGTTAACGGAACTTGGCTACGCTTTAAGAAAACATAAAAGAGTCAGTGAAATCTGGCGCGGCTGTCCTCACACCGTCTTTGCAGGGGCGGACTAAGGATAGGGGACACCCGGTGACATCATGGTGTCACCCCAAAAAATGGGTGAGTTTTTGAAAGTGTCATCATCATCATCAGCCGTACGACGCCCACTGCTGGGTATAGGCCTCCAAGGATCTCCACGATGATCGGTCCTGCGCTGCTCGCATCCAGCGGCTCCCCGCGACTTTCACCAGATCGTCGGTCTGCCTTGTAGCGGGCCTACCCACTGAGCGTGAAGGTTGAAAGTGTCTGGTTAAGTACCTACGTATATTTTTAACTAAACGATTATTATTGGTCATTTATCAGAATACTTTCTTGGCAATCGAATAGTTAATCGTATGGTGAGACTCTTTATTTGTAACTGTAACCCGCAGCACTCCCTATTTGTCCGACCAAGTAGTGAAAACCACCAAAGATAAACTTACAATAAGATAGGTTAAAAAGACTTAAACATAAAAATTAAAATTTAAATAACATAGAAATTACTTCAAATCAATAACCTCACCCATTTGTACTGTTACTAAATGTTTGTAAGATTTGTTTGTAGGCAATAAAGTATATTTAATTTGATTTGATTTGATCTTCTTCTTCTTCTATCGTGTGGCTTGTGAGGTGGAGTACCAACCTCATCAACCCTGGTGTCAAGTTTCTTACTGAGCCGCCAAAGGCCCCTGACATTGCTCATGTAACGACTACATACTTACATCAGTAAGTAGTAACCGGGACCGACGGCTTAACGTGCCTTCCGAAGCACGGATTGTGTTACTTTCCGACAATCTGGTGATCTGCTAGTAATGTTCTAACCAAACTAGGGATCGCAAAGTAATTTTTGTGATATGTCCCCACGGGAATCGAACCCGTATGAACATAATATCGTCACTGGAAAGGCAAAATTACGTAAGCGCCAAAAGGCCATTTCGAGAAAAAGCCGTTTAAAGTTTCATTTTTTCGTTTTTTTATCATAACTTTTTACCCAATTATCCAATTTAGATGATGTCAAGGTAAGGTTACATTGTTTTTTAATTTTCTATGTCCAGCAATACATATTATAACTGTTGGATTGCTATTTTAGGATATAGTGGCGCTTACGTAAAAATGACTTCAGTTTACAGTAAAGCAAATTTACTTAACCGCCATCTGGTTAAAATATTATTTGGAAGCAAAATTACTTACAGCTCTTAAGACAATGCATACGAGAACGACAATATTTCTTTAAATATAATAATACTGTAATGTTAGCGGAGTAAAAGTTACTGTAACGACTTTTACACATCTGCTCTCATTATGTAAAAATTGCCTAAAAAGTGATCGATTGATTATGTCAGTTCACCAAAAATTCTTTAAAGTAAGTTTTTGTAATATCTTACATGGGTAAAAAGACGTAAGAGACAAATAATTATTCTTAATACCTCCTTAAACTACTTATTACTTCAATTGATTTATAAAAATGGCTATTAAAATACTGAAGTGTCAGAAATAAAGTTTCATAAAATATAAATAATAGCGTACAACCCGTTATCTGTTTGTAAAAGTTTCTTTTTAACACTTTCAAAGACAGAACGTATACGGACGTTCCGATTCCAAGGTGCCATACTACCTATTATGAACCACCAATGACCCATGGTCTCTGTCCGTGAAAGGGTTAAACGGTTTTATTTAGCTAAACCCGTACGGTATATTTGTATCAAAATTAGATATTGCAATTTAAGTACCTTCCTGTTGTCAGATTGATCTGAAATTTGGTACGCACCTTTAATTCCGATGTCAATACAATATAATAAAATCAATAACATTATAAATCTAAGATGGCAGCCGGTACATAATGGGGGATTACATATTTTTCCAAACCCCCTCAATATGGGTATCAAATGAAATAGCTACACAAGTAGAATACTGTGATTATGTCAAAATTTAAAATCCAAGATGGCCGCCGTTTCAAAATAGCGGACTAGGTACATATTTTTCCACAACCCCCTCAATATGGGTATCAAAGATAGGACTACACTAGCAGAATACTGTCATTATGTCAAAATTTCAAATCCAAGATGGACGATATTACAAAATGACTGAAAGAAGGATGTTGCCCTTAATTTTGTCATTGTCATCCACCGTCCATAATATGCAGGGCAGCACAGTGGATCGCTGGGTGGGGTCGCTCCGCGAAGCCTGTGAAATCCCCAGGAGGCTTCTGAGCTTCTGGAAGGAGATAGGTTGGCTTACGTAGTCAACAATTACACGCATAATGGGCCACCTTAGAGTCTAAATGCGGAAAACAGAGCCCACTAACATAACATAACATATGCAGGGCAGCACAGTCGACCATGCAGTAGTATATTTGGGCTCAAAATTATTTGAATTAGGACAAGCATACGTGGCTCTAAGTCGAGTCAAGTCTCTGGAAGGGTCAAGTCTTTTTAATTCCTCAATAATTCCCCTTATTGTTTTTAAGAGTATTTACCACGAAGTTTAATACACTTTTCCATTCGCTCGAACCAGGTGTTATTTAACATTTATTCCACTCCAAAGTAGAAGTGTTCAAAATGGCTGACTTGAAAGCGTTGGCCGCTTCTTCACCGCACTGGAACCTTTGACCGCGAAGAGTTTCTTTTTTAATTTTAGGAAATGTAAAGAAATCATTGGAGCTTAGGTCAGGACTGTATGGAGGATGGTCAAGAATTTCTACGTTTTCCTGCTTCAAATAATCGTTTGACGAGCGGTGTGTGAGCTTGCGTTGTCATGGTGCAGCATCCTGCACTCCTGCGCATCATCATGCGTCGCTTTGGGTTAGATTTTCGAAGTTCGGCGATGACTTGTGGTATACCAATCTGCATTAACCGTCCTACGATCTTCAAGTGCAATTGTCGCAACATGACCGATTTTCTCCACGAAGGTAGCCACCATCTTCTTTGAAGTGCTTCGAGAGCGAACAACTTTGACTCGTTTTGGAAGACCCAAACTGTGGATTGTTGTTTGGAATCAGGATAATAGCATAAATCCAAGATTCATCACCACTGATGATGTCGTACACGTGATTTGACTCTCCTCGGTTGAACCTCTGAAGAGTTTTCTTACACCATCTGACGCGGGCTACCTTATGATCGTCAGAAAATGCGGGATGCAACGGCAAACTAGTTTTCTCACACCAAGTGCCTCATTCAATATCGTTTAAATGGTTGTCCCTGAAATGCCTAATAACGCCTCTATTCTCGGTATGCCACATGACGATTTTTGAGGATTAGTTGTCTCACAGCAACGATATTATCTTCAGTGAAGGCGGATGTCCACGCTCGAATTCTAAATACCAACGTTCGATGGCTCGCAGACATGGCACTTCATCGTGGAATAGAGATTTTAACTGTCTGAAACACTGAAGTCGCAGTAGGCCTCTTCGAAAATTATAGAAAATTTTTCTTTGTAAGATTCATTTTCGGACGTGACCTGACAGATTCAAACCAACGCTGTGACTAAACAATTGCATTAATCCTAATGCTTTCAATTGTTTTGATATTTGAAATTCCAACAAATTTGAATTTTGAGTTCTCAATTCAAAATTGGCGCTAAATATGCAAACGACAGAACTTAAAAAGTATAACAAAGTCGCTTTTTCTGTCCCTATATCCCTATGTACGCTTAAATCTTTAAAATTGCGCAACGGATTTTGATGCAATTTTCTTTAGTAGATAGAGTGATTCAAGAGGAAAGTTTATAGGTATGTATAATAACATCCAATAAATAGTGAAGAAATACTGTTATTTTTGAGGATTTTAATGTGATGTCGTAAATAATTTCATTTTTCCTCAGCATTGCATCCGAGCGAAGCCGGGTCGCTAATAAATTATAAAATCAATTCTAAAATAGTTTTACTTTTAGATCTATTGTTAAAAAATAACTTCCTGGGAAACTTACTGCTAGCCCACAAACTTGCTTAATAACAGCATAAAAATGCGAAGGCAAATTTACGTACACGCCTTACTTATTCTAAATACTGTAAGTCAAAATTACTTATACGCCATTCACTGCATAAACATGCTAAGACATTTTTTTCTTATACGCCTTACTTATTTTAAAAGCTGTAAATAAAAATGACTTATACATAGTCTATTTTTTATTTTCAGTAGTCCAAAATTACTAATAAAATTATACTTTTCAAACTATAGAATGCCAAATTTACTTAAAGTTAATATGTAGTTATTATATATGACCACAATATTACTTATACACCAGTCACGAAAAAAACACCAAAATCTTGTCGTTTAAGAAACTGGAATTGAAAAAATTCAACTATTTTCAAATTTACGTAAGCGCCAAAAAAGTGCTCGTATCGCAATGCTACCCAGACAGATCGACGCAGAATGAAACGCTGATTCCGAATATATAAAAAACCCAAAATACCTATTTTGGCGCTTACGTAATTTTGCCTTTCCAGTGACGATATGAGCTTCACGATTCACGACTATATTGCCAATCGGGTTAGTCAGAGGCTGGTACCTAAATCTATCGCAAGAGGAACAGTACCCACATTACAAGAGTCTGTATGTTTCTGTCCTGTTGTCATTCTAATCAAATTATTTGTAACGGGGTATTTTTCGGGTGTCACCCGCACTTAGGTGTCACTCTCACCCGGGTGTCACCCAGCGCGAGCCGACCCTGCTTTACTCACTAGATGCAGGCACAAAGGAAACGTGGGGAACCCACGAATGCGAACCACACGCTTTTCCTCCTTTTACTAGAAGTTTGAAATTCCATAGACGCTGTTAATTACAAACTTAAAAGGCATACATACACATATATACAGGATAAGTCACGCCCGTAATCCCTAACGGGGTGGACAGGGCCACAACATATAAGACAACTTACATCCACTTTTTATGCGAAACCCTAAGATGGACACGATTATTCGTATAATTACAGATAATTAGTCCGTCACCTGTGTATGTCACCTTTAGTCGTTTCGGACCGCAAGAGGTTTGAACCTCAGTGTAAATTTGTCTAACTTTTGGTACGTAATAGGGTCATTCGGGCCGCAATGGGATCGGGTAGTAAAGTTAGTATTTAGGTACTTAAATTCCATGTTACCCTGTGAGTTGTTGCAGCTTCTTGTAATTTCTTCTCCTCAGCCATAACACCTTGCGAAATGACGTAAATTCAAAAATGTTACATTGACCTTCAATAAGTTTATCCATGATGATTACGTTGAATAAATGATTCTGATTTTGAGTTGAATCGATCCGTTACAAAAAATACACGGGGCAATTCGCATACCCGTGGGCTCATTCAAAAAGAGAATTAGCCGATTCGCACTGCGTTCCGAACCGCTTTTGGTCTGAATCAACTTACTGACAATGTATCAACATATTAGAAAGGTTCATCCCTCTGTCGTAACGGAACCCGGACGGGTTTTTATTCGGCAGTCCAGCACTGAAGTACAATTATACTTTAAGCAAACATGTAACAGGTAAATCGGGAAGGGCAGATTGTATTACCTCATTAATGCCTACTTTAATGAAGGCGGGGCCTGTCTAATTGTTTTCTCAATTAGTGAGGAGCACTTGCGTCGAGGTACCTACGCCTGATTTGGGAGGACCAAACGCTTGTTCCAATAAACTTTCCACGTGATATTAAATCAACAATCTCATGTAGGTACCATAAGGCCACCATTTGCCATGTACTTAATTAAGAGACTTTTTGTAATTATTTCTTTTTATTTTGGTGCAATAAAGTGTATTTGTATTGTATGGTATTGTAGGTACGTGCTCGTAAAACTCACGCTCGTGATGCCTAACCGGGTGGACAGACATTTATTTCCACTTTTGATACGTCATCATCATCATCTCCCTAGCATTATCCCGTTGTTATATCTAACCTGAAGATTTGACAGGACCGGTTTTTTTTACAGAAGCGACTGCCTGTCTAACCTTCCAACACGCGAAGGGAAAACCAGCCCAATACAGGTTAGGTCACCACATATCTCCGAAAATGCATTTCTCGGGAATGTGGGTTTCCTCGCGATGTTTTCCTTCACCGCTGAGTACGTGATAATCATTTATGATGCAAACTTTCCACTTTTAATACGAAAAGCTCTGGAAACAAATCAGTGTACTTTTTCCTTCTCTTGTGAGATCAATGACCGACTTCATCAAACCAGGAGGGTTAAAAAGGCCACATCGAAGCAATTCATCTAAATCATTTAAGAGCCACGCTCTTGTCGGTGCAGCATTTTCCATGCTACTTTTTTAGGGAAAAATAGGGCAGTGGTTTCCCTCTTGCCTTCCGCCCCGCAGTACTCTGTCTGACGCAAGTAGGATGGCTCCCAGAGTATCCTCAATCACTCCATACAAAAATTTCATCGTTACATGAGCCATGTCAGGGGCCTTTAGCGGCTCAATAGTAGATAACCCTGACAGCAGGGGGGTTAAAACGGCCTCATCGAAGCAATTCATCTAAAAAAGCAATATTGCAATTTGACATTTGCACATATAAAAGTAAGTGCGCAGTGCAAACAAATGTCAAATAGTAATGTTGCTTTCTTAGATGAATTGCTTCGATGAGGCCGTTTTAACCCCCCTGCTGTCAGGGTTATCTACTATTGAGCCGCTAAAGGCCCCTGACATGGCTCATGTAATGATGAAATTTTTGTATGGAGTGATTGGGGATACTCTGGGAGCCATCCTACTTGCGTCAGACAGAGTACTGCGGGACGGAAGGCAAGAGGGAAACCACTGCCCTATTTTTCCCTAAAAAAGTAGCATGGAAAATGCTGCACCGACAAGAGCGTGGCTCTTAAATGATGATGATGATGATCGGGGATAGCTGCTGTCTCTTTCTGGCCAAAGCAGTTAATGCTATTTGCGTCAAATACACAATAAGGCATTTCAAAAATAAAGCTGCGTCTAGGAACGTGTTATGGCCACCATGAAGTTTTAAGCGTACCTAAATAGTGTCTACATGTCCAATCTACTTCTTTCGTGACCCATAGATGACCCAGTTATATCAAATGTCTAAAAAACGTGACCAAATCAAAACAAAAGCATCGTTAACCCTAAACTGAATTATTGATAACGAACAAGTCCATATTGTGATGAGCATTTAGATAACAAATTTAATCCGAACCTTGTGAATTCACCAAAAACAATTGTAATAAAAACCACGAAGTAGGAATTTCGTATGGACAACGTGGTTTCAATCAAATTAAGTGAAAATGTTCGTAATGCGTTAGCTCATGTAGATTTTTGTACCTACACTAAACTGGCAGTCAATACACATATTTGATAATACATTATTAGATACAAAACGCAGTTAAGAACAATAATAAAAGACCATTAAAAAGCCCCTCCTCTGATTACCCCGGTGGGAAATGGGCGTGAGTTTAATTTATTTTATTTTTTGACGTCACTTATTGTAGATTTGCCGCAGATGGCAATAACTACTTGGCCGAACAAATGGGGAGTGCTGAAAACTCTCACCCGGTACAACGTTTAAGACAACAGGCCTGAGGGTGCCCAGTTGGGCGCGAACCTCGGCTCAGGGCGTCGCTGAGTTAATATCAAATAGAATTCTTCTGTATACTTTCAATACTTCAATGTACAGTCCACAAAATACCAAGTATTCAGCAGCAACGCGATAAAATATCGCGTGTAATTTCATCAACACTTTCTTACGATTAAATTGCTCCCAATTGTGGCAATTACAAACGCCAATTACTCAGATCAGTTGTGAACCAAAAATGTCTGACCCTATTTTGTATAAAAACCCAGACACACAATATATCCCGCTTTTTACAGCTTATTGACGCTTTCAACAATATTATATTATCTTCTTCTTCTTTGCGAGTCGATGGCAATCGAAGCTAAATTTTTGCTGACCAATAATTGGCCACGCTTACGGCATTGTCAGTGGCTTCGTACAGGTCTTCAATAGTGCAGGTGTTAGGGCACTTAGGACAGCACAAAAGGTGAGCCATAGTTTGTGGTGGTGTCCACACTCGCAATCATCGCAACCATCAACCAGGTATCCCCACCTGCAGAGATTATCCTTGCAGCGGCCAACCTGTGTCCGGAGCCTATTTAAAGACTTCCATGTGGGCCACGCTAGATTACTTCCAGGCGGGAGACCCTCCGATGGCGCGATAAAAGGGGTGGGAGAACACTTCCGCCGCCAAAGATTTAAGCGGGCTTGGCTTTATTATGACACAAGTATTCAAACAACGTGACATAAGCTAACGCCTATATTCCAATTGAGGACTACATTCCAGAGGTAAGAATGTAAGAAGATTCCATGCTTCGGAAGGCTAAGCCGTTGGTCCCGGGCTACTAGCGCAAACACCTCCACCAAGCCGCAGTGGAGCAGCGTGGTGGAGTACACTCCATTCCCAGGAGGCCTGTGCCCAGCAGTGGGACGAATGTAGGCTGGTTATGTTTTATCTTACGTATGACATTTATTAACATTGCGGACTCACTTTAATAGTGAACGTCAGGGCGGGAGTAGTATCACATACCTAATATATCTTAATATAATTATATGTAGAAAGATTGCACAAGTTTTGTGCTGAAATGCACTATGAACATTTAGACTTAAAAAGCTTGGAGTGCCCAAGCACGGAATCATCTTACTTTTTCGGACAATCAGGTGATTCAAGCCTGAAAAGTCCTTACCAAACAAAGGACAGTCTCACAAAGTGATTTCGACAATGTCCCCATCGGGAATCGAACCCGGACCTCCAGATCGTGAGCCTAACGCTCTAACCACTAAACCACGTAGGTTGTTACAATATAAGTTAAATGTCGAATAGCAATTGTGCTTTTTTTGAATGAATTGCTCAATGTACCCGCAATTTCTATTTAAACCATATTATTTATTATTTTTATTTTATTTTTATTTATTTTTTTCTATTTCTATTTGCGTCGGCACCGCCGTAAGCGTCACTTGTTGCCAATTCTTGCCTGGTGGACCCATGTAAGCAAAGGACAAAAATAGCCTGCCACAGTCTCTGTTTTCCAAACACAATAACCTTGACATTCAAGGCAAAAGAGAATACGAGTTAGGTATAGGTATAAAGCCACGTTCACACGGCGACTAGTCGATTTTTTCACGTACGGTTTTCTCATATACGAGACAGTCTTTACCAGAGAGGTTCCGTTGAGTAAAAAAGTGCAAAATTTACATAAAAAGAATTACATTACCTAACCTTTAGGCAGGTAAGACCGGAGTACAAAAAAGAACCAACCAATTCGTTGGACTCACGACCCGGAGGCTCCGGCTTCGAATCCCGGTGGGGAGATATCACAAAAATCACTTTATCATTCCTAGTTTGGTTAGGACATTACAGGTTGATCACCAGATTGTCCGAAAGTAAGATGATCCGTGCTTCGAAAGGCACATTAAGCCGTTGTCCCGGTTACTATTTACTGATGTAAGTGTGTAATCGTTAAAGCCATGTCAGGAGCCTTTGGCGGCTCAGTCATAACCCTAACACCAGGGTTGATGAGGCTAGTATTCCACGTCACAATCCACACGATAAGAAAAAAAGAACAATTTAAAAAATAAAAGCAGCCAGTGTTTTACTATTAAAGAGTTTTTACAGCGGGAACATTTCCGCTCTGGAAATATAATCGGGAACGATAGTTTTTTTGTTAGTCACCAACCACACTAGGGATCACGAAATTATTTTTGTGGTATGTCCTCACCGGAATCCGAACCCGAGACCGCCATTAACCGGGCACAAATCCTGGAAACCACAATCATCTGTTATCCAAACATGAATTCAAGCTCGTAAAGTCGAATTCAGTAGCTTAGAGCGCAAGCCAGGATTCGAACCAGGGACTATGCGATGTGAGTCACGCGTTCGCTGAACAAGGGGGTTTAAAATGACCACATCCAAGCAATTCATCCAAGGAAGCAATATTGCTTATAAATAAATTTAAAAAAAAGTGTTTATTTCTTATTTTCAAGCAGCATAAAGTTATGACGCAACCCCAGGAAGCAAGGTTAATGCTTGAGTTGGGGATGTCTCGCTCTTACCCTAGTTGCTAACACTAAATAGTTGACATGAAAGCAAAAATAAATAAAGAATAAACAAAAGAAAAAGGTATCAATTAAAATTAACTATAACATTTCTAAAAGCCAATAACAAGACTACCAACCAATGTCTAAAACCCTAACTTATTAAACCGAAATGCTTTCTTAGATGAATTGCTTCGATGTGGCCATTTCACTCCCCCTTGGCTATCACGGATTCAGGTACTTAACTAAACTATTGTAATACTATTGTACGAACGATAATTGTTTTAAGTATCTTGACTCGACTATAAAAACACTATCGAAACTTAACCTACACAATAGAAAAAGACCGGCCGCTTAGTGCCAAAAGTGTGTGCTTAGTGTGTGTGTTCAAAAATTCACACACCTATTATGACGAAACCCCCCCGCTCTATCGCCTTAACGCAAATTCACTGTCGTATCACACCGCGTGTTCGTCGTGAGTTCGAGTAAGAATGTGAGTTCCATTAGTTCTTAAGTAGTCGTTACATGAGCCATCTCAGGGGCCTTTGGCGGCTCAATATTACTATTGAGCCCTGACACCAGGGTTCATGAGGTTGGTAATCCACCTCACAACCGACACGAGAGAAGAAGAAGAAGAATTAGTTCTTAAATCATGTTTGTTTTAACAGCACTCACCCGTGATTAGGGAAACTCACAGAGAGAAAGTTAAATCGAAAAAATGTGCCTCGGACGGGACTTGAACCCGCAGCTCTTGACAAGCCGGGACGAGCGTTAACCTTTACACCACCGGGTCCTTCTCCTATCCGTGCGTTTTTTTTTTTCGATCTATGTACTAAGCCGACGCCGCCGGCGCCATCTATCTAGAATATTAGGTACTATTATATTATTTAGTTCTACAATACAATACAATACAATACAAATACACTTTATTCTACAACACACACACATACACTACACACACACTACACACACACTACACCGGTGGGAAGCGGAGAGTTGCCGTTCTATAAGTAATATCCTTATACACTTGTGCTGTTTAGTAGTACCGTGACACCACGGTTGATGAGGCTGGTATTCCACCTCACAATTCACACGATAACATACACATACATACATAAACTCACGCCCGTAATCCCAAATGGGGTGGGCAGAGCCACAAGTAATCAAAGACAACTTGCAGCCACTGTTGATACGAAGTCCTAAGATGGATACACACACACACGATAAGAAGAGAAGATTTAGTTCTCTTTAACTGTTTATACTTGTATTGTGTTTATAGTTTGTTTGCCATCGAAGGTCTTATAAAAATTGTCTAAAAATAAAATAAGTAATATCGGAAATCGAACTTGGACTTTCAAATCGTAAGCCCACCGCTCTAACTAGACCGAAGTTGATAGACTGCGACTACAATAATGTTTATAACTAGAGAACCACCTGTCGAACCGGAGTTACGCCCCGTACACTTCAAAACACCTCGTTTTGCACACTACTCATTGATGTTACAGTACACGCGCATCTGATTAACTAAACTATGTCCGAGGGGGGGTGAGGTAAACCTAGCTCAGCTGGTGGGGAGCGGAGAGTTTCCATTCTGTACGTAGTATAACCTAGCTCAGCCGCTGGTGGGAAGCGGAGAGTTACCGTTCTATACGTAGTATAACCTAGCTCAGCCGCTGGTGGGAAGCGGAGAGTTACCGTTCTATACGTAGTATAACCTAGCTTAGCCGCTGGTGGGGAGCGGAGAGTTGCCGTTCTATACGTAGTATAACCTAGCTCAGCCGCTGGTGGGGAGCGGAGTGTTGCCGTTCTATGCGAAGTATAACCTAGCTCAGCCGCTGGTGGGGAGCGGAGAGTTGCCGTTCTATACGTAGTATAACCTAGCTCAGCCGCTGGTGGGGAGCGGAGTGTTGCCGTTCTATGCGAAGTATAACCTAGCTCAGCCGCTGGTGGGGAGCGGAGTGTTGCCGTTCTATGCGAAGTATAACCTAGCTCAGCCGCTGGTGGGGAGCGGAGAGTTGCCGTTCTATACG
Source organism: Pectinophora gossypiella (assembly GCF_024362695.1). Classification (NCBI taxonomy): domain Eukaryota; kingdom Metazoa; phylum Arthropoda; class Insecta; order Lepidoptera; family Gelechiidae; genus Pectinophora; species Pectinophora gossypiella. The sequence goes on along the minus strand of NC_065433.1, from coordinate 2,601,563 downwards.
TAGTATAACCTAGCTCAGCCGCTGGTGGGGAGCGGAGAGTTGCCGTTCTATACGTAGTAATATATCGAGGGTTGAAAGGCAAATGGGTTTAAGCGACATTTTGTGAACTTTACAGGAGAGCCATTTAAAGTTTTATTTTTTCGAAAAAAATTCATATAAAAAAAACTACTGAATCAAAAGTGTTCAAAATGCTAAGAATTATTTTAAATTAAACGTTGCACAATTCTGTATTTATTTGGTTCGAAAAACACATCAGTTATAGATTTTAGAAGTCGCTTAATACAAAATGCCTCAATTGAACTAAATTACAGTTGAAGGAAAAACGGTTGATATCCACTAGAGCCAAATATTGGCTAAAAGCAAAATGCTTTAAGAGACCTCTCACTTATTAGTTTGACTAAAGCTAAATGAGTTAAACGACTTCTTAAAAAAAGAAGACTAGAGGCAAATCAGCTTAACCTCCATAAAAGGTTATATGACAGGGAAGGAAAATATCTTAAGTGACCATCCGCTACTAATTTCAATTGTATGAAATCCAAATATTAGTAAGATCGGAAATAAAGTCGGTCCTTAAGCCGTTTTTCCTGGGAGAGATTTTAGTCGGGCAAGGCATTTAGAGATATTTGTACCTTACAATATTAGGAAAAATCACGGCGGATATAATGAGTAAATCGATTTAATTAAGAAACAGGATCTAGAATATAACCATAAAGATTGTTACACATGCTTAATTCGACTTTTTAAGTATATGGTAAACCGCGTATGATGGCGGATGACAGATGACTGTCACCAACTGAATGCGGGCAATAAAAGAAACAAATAGCTTTTGAAAAAGTCTTAATATGCTTATACTCTGTGTTAAGTTTAATCTCACTATCACAACCTGTTTCCGATTTACTGAAAAATTTAAGACCACGTGGCTGGATGCAAGTTCCAAGCACTGGCTCCTACTAGATGGTACGCGGTACTAGAACAGACTGCAGTGAAGTACTGATTGCTCTCATAATAAGAGGCGGCCAGGGGTGATCAAAATTTCTGTTACATTTGCTCCTAAAACCTCCACTTCGAGCTGGCCATAAGATACCGTCGAAGTTGACAAACAATAACAGAACTTGATCATGCTTTTAAAGCCGAGATACGTCGGACATCGCAGCAGACACATCTGTCGATGAGATAATATAGATGATAATAATAATAAATAGATGGTGTTCCTTTGCCGAGCATTTTTATAGCTGTGCTCTGCTCTACCGAAGTTATTGGTTGGTAAACCAGACCGAAAAACTAAGATTGGTGCGATGGTTCTAACGTGAAAATCAGCTCGTGGGGAACTACAGGCGGGCTTTTCTGTCACCATATGTCTCAAAAACAAATGCCAGGTGGAATAAGCTTGTGAAATTCAGCTCTATGCTGATTCCTATCAATCCAGTTCCGGTAGATTTTCGACAGCTTCAAGACTGTTTTCGGCCACAAACTTTGAAGAGAGTTTCAATCTACAACAAGGAAAAGACCCAACGCCTCACTGATCAGAAAGACTTATTAGCAGCGCTTTGGACACATTTTAACGATGTCTTAAATCCCAATAGTAATCCCAATAGTGACTTGTTTGTTACAACATATCGGTCGAGTTTGTTACAACAAGGTCGGGGGTTTCGCTTAAGATCTAGCGGCACCCCCGACCTTTGAAGAACTTCTTACCGCGCTAAGAAGGATGACGAATACCAACACATCAAAAATACCATCTGAACTCTATAATATGCCAACACATTAATAACTGGTTATACAAACTCATCCTGAAGATATGGGAGTCAGCTGCTGGAATGATTTTAGCCTTCTTCCTCTTTGCGAGTCGATGGCGATCGATATTAAATTTTAGCCTTAACGTTATTCTATCCCGTGATGCAGAAAAGGTACTTCCGGAAACCCAATGATGATTTTGTCTGGACAGAGATATGGGGGTACGGTTTTGTTATTAAACAGATTCAGGCCAAAAGGCTTGAACAACATCGGCCTTTGTTATGTGCTGCGTGAGGCTTCACGCGGCTTGTGGATTGCTCTAAAGAAAACAGATTGTCCTGAAAAGTTATGACTTATCCTGATACGACAATATCATGACGACATGATGACGACAGTTTGATTTCAGAACAGAACTTTCAGAACTTTTCAGAGCTATTCGTCGTTACCTACGGCGCGAAACAAGGCTATGTCATAACACATGGAGCCATGGTTCCTAGTCTATTTTCTTTATATATCGCTTCTGTATCACGCATAAGTGGGATACTCTGTGGAATTGTTATTTATAGCTTAATTGAAATTAAGGCTAAAATGAATAAGATCATTTTTGATCTCTCACGTCTCACATCTATGCGTCAGTTAACCAAACTGGCCGAGGAATGGCCGATTCAATTAAGTCATACACCAGAATATTTATAGTTTTGTGCAAAACCCTTTTAAAATAACCATCCAGAGGATGCTCCGGGGATGTAGCTTCTTCCAATGTTGCTTTAAATGGCGCTGAGCTGGAGGAAGTTTCAAAATTAAAATATTTGGGTTCTCAAATATGAAATGACTCCAAAGTCATCGAAGTTGCCAGCCCGGATAACAGGTGCGGTGGCAGCCTTTGGAAAACTTAAAATATTAGTGTACAAAGTCTCAGCGGCGTACTTGATACGTAACACTTTAAATGTTTAAGGTCCATCCTTCGCATAAAGCGGCAAGATGGTTTTCCAATAACAGAAGTATTACGTCGTTCTGGCATATTCGGAATAGAAGCTCTCATCATAAAACATCACCTACGATGGTGCGGTCACGTCATGCGAATGGATGACAGAAAGGTTTTTTTTTTAATTTATTTAAATAATAATAATAAAAAAGTTTATTTAGGTAAAATCTACGACACACATATACATTTAAAACATTAAAATATACACACATAACATTAATATTTAGTTAGAAAACATAAAGGTATATGGGTGCCGCAGTTCACCAAAAAAGGCCAGGGTTCAGTGAAAATTAAATTAAATGAAAAATTTAAACGGTAGATTTACAGATCATCCCCGCCAAACTTATATTTCGAGGTGTCTAGAAGGAACTGTAAACAAGGTGAACAATACCTGCGGTACAAAGACGTACTCAAGCGCAACCATGTGGCTTTCAACATGCCAACTGATAGTTGGGATGAGTGTGTCTGAACCTGGAATAGCGCGTGATATAGTCCTCGAAAATCTTAGTCCAAGACGCCAAATACGGAAAACTCAACGGAAACCTTCCTACAATTACACGGTAAACTCGGCTGGCCAGCTTGATTGTATGCCATGTTACCAGATCTTCAATTCGAAGTTCGGTTCCGCTAGCCACGTCAAAGTCTACCACAACAACGACTTGGGATAGACACAAAAAGAAGTCACCATCAACGGATACGGCTTGGGTGACATGATGACACGCACACTCCCGGTCTTCCCAATCGTAATTTTTAGCTGTGTGAACCGCCCAACCAGGACCTGCCCATACTTATTTTGATATGTTGAAGTGATGCGGGCACAAGGTTTCATACAAAATTGCGATGACTGAAATGTTAACATTATTTCTTTTTTGTTTTGGAAAAACGTTTTATGTCCTTTCAAAAGAAAATGATAGTTGTTTTATACGACAAAAAATTAAAAAAAATGTAGCATAAATAGCTGAAGTCAAATTCTATGAATATTTTCGGTAAAGGCAAAACAGTTCAAGTGCCAATTTTACTTTTAAACTGTCGAAGGCAAAACGGTTGAAGCGACAATATTTATAAAATCTGGATTAAAGCAAAAAGATTTAAGCGCCAAATCTATTTTCGTTTCGTCTAAGGACAAATGATTTAACCGACTTATCTATAACAAAACACTGTCAGGGAAAACGCTTTAACAGACTTCAAATCATGAAAATGAAAAGACATAACAGCTTATGTGACCGACTCATATCCCGGAATACGACTGATATGCCACCCGCCCAGAATTTTGTGCATTTTTTTGTCGGTTAAAACACGGGTTTTTAAAAATGTACCCAAAGTGCTAATTGGTTGAAGCGCCAAAAAGTAGCTTCGATTGATCTGAAACCAAGATCAGTCGACGCGGAAAAAATCGCTGATTCCGAATATATATATAAGTCAGTTTCGCCCAAAATGTCGCTTAAACCCATTTGGCTTTCAACCCTCGATATAACCTAGCTCGGCCGCTGGTGGAGAGCGGAGAGCGGAAAGTTACCGTTCTATATACGTAATATTACCAAGCTCGGCCGCTGGTGGAGAGCGGAGAGCGGAGAGTTGCCGTTCTATAAGTAATATCCTTATTCTATGCAAGAGTGAGAACGCGTGGTAGAGCCGCGTAGTATTTGCTCAACAAACAGATTACAGAAGCACCGAGCTCATCGTTCCTCGAATCCGGCTGGCTGACGTAACATAGTACATGTGTCCGCACCACTAATTGCCATTTAGACATTTTTGAAATTTTCTCCAAGCGAACTTAGCATTTCATATTGATATGCAGTTAGGTTATTCCGTTGTAAAGCCACCCACGTAGTCATCATCATTTCCCTAGCATTATCCCGTTTTTCACAAGGTCCGCTTACCTAACCTGAAGATTTGACAGTTACAGTTTTTTCTAGAAGCATTAGGTGACATTACCTCCGAAAATGTATTTCTCGGGAATGTGGGTTTCCTCACGATGTTTTCCTTCACGTGATAATCATTTATGATCCAAACATGAATCCACCGATGTAGCAAATTTTCCAAGTAGTGAACATTATCTTGTTTGACACGGGGTCCGCTTACCTAACCTGAAGATTCAACAGGTCCTGTTTTTAACAGACTGACAGTCTGACCTTCCAACGCGCGAAGGGAAAACCAGCCCAATAGTCAGGTGACATACCTCCAAAAATACATTACTCGGGAATGTGGGTATCCTCACGATATTTTCCTTCACCGCTGAGCACCTGATAATTATTTATGATCCAAACATGAATCCACACACGTCATCATCATCAGCCCATTAACGTCCCCACTGCTGGGGCACGGGCCTTCCCTATGGATGGATAGGGAGATCGGGCCTTAAACCACCACGCGGGCCCAGTGAGGTTTATTGGTTATTAACGACTGCTAATGCAGCCGGGACCAACGGCTTAACGTGCCTTCCGAAGCGCGGAGGAGCTCGAGATGAAAACTTTTTTTTTGTGGTCACCCATCCTATGACCAGCCTTTGCGAAAGTTGCTTAACTTCAACAATCGCAGACCGAGCGTGTTTACCGCTGCGCCACCGAGCTCCTCCCAACCACATTGTAAGGAAATAAAATAGTCTTACTGCTTGTGTTTTCATTTTCCGCGGAGTCTAGATGTCAAAAGGCGTAATAAGAACAACGCCCCAGTGCCAGAGACACAGTATTGCCTGGGGCGCCTGGTCTGCGTGGAAACCAATACACTATTATAATGAGAAAAACATTTTAATGCTACCGACTACGTCTGATGACACTCCAATTTAAATCCTGTAATAAGCTGTTCCTTTGCCAGCATGTTCGCTGATGCAGACAATATCTAAGTTCATTTCGCAATTTGCATTGCATTACTGGATCACGTGATATTAAATAAATAACAAAAGCCCCTGACATGGGCCATGGTTATGGTTCTTGAGTTCGAATCCCGGTCTTCTTATCGTGTGAGTTGTGAGGTGGAATACCAGCCTCATCAACCCTGGTGTCAGGGTTATTATTGAGCCGCCAAAGGCCCCTAACATGGCTCATGTATCGATTACTAACTTACTCACATCAGTAAATAGTAACTCGGACCAACAGCTTACGTGGTCCCCAGCCGCAAGCTGCAATCAACGGGGCAGGCAGGGTCCAGATCAATGATCGAGTTAATTGGGCTTAGCATGAAGTTATAGTAACAAATAACAACAACAAAATAAATGACGAAATGTCAGAGAGGTGACACAACAGGAAAATTAAATTGTGTTAACAAGCAATCTCATATGCCTCGTTTACATGTGCCGAGTAAACTGGCGAGACAGTGCTCTCGGGCGAGTATTTGCGTGTTGTTACTGTGACACCCTCTAATAATAAATAAGTACATTATTTCTTTTCTTTTGCCAAAGATAAACCGAATGAGAGCCCTCATCGTTCCCATCTGTCTGGCCAAGTAGTTAATGCCACAATCAAAACTAGAATAAGTAATGTCAAAAATATTTTTTTTATTTTAACCTAAACATGGTAGTTGTTTAGTCTTGTCTTCTATCGTATGGGTTGTGCGGTGTATTAACAACCTCATCAACCCTGGGGGGTTAAAATGGCCACATCGAAGCAATTCATCTAAAAAAGCAATATTGCTATTCGACATTACGCACTTCCATTTTAGCTATTATAACCCCCTTGGTGTCAGGGTTGTTTAGTTACTTTAATATATTGGATTTTAATTTATTCTGTGCGTAATGCCGTAGTTGAAATTATTACGTGTTTCAAGATTCTACTCGGGCGAGTGCACTGTCTAGACGGTTAAACCGACACGCGTCAACGAGGCATTACTTCAAAAACGGATACAAAAGTTGTTAGAGTGACCACATGAAATTGTTAGAGACACAAACAAAATGTACTGATTCTTAATATTGCATAGTGTATGCAATGAAAAGGATGGTAATACGATGCTAGTGAATAACTAAATCGTTTGTCACTCATATTGTTTCGTATTATATTAATGGATTAAGTCTCTACTTATTTTGATGATGAGTACTAACACTAAAATTGTTGTAAATGTTCCTCCTCCTAGTGGTTAGCGTGGGTTCACGGTCTGGAGGTCTGAGTTCGATTACAGGTGGGAATATTGTGGAAATCACTTTGTGAGACTGTCCTTTGTTTGGTAAAGACATTTGGTTGTCCGAAAAAAGTAAGATGATTCCGTACTTCGGAAGGCACGTTAAGCATTTGGTCCCAGCTGTTAGTCGTAAAAAATACTCTACAATTCGCAGCAGTGGAGCAGCGTAGGGGGAGGCCTGTGCCCAGCAGTGGGACGTATAAAGTCTGTTTATGTTATATGTGGACAGCAGTGCGACGTGTATAGGCTGTTTATATTATGCTTTAGTTAGACAGTTGTCAATTCGTCTTAAACAAGCGCTTGCGTATTTCCAACACGTATTTAGCAAGCTCGAATTGATTATGGATTTATACCGTTACCAAAGACCGGTTTGACCAACTTTCTTTAAATAAAATCCGATACATTTAAAGGTCCTGTGGGTATTCAAGAAATCGTACAACTCCTTTAGTTCAACATTTTAAAAATAACTGAACTATTTACTATCGATAACCTAGTGCACTAAATGCTGTAAGTTTCTGAGAAAATAGACCGTAATACAGACGTAGATCAGCTGATATATAGATCAGACAGAATTGAAATCAAATCAAACGCAGCGCCGAGACTCGCGTCGTGTCAATGTAGCTACCTACCTAGGAAATATGCGGATTATTACGAATGTCTTTTGCCGGCACGTAGTCACTTTAACTGTACAATATCGTCGAGTTTTATGACGGGACTATCGCATACAAACTGATCATGTAGCTTTGTAGAAGTTTATGTGGATAATATTACGTTTTTCGGTAAAAAAATGTTCTAATATGACAAGTATGCACAATCGTAATGTTTTATTAAAAATGGAAATTAGCGAAAGATACCTACCTACCCTTATACGTTCTATTTAAGTATGTTAAATGGTAAGATCGACATTCCCATCGGTACGGAGATGCAGGACGGAAGGGACCTGGAACCTGACAGAGGGCAGCAGTAACTGTTAATACTATTCACAAGAGGACAGGAGTCCTTTGAAATAGGCTAATGTGGGCGCCATCCCACTCGCGTCAGACAGAGTACTGCGGGGCGGAAGAAGAGAGGGATACCACTGCCTTATTTTTCCCTAAAAAGTAGCATGGAGAGGAATGCTACACCAACAAGAGTTCGGACTTCATTGACGAATAACGACCTCCGTGGTCCAGTGGTTGAGCGTTGGGCTCACGATCCGGAGGCCCCAGCATCAAATCCCGGTGGGGATATAATTACAAAAATTACTTTGTGGTCCCTAGTTTGGTTAGGACATTACAGGCTGATCACCAGATTGTCCGAAAGTAAGATGATCCGTGCTTTGGAAGGCACGTTAAGCCGTTGGTACCGGTTACTACTTACTAATATAAGTAAGTAGTTACATGAGCCATCTCAGGGGCCTAATAGTAACCCTGGCACCAGGGTTGATGAGGTTTGTAGTCCAACGTCCCAAGTCACACGAAAGAAGAAGAGAAAAGAAGATTGACGAATACTTAACGCAACAGGATCCCCCAAAGCACGCAATAGATAAGTATACCTCTTCAGGTGAGTAGGCCGTGCTCAGTGAAAAGTACTTATAGAACAATGAATAGGTATACTACTTTCTACCCGAACGCAAGTACGAGTCAAATTCCCGGCGACAGTAGCCTCGCCAAAAAACATTTTTTTAAATGCAATTGAAACCTGCATCGTAAACATCCTGAGGCTACTGGCCTTCAATTCATAATAATGCAACTGGGCACACATCATAACCCTGATCTCTTATTTACAACTTCGTTTTTTACGCAACAACCTACTTACATATCTGTTTTTTTTAAATACTCTTTAAAACCACGTTCCTATGTTGATTCGTGCTGCGGAAGGCAAGTTACGGCGTTGGTCCCGGTTACTACTTACTGATATAAGTAAGTAGGCTTTATATGAGTCATGTCAGGGACCTCTGGCGGCTCAATAGTAACCCTGACACCAGGGTTGGTGAGTTAGTAATCCACCTCTCAACCCACACGATAGAAGAAGAAGAACAAGCGATTCTATGAGAATTCAGATTTTCCTTTTGAGGTTAGTATGCTAATCATGATAGTTTATATTACCCTGTAACTATCAAGTGAGCCTTAAATGTCCAAATAAAGAGAGAGAAAACCGCGTTTTCAAAACGTAAACTGTTGAAGTATTTACTGCGTTCTTTAAAACAGATCTTTTTAATAAACTTCTATCAAAAATCTGTTTCTTGTTTATTCCGGGAATTTTTCAAACAAACTGAACTAGGTAACTGTGCGAATTTCGACAGGCTGTGTAAACACCATGGCCTGATGTACAACACATTTGCATCGCAGACATTAGTCTGCTTAGTATAAATAAATCGGATTACACGCTATACATGATGTCATAAGTCCTAAGCATTTGCGGTCAATTCTTAGAAACTGTTGTGTCTATAAACAATATGTTGCATATAGCTTGCTCCGAGAAATGAGACTATATTAAGAATAAATAAATAATATATAACGAAAGAGGAGCTCGGTGGCGCAGCGGTAAACGCGCTCGGTCTGCGATTGTTGAAGTTAAGCAACTTTCGCAAAGACCGGTCATAGGATGGGTGACCACAAAAAAAAAGTTTTCATCTCGAGGTCCTCTGTGCTTCGGAAGGCACGTTAGGCCGTTGATCCCGGCTGAATTAGCAGTCGTTTATAACCATCAATCCGCACTGGGCCCGCGTGATGATTTAAGGCCCGATCTCCCTATCCATCCATAGGGAAGGCCCGTGCCCCAGCAGTGGGGACGTTAATGGGCTGATGATGATGAAATAACAAAAACCCACGGTAATAAAACTTGGCGCCACTTTTGATACTAAGTCGTTAACGAGGTGTGATGAAGAGATATGGTTAAGACTATCGTGGGCTTGGGAGTTCACCGTGAAGATAGGCTACATAAGCCATCTTCGGGCGCATCAGCGTTGCCATGGTCGAAATCGGACAGAGATCATCAAAAAGTAAGTCAAAGACCTAGAACCTTAACAGTCACAAATGATTTAAAAAAAAATGTTTCAAAAGTGACTTCTGCTATAGTGTGGGTTGTGGCGTTGTGAGGTGAATTACCAACCTCTTCTACCCACCAAGGTTATTATTAAACCGCCAAAGGCCCTGACATAGTTCATGTAACGATTACTCACTTACATCAGTACGTAGTAACCGGGACCAACGGCTTACGTGCCTGCACAGACAGATCATCGTATTTTCGGACAATCGGGTGATCGGTCTGTTCTTCTTATCGTGTGGGTTGTGAAGTGGAATCCCAGCCTCATCAACCCTGGTGTCAGGGTTATGATTGAGCCGCCAAAGGCCCCTGACGTGGCTCACGTAACGATTACTCACTTACATCAGTACGTAGTAACCGGGACCAACGGAGTAACGTGCCTTCCGGAGCACGGATCATTTTACTTTCGGACAGTCAGGTGATCAGCCTGTAATGTCCTAACCAAACAAGGGATCACAAAGTGATTTTTATGATATGTCACCACCGGGATTCGAACCCGGGGCCTCCGGATCGTGAGTCCAACGCTCAACCACTGGACCACAAAGACCGATCGGCCTGTGCCGAGCGAAGCTCCCTAGTTTAGTTAGGCCCTTACAGGCTATCACAAAAAATACTTTGCGCTCCTTCACAAAGCACAAAGGCGACTTATTTGGCGCAAATGAGAAAATTTTGTGTGAACACTGAGTCTCTCACCAAAAAACCTTGACATTACTGTCTAAAAATGTATAAGGATTTTTTAAATCGTTTGCAAGTTGGCTAAGGCCTGAGATATTCGCGTCATGATGAATAATCATGATAAACATAAGGTGACAGTTATCAACCCACACAATCACAAAAATTCTTAGAATTGCTTAGGTACCTATTATATGCATAGATCAAAGATTACAGAATTTTGTGTGAAGTAGAAGTAAGTACTGAACTAAGTTTTGTGGATTAAAAAAAAACCCTTTGTGAGACTATCTTTGATTTGATCAGGTGGATTAAAAAGGTTACAACGTCAAAGCAATTCATTTAAAAAAGCAAAATTGCAATTTGACATTTGCGTATACGTATAAAATAAAGTGCTTTATGCAAACAAAATAAAATGTCAGAGAGATGTGGCGTATTTAATCCCACAGGATATTGCAGGATGTAATCACCTGATCGACCGAAAATGAGATCCATTCCGTGCTTCGGAGCGTACGTTAAGCACTCGTTCCCGGCCACTGTTTACATAAATGTTTACATTTATATTACTATTTATCTAAAAATACGTCGTTCCATGAGCCATGTCAGGGACCTTTGGCGGCTCAATACTTCCCGAAACCAGTGTTGATGAGATCAGTCATTCATCTCAACCACACGACAGAAGAAGGATCTCTATTCTTTGTATTTGTCGTGGCCAGATCTTAGAATTGATCATTTCATGATGTGAAATGGTCATATTTCATGAAATAGCCAACTTAACACTTCGGGAGTCTCATATCCCTGATTTAAACGCGGTAAGAACCCGTTATTATGTGTTTTAATTATAGCCAACTTAAGTTGACGATTTCGTTGAAACGTCAACGTTCCATGATATTTCAATCAACGTTTGGCCATATCGTTAATGTAAGCGATGTTCATGATATGTGGTGTAATAAAAATGCGAATAGTCAATTAATTTATTAGGTTCAAAATTATTTACCTAATCGACACTATCGATATGGAAAATTGAATAATTATATTGACTCATTATAATATCAAGCAAGTTTTAAATATAATCGACACCAGCGCCACTACCGGTGGATAGTGTTACTAATTTAACGATTATGATTGCCAACACTTGGCCATATCATGAAGTAATCATGCATTTAGCTGCTCATATCATTAAAAGATTTTTTAGATCTGGCCAAACTACATCATGATGTGGCCAACAAGTGATATTCTGTTTGAAATAAGACCATTTCATGAAATGATCAATTCAAAGATCTGGCCACGACATGTACATTGTAACTGTAATGTATTGTAATTACATAGTATTGTTCAGATTAACCCACGTTGTCACCGTGGCAAAGCTGAACTAGAGTATTGAAATACAAGACTGTTGACGTCGAGAACTGGCATACAGTCATGAGCAATATCATGTACCCACTTTAGAACCCTGTCGCATTATCATATTTACTACATACATTCAATGAGACTGACGGTTTAATTTATCAAAAAAGTTAATATGACATGGTATCAAAGTGTATACATATTAGTACTCGTGACTGTACTCATTGTCATACATACATAAACTCACACCTATTTCTCACCGGGGTAAGCAGAGACTATGAAATTCAATTTGCTTCGATCCTGACACACTTCTCTTGCTTCCTCCACATTCATCAATCGTTTCATATACGCACTCCGGTTCAGAGTAGATCGTACTGAACCTTTTCTAAGGAAATCTCCAATGTGGTCAATGTAGGTCTTCCTCTGCCAGCCCTACCACCAACCTTCGCATATAACAACATTGTCACAGAATAAAGAATAATGCATTAATTTCCCCAATTTTTTTGTAAAATTATTAAGTATTCATCATCGGAGGGACTTGCCGGAGTACGCACAGGACGGCGAAAAATGGAAAGAAAAGGCGGGCCTTTGCCCAGCAGTGGGATCTGGTAGTCTAGATTACAATATACATCAAAGACCTCAGGTATCTTTTGGAATGGATTCGGACCACAGAGTAAAATGTATTCTTACTTTATTTTATTTTGTTTGGGTAGCTTAAAAGGCTCTAGCCTTTTTAACAAAATTGAAATTCATAAGTATCATAAGTAAATATACCTACCCGAATCCACTACTACGGTCCCAGCCCAATCGACCTATACAAAAGTTCCATTTAAAACGGGTTCTTAGATCATTCGCACCGCATTAAAGCCTTTAAAAATCGAGAAACTGCGCCCTTTCTAACATGTCAGACATTGTATGACACAAGCGAAACCATATTAATGTCCAATTAGTACCAAGCTAGGTACTTTTTAGGGTTCCGTACTTTGAAAGGAGAAAAAAACCCTTACCACCTTACAAATAAAAAATAAACCCGGGATGAACGTGGGTTTAAGTATTTGACAGCCAAGCAAAATTGAATCCAGTTATCATACAATTCGACTGAACTTTGCTCCCGCGTTCATCCCTGGTTTATTTTTTTTGTTTTTTCAACCACGCGGGCCCAGTACGGTTTATTGGTTATTAACGACTGCTAATGCAGCCGGGACCAACGGCTTAACGTGCCTTCCGAAGCACGGAGGAGCTCGAGATGATTTTTTTTTCTTGTGGTCACCCATCCTATGGCCGGCCTTTGCGAAAGTTGCTTAACTTCAACAATCGCAGACCGAGCGCGTTTACCGCTGCGCCACCGAGCTCCTCATAACTAAAGTACTTAATGTTAATATGGAGCTAAAAATACTTTATTTTAAACCTAAAGAACATGTTGCATGTAGAAGCTGATTTAAGAAAAAAGTGGGGACAATTTTACAGGTAGGTGGCGTCAAGGGAGCCTGCGTCACCCCGAGGGTGCTTTGTCATTCCCAACCGTCGCCGAACAATTGCTAGACTACCACTCGCATGTATTCCTGTGAATGTGAGATACCGAGGCTATACTAAAACTCTTTTTAAGAGCTCTACTGCCTATAGTGCTTGTACAACCGTGTGTACTTACATTACTTATTTTTTACTTTTTTTGCTATTAACAACTACGCATTGGGAACAGCATTCTGATGGAAATCAGCGAGAATGTGGCAAGTTCGATTTTTAAATATTGGCCTTCTATAGGTAACGGAACGTAAACTCGAAATAAGATTTTATTTAATTTTAATTTATTTACAACTATGTTCCACTGGCGTAATAGTTGTAATTGTATGGGTGTTTTATGGCTCAGTATAGAAATTTATGAGGAGCTCGGTAGCGCAGCGATAAACGCGCTCGGTCTGCGATTGTTGAAGTTAAGCAATATTCGCAAAGGCCGCTCATAGGATGAGTGACCACAAAAAAAAATTCATCTCGAGCTCCTCCGTGCTTCTGAAGGCACGTTAAACCGTTGGTCCCGGCTGCATTAGCAGTCGTTAATAACCATCAATCCGCACTGGGCCCGCGTGGTGGTTTAAGGACCGATCTCCCTATCCATCCATAGGGAAGGCCCGTGCCCCAGCAGTGGGGACGTTAATGGGCTGATGATGATAGAAATTTATAAGTATTATGTTGTAAGCGGGCAGCTTCCATGGTCTACTGGTTAGAGCGTTGGGCTCACGATCTGGGTTCGATTCCCAGTCGAAATCACTTTGTGAGATATTAACCGCTTGTATACCTCAACCGCTTATTTATCTTAACCGCTTTCAAGCCTCCTTACATTTCATGCTCAGTAGAAACAGAACCTGAACGCATGTTTGAATACCTATAAAATAAAAAAAAACATTCGTGAAAACCGTATCAATAACCCATTCGTATGACGAGGCTCAAGAAACACGCAGACCTAATCAATTTTTGATGACAATCCAAAATGACGAGCATTACCTACTTCAATATCAGCGGGATCAAATTACATTTCTACTAATGGCAGGCTCGCAGTGCCCCGGTGCTGATTAATGATTCATAAGTTTATACAAATTATCTTTCGAGGTTTTTTTTTTATAGAGGAATACTATTGACCACGTCTCTTTTCCACTCTTTTTGATGTAAGTAACATAAAATAGCCTATATACATCCCACTGCTGGGCACAGGCCTCAACTTGTACAGTTGGAGTTTGAGCATACTTCAACACGCTGCCCCACTGCGGACTCCACTGATGTAGGCAGATACTACGATTTTTTGCAATACAGACATTTTACTGTTCTAATCCACATCAGGTACTTATTCTAATAAATGCGAAATACTTAACTCTTTTTTTTTCTTCCTCAGAAAAGTAATTCAAATTGAGATTTATTTCATATTTATCTGAAACATTAAATTTTAAGCAAAAAAATATACAAACATTAGTTCTAAAATAACAAACATAATTTATTATTATAATAGACATACATAAACTCACGCCTATTTCCCACCGGGGTAAGAAGTGACCATGGAATTTCATTTGCTTCGATCCTGACACACTTCTTTCGCTTCCTCCACATTCATCAATCGTTTCATACACATGCTGGTTCAGAGTAGATCGGACATCTCCAATTTGGTCAATGTAAGTCCTTTTAGGTCCTCTTCCAGCTCTACCATCAACCTTCTCCTTATATACCGGTTTTGTAACCCTATTATTCTTCCTATTATTATTATAATAGAATGTCAATAATTGAACATAATGTCAACAAAAGAAATCAGATTAAAATATATTAGATAATTGTAAGCACGATCGCTTTAGAATATTGGACCTAAAATGTGGGACAAAATAAACATTCAGTTACTCCTAGAAACATGATAATGCTGTATGAAATTGCTAATATACCTACGTGCCTAATAGGCACTCCTATATGACGTCTAAATTAGTCTCCTAGGTCGACACGTCTCGAACGCAATACATACTTAATCGTCGCGGTTTCGCTTCATTCAGAGCACACAGTGTCGTCGCCAGAGGAAAGCGGCGGGGGACGCACTAGGTGCCACCTCTTTTGGGGTGACACCCATGAAACATAAAAACTTATAATCGTTTTCAACGTTATATCACAAAGGCTTTTATTAGAGGACGCAGTTATAATACAATAACAGCAATAAGGAGTGGAACATGTTCGATGGCACAAATTCGGACCTTATTCGATATCCTACGGGGAAGGTCCCTGGTTTTGCCACCCCGGGTGCCACCCCGGGTGTCACCCCTAGCAACGTCTCTGGTAGGCGACGATTCTCGCGGGTTCAGGAAGTGAAGTGTCACAGATGTGCACATCCAAATCCTTTGTAAGTGAATCCTTAATGCTCCGACATACTTGAAGGACTTATCATTTGACGCCGTTCGCACCCCTGCACAAAGATTCAGACACGTCTGATACAGATACATACATATATAAACCCAAAATGAAACTCCCTTATGGCAGTTCTCAAATGTTATATACAATATGAATAAAATTCTGAATTTAAAATGCGAACTAAGTACTTTATTGTTTTGTTTACGCGGGAAACAAAACTTCTTTCTGACGTGACTTATAAACAACTGACTTTCCCTTTCTTCTTTCTTTCTTTCTCTTTCTTTTCTTTTTTCTTTTTTTTTACTGACTTTTTTTTGTGACTTTCTGTGTTTCTTTACATTTTCCGTAAATGGCTTTAACTACTTGGCCGGACAAATGGGGAGCCCTGGTCTCATCTGGTAATAAAAAACGTAATCTACTGAAAGTAAAATGTATTTTTATTTGCTTTATTTAGATTTTTTCTGCCAGATAGGTGGCGAAAGTCTCAAGACTAGCTAATCGTTGCTCTGAAACGCTACACGTAGATATAATGATTTTGGTCCGTTCAGTCTGGGGTCGGGTTTAATAGCTCATGAAATATATGTAAGCAAGTCGGGGACGCCACTCTACGAGGCATAATATCCCGAGTTTCATCTCTAAGCCCCATTGTTAAACTCCTTGTGATTTCCTTTCGAGTGTTCAAGACACAAAAGTCATATTTTTTGTGAAGGAAGACGAGACGCAATGATTTGATGGCCTCAAAGGCCATTGTTTCGTGAAACGATTTAAAAACCCAGTTTGGAATATGTTTAGCTGCCGTTCTAACTTTGCAAAGACCTATTTATTTATTTATTAAGTACTACTACATCATATATATAAAACATTAACAACTAAGACAATTACTAAAATTAAAACTTATATATAGCATCTACAAATTAGTAATTAAATTACTCGTAACAAAGCAGTCTCTATTTACCCTTAACTGACAAATATGAATAAAATATGAAATACACTATTACAGTTCAGATACATTTGCAGTTGATGATGCAGTGATGCAGTTTCTTGTCATTTCTTCTCCTCAGCCATAACACCTTGCGAAATGACGTAAATTCAAAAATGTTACATTGACCTTCAACAAATTTATCCATGATAATTACGTTGAATAAATGATTCTGATTTCATTCCTAGACCTTTTTTTGTTTTTTTTTTTTTTACATGACTTATTGTATATTTGCTGTAGATGGACCAAAACGCTTCTATCTTACGTTATTATTAAATTATTCTTCTTCTATCGTGTGGGTTGTGAGGTGGATTACCAACCCCATCAACCCTGGTGTCAAGGTTACTATTGGGCCGCCAAAGGCCCTTGGCATGCCTCATGTAACGATTACGTCGTATAAAATTTAATAAAGTAATTGATTAAATTATTGCTTTTTTTATGACAGAGGAAGAAACGAAAGTGCCGTGCTACTAAAGTCGTATTTAAGTAAGTGGAATTCCGTAGTTTTTGCCTACCCCAATAGGAAACAGGCGTGATCCTATGTATTATCAATGTAATTTTATAATTACCTGTACAATAGTAATGTAGGGGAAAGGCCTATAATTACTTACATACATAGCTATAAAATTAAAACCCAGGTAAATTAAATAAGTATCTTTTGAATGTCTAGACAGTCTCCGAGTTCGTATTAACTTGTCAAAGCAAACGACAATCCTAGATGATTTTTCGCCGACACCACACACCGGACACTTCATACAAAAAACACAGACACTACACATTGACGATAATAATATCGTACATTCTCATCTGTGTGTGTGACGTCTGACGCCGTACGATTTAAGACAGTAAGACCAACGGGGGTGAGGTAAACCTAGCTCAGCCGCTGGTGGGGAGCGGAGAGTTGCCGTTCTATACGTAGTATTAATCCTTATACTGACACGCAGGCGAGTAGTGTAGTGGTGTTTGCTTCGTATTCTTACTACCTGATCTGTTGGCAGAGAAAAGGCCAGGCGACACGAAAGTAGCATGAGACCTGCTACTGACTACATCTGCAGAGGTTGTGGTGACCATGCCACTCTCTCATTAGCTTATATAGTCATGAAAAATTGCCTAGACACAATACAAATCATCTGGAAAAGATATAAGTATGAGGCCTGATGATGTCAGTGTGGGAAGGTCTATGCCCAGTAGTGGGAAGTATAAAGGCTGTTTATACATGTGCCGTGCTTGCGAAAAAACACGTATTAAAAAAAATCGTTTAAGCCGCTCAGAAACGGGCGCCAATCCGTTATAAAGTTAGAGTTTTTATCGAAAACATAGTCGACGGAGCCGACAGGATCGTCAACATCGAACATACCTATAACTATAACCTCATATTATAATGTCTGCATAGATTTACTACTACCGTAGATTGAACATCCGCGCTCAAAAAGAGGTACGCAAAGTTACCTACTGTTAATATAGCAACGTTGACAGTACTTTACCTCAGTGCGCGATTAGGCGCCGAACTGGCAACACGGGGAAGTGCGTGGTAAAAACTTGCAAAAATAGTAGCTCAAAGCGAAAAAAGAAGAATGGAATATCATTTTTCTAATAAGTAATGACATTGCGCTTGTTATCATAGTATAAACATTTTAATTTTCGCAGTAAAACCCACTAAAATTATTATTTTAGTTTATAATACACTAGAACAAGTACTCCCGGTCAATCCGAGTCGCAGTATAACCCGACCGCGTTACCAAGCACCACGCGCTAATATACGTAATAAGACAATACATACTTTCTTAATTTGACACGATTTTATTGAATGTATATATCGCTATGTACGAATGTATAGCTAAACAAGCGCCAAGTTTTCGCCCGTTTTTAATATCAAGCGCTGTATTACGGAAGTGGTAAATCAATGTATGTCTGTCTATATTAAAAGGCGTGATAGCCCAGTTAAGAGCACGTGTGACTTTTAACATAACATGTCATATGCTGACTACTACATTCCCAATGAAGGACTATCTAGGCTAAGTTCCTCAAAAGAAACAGATGAAGCTGTACAGACTTGCCTTCGTTTAACCTTCTAATTTTATGGATAACAGGCATAATCATCATCATCAGCCCATTAACGTCCCCACTGCTGGGGCACGGGCCTTCCCTATGGATGGATAGGGAGATCGGGCCTTAAACCATCACGCGGGCCCAGTGCGGATTGATGGTTATTAACGACTGCCAATGCAGCCGGGACCAACGGCTTAACGTGCCTTCCGAAGCATGGAGGAGCTCGAGATGTAAACTATTTTTTGTGGTCACCCATCCAACGACCGGCCTTTGCGAAAGTTGCTTAACTTCAACAATCGCAGACCGAGCGCGTTAACCGCTGCGTCACCGAGCTCCTATGCATCATATGCATCTTTTATCTTTGTTTTTGGGTATGAATGATGACCCTTGTTATTACACCCAGGCACAACACATCTTCCACCCATTATTTATTCTGATCAAAATAAAGAAAAGCAGTATAAGTAGCAACATAATTCTAAGCATACGTATCTGATCTAAATATCAAGCAATAATTATTTTTATATAATAATGTCTACTTCGAAAAACACGTTAAGCCGTTGGTCCCGGCTGCATTAGCAGTCGTTAATAACCATCAATCCGCACTGGGCCCGTGAGATGGTTTAAGGCCCGATCTCCCTATCCATCCATAAGGAAGGCCTGTGCCCCAGCAGTGGGGACGTTAATGAGCTGATGATGATGATGATGGTGCATGTCCGGTAGCGGGGTTTGAACCCGATTGAGAAACAAGCTGGTGTACCACAGGAACACGCAGTGACTTTAACAGCTGAGCCATTTCTTTTTGGCCGTATTCGTAATATTCATAATTACCTAGTTCTTAAAGCAAATGTAAATTGTTATTGGCAAAAAAATCATTTTATTCTTATTCTGAACAAAACAAATTGGATCCAATTTGTGTACGTTGTCACAATATCTTTCATGTCATCAATTTAATTTCATTTAGAGTGCAAACATACCCATTAATCCCGTCCCATGATACCAAGCTCATAAAAACTGATAATACTAAAAAATAATACCTGTAATTTGTTATATAAAATCTTTGTGGTCCAGCAGTTGAGCATTGCGCTCACGATCTCGGGCGTGGGAGGTTCGATTCCCGGTGGCGACACGTGTAACAATCACTTTAAATATATATTATACGCATGTGTATTTATTTGGACATTTAAGGCTCATAAAAACATTACATTACATTACAGGGTCATAAAAACTATCATGTTTTGATACTAACCTCAAAAGGAAAATCGGAACCCTTATAGAATTACTTGTTCTTCTTCTATCGTGTGGGTTGTGAGGTGGATTACCAAACACATCAACCCTGGTGTCAGGGTTATTATTGAGCCGCCAAAGGCCCCTGACATGGCTCATGTAACGACTACTTACTTACATCAGTAAGTAGTAACCAGGAGCAGCTTAACGTGCCTTCCGAAGCATCTCTTGTTATCCGTTCGTCTGTCTGTCCGTCTCTAGTTTGATTCTTCTTCTATCGTGTGGGTTGTGAGCAGAGTACCAACTTCATCGACCCTGGTGTCAGGGTTATTATTGAGCCGCCAAAGGCCCCTGACATGGCTCTTGTAACGACTACTTCCTTACATCAGTAGTAGTAACCAACGGGAGTTTGATCCGGATGTTACAAGCCGAAATCACCAGATTGTCCGAAAAATAAGATTATTCTTTGCTTTGGAGGGCACGTTAGGCGGTCCGGTTACTATTTACTTATGCCTCAGTCGTCCATGCACCAAGACAAAGGCCTTTGGTGGCTTAATAATAACCCTGACACCAGGATTGATGGTAATGTATGGGACATATCTAATAGTCTACCATTTATGGTCAGTCACAGCTCTAGCGCGAGGAAACCAACGCGTCTCAATGTTTGGATCTTGTTTCATATAATGTCCTAGTAATACAGTTCATAGTATCAAAATTGGAAATCTTTATTAATTATAATCTTAGAGTAAAATTATTATTACTAAATACAATGTTAATAAAATATACTATAACATAGTCAAATTCAAAACCTATATATGTAAAAATATATATAAATAAAAATATATATCTGTGTGTGTATTTTGACGTATTGTAGTGTATATATATATATATATATATATACACTACATGGTTACACACTACACACACACACACACACACACACACACACACACACACTATATGGTTATATATATATATATATATATATAACCATATCAGGCGTCAAAAAGCCCTCCGGAAAGCGAACCCCGCCCGAACGTACCCATTATGCTTGCAGCGTTGCCCCTCTGGACCAGTTCATTCAATTATTTGTGTGGGGTTTTACTATAATTACCAGCGCTTCCTACAGATAACACACAAACCATACGAGAGAAGAAGATTTACTCAATAGCAGGCGATGCATTTTACGTTTTACTTCATTTTTTGTAGGTATATTTGCTCCTACTCGTGTGTTAGACTGGGAACAAACAAAAAATGTAGAACGCTCTTAGCTGCTTAGCTCGCTAGCATTTCGTAAAATGCACAGAGAGTTGTAAAGGCGTGTCTAATGATAGACAATATTTATCTACCAGTGGAATACATTAAAAAAACATAAACAGTCTATATACATTGCTGGGCACATGCCTCCCCTCAATCAATCGGAGAGAGTATGGAGCATACTCCACCACGCCGCTCCACTACAGGTTTGTGGAGATGTGTTTACGGCTAATAGCCGGGACCAACGGCTTAACGTACCCTTCGAAGCACGGAATCATCTTATTTTTTTCAGACAATCAAAAGGTACCAAACAAAGGATAGTCTCATAAAGTGATTTCAACAATGTCCCCATCGGAAATCGAACCCTGACCTCCAGATAGTGAACTTATCGCTCTAACCACTAGATCACGGAGACTGTAACCAATCGAATAAATTAAGCTAACGCCCTCCGTGGTCCAGTGGTTGAGGTTGGGCTCACCATCCGGAGGTCCCGGGTTCGAGTCCCGGTGGGGACATATTACAAAAATCACTTTGTGATCCCTAGTTTGATTAGGATGATACAGGCTGATCACCTGATTGTCCAGAAACTAAAATGATCCGTGCTTCGGAAGGCATGTCAAGCCGTTGTTCCCGGTTACTACTTACTGAAGTAAGTAGTCGTTACATGATCCATGTCAGGGGACTTTGGCGGCTCAATAATAACCCTGACACCAAGATTGACGGGGTTGGTAATCTACCTCACAACCCACACTATAGAAGAAGAAGAATGAAGCTTAATCCCTACAGCCCTATTATATCAGGCCTTTAGAAACTTCAACAGCCTCCGTGGTCTAGAACAGCCTCCGTGGTCTAGTGGCTAGAGCGTTACGCTCACGATCTGGAGGTCCGGGTTCGATTCCCGATGGGGACATTGTCGAAATCACTGTGTGAGACTGTCCTTTGTTTGGTATCCTTTTCAGGCTTGAGTCACCTGATTGTCCGAAAAAGTAAGATGATTCCGTGCTTCGGAGGGCACGTTAAGCCGTTGGTCCCGGCTATTGGCCGTAAAAACACCTCCACCAACCCGCACTGAAGCAGCGTGGTGGAGTATGCTCCATACCCCCTCCGGTTGATTGAGAGGAGGCCTGTGCCCAGCAGTGGGACGTATATAGGCAGTTTATGTATGTTAGAAACTTAGAATAAATAAACATCACACTGACGTCATAAAGTCTAAATAGCAATATATGGCGCTTCCCTTAATATTCATACAACTTTGCCGGCGATACAAATTCATCTGACCAAGAATAGTCTATTAACTTTGACAAGCACTAGGTTCCAAAATAAAATTGCTTAGTGTTTAGAACAGGAGTCACTAGATAGTGGACCGCCGATCTATTTTGTGTAGACGTTCGTAATGATTCTAATCTATTCTAATACATAACATAACATAACATAAACAGCCTATATATGTCCCACTGCTGGGCACAGGCCTCCCCTCAATCAACCGGAGGGGGTACGGAGCATACTCCACACACTTCAATGCGGGTTGGTGGAGGTGATTTTTACGGCTAATAGCCGGGACCAACGGCTTAACGTGCCCTCCGAAGCACGAAATCATCGTACTTTTTCGGACGATCAGCTTGAAAAGTCCTTACCAAACAAAGGACAGTCTCACAAAGTGATTCTAATACACACCATTTAAAATAAAATTATTTTAAGTTACACCTTAAAATATGATCAGCTGTCAATCATCCGTCCCGTTCCGTTTGAGTGAATAAGAAAAGGACAGGTATAACTTAAAATAAAATTACGAGGTGTCTGATGGAATCAGCACCCTGTTTATATTTTTATATCAATTTATATTACATACTTAATGAAAAGAAAAAATCTATAAATAAATGTACACTAATACCATACCTAAATCTGAAAGTAAATCAAATGCTTGCCTCGTTTTCTCGCCGAATTGCCTGACCATTTGCATACAGCGGGCTTAGCACCGTACGCGCGCGACTCTTTCTCGCCTCGACATACGTCACCCGTCACTCTCTCACAGTACTGCACAGAAAGAGACAGATGATCTCTCTCGCGGCGAGAAAGAATCGCATGATTACGGTGCTAGGCCCGCAGATCGCAAAAAATCTCGTCCTAAATTAGACCAATCCGGATTCCAATTCGGGACCTTTTGTTCAGGGTTACTATGGTAATATACATAGGAACGACCTCCATAGTCCAGTGGTTGAGCGTTGGGCTCACGAACCGGACGTCCTGGGTTTGATTCCCGGTGAGGACATATCACAAAAATTACTTTGTGGTCCCTAGTTTGGTTGGGACATTACAGGCTGATCACCTTATTGTCCGTAAGTAAAATGATCTGTGCTTCGGAAGGCAGGTTTAAGCCTATGGTCCCGGTTATTACTTACTGATGTAAGTAAGTGGTCGTTACATGAGCCATGTCAGGGGCCTTTGGTGGCTCAATAGTAAACCTGACACCAGGGTTGATGGGGTTGGTACTCCACCTCACAACCCACACGATAGAAGAAAATAGTAACATATTATCATCATTATAGGTCGTTACCGTTATAAATTATTTTCGGCAAAAATAAATAGTACGATAAATTAATTATGAATTCCTCCGATTGTGTTTTTGTACTTAAATGTTTTTAATTGTCGTGTATAAATGTAATATGTGTAATAAATCGTTTTGTTTTGTATTTTAATTAATACCTATGTATCTTCACATCTGCCTACCCCTTTGGGGCTCGGGGATACAGGCGCGGGGCAATGTTATATTACACTGTGTTATTTATTTGTAATTTAAATACACAGGTGGACGGCGATACGGCTTACCACATCACGATGGTCTAACAGAAAGCTCGGTGAGGTCCACACGTACTTAGCTTAACTTGCGATGGATGTACCTCTGTCTGTCATGTCTCTGTATGTCATTTTTATGACCCCATTGGGGTACGTACAGACGTGAACATCATCATCATCATCATCATCATCATCATCAGCCCATTAACGTCCCCACTGCTGGGGCACGGGCCTTCCCTATGGATGGATAGGGAGATCGGGCCTTAAACCACCACGCGGGCCCAGTGCGGATTGGTGGTTATTAACGACTGCTAATGCAGCCGGGACCAACGGCTTACCGTGCCTTCCGAAGCACGGAGGAGCTCGAGATGAAAACTTTTTTTTTTGTGGTCACCCATCCTATGACCGGCCTCTGCGAAAGTTGCTTTACGTCAACAATCGCAGACCGAGCGCGTTTACCGCTGCGCCACCGAACTCCTCGTGAACATAGACGTGAACATAATGTTATGTTATTATGATATAATACGGGGTGTTAGTAATATCGTAACGAAAACTTTGAGGGACGATTCAGATCATTATTCTTAGTAGTTATCAAGTGGAATTTTCCGTCGCAAAAGTAATTTATAAAACACAAAAAATATAGTGAATTTTCCCTCAGGAAATTCCACTTGTTATCTCAGAATCATGGTCTGAATCATCCCCTCAGTATTCGTTGCGATGTCACTAACCCTGTATATGGGTTGCATAAAATTTCTTAAAAAAAGGAAGTGACCTTTTCTGAAAGGTTACAGTGGGTATATGCAATATTGAAATAACAAAGTAAGTAGGTATATCTCATACAATCCGAGATACATAAATTCAAACAGTAATGGCATGACCGTGTCGCTGGGACGCCCGGGGATCCCCCTATTGTTATTCAACACCCATACCAGAATCAGCGGCCAACGAATTTTAACAATACAATAACATCGCGCTTTTTATAGGTATTATTGTAAATCTAATAGTGTCGGGGAAAATATACAGGACGTTAGTGACGCTGTGGAAAGGTTTTAGAATGGCGACCACGTGTCGGACGACGCTCAGTGGCTAGGTACAAGCTGGACCGACGATCTGAAAAAAGTCGCGGGAAGCCGCTGGATGCGGGCAGCGTAGGACCGATCGTCGTGGAGATCCTTGGGGGAGGCCTATGCCCAGCAGTGGGCGTCGTACGGCTGATGATGATGAGTGACACCGTATCGAATACTCAGGGCGACAATAGGCTAGATTCCAACTAGTCAAATCAGTTACTTTTTATTAAACGTCAAAACACGAAATTACTATGGAACTTGTATGAAAAAGCACACTATGACGTCATAGAAAAACGTGATAAAATGTCGGACTTATTATTAAGTTTTTCTTGATTAAAATTCATAAATAAGTTAAATAGAAAAAAGAAAATGTTTGTCGTTAATTTGAGATCTGTCTTTATTTAGTAATCAGAATTTCATAATTTATCTTGAACCTAGTACACGACCGATAGAAGTTTCATATTTTTGCAACGGAAAATTCCACTTGATATCATGGTCTGATTTCCCATTCCTTAAAGTTTTCGTTACAGTTTCACTAACACCCTGTCTATCTCCCGACATATTATAGCCTTCTTGGTATAACTTTGTGGGTATTATTATTACGAAACATTACCATGACGGATAGATTTGTGTAATATTCGCTATCATCTCGTGTACTAGGTTCAAGATAAATTATGAAATTCTGATTACTAAATAAAGACAGATCTAAACATATTTATGAATTTCAATAATAAGCCCGGAATTTTATCACGTTTTTCTGTGACGTCAAAGTATGCTTTTTCATACAAATTCCATTCTAATTTACCTAATAATAATAATAATAAAAAAGTTTATTTAGGTAAAATCTACGACACACATAATTTCATGTTTTGACGTAAATGTAACTGATTTCACTAGTTGGAAACTAGCCTTTAAGTATTATATATACAGTCACGCCCGTTTCCCTATCGGTGTAGGCGGAGAAAGTCAGATAAGGTAGCTCGCAGCGACTCCTGATATTCGTACTGAGGTGGATACTTTGAAGAGCACGGTACGATAAATAGTATCCGAAACTGATTGCTTAGTCTCAACGAAGTACGGAATCGAATCTAAGTACTTTTCATCCTGCAATGACCAAATCAAGGACAGTCGACATAAAAAATTGTGAAAGCGATTTCAAGTTTGAGAATAAACTTAGAGAATGGCTTGTTGACTGTGCTTTTTATGACATAAACGAATTCTATAAGTACATACATAAACAGCCTATATACGTCCCACTGCTCGGCACAGGCCTCCCCTCAATCAACCGGAGGGGGTATGAAGCATACTCCACCACGCTGCTCCAATGCGTGGTCTAGTGGTTAGAGTGTTAGGCTCACGATCTGGAGGTTCGAGATCGATTTCCGATGGGGACATTGTCGAAACTTTATGAGACTGTCCTGTTGGCAAGGACTTTTCAGGCTTAAATCACCTGATTGTTCAAAAAAGTAAGATGATTCCGTGCTTCGGAGAGCACGTTAAGCCGTTGGTGCTTAGCCGTAAAAACACCTCTACCAACCCTCATTGGAGCAGCGTGGTGGAGTATGCGTTATACCCCCTCCGGTTGATTGAGGGGAGGCCTGTGCCCAGCAGTGGGACGTGTATAGGCTGTTTATGTTATGTATGTATGTAATAGACTCGGGCGACGTATCGATCAGCCGGGACATCGGTTAGAGGGACAGCAATACAAAGGATCAATCATGTCCGGTTTCGTCTTGGTGTTAACAAAGCAACTCCTAACGTTAAGAGGGGTTTCTTGTCCGCGCCGCGCTTTCCGACGCCCCGTCATCTGTTCATATTGAGATTGATGTAACGAACGACCGGCTTCGAGGCAGTGCCGGCCGGAATACTAAGCGGGCAGCCCTCGACCATTCTTCGCTCAATTAGCCGCCGATCCGAGCGGGTTTGTCTCGCCGCCCAGTGCCGGCTCCAGAGGGTTATAAAGCTCGAAAAAAGGCAAAAACACGGAATAAAAGAAAGAGGTTGGAAAGTCCACCATATAAGTATGAGCCAACGGCTCATACTCCAACTTTACACTCCACTCGTCCCCAAACTTTACGAGGCATGGCTTACGAAAATACATTAAAAGGACGTCCTGTGCTATTATATTACAACCTGCAGAGCTACAATTCAAATATCGACTACAACGCAAGGAGGGCTTTCTTAAATTATCACAGCTTTAAAATATTTTTGTATTTAGTTACTTACGAATGTTAATGGCAGAAATGCAACCTAATACAAAATATACATTGCCGGTAAAGTTGCTATGGAATCTGAGAAGCAGTAGAGCTATCGTAGTAGGCCGTTTGCAGGAGTAGTAGATGAGTTAATTGTCATATTATTAGTCTTAATTTTAGTCATTGTCTTAGTTGTTAATTTCATTGATGTAGTAGTACTTAATAAACAATCAGCCTCCGTGGTCTAGTGGTTAGAGCGTTAGGCTCACGATCTGGAGGTCCGGGTTCGATTCCCGATGGGGACATTGTACTTAATAAATAAATAAAGAGAGTGGAGTTGAGCCGGCGATAGCAATTCTCGTACAAAATGTGTGTTAGGGCCTTTTCGTTCCAAACATCTCGTTGATCTCCATCCACCCCTGACAAATGTCAACAATTCCAACTTTGAAAGATACTAGCTACAATAAAATTTCAAGTCCCCCCCCCCTGAATCAGTCTCTGGAGCCTCTAGCATAGAATAAGGAATAACACTACGTATAGAACGGCAACTCTCCGATCCCCACCATGTGAGTGCTGAGCTACATCGAGTCTTCTATCGTATGGGCGTCTGACGTCACACACACAGAGCGAGTGTACGAGACCGTCAATGTGTAGTGTCTGTGTAAAACGAGGATTTTGTATGAAGTGCCCGATGTGCCTCTAGGTCCGGCACTGTGCCGCTCGCTCGCTGACGCCCTCTCAACACTTCGCCGCATACCAAATTAATGCCATATTTTTCAAGAAAGCCCCGCGATTAAAGTATCGCTATGAGCTCCTAACTTGGACCCACTTGCCCACTTAGCACTTACTTATAGCTCGTTATCGCCATTTATGAAGCACGCTTATTTTGGGGGAGTAGCGTGTTTTTAGTCTATCGGTAAGTGCCTATAGTTCAACTATCAATAGTGGACCTAGCCAAGATGTAGTCCCTCGTATAATACGGATGAATGAGTAAAAAATTGTTAGATGTTTTGAGGGCATTTTTTTATTTTTTGTCAATTACTTATACCATATCCGCGATAGCACTGTGAGAACGCGTGACTTACATCGTTGCTGTTACAACGGGTTTGAATCCCAGGTGGGGGCTCTAAATTCTCTGCCGTCTTCTGTATTTCCGAATGCATATAACCCGGGCTATGGAATATGGAATGCCGGGTGCTTTCTAGGCCAGAGCTCCATCTTAGGGCTCGTCAATGCCTTCGGGCAAGTCTGGGGGCTTTCTTTCGTTTTTATTTTTTTCTTGAGCCTTCCTTATTTGTCCGGCCAAGTAGTTAATGCCAGCGGCAAATCTACAATAAGTCAAAAAAAATACAGTTTCTTGTCATTTCTTCTCCTCAGCCATAAGCACCTTGCGAAATAACGTAGATTCAAAAATGTTCAATTGACTGATAAGTTTATCCATGGTAAATACGTTGAACAAATGATTCGGATGTCTGATACAAAACGCGGCCTTATTGCTAAGGTAGCAATTCAGTCAACGCAACCTAATAACCTGTATAATTTTCGATCGCTTTTGTTCGGTTATTGCATTGGTGTATTTTGGCGAACAGTAAGCCTGAGTCTGTAACGTTCACAGATAAGGGATTAATCAATTAATATTATATTGTCTCCTGTATGCTGTCGGCGACGCCAGACGCCCTGCTCTCAGCATGATCTAACCCGTGTGCCGACGATGATCCGCGAGTAAGTAAGTGCGGTGTGTAAGCGCCCTAATGCCCTCTATGCTATTTACTCGTATTTTATTCGACTGTGTAAAGGGGGCATAAAATCACGTACATAAACAGAATAAACCCGTCGATATTTTTACAAACATCCCGTCACATAATCTTTTAAATTGGATATTTTCTTATATTTTTTTTTAGTACGTATACCTTGTTGCAAAAATATTTTGTGAGGTTGAAACAAAGAAATAAAAATAAACAAATAGATGCCTAAAATATTTAGAGCCAAATGCCAATAAGGTAAGGTTAGGTTAGGTTCTTATTCAAAATTCAAAATATCTTTATTCAGTAGGTAAGTAACATAGTTACACTTTGTTTCGGTCTTCTTCTATCTTGTGGATTGTTAGGTGGATTACCAACCCCATCAACCCTGGTGTCAGGGTTATTACTGAGCCGCCAAAGGCCCCTGACATGACTCATGTAACGACTACGTACTTACATTAGTAAGTAATAACCGCGACCAACGGCTTAACGTGCGTTCCGAAGCACGGTTCATCTTACTTTTGGACAATCAGGTGACCAGCCTGTAATGTCCTAACCAAACTAGGGAATATAAAGTGATTTTTGTGATTTGTCTCGACCGGAATTCGAACCCGGGGCCTCCAGATCGTGAGCATAACGCTCAACCAAGCAAGCCGGTAAACCACAGGACCACAGTGACTATCCTAAGCTCAACAAAAACAATTAGCATTGCTTTTAAAAAGGCATTAATTAAACGTATTTTAACAATGGCATATATGCGGACTGTTGTAAGTCCTCGGATAGGGATACAAAGAGGTTTGCAGAGGATGACAAGCCAAAATTTTTATGAAAGTATATTTTTACAGGTACCTGTTTTGTGAGAGTCGGAATGGCCGGTCACCCGGCGTATTTAATTTTTTTTTTCGGAGAATCATCAGTAATCAAAAACAAATTATAGACTAGAATAACAGCCATGGAACAAGTTAAATTACCGGGTGAGAGCCTTCAGCGCTCCCCATTTGTCCGGCCAAGTAGTTAATACTATCTGCGGCAAATCTACAATAAGTCATGTCAAAAAAAGGATCCAGTTAAAGGTTCTCACAAATAGGTTCAAGATAAATTATGAAATTCTGATTACTAAATAAACACTGATCTAAAACTAACGCAAAACATTTTCTACATACATACATAAACTCACGCCTATTTCCCACCGGGGTAAGCAGAGACCACAGAATTCCAGAATTATTGTATAAAAAAAAAATAAAAAAAAATATGAATTGATTGATTGTGAATTGTTATTATTTTTCAGAATTATTTCTTTTTATTTTGGTGCAATAAAGTGTATTTGTATTGTATTGTATTGTAATTCCATTTGCTTCGATCCTGACACACTTCTCAAAACATTTTCTTTTTTTCTTTTTATTTATGAATTTTAATTACGAAAAACGTAATTATAAGTGCGACATAATTATCACACGTCTTTATGACGACACAGTGTGCTTTTTCATACAAATTCCACAGTAATTTCGTGTTTTGACTCTCTACGTGTTGGCTTCGGCCCGAAGCACGCCTTCCAAAAGTCCGGTACTCCATAGGCCCGAGATAATATATAGAAACGACACACATATTAATAATAATATATTTTTATAATAAAAATAAATAGTTATAATATAAATAACAATACCGGCCATCCTGACGCATCCTAATTTTATTGGCAGACTGTTATTTATTTCGTGAGGAAACCCACATTCCCGAGAAATGCATTTTCGGAGGTATGTGGCCTAACCTGTATTTAGCTGGTTTCCTATTGGTTGGAAGGCTAGACAGACAGGCAGTCGCTTCTGTAAAAAACCGGACCTGTCAAATCTTCAGGTGGAAAACGGGATAATGCCCTAGCATTTATTTCGATTCATAAGATCTTTTAAGAAAGTGATGAACGAATTTGGATGAATTTTAGAATTTAAAGTGGAAACATCCAAAAAAATTGTGGGTAGATTCACACAATCCCACACTTATGTGCGTGAAGTGAAAACATATGTGTGTGAAAAATGTGGAGAGAGTCAAATACCCGACTGACTAAAAGATCTAACATACGAAATTATAAAATCTAACATACTTACTTATACTTGAGTGCAAAAAATACGATTCATTAGAATGGGAGCTTTATCAATCAAATCAAGAGCCGAGTCGCTGGAATTGGATTACGAGTAGTTGATTCACTGTAAGTGGTTGTATCAAAACATGTCACCAATATCGTCTGTCGCCTAAATTCTCCGTATGACTAACGGCAATTACAGACCAATTGTGATGAACCATACACCCCTGCCTACGGGAATACAAACGTGATACTGTTCTGTTGCTATAAATAATATTGTCCAGTAACAATATTACTTTTTCCGATGAAGAAGTAATTTCACAGGCATTCGAGAATCTATTTATATTACGTAGTATTCCATGAACTGAGAGACAATAAGTGATACAATTTGTTTTTTGCGTACGGAACGAACACACACAGCAGGGTTTCCCAAACTATGGGTCGCGACTATAGATCAGATGTAAGGTCGGTTTAAAACCACTCAACACTTTCAAGGACAGAACGTCTAAGCACGTTCCGATTCCAAGGCATCATACTACTAATTATGAAGGGTTTTCTACTCCATTTCGAAACCCCATTTATAGAAAGACGTTTCCTCGATGACAATTCACCGATAGATTAAATTAGCGAATGCTTCTTTCTCCAACGCTCATTTTCCCGATAGTTCGTTTTACCGAAAATTGTTTAATCGAAGTTACAGTAAATTTTTGCTCGCTTTACCAAAAGTACTTACTAATAATAGAAAGATCATTTCTCAGATGATGTTTTATCGATATCGAAAGGGAGAGATGCATTTGTCCGAAAGATTAAAATATTTCGAGAAAATAAAGCACGGCGGCATTTACATGTCGGTAAAATAAAATTCGGTGAAACGGGCCATTGGTAAAATAGCCTTCGGTATAGTAAGCTATCAGGGAAACAAGACTTCGCTAATTTAATCTATCGGTGAATGGTCATCGAGGAAACGTCTTTCTATAAAAGGGTTTCGAAACGGAGTAGAAAACCCAAACCATCAATGGTCTCCGTCCGTGAAAGGGTGAAACCAAGCCGTATAAAACCGAAATCAACCATTTATTTCGTTTTAAAACGGCTGCTGTTGATAACTATGTTTTTGTTAATTATAACTACATTTTCTTAATTTTACCGAGGTAGGAATGTAAGTACCTATAAATTCTGTAAAGAATTTTTGAATGTGTAATAAGTTGTTGACAATAATTTACTTACCGTGTTTAGTTCTATAGGTACTTATTACTGATATTCTACCTCTATAAACTAATAATACGAAACATGACGCCAAGTGACCAAAAATTTCCCATAATGAAGTTTAAAACACAGTTCTTTTATTGTTGTAGGCGAGTTTTCAACGGTTTAAAACGATTTATTTGGGGTTTAAAACGTTTTTAATCGGTTGTTGAATATGTTATTTGAAAAGTTCTTTATTCATAATTCGTTACGGTTCTTACTATATGTGGGTGAGTTTGTAAACTTGTATTGGTTGTGTTGTACCCCACACAACTTTGGGCACCACTGCTCTACAGGATTTTACCCTTGCGTATTAATTCATATCAAAAATGGCCGCCTCCACCCCATTATTATGAATTTTAAACCCGATATTTGCAATATTTTTGCTTTGTAAATTATCATCGGCGGAAGTCAAGTTAGCTCACAAACAAAAACGACATAAAAAGATAAAAAAAATGCATGTGACCTAATTTTCAATTATTGACTAAAGAATTCATTTTTCATATCGGCTTGGACCTTGCCCCTGTGACTAGAGGGTACAATAACAATTTAAAAATAAACTGTGATATGAAAAGCTGTCATACCTATTCTTGAAAGATCATACATAGACTCATTGTAATAGAAGGAAGGCACGTTAAACCATATACTAGCCTCAATAAATAAACGGTCTCCGTGGTCCAGTGGTTGAGCGTTGGGCTCACGATCCGGAGGTCCCGGGTTAGAATCCCGGTGGGGACAAATCACAAAAATCACTTTGTGATCCCTAGTTTGGTTAGGACATTACAGGCTGATCACCTGATTGTCCAAAAAGTAAAAAGATCCGTGCTTCGGAAGGCACGTTAAGCCGTTGGTCCCGGTTATTACTTACTGATGTAAGTACGTAGTCGTTATATGAGTCATGTCAGGGGCCTTTGGCGGCTCAATAGTAACCCTGACACCAGGGTTGATGAGGTTGGTACTCCACCTCACAACCCACACGATAGAAGAAGAAGAAGAATAAATAAATAATACCTCGAAGCTGGAGCGTCGTGGTCCAAAATGTCTTTCCTCTGGTTGACTTATGGTCGGCCTGTGCCCAGCAGTGGAACGTTATAGGCTATTTATAGCCCCGATTCGTGCAGACACCTAATTTTACGTTATACCCGTCATTTTCTTATTCATTAACATGATTAACAACTGTTCATTTTAGAACGAAAGAATAACCCGAATTTTGCATATTTTTTTGTTTTGTTTATTTTCTATTTTTAGTGAACTCTGTGACCTTAAAGTAACTTTGTTATGGCGTCTCGAGGAAGATGGCAATTTTCATTACCTAACGAAAATGACATGGTTCCCTAGACTTAATAAAGTTTTCTAGGCGTAACTAATATGCACGAGGCAAGAGGATACCCAGTCAAATGACATACTTTTTAAGAAATAAAAACTACATTTGCAAGGAATTCCTAGAAATACACACGTATGACGTCAGCAATAAACATGTTCAGAGGTCGTAGTCGCGTACTCTTTGTTATGTAATTCTTAATTCAAATTCGTAAACTAGTCAGCAATGAGAACGTAATAAAAAGGTTTAACTACCGACTGTCTTTTATTTCTAGATTAGCATTTTTATAATCTACCCAAAGATACATTTTTTGTTAAATTTGCTCCTAGGCAAAGCAACATAGCGATAAAGCCTGGTCATATGTATTTTTTCTCCATGTAGGTAATTAAAATATTCTTCACGTTTTAATTTGACTTTGACCCGGTCATTTAGCCTACCATTCCTTTCTCCAAGTTTCCTAAGCTTTTACCCTCTACATTTTTGGCAATAATGCAAGTCGCATGACGCCAGAAGAACAGAAAAAGAAAAATATTTTTTTGCCTTTGGTCCATTTACGGGACAGGCTGTGATCGTATGCTGCCTAGTCTTCAGTACATTTTCTTTGTTGAAGGACGTAATATACGATCCCGACGACCCGATTACTCTAGCCATAGAGGCGGCCAATCAGCTCGCGCCAACAAACACGCCGGCGTGGTCGACGATTTCCGTCAATCAGCGCTTATCGCTATCGACCCACTAGGGTCGATTAATTCTTTCAAATAATTTTCCTCTCAGACGACGCCCTGAGCCGAGGTTCGCGCCCAACTGGGCACCCTCAGGCCTGTTGTGTTAAACGTTGTACCGGGTGAGAGCCTTCAGCGCTCCCCATTTGTCGCTACGAATAAATAATAATGTATGCAACTATGAAGCCGAGATTAAAATGCTTTTATCGAACAAAAAAAAACCAGCCAAGTGCGAATGAAACAACCGTCGCGGTTATATTATGTTACTATAAGTAAAAAAAGCGGCCAAGTGCGAGTCGGACTCGCCCATGAAGGGTTCCGTAACAGCAAGTAACATAATATAAAAGTTTTTTTTTAAGTTCGTAGTAACTTTTGATGTTTTAACTATGAAAGTAAAATACGGTTTACGATTTATGATGTATTAAAAAAAACTACTTACTAGATCTAGTTCAAACCAATTTTCGTCGGTAGTTTGCATGCAAATTTACATCATATATTTTTTTTTAGTTTTATCCTCCTCTTATTTTAGAAGTTACAGGGGGGACACACGTTTTACCACTTTGGAAGTGGTAAAATGTATGTCTATTCAGTTTAGAAAAAAATAATATTAGAAACCTCAATACTATTTTGGAAGACCTATCCATAGATACCCCACACGTATGGGTTTGATGAAAAAAAATTTTTTGAGTTTCAGTTCTATGTATGGGGACCCCCAAAATTTATTGTTTTTTTTCTATCATTGCGTAAAAATCTTAATGCGGTTCACAGAATACACATATTTATCAAGTTTCAACAGTATAGCTATTATAGTTTCGGAGAAAAGTGGCTGTGACATACGGACGGACGGACGGACAGATATGACGAATCTATAAGGGTTCCGTTTTTTGCCATTAGGCTACGGAACCCTAAAAAATACCTTATCGATAAAGATAGAGCTGTTTAAACGTATTATAAAAAAAGTGACGTATTTTATAAATTCTACAAAATTTATGCCTTGTGTCGTTGTGTTTACACGCGGGGACCTTGAGTCTGACTACCAGTCTAATCGTTTCTATTATAAAAAAAAAACTTACGTAAGTGCCAAAATTACATAAAAATAGCGTCTAATGTGAACTTGTCGCATAAGTTCGTTAAATCTCAAACGTAAAAGAACCTTGCTAAAACTGCCTCCGTGGTCCAGTAGTTGCAGAATGGGCTCGCGATCTGGTGGTCCCGGATTCGAATCCCGGTGAATCCACAAACTAATTAACTTCATAAAATACCTCTACTTATAAAACAACTTGTAATATATACCTACACTGCTTTAAAACATGTGTTGCTGTTGCAGTTTTTTTGTAATTTCTTCTTTTCAGCCTTGCGACATAACGTAGATTAAAAATGTGAAATGAACCCTCAACAAGTTTATCCATGATAATTATATCGAATAAATAATTCAGTTTTCTGATACCGCGTAGCCGATGAAACGATCTACAATTATCAATAATTTATTTTAAGGAAACCTACAAAATTTAAAACCATCGTATTTCGATCCCAGGATTTTTATTCATCATCACCAGCCCATTAACGTCCCCACTGCTGGGGCACGGGCCTTCCCTATGGATCCCGGCTGCATTAGCAGTCGTTAATAACCATCAATCCGCACTGGGCCCGCGTGATGGTTTAAGACCCGATCTCCCTTTCCATCCATAGGGATTTTTATTACCTATCCAGCAGGTAGCAGCAAATTAAAGCAGCGTCCAGCAGGGGTAACAAGCGCATGATAAAATTATCGATCGATTCAATAAATTTTGTCGAAATCGATAAGTTTGATTTTTGACCCTAACATGCGTACCCAGTGAAACGACATGACTTATTTGGGTTCACATATTAGCACCAATCGACAAAACGACATAGCTATATCGCCAGAATCGATAAAATAACCGTGACAACATTTTATCACGTTGTGCATGTTAGCTCTACTGAGCGTGTTTGCGAGTATGTTTGTCTGTCAGTACATGCGCCATTGTTGTTTGATGCATTTACTGACAAACAATAACTAGTCATCTCTGACATTTTATTTTAATTAATTTGTAAATATTAAATATTTTATCAAAACTTAATTTATTATTATTATTGGTTAATTCATTTTTGTGCCATTTACTTATTTATTTTAATGTAAATATTTTGTGTATTTCTGATTTTGTTATTATGGATTTGTGAAATAAATTAATTTAGAATTAATTTTCAATAATAAAGTCCTAATTATTTATTTATTTTCGTGTAGGATTTATAATATATATTTTTTATTGTTTTAACAGTGTGTGCCGAGGCTTTTCTTGCAGCTTCTTTTCCCCGGCTATACAGGTTGTGAGAAGCTGCAGTAGTTTTAGGCGGATGAGACGTTCGTTATGTAAAAAATGACGATTCAATGTGTAACTATGTCACCTATTGAATAGAGATATTTTTGAATTTGAATGTAATACGGACTATCATGTCTGAAATAAATGACGTTCAATTTTTTTTTTAATTCGTTTCCATAGTCTACATAGGCTTCATGGGATTTTATGAAGTTTAGGTTAATACGGCCCGTATATATCCAATCACTCAGTTGGTTATTACTAGTACCATTTACAACTTCGTATGAAACATTCTGAATACTAATGCGTCTGCTTAGTCCATTGTGGATCTCGAGCTTGAATTTATGTTTTCTCACTTTATTTTGGTTACAATAGTACCCAGGACCAAAAGACCGTCGCTACACTTTGGGCACTACAGTTTCCAGTGTTTACAAAGTGGAACGCTGCAAGATCTATCTATCCTTCTTTAATACGCAAGAAATATTGGCAGTGTCATTTGGCATCCTTTTTACGGTTGGTTTATTTATAAGTAATTTAATTTTGGACACCACAGTGCCTATGGTAACTTTAAAAGAAATCATACGCGCCCGCCCGGAGATGCGGTGTGTCAACAAAATGTCTTGCGCTGCGCGCGTTAATTATTTATTGTTCGACCTAATAACGAGTCTTAAGTTAGAGAATGGGTACTTCCGTTGCATCTAGATTAAGCAACATTGGAATACAAATGTGGGTCGGTCGTTATCAGGCCCTTATCATAATTTCTCAAACTCCCTACATACCATAAGAGTACTGGGTTTACCCTTCCAAGATAGAGTGTGAAATGGGACGCCGCGTAGGATGCGCTTGCGCACGCTCGCTATCTCTTCTTGATAGATCAAACAGTCAGGTTACACCATGCAGTCAAAAAAGGCTACACTGGACCGTTCTCATTTTTTTTAATACTTACCTAACAAATGAAATATTAAAGAAACAAAAAGAAGGAAATTTTCCTTTATATGTTGACGTCGAGAACCACAATTTGCGCATGCGGTTATTATGATAAGATCAGCATTTCTCCGAAAAGAGTAGGTAAATACTCACAGAGTAAAAATTGTACCCAGGCGAAGCCTACCCTATAACCTAACCTATTTTTTCTTAATTCGAATTTCTTCGAAAATATTATTACAAAAATACATATATACAAAATTAATTCGAAAACATTATTAATATTACGGTTATTAATATTTTTTAAAATATGATCTTATTTAAGTACTTATCTTGAAAATTCTACAAGATGCAACAATTTGTATGAAAAACGTTTCACTGTAAAGAATTTATACAGACGGCGTACTTTTACAAAAACTTGTCCCATTTAACGTTTTCCTTAAAGAAAAAAAAAACAGTGGAGTCGCAATTAACGTCATATTCATAAAAATACAACGTATTTTACAAATAAAAAGTCTGTTGCCATGTTCAAGTGTGATAATAATTAGGACCAATTTGTATCACATGTTAAAATAATAAGCAAATTGGCATTCTTATCATTAATAAATACTTATTGTGCAAGGCATCACAGTTGGCTGGGTCATTTGTGATAAACTGACAGATAACTGACTGTCCTCAAAAATCACAAAGCTTATGTTCGTTTATTCGTTTTCGTTTCTTTATCGCGGGTAAAGTTACCGAAATTGTAAGATTGACTGAATATGAGACGTGGTGACACCGGATAACCTCGTGCATGGCACTCTTTATGCGGTCACCAATCTTTTGATTATTTTAGTTTCTTTTTTCGTTGTGGCATTCGCCAATCTTTAAATATCCCTTGGTTTGTTGAATGTAGGATTAAGATGAAATACCTTAAGATGGCTTTCCCTAGTTCTGGACACTACCCTTCTCAAAAGTTTGCATACCTCATGAGAAAATCAGTCTCCAAATTGCGATACATGTCATAAGCTGGATGACGTATATTACTGATGGAGTGTGTAAAGAACGAGGCGGAAAGAAGGTTGTTGCTGGGAAGGTTTAATATACCACAGGCGAATGTTGGCATATTCCAAAGTATTCTGTCGATACCAAATTCGGACACCGCGAGACATCTGTGATATGCAATAACCATTTATTGCTTCTCAGCCATAACCACTATAAACATTATAAGATTTATAGAGTTGCCATGTCCTGTAGGACAAAAACTCTGAAATAAATAAAGATTAAAAAAAAAACTTTAAATAGTCGCACAATTCGCTGACGTGAATAAGTGGAAGAATCGTTGAGATAGCGATAGACAAAAGAATGTGCTTAGGGGACATCTCGTCCCAGTCTTAAACTGGGCCCAGGGACTAGTTTGCCCTTTTCAATGGTGTAATCGTCCCAACATCTGAATCATAGTGGGCCCAGTTACCCACTATCAAATTAGAAAAGGGCAAACTCGTCTCTGGGCCCAGTTTAAGACTGGGACGAGATGTCCCCTAAGCCAAAGAAAGAAACTGCTGACGAAACGTCATGTACTTAGTAAGTAAGTAGGTAAGTTATAAGCTTCTTGACAATCTAGTCCTATGAGATACTTTTTACGAAACCTCAAAACGAAGGTTTTCTTCGGATTTCGTATGGAAATACTGGGGGTTAAAATGGCCACATCGAAACAATTCATCTAAGAAAGCAATATTGCTATTTAACATTTGTTTGCATTGCACACTTACTTTTATATGCGCAAGTGTCAAATTGCAATGTTGCTTTCTTAGATGAATTGTTTCGATGTGGCCATTTTAATCCCGCTGTCTTGTGACGGTCGCTAATAAAAGCGGTTAAAATCAGTCGAAAAGTAAAATGAGATTATATTCTTGTCATCTAAGACTGGCTTCTTTTTCTAGATGAGCATAATCTTACTTATCTTTGACTAATTAGATGCCGATACACTCTTAAGCTCTTGAGTTGCTTATTATTAGGTATTTTGTGTGTACTATTTATATAAGTAGGTATATATGTTGGGTTATGTATATAGGTTAGGTATACGTATATTATATTTGTTACGTATATTAAGTATGTTATACAGGGTGGCCCAGAAGTTCAGGTTCAAAATGAAAAATTAGAAAGAGGGGCTCATTAGCTACCAGAAACACCCCCATGTATGTTCAGCAATTATTTACGGTTTAGGAGATATGACCCATTTTGTACCTTTTTCTAGATTTTCTTCCTTACTTCAGAAATAATCATTTTGTCGCTATCCCTTTCTTAATAATTATTTTATTTTACTTCACAACTATGCCTAAGTATGTGTACCGCTTAATCAAATATAAATCAAACTGAAATCAAAGATAAAAAAAAGTTATCGGAAGTCAAAGTGAGAATTTGACCAAAATTGTTACAGTTGTTAAAACTTCGCCGAAGAATAATAAACACATGAGATTGTCATGGACCCTGAAAGTATTTCTAAAAACTGCTCCATTTAATAGGCTTTTAGAAACATTAATAAAAAGTACCCTTAATATGGGCAAAAAACTAAGTAATTAGCCCTCAAAGATTGCAAGACAGACAGATTTGAAGGAAAATTTGACATTCTCATACAATGTAGCTGCTACTTTCTAAAGTTGTTAAAGGTGCTCAAAGCACATTTTTAAGCGATAAGACCGCCATTTGCCATGTACTTAGTTAAGAGACTTTTTGTAATTATTTCTTTTGATTTTGGTGCAATAAAGTGTATTTGTATTGTACACTATGACGTCAGAAATAAACATTGTCAAACTAATTATTTTTACTTGATAATTAATGGGTAATTCACAAAGAAAAATATTATGTACATTTTTCTATCATTAAGTACCTATAGGAGATTAACCCGAAAATTTTGAACACACTTTTTTTTTATATCCTACGTATTGATGATTGGCTGGTGTTATTGGACTCTGCTCCACGTCACCCCTGGTAGTTCTTCCGAATACATCCTACTTAGGGACGGCACTGAAAAATGTTGGCGTAATGTTATATGATCTCAACCCGATTACTCTAGCCATAGAGCGGCCAATGACCTCGCGGCAACAAAAACGCCACCCCGATACCGACCCCGCCGGCGTGGTAGACAATTTTCCGATATTGTTAGCCCGAATCATCAAGGTTCATCATATCCAGCTTACGACATCGTATCAACAGTGGCTGCAAGTTGTCTTTGATTACTTGTGGCTCTGCCCACCCCACTAGGGATTACGGGCGTGAGTTTATTATGTGTATGTTAGCCCGAATATAACCCTCTCAGACGACTCCCTGACCTGACCTTCGAACCCAACTGGACACTCTTGCATTGTCATAAATTTTTGTTAACGAAGAAGAAACCTAACCTAACAATAAGTGTAGTAAAAAAAAAACAAAAAAACTGACGTCATTTTACAGTAGGTACCTAATTGATAGGTAAACGTTTAGTAACATACACCTGACGAGATAGCTTTACGTAGGTGATGTTGAAGCCAGCGATGTGCTATACCCAGGAATGTTCCCAAAATGGGAATTTTCCTGTTGTAAAAACTCTTTGGTAGTAAGAATACTGGTTGCTTTCCTTTTTCAAATGAGGCGCCTTCCAAGCTACGTATACTTTGTTTTTTTTTGACGTGACTTATTGTAGATTTGCCGCAGATGGCATTAACTACTTGGCCGGAAATAACTTCGTACACCAAAAACAAAATATACACATTGTTAAGTTTAAACGTGATAATTACCTATTTTCTCATTACTCGGGTAAGTACATAATTATTCCAAAATACAATGTAATGGCAGAAGTATACGATATAAAAATAATCGTTGCTTGATATTTGGATCACATTATGTATAGAATTATGTTGCTACTTATATTGCTTCTCTTTATTTTGATCAGAATAATAATGGGTGGAGGATGTAATTGGGTCGTGTACTAGATTCAAGGTAAATTATGAAATTCCGATTACTAAATAAAGACAGATCTAAAACTAATGAAAAACATTTTCTTTTTTCTATTTAACTTATTTACAAATTTTAATCAAGAAAAACGTAATAATAAGTCCGACATTTTATCACGTTTTTCTATGACGTCACAGTGTGCTTTTTTCATAGAAACTCCATAGTAATTTCGTGTTTTGACGTTTAGTAAAAAGTAACTGATTTGATTAGTTGGAAACTAGCCTATTGTGCTTGGGTGTAATAAAAAGGGTCATCATTTATTTCGAAAAACAAACAAAAGATGCATAATGTTATCCATGAAATTAGAAGGTTAAACGAAGAAAAAACTATACAGCGCCATCTATATTAATTTTGAGGGACGTACGTATACTGGAAAGTCCTTCATTGTTTTTAAAGAATATACTTTATACTTTATTGCACTTAACAACTAGTTACATCACAAACAAGAAATGGACGCTTACAAGGGTGGACTTATCTCTAAGAGAGATCTCTTCCAGCCAACCCAGAGGTAGTATTAGAGTAACTGCGGAAGAATAAAAAGAGGCGCAATATGGGTTGCTCCTTGTTCGAGACGTGTGTTTACAGTGTGTCAAAAACCGTCTCGAACAAGGATCTTCGTATAATTGGGATAGAACTTCACTTACAGGTATGTTCGTTTAATCTCTTAATTATGCAATTCTGATTACTAAATAAACACAGATCTAAAACTAACGGAAAACATTCTCTTTTCTTTATTTAACTTATTTATGAATTTTAATCAAGAAAAAATCGTATTATTCTATGATATTGATATTTTTCTATGACGTCACAGTGTGTTTTTTCATACAAATTCCACAGTCATTTCGTTTTTTGACCTATGGGTCGTTCGTACTGTACACATCTGCCTACCTCTTTGGGGATACATGCATATTACAATAATTATGTCTACATATAAAACCGTTTTTTCTTGTACTATGATCTTATTTGCGTAAAGGTTAGGTAACAAGACTCTTTTTGTATATTTTTTGCGTTTTTTTACTGCCGGGAATATTCTCAAATTGGAAACATTTTCGGACACGTCAGATCACTGGTTGGTGCCCACTATTAATAAAATGGATAATTTGTACACCTACCTATACCTCAACTTCAAGGCGTAAGTTGTAAACTGGCTA
The DNA here is from genome assembly GCF_024362695.1 of Pectinophora gossypiella. Lineage (NCBI taxonomy): Eukaryota > Metazoa > Arthropoda > Insecta > Lepidoptera > Gelechiidae > Pectinophora > Pectinophora gossypiella. The sequence continues at coordinate 2,558,770 of NC_065433.1, read as the reverse complement.
TTGCTCGAAACTTAGTCCGCGCGAGATGCGGTTAACGTGGTAAATACGATCATGTCTATAAATGTACCTAGAATCCTGACATCAATGTAACCAGGGGGGTTAAAATGGCCACATCGAAGCAATTCATCTCATCATCATCATCATCAACAGCCTATATACGTCCCACTGCTGGGCACAGGCCTCCTCTCAATCAACCGGAGGGGGTATGGAGCATACTCCACCACGCTGCTCCAATGCGGGTTGGTGGAGGTGTTTTTACGGCTAATAGCCGGGACCAACGGCTTAACGTGCCCTCCGAAGCAATGGAATCATCTTACTTTTTCGGACAATCAGGTGATTCAAGCCCGAAAAGTCCTTACCAAACAAAGGACAGTCTCACAAAGTGATTTCGACAATGTCCCCATCGGGAATCGAACCCGGACCTCCAGATCGTGAGCCTAACTCTCTAACCACTAGACCACGGAGGCTGTCGTGCGTATATAAAAGTAAGTGCGTAATGCAAACAAATGTCAAATAGCAATATTGCTTTCTTAGATGAAATGCTTCGATGTGGCCATCTTAAACCTCCAGGTGTCGCTACTGTTGAGTTTTCTTAAATTTGACAGTTCCCCATAGGTACTATTTTTGTTATACTATAATAGCATTTGACTGCAAAACCCTAAAGATCTGAAAGAATAAATTTAGAAAAACTTATTTTCAAATTTTTTCTTCTATCGTGTGGGTTGTGAGGTGGATTACCAACCTCATCAAACCTGGTTGGTGTAAGTGTTACTATTGAGCCGTCAAAGGTCAGATCAGGGGGGTTAAAATGGCCACATCGAAGCAATTCATCTAAGAAAACAATATTGCAATTTGACATTTGCGCATATAAAAGTAAGTGCGCAATGCAAACAAATGTCAAAAACCAATATTGCTTTCCTAGATGAATTGCTTCGATGTGGCCATTTTAACGACCCTGGTCCCCTGACATGACTCATGTAACGATAACGTACTTACGTCAGTAAGTAGCAACCGGGGCCAACGGCTTAAAGTGCCTTCCGAAGCACGGATCATCTTACTTTCGGACAATCAGGTGATCAGCCTGTAATGTCCTAACCAAACTAGGGATCATAAAGTGATTTTTGTGATATGTCCCCACCGGGATTCGAACCCGGGACCTCCGGATCGTGAGCCCAACGCTCAAGCACTGGCCATGGAGGACGTTACTTTTTCGCTTTGGCTTTTCTTTTTCGTAACTCATCCTTCAGACGGACACTCCACGTTACTCCCCATTTTATAGCAATTTATCACGAATTTTAGCTGGACAGTTAGTAAGACACTGTCAAAATTTAGGAACACTCAACAGTGCTGCTGCCTACATTTTGAGCTTCTAGATTTTATCCTTATTAAGTTATTGGGATATGGTTCTGAAGTATAACTTAGGTGCGTCCTGACGCTGACTCAAGTTCGGTCACGAGCTTTAATATGTATACACTTTGGTACCATGTCACATTAACTTTTTTGACAAATTGAACTAAAAGTCTCACTAAATGTCAAATATGTTAGTGCGACAGAGTCCTAAAGTGGGTACATTATATATTATTGCTCATGACTGTACACGTCGTTTAATTTTACTTTAAGTTATACCTACCTGTCATTTTCTCACCCGCCGAAACGGAAAGGGCCGGTAATCGACGGGCATAAAATTTATGGAACACACGTCAAATTAAGGCAGAAATATAAATAACTCTTTTTTTAGCACGGGTTCTTTTATTTTAAAATTAACATTTGTCTAGTATCTCTTTTCTTTTCGGCGGATAAGAAAATGACAGGTATAACTTAAAACGGTGTCTGCAGGAATCGGGGTCATTACCTATTCTAAAGCCTGTCCCTAGAAGGTATCTACCCTAAGTCTATTTCTAGTACCTACGAGTATGCAATGAAATATATACAGGGTGTTAGTGACATCGTAACGAATACTGAGGGGGATGATTCAGACCATGATTCTGAGTTAATATCAAGTGGAATTTCCTGTCGCAAAATTATTGACATTTTAGTTGTTTTTTTGAATTACTTACTTGTTTTCAATACTATACTTTTGCGATAGTAATCGCCACTTGATATTTACTCAGAATAATGAGCTGAATTATTCCTCTAAGTATTCATTACGATGTAACTTATACCCCATACAAGTACATACAAGTAGGTATGGGTGTTAGTCTACGAAAAAATGTAGGTGTTAGTGACTGGTTCAGACCATGATTGTTTTTGTGTTTTTTTTTTTATTTCCGTTCCATACTTTTGCGACGGAAAATTATACTTGATATCAACTCAGAATCATAGTCTGAATCATACCTCAAAGTTTTCACTTCGATGTCACTAAAACGCTGTATTACATATTTACCAAATCCGTACAACAGTTTAGGCGTAAAAAACCTACAGATTTATCTACTTTCGCATTAAGTAAGTATAGATATTGTTTGTTCCCATACATGGACTAACGAATGAAGCAATAACATCATACAAATATTGCGTAAACAACTACAATAAAATGTTGTAATCTTTAATATACAAAACACAATTTTAGTGTGTATAGCCTTGGAAGAAAACAAAAAGGGTTTTGATGATTATTACTTAAAGCCGTAAATGTATAAATTTACAATAAGGCAAGGTGTTGTCTGCCGAGTTTATTAGTAAGTAAATATTAAGTAAACAAATACATAAGAACCTACTTTAAAATCAAAAAAACAAGTTTATATTTCCTACTTAATAAAAAACGAAAAGCCTCGCAAGTTTGCTTCCTAAATATATCATCATCATCAGCTCATTAACGTCCCCACTGCTGGGGCACGGGCCTTCCCTATGGATGGATAGGGAGAACGGGCCTTAAACCATCACGCGGGCCCAGTGCGGATTGATGGTTATTAACGACTGCTAATGCAGCCGGGACCAACGGCTTAACGTGCCTTCCGAAGCACGGAGGAGCTCGAGATTAAAACTTTTGTGGTCACCCATCCTATAACCGGCCTTTGCGAAAGGTGCTTAACTTCAACAATCGCAGACCGAGTGCGTGAACCGCTGCGCCAAGCTCCTAAGTATATACGAGTATAATATTGAAAAAAAAATACATTCTACTATGGGTATTATTAGGTTTTAATCCTGAATATTCCCAATGAAGGACTTTCCAGGCTGCGTTCCTCAAAAGTAACACAGATGGCGCTGTACAGATTTTCCTTCGTTTAACCTTCTAATTTCATGGATAACAGACTTATGCATCTTTTGTCTTTGTATTTGAGTATAAATGGTGACCTTTTTATTACACCCAGGCACAATTACATCTTCCACCCATTATTATTCTGATCAAAATAAAGAGAAGCAATATAGGTAGCAACATAATTTTATACATAATGTGATCCAAATATCGAGCAACGATTATTTTTATATGCTTCTGCCATTATATTGTATTGGCTCCTGTGGTCCCAAGGGTCCCGGGTTTGATTCCCTGTGGGGACAAATCACACAAATCACTTTGTGATCCCTAGTTTGATTAGGACACTACAGGCTGATCGCCTGATTGTCCAAAAAATAAGATGATCCGTGCTTCGGAAGGCACGTTAAGCCGTTGGTCCCGGTTACTACTTACATACTGATGTAAGTACGTAGTCGTTACACGAGTAATGTCAGGGGCCTATGGCGGCTCAATAATAACCCTGACATCAGGGTTGATGGGGTTGGTAATCCACCTCACAACCCACACGATAGATGAAGATTACATTGTATTATGTAATTAACAGCCTCCGTGGTCTAGTGGTTAGAGCGTTAGGCTCACGATCTGGAGGTCCGGTTTCGATTCCCGATGGGGACATTGTCGAAATCACTTTGTGAGACTGTCCTTTGTTTGGTAAGGACTTTTCAGGCTTGGATCACCTGATTGTCCGAAAAAGTAAGATGATTCCGTGCTTCGGAGGGCACGTTAAGCCGTTGGTCCCGGCTATTAGCCGTAAAAACACCTCCACCAACCCGCAGTGGAGCAGCGTGGTTGAGTATGCTCCATACCCCCTCCGGTTAATTGAGGGGAGGCCTGTGCCCAGCAGTGGGACGTATATAGGCAGTTTATGTTGTTATGTTATGTAAATACCCGAATAGGTAATTATCACGTCACAACTGTACAACGCCATACATTTTTTCTTACCATGTGATGTCAGAATTATTGATTACTTACTAAATAATTAATAAATACGTACTTGATCACAATCTTGAAGAGCATTTATTTTATTTGACTGACACCTGTGTTTTATTCCTAACTCTATCGACACAGAACGGTCTACTGTAAGGCCGACCAATCAGGGACAGCCGTCGGACAGTTGACAATTTGACAATTGTAAGATTGTGATTTAACAGTTTTACTTCATAGATTATATTCTGACGAATAATAATACGTTAAATTGTAAGCAGTGGTGCTAATTCCTGTAAATACCATCTAATTTTATTTTAAGTTATATCTGTCCTTTTCTTATCCGCCGAAAAGGAAAGGGACGGGTAATCGACAAGCATAAAATTTATGGAACACACGTCAATTTTAAGCACAAATCTAAACCAACCGTCTAAAAATTTTACGTCAGTCAATAACCCGACACATTAATTTACTCATTCTTCCTAAAATTAAGAGCTGTGAATCATCCGTCCCTTTCCTTTTCGACGGATACGAAAATGACGGATATAACCTAAAATAAAATTAGGCGGTGTCTGCAGGAATCGGGGCCAGTATATTACGTTTCACAATTTTTCGACAGTTCACAATCTCGCGAGATAGATAATCTAACGTTATTTACAATTTTACGGTGACATATATAACAATACCGAACGTGATGATAACCGTAGCTTAAAAAGTCGCTCATTCAAATTTGGAATTAGTTGAGCTGAATAAAAATTAGGAAGTGTTACGCGGTTTTTTGACGAGAGATAGGTATATTTATATTGATCGAGTACGATAACCTACTGATCTAAATGGCCTGCAATGACTATCACCGTTATCAAAAATATATTAATACGTCACGTCCTGATTTATACCCGACTCCGGCGAAGCAAAAAGGAGGGTTATTACATGCACTCTCTCTCTATTTAAGAGCTGCGTTCTTGTCGGTGGAGTAACCGCCATTCCTCTCTTCTTCCCGCCAAAACCTTCACCTCCCGATACGACACGACCTGTACCTTCTCTTTTATTTGTTTCATAAATGTTATCCTAGGTCTACCCCTTCCTCTCTTCCCTTCAATTTTTCCTTCTATAATGTTTGTTATAAATGAATCGTGTCGTATCAGGTGGCCAATCATATTTCCTCTCCGGTTCTCTATAGTCTTCAATATGGTTCTCTTTTCTTCAACTCTTTCCAGCACTTTTTCATGCACTACTTTCAGGATTTTGGAGGACCTTGACCCTGGGGAGGTCGATGTTTAGAATGGTAGGACAACGGGTAAAAAAAATACCCGTGGACCCACCAGGGGGACATGTTGGGCCACGGTAAAAGAAGGACGATTTCCCTCACACAGCGCGTATCATTGGCCTATTAGAGTCGATTAATTCGTTCTGGTGAAGGTCGCGGGAAGCCGCTGGATGCGGGCAGCGCAGGACTGATCGTCGTGGAGATCCATGGGGGAGGCCTATGCCCAGCAGTGGGCGTCGTACGGCTGATGATGAATTCTTTCACGTATATTCCTCTCAGACGACGCCCTGAGCCGAGGTTCCCCAAACGATCGAACCCCACAGGGCACCAACAGGCCTTGAATTTATTTATTGCCATCATGTGCAATACTTATACAGATCTTAAATACTATGTTTTACATAGTTGGAACAGTACATGAACCCTGTTACTAGGGCATTGCAGTATGTCATAAAAGTGGGTTGGATTCGGACATGCATTAAAATATAAAAAAAACAAGTTAACAATCATAATTTGGTTTTTACAGTATTTAGAACTATTTAGAACAGAACAGGAAGGCATGTTAAGCCGTTGGTCCCGGCAGCATTAGCAGTCGTTAATAACCATCAATCCGCACTGGGCCCGCGTGATGGTTTAAGGCCCGATCTCCCTATCCATCCATAGGGAAGGCCCGTGCCCCAGCAGTGGGGACGTTAATGGGCTGATGATGATGATGATGATCACCGATCTCTGATCAATTTTATTCTGCTCTCATCATCATCATCATCATCAGCCCATTAACGTCCCCACTGCTGGGGCACGGGCCTTCCCTATGGATGAATGGGGAGATCGGGCCTTAAACCACCACGCGGGCCCAGTGCGTATTGGTGGTTATTAACGACTGCTAATGTAGCCGGGACCAACGGCTTAACGTGCCTTCCGAAGCACAGAGAAGCTCGAGATGAAAACTTTTTTTTTGTAGTCACCCATTCTATGACCGGCCTTTGCGAATGTTGCTTAACTTCAACATTCGCAGACCGAGATCGTTTACCGCTGCGCCACCGAGCTCCTCCGAGCTAGTGTAGTTGTAATTATTAGTAATGTTAAGTTTAAGAATATTTAATTGTAAAAAATATAATAAGTAACTTATGGTTTATGAAGGCGTACGTCGTGTCTTATAAGGAGGTGAAGGAATTGGTTTTTGGTAGACAAGAATGGAGAATGCTACACAAAAGCGTGGCTCTTAAATTAGTGAGGATGATTTAGAACAGAAAGAGTTTATTATAAAAGGACGCGATGTTCGTCGAAATGATCATAAGGTGGTGGTGGACGTCCTGAGATAAAAGGGCCTCACTCAGCACGAGTCACGGCGTGAACCATAATTGGTATTATGTGGACCCTGTTGGGTGAGGCACGAACATCGTGTTCCATAAATATGCGTAAAAAGTGTACATAGATTATGTAATACCAAATTACTTAAATAGAGTTAGAATTTTGTACCGAATGAGAGCCAAAATAAAATAAAACCTTGACTATCAATGGATGTGCTCTGATCCTAGATTGAATCTGAAGTGTTCTTGAACAAAGAATGAGACGGCACACAATCCAAGCGTGCTAATTTTAGCATAGTAGTATCTATAGGACAGGATGTATTAGGTAATCCTAAAAAGATAATGCGGAACTGACTATGGTTAGTCTGCAACATACATACATTAAAAACTCACGGCCGTTATCCATTAAAGGGTGGGCAGGGTACTAAGTAATCGGATGACAAATAACAATTGGTAGGTTCCTAGGTCAAAGATAAATTATGATTACTAAATAAAGACAGATATAAAGGTGACAGAAAACGTTTTCTTTTTTTTATTTATGAATTTTAATAAAGAAAAATATAATAATAAGGGCGTCATTTTGTCACGTTTTTCTATGACGTCACACGTCACGATATATCGATATATCGTCGACATATCTGTCACGGTGTGTGATGACTACTTTGTCAAAATAAGCTACGTTCCGCAAAAGTAATTTAGATGGCGCTGTACCGATTGCCTTCGTTTCACCCTCTAATTTCATAAAAAAAACAAACATATGCATCTTTTATCTTTGTTTTTGGGTATAAATGATGTCCCTAGTTACTACACCCAGGCACAACACATCTCCTACCATTATTATTCTGATCAAAATAAATAAAGAGAATCAATATAATTAGTAACGTAATTCTATATCATATCTGATCCAAATATCAAGTAACAATTATTTGTATAAATACCTCTGCCATTAATTTATATTTTTGAATAATTACGTACCCTGAGCAATGAGAAAATAGTAATTATCACGTTTAATTTGAACAGCGCCATCTGTATATTTTACCTCATAATAGACACGCTAGTTTCAAACCAGGTAAAAAATAGTTTAAATTTTTACCCGAAATAAAATGAATTTGACGAAATCAAGTTTTTGTTGAAGGTCGATTATTTTGTTTCGTTACTTGAAAAATTCCGATGACGTCATCAGAAGAATTCGTCGCGCAATGTCACTGGTTAGCATAATAATATTTCCAATTTAAAAAAAAATAAAAGTCATTTTTCTGTATTCTATGAAACTGCATAATTATACTTAATTCCATATTTAAACTGAAAATTCTGACATCGCATATGATGCGTTGTCCGGATTCCGACAGCTGACAACTGAATTACGACTAAATTATGAAATTCAGATTATTTACTAAATAAAGACAGATCTAAAACTATTAAAAAACATTTTCTTTTTACTATTTAAATTATTTATGAATTTTAATCAAGAAAAACGTAATAATAATTCCGACAGTTTATAACGTTTTTCTATGACGTCACAGTGTGCATTTTCCTTAGAAATTTCGATTTTTGACGTTTATTAAAAAGTAATTGGTTTGACTAGTTGGAAAGTAGCCTACACTGAACGTCTCAAACATTGACGTATAAGTTACTATAGGTTTCAAAATGAGAAGGCAAAGATTTACTTTACAAATCACTTAGCATATTCGTATTACAAGATTATCGGAAAATGAAAACACCTCGCAAGTTTATGTTTTATAAGGATTATCAGAAAAATATTAAGTTAAGAATAAAAGAGTAAAAAATAAATGTCATCTGATATTATAATTGTTATGAGATTTTTATTTTTAATGTTTATATTTCAAATTCAAATTTAAAAACTCGTGTATTGTTAAACAAAACTTAGGAAGTCTTTAGATTCATTTTTGACGAGAAGTATTTATATTTACTTACTTACTAATCACAAACTCACACCCATCTTCCCTAAAGGAGTGGTCAGTGCTACAAGTAAAGAGGACAACCCGCAGCCAAATCTGGGGGGTTAAAAAGGCCACATCGAAGCAATTCATCCAAAAAAGCAATATGCAATTTGACATTTGCGCATGTAAAAGTAATTGTGCAATGCGAGCAAATGTCAAATAGCAATATTGCTTTCTTAGATGAAGTGCTTCGATGTGGCCAGTTTAACCCCTCTGGTATTCGTTTTAAGAATAATACAAATCGCATGATAACAGGTATCAAACACAGACTGCACGTTTTCTTCTAATTATTTGTGGTACTGTCCACCCAATTAAGGATTACAGGCGTGAGTAATATCATTATTGATAAAAAAACTTTGAAAAAACATCGCGAAGTTTTATAACAGTGTGCAAAATGTCTTCTCCAAAGCATGTAGCGAGGTGAAGTATGCTCCACCCCTCCTTTGGTTAATTGAGGAAGACAGTGTACCTGGCTGGGCCATGGCATAGAGTAAAGAATAATACTAAATAGACCGGTAACCCTCAGCCCCGCACCAATTCGTGTCGTGCGCGAACCTCACCCCCTGTCGAACTTATTTTAGTCTTAAATCGCCGTAAACGCTGAAGAGGTAGTGTATCTCTCGCTCTTACGTATTAGGGGCACACGGTAAAAATGATACTTTCGTTTTGAGTGCCAGTGGGTTCCGGAATAAGGACGTGACTGTTTGTAAGCAGATATTGTTAGACTGATCGAAATCAATCGACTAAGAACATCACTAGGAATATTACAATTTTATACTGGTTGCAGACTACAAGCTAAGCGAGATTAGTAGCTTAGCGGAATTGTGTCCTTTCTACGATGAATACTATTGAGTCGCCAAAGGCCCCTGACATGACTTATACTCTTACTTACATCAGTAAGTAGTAACCGAGACCAACGACGACGGGTTGTTGAGGTTGGTAATCCACATCACAACCCACACGAGAGATCAGAACCATGAATATTTATCATTAAGAATAAGGACGGTAAAAATCGGCGCGTTAAACGAAAAAAAAACCAAGCTAAAACAGCGCCTTTTTTAAAATCACATTCGTGTGTGATTTTTGTTAACAATACTTCGCAATAGACAAAAAATATGTGGCTCTTTTTACCCGAATGAAAATTAATTGAAAGCAATCGAGGTATTGTTAAAGATAATCACATAAAAATTTGATTTTTCAATAAGGCAAAAATGTTTCAATTTTTCGTGACGTTATCAAAATTTCTCTTTTAACGAAATAGTCGACCTTGAACAAAAACTTGACTTCAACAATTTATACCCGGATTGAAATTAATTGAAAGAAAGGTAATCGGAGGCAATGCTGCGAGCGTGTTGGGCACCTTGCCTCGATGTGACACATCTTTGGTGACTCAGGGTTTGGTGAAGAAAATAACTCGAATGTGATTTTTCACAAAGGCACTTACTTCGTTTTCACTATGAGACAACAATATGGGCGATGAGCTGATCACGTACAAACATCCAAAGGTTTATCATCATATATCTACGGTCACGAGCATTAATATGATACACTTTGGTACCATGTCACATTAACTTTTTTGACAAATTGAACTATAAATCTCATTAAATGTCAAATATGTTAGTGCGACAGAGTCCTAAAATGGGTAAGTACATTATATTGCTCATGACTGTACATTAGGAGGAGCTCGGTGGCGCAGCGATAAACGCGCTCGGTCTGCGATTGTTGAAGTTAAGCAACTTTCGCAAAGGCCGGTCATAGGATGGGTGACCACAAAAAAAAAGTTCTCATCTCGAGCTCCTCCGTGCTTCGGAAGGCACGTTAAGCCGTTGGTCCCGGCTGCATTAGCAGTCGTTAATAACCATCAATCCGCGCTGGGCCCGCGTGGTGGTTTAAGGCCCGATCTCCCTATCCATCCATAGGGAAGGCCCGTGCCCCAACAGTGGGGACGTTAATGGACTGATGATGATGATGATGATGATGTACATTAGGACTTTCTATCTAAAAGTATCCGCATGATGTAAGCTGATTATTTGGAGCACTGTCCACCACATATGGGCTGATCGATTTACTACTAATAGCTTTTTATAATGTCAAAATATCATGTTTGAAATTATATCCCCATTTTATTTAAAGCTGTTTATATATAGTATGTTATGTTTATGTTATTTAAAGCCAGATTCAAAATACCAAATATGGTTAGATATTCAGTACTAGCTACCCGCCCCGGCTTCACTCGGGTAGTGAGTTAGGAGTCGATAGCTTTAAACATAAAAAAAAATCATGGCAAACTTGCACCCCCCATTTCACCCCGTAGTAAGAGGTATTTTGCATCTTTTCCATTTCTTTAAATAATGAGTATTTTCTATTAAAACTACTTACAGAAGTTTAAAATAAACTTTTCCACCCATTTTTGCTCCTTAAGGAGATGAATTTCGCAAAATCCAGTCTTAGTGAACACCTACAAGAGAGAATTTCTGAGATTTCGTAATGAGAGAACATTGAACAGTTAGTGTCGTTTCTAGGGTTAAAAACTGAAGTCCGACAAACTGTGTCTATGGAAATCACATTCGTTATTCAACAACAAAACCTCAAGTTATTTCAATTACTTAATTAAAATCCGGGTAAAAATTTAAATCAAATTTTTTTAACCTGTCACAAAATTTTGTAACCGCGTAACCTTTTTGAAAAATCATATATATTATGTGATTATTATGTGTCTTTATGAAAATTCGCATTCGATTTTCATTAACAAAAGCTCGAGTTAATTCAAAGTAATTTTTATCCGGATGAAAAATAAATCGCAATTTTTAGCTTGTCTCTTACGGGTTTTAGTTAACAAAAATCACAATACTCGAATATATGACCTGTTAGTGAAGACTCGACTCCAAAGTCTACACACACTGCACCAACCACAGACGAAGGGTAGCTTGTCTGTCGATCTTTTATAGGATACACTTCGGTGAGTGTGCGCAGAAATACAAGTTAATTCCACCCACTCCATTCCATCTACGGACTACTAGGCGTCGGCGGGCATTTCATCCTTATATTGTGGATATTTTCATCCTTGATTGTGAACAGCCTCCGTGGTCTAGTGGTTAGAGCGTTAGGCTCACGATCTGGAGGTCCGGGTTCGATTCCCGATGGGGACATTGTCGAAATCACTTTGTGAGACTGTCCTTTGTTTGGTAAGGACTTTTCAGGCTTGAATCACCTGATTGTCCGAAAAAGTAAGATGATTCCGTGCTTCGGAGGGCACGTTAAGTCGTTGGTCCCGGCTATTAGCCGTAAAAACACCTCCACCAACCCGCATTGGAGCAGCGTGGTGGAGTATGCTCCTTACCCCCTCCGGTCGATTGAGGGGAGGCCTGTGCCCAGCAGTGGGACGTATATAGGCTGTTTATGTTTATGTATTGTGGATATACCACCAACCTTCACTAAACGTTTCGCCTCTTCCTTTTTTTTGATTGAAACTGTCTGCCGTCGTCTGTTTTTCCAACTTGTTATAATCTGGGAGCTTTCAAGGCTAGAATGAATAGAAGCCTCCTAGGTCACTTCGTCACTAACCATCAGGTGAGATGGTGGTCAAACTTGAGCGTATGTTATTTAAAAAATGTGATTTTTGAAAATATAAGTTGACGATATGGGCGATGGGCTGGTCATCCGTCACCATGTAGCTTGTTCCGGATCCCTAATACATTGCAAAGACACTCATGATTGTGATCAGTCCAGGAGTGGGCAGAGTCACAAGTGAAGAGAGGACAACCCGCAGTCACTTCTGCTAAACATTCCAGCATGCTGACAGGTATCAAAACTGACTGCCAGTTGTCTTCTGATTACTTGTGGCTCTCCAACCGGCACCAGGGTTGATGAGTTTGGTATACCATACAACCCATACGATAGACGAAGACGGCTTAACGTGGCTTCCGAAGCAGGGAATAAGACACGCCACAGATCAGGGCACGAAGAAGGGTATAAGCGTGTGTATTGACAGGTATTGACACACACGCCTATATTGAGGTACTCATACCGAAAATGAAAGGCTTTTAAGAAGTTTGCGGTCGAGAAGATCGTAAATTGAGTTCTCTCTGAACAAATATGTATCCAATGTGTGTAGTAAGCGACTAAAACTGATTGTATTCAATTTAAGGAAATAACTTCCGTTACACTTTGATATGGACATCATGAACAACAAAACGAAAGGTTGATCATATCCAATAATTTAATTTTACAATGTCCACTCGAACATAACAATCTGATACCCCTATTATTTTAATTTGTTAATGGAATGTGGTAGTTTTAAAATTTCAATAAAGCTATTTTGATCAGCCAATCAAATACACGTATAGTACAATATCTCACAGATCACAAAAAGTTACTCTTAAATTAGAATACTTAAGTTGAGTATTAAAACGCGGTTGATGTGTGGTAAACGTATGATATTATAATATCGCATTTTTAATAATTAGGTAATGTCTAATTATAAAATAATACTATTATATTTTTTTTTAGCTCGGTGGCGCAGCGGTAAACGCGCTCGGTCTGCGATTGTTGAAGTTAAGCAACTTTCGCAAAGGCCGGTTATAGGATGGGTGACCACAAAAAAAAAAGTTTTCATCTCGAACTCCTCCGTGCTTCGGAAGGCACGTTAAGCCGTTGGTCCCGGCTGCATTAGCAGTCGTTAATAACCACCAATCCGCACTGGGCCCGCGTGGTGGTTTAAGGCCCGATCTCCCTAACCATCCATAGGGAAGGCCCGTGCCCCAGCAGTGGGGACGTTAATAGGCTGAAGATGATTATTATTATTTTATAATATTTATTATTCGCCCCGATTCCCGTAGACACATCCTAATTTTATTTCAAACTACACCCGTCATTTTCTTATCCACCGAAAAGGAAAGAGACGGATGATTGACAACTGTTAATTTTAAAATGAATCTGTGAATGAATGAATAACCCTGAGAAACAAAATAGGCATCTCGCTGATATGCAACCCGTTTCACGTGTGCTGTCAACTTAACTCTGTCGGGTCTTTGGCCAATTTAAAAGTTTCAAAGGGATTTTTAAATTTCTGCCTATAAAATTGACGTGTGTTCCATAAATTTTATGCCTGTCGATTATGTCCCTTTCTTTTTCTAACTTAAAATAAAATTAAATGGTGTATCAGCACCATTATAATAAGACAATTAGTGTCTATTTTTTAAGTTGCTGTGTCGTTACAGGGCCGTCACAAGTAAGTTATTTAAGTATGTATATGTTTTTGTGACATGCAATAAATAACTATAAACAATTCGTAAGAATCTAGCTAAGCCACAGATTAAAGAGCGCAGAAGACTTGTCGTTGTAAAGAATGTGTAGGCATACAAGTATGGCTGCACTTTGAGTTGAAAACGTTGAGGGAAAATGCAGGAAGTTTATGAGGTTGCTCGCAGTGGGAACCCTGTAAGCCTGGTACCTGTGCTTAGTGATGGGCAGGGAAAGAAAAAATTGGGTGGGAAAGAAAAAATATCGGGAAAATATGGGAAAATAAAATAAACACCCGAAAAATTCCCGAATCATGGGAAAATATTTTTTATTTAATTATTTTTAATCTTATTATTATTTGTATGTCGTTTCCATGTCTCGGGTCGGGTCTGTCATGGAGTCCCGGACTTTTGGAAGGCGTGGGTGGGGCCGAAGCCAACGTAGAGGCCCCTTAAGACAATTTACTCTAAATGTGTTGTGACACCAACCGGCGATTATCCCTGTATGCACTATGGGAGTGCACCCAAAGACAATCCCTGGTTCGTGTAGGACTATTGCAGATTATGGGAACAAAAGGAACTGGGCTATTGGGTTGGGGGTTAGTGAACCTATATACTGGGGCTACTGCGCCTGCTCGACCAATGTTAATAACAGAGATACATTGGGCAGGCGGTGACTCGTCACTCACTGGTTGGGCCACCTATCTAGCCGACGCGACTGGACGGCAAGACAGCAACATGGTTGTGAACATCTCAGGGTGTCAAGAGGTGTACACCGCTTTCTGCAAGGCGGTTTACCCGCCTTACCAACTCGCGACTTATGCATCTTTCACTTCCACCCTGCGAGCGTATAGCTCTAACGCCCCACTCTGGCTGGCCAATGAAGGCAAGCCAGAGGTGAGAGTCCTGCGGCCCCCGCTAAGGTCCACTCCGGCCTGCCAGTACTGTCACCATCTTTGTTGCTCTTCTTTGGACTCTCTCTAGTAGTGCAATGTCCTTCCGATAGTAAAGTCTCCATATTTGAAACCCATGTTCTAACAGCGGTCTGACGTAAGTAAGTTTTGTATCCTATATATCCTATAATATGTAGATATCTTTGCATGGAATTATTAAAATCGAACATTCCATTCAAAATATATTACAAAGGAGATCATCGGCTTTCCATACTTTGGGCGGCCCAAATTTGAAAGTGCCGGTCAGAGAAAAAAAATGTGTCAAACCTTTCGAGTAGATTGTTCTGAACATTTTTTACTGTGACACCAGACGTGTATGACCATTAGTTTGGCTTTAATTGGATTTTAAAAATCTCGATTTTTCATACATTTTGTAAAAAATAATATTATGTCCGTTGGGAAAAAGAGGTATACAAGCGTATTACAAAGGACCGTTATAACATTTATTAGTATGGCGCCAAACTTCTATGACCATTATTTTGACTTTTATTGGACTTTCAGTTTTGGTTAATATGTTAAAATGCCGGCCATCGAAAAAAATACGTCAAATCTGTCTAATAGTTGCTTCTCAATATTTTTTAATAACACCAAACATCTATGACCATTATTTTGACTTTTATTGGAATTTACGTTTTAGTTCAAATGTGAAAAATGCCGACCAGCAAAAATATCATGTTGAGAGTATCGAGTAGATGCCTGTTAACATTTTTTTCTATAGCGCCAAACTTGTATGACCATTAGTTTGGCTTTTAGTGTATTTTAAAAATCTTGATTTCTTATTCATTTTGTATGAAAATAAAGTGCTTTGGGTAAAAAATGCGGTACGGCGGATTACAAAGGACCTTTAGAACATTTAATAATCTGGCGCAAAACATTTTTGACCGTTATCTTGACTTTTTATTCGTCTCTCTTTCCGTTTTGGTTCAAATGGGAAAATGTCAGCCAGCTAAACAAAATAAGTCAAATCTTTTGGTAAACGACTTGAAACGTATTTTTACTATACTACCAAATGTCGACTTTGGCTTTTATTGGACTTTTAAAAAAACTTGTTTTTATACATTTTAACAATGACAACAAGCAGAGCTTTCCCAATGACTAGTTATTAGTCAGATAAATACTTTCTGTTTTTGTTTTGTGTGTTGTTAGGTAAACTTCTGTATTAATACTATCTGATTTTAGATATGACGTTGACTGTAGTTTGTTGCATTCGACTCAACGTTACGGCCTAAGTTTAGGTTGAATTATGGTATTGATTCACCTTGACCGTAAATGGTTACCACCCTCCAAAGATAAGCTTGCCATCTAGTGACGAAACTCGTATTTTGGCATGACGTCTGAAGTATCTGTTAGGGAAAACAGGAGTCGGGTAGTTGTACTTATAATAAACTTTTTCTATTCTATTCTATTCTACTTTGCAAGTATCACAATGTCCTGGTGCTACTCGGCCGATAACATAGTACTTACCTCTATCACCCCACTGTTTATTCCTTGTATACACTTTTCTTTAAAAAAAGTAGCTTCTTAAGCGTGTATCACCATCAGGTAAGGTAGTGGTCAAACGCAAAGCTATTTTTCAAAAGACGACCACCATATTACGCCTTTAGCAAAATATGTAGTTCCATTATCATTAAATATTTTTTTTTCTTGATTTTTGAAAAATCGAATTAAGTTCAAAATATTGGTCAGTCGTTTAATGCCATAGTAATAAACATTTTGACGATCCTTTAAATAACGCGCCTGTTATATTTTATTTTTATACAAAATGAATCAAAAATCAAGTTTTTTTTAAATCCAACAAAAGCCAAACTAATTAATGGTCATACACGTTTTTGTCATAGTGAATAATGTTTACAGGTATCTTCTCGATAGCTTTGACATGTGTTTTTTGCTGACCGGCACTTTTCACACAGAAACTATAACGTAAAGTCCAACAAAAGTCAAAATAATGGTCATAGACGTTTGGTTCCCTAATAATAAATGGTCAAATGGATAAGTTCTAACGGGATATACAAAATATTGTTTCATGGCCGGCACTTCACATTTTCACCAAAAATTTATGAAAATTCAGTATTTTTTTAATTCGAATAAAACCGAAAATATTGACCCTACAGCTTTGGTGCCAGTTTGTAATAATTTTGTAAATTTTTTTGTAATAAATGCTCAGACAGATAAGTTCTAAGGATAATACCATTATTGTTACTTGGCCGGCACTTTACATTTTCACCAAAAATGTATGAAAAATACAGTTTTTTAAAATCGAATAAAACCGAAGATATTGACCCTACAGCTTTGGTGCCATAGTAATAAATGCTCATACGGATAAGATCTAACAGAATATAGCAAAATTATTTTTTGGCCGGCACTTTGACTTCTGGGCCGAAATCCGATGATCTCCTTTAAGTTTTTTAAGAGTTCATACGACACTACGACAGAAAATAAATTGGGCATAAGTAGGCATACATTATATTTAAATGGTCTTTGTTGGAAATCCTTACTTTTAATACAAATATATGCGATAAAAATATTTTCCCTTGAAATGGGAATTTTTCGGGTTTTTTCCCTCAGAATTGGGAAAATTCCCAAAACGCGGGAATTTTCCGGGTAAGAACCCAACACTACCTGTGCTGAGTGCTTCACGGTAACTTGATAAAGGTCTACCCCATACAGGACTCCTTAAGCGCATTATACGCGAATATGTTTGCGTCTACGCCTACTGCAGTTTCATCACAACGACTCTACTATAATAGAGTTAAGGTACTGTTTCTCATTATTATAACATTTTAGAATTTGATTTTTTTAAAGTGTCTCGCGCATTTTCGAATTCCGAACATGAATTCGACTTTTGAATTCATGTTTGAATTAACGGTAATTAATATGTGGTTCATTGAAGGGGGGTTAGGGGGGTCAGGGAGGGTTGGAAAGAGAAGGGGGAGGCCTTTGCCCAGCAGTGGGACATTGATTAGGCTACAGAAAAAAAAAATGTGGTATCCAGGATTTTTGGCCTAATAAAGGCAACATTCACACCATCTATTACAACATAGTTGGCGAAGAATGGATATATAACACACTTTTCACTTTCGGGGATACCAGCGTAATGCTTAGTTATTATATAATACTTTTTAGAAAAATTGCCTCGCATTTGAAATATATTTTTTATAACGTATGCGCGCTCGTTAGCAACGATTACGCTATTATTTAACTGTCTCAAACATTGTTTTAGTTACAAATATCAACATGTCATTTTTAAATTCTGATTAGGTACAATGTAAGATAATTTAAAATAAACATTATCTCATCGCATACGCGGTTTTCATTAATTAAATGCGATAGCCTTTGGCCAAACGGTTAGGTATGGTCATATACGTATAAAAAAAAATAGAGACATTAGATATATTATGCCACAGAAGGAAGTATATACGAAACGCATAAAGAACATTTTAATAAAAAGATTGAGTAAGTTGTACTTAAAGTAAAACGAAACGCCTAAAGCATTTGATGAAAAATAATAATACCTACCTACTTTAAAACATGAACCAACTAAAAGCTACAGTACAAATTGCACAAAGTAAAACCAATATGTTAATTAATTAATTATTGTTTCAGTTTTATATTTTACGCTGCAAAAGGGTAGGCAACTTTAAATTAATGCAGTTGATTTGAAACAATAATTTTCCTAAATTAGGTTGTTAATTGTAACAATATAGCTATGAAAAAATATTACTAAAATATAGGTAAGTAGTTACTGAATACTTTCGCTTGATAAGAATAAAGTGAAATAAAAATAAACGCGAAAAAAGTAGTCTTACATTTCTCAGAAGAAGATAGAGTCAAATTATAGATATATCAAATCACTCTGTAAAAATAACCTTAACCTCATAAATCTTAAAGCACAGATTTCCAGACATAATAATTAAAACAATGGGGTTTGCATTTTAAACGACTTTGGGCCTCAAATAGGGACGATCAGAATTTTTATTACAAAACTTTAAAAAAAGATGAAGGAAACGCACTTGACCGATTCAACGATATTTCAAATCGCTGATAAAATTAAAAATGTAGGTTAACAGTATTTTATCAATTAAGTAATAGAAAATCAATGATATGAATCTCCGGGTTGTAGGTGCACAGAAAAAAAATAACTGGCGTCTGCAGACACAAGTGTCACACATTATGCTAAATAGTGCCAACACTAATTGTACTTAAGTGTTGTAATAAGTTCCAAGTTTGCAACATAAACATAAAAAGTAACATAAACTGCTGAAAGTCAATAAACGGAGAAATGCGTCGCAGAGATTATTAAATACAGGGACAGATTATGAACTTAATATACATTATACGAAGCTAGTTCGACCGTTAATTTCTAAGGTAGCCACAGCAAAATATAACCAAATAAAATCAAATAAACTACAAGTCGAACTTGCCTTGAACTCTTCCAAAAAGTTTTTGCAAAAGTATTTTTCAGACGCGCCGGGTTGAGCGACGGGTTCGCAGACCGGCTTTTTGGTTTATTTTCTATAGTAAACTTACCTGGTGCGTGAGGGCGGCGGAGATGATGGCCAGGCCCGCGAGGAGGGCCACTCCGACCCTCATGGTGCTCCGGGAGGGAAGTGATACGAATGGTGTAAAGTTTTGTACGGTAGCCGCCGAGCGCGCAGCCGCCGACCGCGCGTCACTACCGTCGGTACGCGAATGATGTACCCGCGGCCTGCCTCGCGCCGCAATAAAGTTTCGTTCGTCCCAGCACTACCGCACGCATCTCCCTAGCAACTTATGCAACCTACGCAGCCTCGGAATGCGCTTTGTTCGGCCGAAATTTAAATCCAGAAAACCTTATACCTACCTACTAACATTCTTAAAAAAAGTTTCTATGTTTAAATACTTACAATTTTTAACTATACTAACCAAACATTCCATGTAAACGGATATTTAGGGTGACTTGTACCTATATTTGTTTTGTTACGTAGGCTGCACAGGAATATAGGTGCATAAGTTCGTCTCGCTCTCGCGGCTGAGTCGGTCCTGCAAAGTTCTCTGACCCCTCTCCTGCGCACCGCTTATCACTTTGTACTCAAAACCTGAAACATCGTAACTCCAATCACTGTTTCTGTTATAGTAGCCCTAATAATAAAGGCTGTATAGTCGAAAATTATTTCCTGGCTGGAAGGGAAAATCGTTATTGTACAAACGATATCGCCAGTGTTTATCTAAGACGTCGCGCCTTCGACATTTATCACCAAAAATCTATTTTTACATATTAAATACAATTTTTGCAAGCTTTCAAATTATTAACACCCTCAATCGGCGCTTATCGCTATCGACCCACTAGGGTCGATTAATTCTTTCAAATATTTTTCCTCTCAGACGACGCCCTGAGCCGAGGTTCGCGCCCAACTAGGCACTCTCAAGCCTGTTGTTTTAAATTTTGTACCGTGTGAGAGCCTTCAGCGCTCCCCATTTGTCCGGCCAAGTAGTTAATGCCATCTGCGGAAAATCCAAAATATGTCACGTCAAAAAAAAAACAAATTATTAGCATTGTTGTAAGTTTACGCGGTTATTATCATAATTAAAGCACATAATAACGGGTTCTTACCACGTTTAAATGGGAATATGAGACTCCCGATATTTCGACACTGTTGCAAGTGCCATGATCACGACAAATCAGAAAACATAAAAATTTCAACAGGGAAGACGGGTTCAAATTATCGAGCATGTGGAATCCAGTAGTAGGTGTTGTAAAAAGTTTGAAACGGCCTAATGTGGTGAAAAAACGTGAGGACACAGTGAATGCGGTTTGTCGTAGTGAGTTTCGTGCGAGTTCAGATAGTTCCGAACCTTCCGATATCAAAAACATAAACAAACGGCAAAGAAAGAGGGTAGACAGATATGTCTGCCCGTAGAAAATTATGGATCTACTTACTCCACTCCAATCTCATCAGTCATCCCGTGATCATGGCACTTGCAACAGTGTCGAAATATCGGGAGTCTCATATCCCCATTTAAACGCGGTAAGAACCCGTTATTATGTGCTTTAATTATAAATTATTAGCATTCACGTACTTACCTTATATTTCTTTTTTAAATTTAATGTTGTCACTTGACCTCAAATGCCGTGTTAAGTTTATTATTAGGTATTTTTATCAGTCGTTCTGGCCAAGATAAGACTTGCGAATTCATGATTAGTTCTTTTAAATTTAATACATATAATTGTGTTATAGATGTACCTAATCGTAACTTAGAAAAAATATGTAACATTTACCAGAGCCTTCGTCTTTGACAAGATTATAGTTTTATCTGATGTTTGTTTTGGCTGATCACCTGATTGTCCAGAAGTAAGATGATCATTACTTCGGATGGCACGTTAAGCGTTGGTCCCGGTTACAAGTTTCTCATGTAAGTACGTAGTCGTTATTTGAGTCAATAATAACCCTGACACCAGGCTTGACGACGTTGGTCTTCCACCTCACAACCCACATGGTAGGAGAAGAAAGTTTTATTATAATGAGAAACTTTCCAGGCGACTTTACTCAAAAACAATACAGATGGCACTATAAGGATTTTATATATATGAAACTGAAAATAATTAAAAAAAAAAAAACAAAAAAAAACATTAATTTTGCGACAGAAAATTCCACCTGATATTAACTCAGAATCATGGTCTGAATCATCTCCCTCAGTATTCGTTACGATGCCACTGACACCCTGTATAGGTAATGTGGGATATCGAAATAACACGGGATATTTTAAATGTCTTTCCTCTTAATATTTTAACAAAATCCTCTCACCCGACCGACATCGCACTATCGACACCCCTTTCTTACTTTTTAAAACTGCCTTACGTTTCATTCATTAACCATCCTCCTTTCATACCATAAACAATCAAATTCCCATTCATTATCCTTCTATAGTATTCTCACTTTCCTACAGTAATTTGCTACCTATAGATTACATATTAGGCAGCCAAATTGCTGATCAGTAGTAGAAAAAAAAAAAAAAACTGTGATAGCCCTAAGAACGCGTGAATTACATAATTGGGTATTTGACTGGGTCAAAGATAAATTATGAAATGCTAATCTAGAAATAGAAGCCAGTCTAAGAAGATCGAAAATCAATCTCATTTTGATTTTCGACTTATTTTCGAATTTTGTTTATGAATTAACACGTTGACAGTACCTGCATCACATATGATACAAACAGACTGTATGCCGTTTATTGGCAAGGACGTCTGAGTTAGGGAAATAAATATTATTAGGACGTATAGGGTAGATATTAAGGAAAGTAAAACACCAATGATCCAGCAGATTTTTTTTACGAAATAAATTGGCATCACTTAACGGTCGGGAACTCATTTTTGCTAACTATTTTGTGCAACAATAAATCTACGATGCTTATAAATCGTAACTGATGTTTATCATTATTTTTCTGTAAGTAACTACATGCAAGAAAACTAAAATAATTACTTAAACGAATACCCACATTTAATTTTTATGCATCGACGTCCCTGCATCGTATGATATACACTAAAATTAAGAACGAGACGTCCCTGCATCACATGTGATACATGCTGAAAATAACTGAAATATTACAGTGGCGGAGATTTCTAGTATAAATGTGAAATATTTCCAACTACCTTTAATAAAAACACCGCGGGACGTCACGTGAAGGTTGTTGGATTTGGCCTGGACAGTCAACGTGTTAAGTAACAATGAGTACGACATTTGATCGCTTTTATTGATGACGTCACAGGACAGTATTTCCATACAAATTCCAAAGAAAGCTTGCGTTTTGACGTTTCGTAAAAAGTAACTCATTTGACTAAGTTGTCAAGTAGACTTGTAGTTTCACGGGTTCGAGAGCCGGCTCGAGTTGTAATCTACCGAATTGGGTCGTGTACTAGGTTCAAAATAAATTATAAATAAATAAATAAATGAAAATCTGATTACCAAATAAAGACAAATCTAAAACTAACGAAAAACATTTTCCATGTCCTATTTAACTTATTTATGAATTTTAATCAAGAAAAACATAAGTAACAATAAGTCTGACTTTTTGTCACGTATCTATGTATTATGAAATTTTGTGTTTTGACGTTTATTACATTAAATAGTTTTTTTTTTCATTCATGATAACATACATTGATTATTATTTAAGTTCCGCCAAACTATAAAATAGTCTGTTGGCAGAGCAACATTTAAGTCCTATTTTTAAACTTATAAGTATGTTAATATTTATAATTATCTACTAAGATTACAACGAATTAATATTACAATAAGTATAGACCTGGGGCCTGTTTAATAAAACTTACAATTGTAAATT
Organism: Pectinophora gossypiella; assembly: GCF_024362695.1. Classification (NCBI taxonomy): domain Eukaryota; kingdom Metazoa; phylum Arthropoda; class Insecta; order Lepidoptera; family Gelechiidae; genus Pectinophora; species Pectinophora gossypiella. Next base: position 2,535,576 of record NC_065433.1, on the reverse strand, counting down.
ACAATGACAATTTGATGTACATTGCGGAGTGTGTGATCACGAATATTTTGCAGTTTCATATTAGCTACGTAATGAATACCAAATTGTCGTTGTAATTTACAATTGTATGTTTTATTAAACAGGTACTTGCTGCCTAGCCTTATTCACAATTTGATTTTACCTTTGCAAGCATGCAAGATTTGACTGGTTGGAAATCTCAAGTCTAATAGGCGACTTAGAGTTTGTATTCATATTTGATAATAATATCGCGTGGTCTCCAGGGTTCGTGCCCCGAATTTACTTAAGTAACTTAATTTTAAACATAGCTGTCGGGGAGTGGATGTATGTATACTGTACGGTCACGAGCATTAATGTATACACTTTGGTACTGTAGTGTATTCGTCTCAATATAATTATATAAATAAATATCGGCTCATTGCCACACACTACGTCTTCACTCCACCCCCGTACATACCCGTACAGTTTACTTTTTTAATTGTGGCCACCGCGTAGTGCATTGCCCGAGACGACAGAATATAATTATGTGAATCGATTATATCGATTCAAGTATTTTATAATATATTACATATGCCTGCAGTGGGACACTGGGTGTTACTAATAATAATTACATATTTATTTATATATTTAATTATACCTACGTGTATTACAATAAGATGTGTTTATGTACTTATGTAAACACTACAGGTACCATGTCACATTAACTTTTTTGACAAATTGAACTGTAAGTCTCACTAAATGTCATATTTGTTAGTGCGAGTCCTAAAGTGGGTACATTATATTGCTCATGACTGTACACCTCTGCTCACCCCTTCGGAGATACAGGCGTGATGATTTTATGTTATGCTATGTTGTTGTATATACGTTTGTCCACGCATTACACGAAACTACAAATCGTAAAGCAATATTTTTTTTTATTGACTTACCTAAGTATTATTCAACATAATTTAAGGGTATCTAATTCTCAAGCAAGTTTCATTAAAATCGTTTTTAAAGTTATGGTCAAAAAGTAATTAACAATGACAATGATCTCGTTAAAGTCTTTTGTACCTATGAAGATATTATAATAAAAAAGTCATTTAAAAAAAATGGCTTCAAAATCTATTTTAAAAAATAATATTTTGTTGAATGGGTACAGTATAGAATCTTAATGGGAGATTTTCCAGGCTACGTTCACCAAAAAAATATAGATGGCGTTGTACAGCTGTAACGTGATAATTAGGTACTTAGATATTTTCACTCCTTTGGGAAGGTTGGAAGGCACGAAACTCATCATCAACTACAATACATGCAAGTCTCATCAGTGGAGAATCGCCCATTTTCCTTTATAAAACAATTTTTAGCAATTTTTATTTATTGCCCAAAATACTTGTCACCAGGCCATAAAAAAAATTATGCTCTGATGTGATGACAGCAGCTGTCAATTTGTCAAATGGCAGTTAGCCGAGAAAAATAAAGCGAAATGTTTCGTTTTCTACGTAAAAATAAAGAAATATTAATTAAACCATCATAATGTGATGCAGTGAATTAATCATAAGAGGTGTTGTGAGGATTCTTCAGAGTCAAATATAAGCTTTGACGTGTTTTGTTCAATGCAACCAGTATTAACTTATTTCAGTTCATACTTAAGTATATTTTATTAGTTCAATGATGTCGTTGAACGAAAAAAATACTATTTTGATACAAATAAACCGACTATTTTTCTGTCCCAGTACCGTGAACGTCAAGTAAAACCGACCCCATCAATAAATCTCACTTTACATTTAACAACAGCATATCTCGAACGATATAGCTATGGATACTAAAAAAATACTCATAATTGAGCCTTTTTATGGAGGATCACACAAGAAACTCATTGACATCATTTGTTCAAGTAAGTTGACTGAATTCTGTATTTTTAATTGGTTATCATTTAGAAAACCTTGTTTTTCTGCTTATGATTTAACCCAGGGTTTCCCAAACTGTGAGTCGCGACCCACCAGTAGGTATGGAGGTAGGTATGGAGTGGGCCCTGCTTGTAGAATGACACACCAACCGACCAAACCAATGGCCGGTACCAAAATTTTCTATTTGAAAAGTTCTTTTCTTATTGGTAATACTTAAATTCGCTAGATGGGGTCCTTAGTTTGTAAACTAGTATTAGATGGGTCGTTGTTCATATAACTTTGCGTACCACTGATTTAACCCCTTGACATAATACCGATTTTCATATTGTATGTTGTTAACTTTTTATTTTTTTAAGCATGTCAAGATCCGGTAAATGTTGGCATGTTTAATAGGCTACTTTCCAACTAGTCAAATCAGTTAATTTTTTACTAAACGTCAAAACATGAAATTGGAACAATAGAACAACTATGGACTTTGTACGAAAATGCACATAAAATCAGACTTATTACGTTTTTCTTGATTAGAATTGTTAAATAAGTTATATAGAAAAAAAGAAAATGTTTTTCTTTAGTATTCAATCTGTGTTTTTTAGTAATCAGAATTTCATAATTTATCTTGAACCTAATACACATCCCAATTATTAATCTTAATTTTTGTAAGTACTTTTGTAACCTTCCTTGTTTTGGGAATATAGTTAATTCTATTCTACTTACAGATCTACCTGAAAACTTTTATTTGTTGATCACAATGAAAGCTAAGAAATGGCACTGGAGAGCCAGAGCCTCGGCTCTGTACGTATCAACACAAATACCGCACGATCACAGCTTTGAGATATTGTTCTGCACATCGGTGCTGCCTCTAGCAGAGCTCTTAGGCCTCCGACCGGACCTCATAAGGTTAAAGAAGCTGGTTTATTTCCATGAGAACCAGCTGGAATTCCCGGTGCGAATTACCAAGGAGAGGGACTTCCAATATGGATATAATGAGATACTAACCTGGTGAATTTTGCTTTTTTACTTTATTCACTGTATTGTAGATTTTATAAAAACTATTATGTATTCCACAAGAGACTATTTTGTGTTATTTTTTTACTGAGATAATGAATTTTTTCATATTAAGTTTTTAATTGTTATTGTTATCTACTGATGAAATGAAGGAACAGACCTGCTTATGGTCTTTGGACCGATTGCAAGTGGTCACAAAAGAAAAATGTTATCGTCTGAAATAAATGATTGAGTTTGATTTTATTTTTCAGTATTGTTGCAGATAAAGTTCTATTTAATTCTTACTACAACCAAGACTCGTTTTTATCACATATCAACGGTCATCTCAACCTGCAGCCGGACTATAGACTCAAAGATTTAGACCAAACTATAAGGCCAAAATGCACGGTCATATACTATCCTCTAGATCTGTACACAATAGACTATCATCTTTCTTCACGGGACGCAATCTGTTCTTCAGCTGGTGAAGAAACAAGTGATGAACTTCACATAGTGTGGCCACACCGATGGGAGTTTGATAAAAACCCTGAAGCATTTTATAAATGTTTGTGTAAAATGGATGAAAGCGGCCACATGTTCAAGGTTTGTATGTGTTTGTATGGATTTTCATCCAAATTCATTAATATATACGTTCATTACACAGATCCATACATCAGGGATATTTACAATTATATTTTAAATCATACCAAGTAACAGCTCTTTGTATTCCTTTCATTCAAAGAAGAAGAGAAAAGGGAATGCGGATAGAAAATACATTACATATTATATTCTGAGTTTTACTAATTTTATGTATTCTACTTTAACTTAAGGTGGTAAAACTCTAATATCGCTTTGTCATTTCAAACTGAGAAACTAAAAAAATTACAAAAGTTCGTCACAAAATAAAAACCAGGTTTTTATCCGGTAAAAGATTCCCTGTCGACCCGCATACTATGTTTTCCAAAAATCCAGTGGCAGGATTGTAAACTGCACCTCTTTACCCAACAGGCTAATTCTCACGTAACCATCTTTTTTTATTACAGGTGAGCATTCTGGGCGAGACTTTCGGTAAGAAGATGGAGGTGTTTAACGACCTACACGAGAGGCTGACCACAAAGCTGGTGAACCTTGGATATGTAAGCAGCCCAGCCAAGTACTACGGGATTCTCAAAACTGCTGATGTGGTTGTCTCCACTGCCATACATGAGTTCTTTGGAGTTGCTGTGTAAGTTTCCAACACAATAAATCAGAAATCAGAAACCCAGGTGGTATAGCCGAGCTGCATTGTGTGACGGATGCGGCAGAGACTTGGTTAGGGGAACTTCTGCTGGATATATGATCCACGCAGGATATTTTATTTTTGTCTGCCAAACCTACGCAATAATAATAAGAAATTAGAATCATTTATTCAACAAAATTATCATAGATAAACTTGTCGAAGGCCTCAGTCTTCTCCTCCTCAGAGAAGAAATGACATGAAACTGCTAGAACAAGAACATCTATGACAGTATATACAAGTCTAGAAACTTTATTTTTTTTTACATTAGTAATCCAACTATTTTTTTTTGTTACCCACTTGTTTTTAATGTTCCTCTTTTTTTTCTTTTTTTATTATTATTTTCTTATTTTTCTTTATTGTTCATTTTTTTGTACTTCTTTATGTTTACTTTATTATCAATACCAATGTATCACATAGAAGAGCGGGGCAACTAACACAAGTAAATATTTGCTTAAAAGTTGTCCCAAACACGAGGATTGTATTGATTTTTGGTAAATGAATATTTTTTTATTTGATTTTATTTGAACTATTTTATATTATATCTTACCTTAATTATGTAGCCGAGCAATGAGAAAATAGGTAGGTAATTATCACGTTAAAACTGGACAGCCTGGAAGTCCCTCAACTATTCTGTTTTTGATCACTATTTAAATTCCGAATTCGGTTGTTTTCAGACTTGAAGCAGTGTATTGTGGCTGCGTACCTGTGGTTCCCAATCGTTTAGCATACACTGAGCTTTATGGAGGGAGAGTGGAGGAAATATACGAGACAGAAGAAGAACTGTACGACATACTAGTCAATTTATGCAAGCGGAAAAAAAATGATGATCTCAATAAAGACTATCGCTACTTAGCACTGCCTTACGACGCCAAGAAATGGTTCGATAAAATGTATGAAGTTTTTAATTCTTAGGTATGTATACTCGCCCTGATAGATTTAGTACGGTCACGAGCAATATGTATATGTATATATATCGTGGCCAGATCTTAAAATTGATCATTTCATGATGTGTTCAACCATTTCATGAAATGAAACGTCAACGTTTAATGATATTTTAATCTACGTTTGGCCATATCGTTAATGCAGGCGGTGTTCATGTACTTAATAAAAATGCGAATAGTCGATTAATTTCTTAGATTCAAAATTATTTGCCTAATCGATATGGAAAATTGTACGATTAAATTGATTAATCGATTATAATATCAATCAAGCTTTGAATATAATCGACACCAGCGCCACTACCGGTGGATATTGTTACTAATTTTACGATATGATTGCCAACGTTTGGCCATATCATGAAGTAATCATGCATTTAGTTGCTCATATCGTTAAACGTTTTGTGTTCATTGATCTGCCTAAACCATATCATGATGTGGCCAACGAATGATATTCTATTTTATTTCATGAAATTGTCGAGCACATCATGAAATGATCAATTCTATGATCTGGCCATCACTTTAGTACCATATGTCATATTAACGTTTTTGACAAATTACACTGTAACTCTCACTAAATGTAACACGATAGTGTGCAACATGTTGTGACCTTATCTTATGTTATGTTATTTTGTTAACATGTGTTTCAGTAGACATAATTTTGTTTACATGTGATTTCAGTATTATACTTAAATTATTATAAAAATTTTGTCAACCCTTAGCTGTATTAGCTGTGATAGATTTGTTAAGTTTTAGTCGTGTCGTGTTAAGTTTTTTATTGTCAAGTTTATACAAACTTATCATCAGAGGCCACATTGAAGCAGCTAATCTTAAAATACAATGGCGCAAATTCCTGTAGACACCATTTAATTTTATTTTAAGTTATACCTGTCATTTTCTTATCCGCCGAAAAGGAAACGGACGGGTGATCGACAGGCATAAAAATTATGGAACACACGTCAATTTTAAGAAATTTAAAAAGTCCCTCCCTAAATTTTATATTGGCTGATAACCCGACAGAACTAAGTTGACAGCACACGTCAAACGTGTTGCATACAAGCGAGATGCCTATTCTAGCCGCCATGGTTGTTCATTCGTTTTAAAATTACCAATTGTCAATCATTCGGCGGATAAGAAAATGACGGGTATAACTTAAAATAAAATTAGGATGGACCTGCAGGAATTGACAACATTTCATTTTTACTAAGGTGCCTTAAATCGAAAACCATTTCGAGATATTTCTATGAGTTACACAAAACACATTTTTTCAGATTTTTTAATTCAGTAATAATAGAAATATATTGAAAAATCCACGAGGTCAGAAGAGGAAGGCATAATAAGTTCAGACCTTTACATAAAAATTATAAAAAAAGTAAATGTCATACATAACATGACACTTTGTTTGCGACTTGTTTTAAATACGCATGCAAAGGTACATTACATTATACTACCTTCATTCTATCAATGGCAGAATCCAATTTTCAAAAAATATTTTTTGTAACTTCTAGTGGAAAAATCTTGAAAAGAAAAAATACGTGTCTTCTATTTAAACAAGTACTTTCGAAATAGCACAAAAAAACCACGGCTTAAAAATTTGAAATGTTGTCAATTGGGATCAATACTGCTATTTGACATAAATATGTTGACATTGCGCGCTTACTTTTACTGCGCAAATGTCAAATTGCGATATTGTTTTTTATATGAATTGCTTCAATGTGGCATTTTTAGACCCCAAGGTCACTGTTCTTGTTTCTACTTACTTGTAGTATTATTTCATTTAGGTATGATATATGTTTTTACTATTGTGTGAATGTTATACACTATTACGTAGTCAGTAGTTATACGCGTGTGTTCTTTTGAAATACAGCAATATTGATATTGTCCAATGAGGATAAAAACTAGAAGCTCAAATGTAGGCGGCAGCACTGTTGAGTGTGCCTAAACTTTGACAGTTCTCCATACTGTTCAGATAAAATTCGTGGTAAATTGCTATTAAATGTGGAGCAAAGTGGAGTGTATCCCGTCTGAAGGATGAGTTATGATTATATTATATTACAAAAAAAAAGCAACCATCAGTTGGAAAATTTAAAATGTTTTTCTAAGTCTTCTTCTTTCCCGATCTTTATTTTGCAGTTAAACGCTGCGCAAAGGATTGTAGCGTAAAAATATAACCAAAACAATATGTTTGTTTCATCATCATCTGACAATGAATGGGCTGATGCCCATTAACGTCCCCACTGCTGGGGCACGGGCCTTCCCTATGGATGGATAGCGAGATCGGGCCTTAAACCATCACGCGGGCCCAGTGCGGATTGATGGTTATTAACGACTGCTAATGCAGCTGGGCCCAACGGCTTAACGTGCCTTCCGAAGCACGGAGGAGCTCGAGATGAAAACTTTTTTTTGTGGTCACCCATCCAATGACCGGCCTTTGCGAAAGTAGCTTTACTTCAACAATCGCAGACCGAGCGCGTTAACCGCTGCGCCACCGAGCTCCTCAATGTTTGTTTACTCAAAGGAACTGTACAAATTTAAGAACACTCAACAGTAGCGACACCTGATGGGGGAACTAAGTAGTTTTTGTCCTCGTTCTGGTTCCTATCTTGTCTGTAGGTGTTATAGTGAGATTTTAATTTAGGTTATTTAATTAAGCATACAAGGTGCTTATTCCATTACACGCCATCTAAGTTTATTTTAAGTTATACCTGTCATTTTCTCATCAGCCGAAAGAGAAAGGGACGGGTAATCGACAGGCATGAAATTTATGATACACACTTCAAATGGATTACATATGAGAGAGATGGATATTTAATTCGCCCGGGTTATTCATTCATTCACTCATTCATCTTAAAATTAACAGTTAGTTGTTAATCATCCGTCCCTTTTCTTTTCAGCGGATAAGAAAATGACGGGTATGGCTTAAAATAAAATTAAGTAGGTGTCTGCAGGAATCGGGGCCAATATTCTTGTCGTCTAATACGAGGCAAAAATGTTGAGGTATTGGGCAAAAAGACAACCTAGTCAAATGAGATACTTTATACAAAGCAATACGTTTCTTCGGAACTTGTATAGAAATACACACGTATGAATGACGTCATCAATAAACGTGGTCAAACGTCGTACTCTTTGTTATGTAATTCTTAATTAAAATGTGTTAAATCAAAACGAATGAGGTTTATTTTTAGTCATCTTAGACTGGCTTCTATTTCTAGATTAGCGATTTGTAATGTATTTTTCACGCAGTCATCTAGCCTTTGTATAAGACACATTGATTCTGCACTTTAGGTACCTAAAAGTATTGTGGTATTATACCTAAAGTAGGGCCAGTTAAAGAGATCCCATTTAACAGCGTCAGACTTATAATAAATGGGAGCCAGCATGGAAAATTTAACCTTATAACAATGACGTTAAGGAAATATCAAATGTGTAGTTAGGTACATTTTTTAGGTGTAGGCTTCGATCATGTATTGGTAAAGCCGTGCTTCTACTTAGCAACATTTGTTGTTGTTGATGTTGAGAGTTAGCTCGGAACTTTTTTAACAACGTTGTCTGTCTACGCATCTAATACACGTCCGTCGTCGATAACATGTCGCCAGAGGAGCTTGTGTTGTTGCGCGTTAAGTCTCCACAGCAAACAACAAGCCGAGCAACATGTTCCGCTTCAGCTGGCAACGTCGCGCGCTGTTGTGCACCGTTGTCGTACATGTTTAACGTCACGTGTTGCGCGTCAGTTGTTGCCTAGTGGATGTCGCCTGAAAACTTGCAGCGTCAAATCGAGGCGTTATAATGGCGATGCGCCTCGTTTTTTTCTTAAGTATTCGCGCGCAAATTCCATAGTTATGTCAGCCACTTTATGTTTGCGACACATTAGGACATTTTCAAAATATTTGGAGTGACCTACATTCGAATAGACGCGGGGATTTTGTTTGTATGGAACAGTGCATCAACCAATATATGATCGGAAGGTGTAGGGGAACATTTTGGGAAAGGGACATTATGGACCTCAACGTATTGTAGGCGGTTAGAGTGTTGAGTAAAGAGTTAAGGACTATAGTACATTATTGTGTTCTCTGTTATTTGAACAACATTATATTGTTTAAATTCTTGTTTCAAAAGTCGTTGGCGCTAATTCCTGTACACACCACTTAATTTTATTTTAAGTTATTCCTGTCATTTTCTTATCAGCTGAAAAAAAGGGACGGGTAATCGACAGCTATAAAATTTTTGGAACACACGTCAGTTTAGGCAGAAATCAAATCGTCTAAAATTTTTACATCTGCTAATAAACTGACAGAAAGTTGACAGCACACGTCAAACGGGTTGCATACCAGCGAGATACCTATTTTATTCGCCAAGGTTATTCATTCACTCTATCATTCATTTCAAAATTAACAGATGTCAATCATCCGTCCTTTTTCGGCAGATAAGAAAATGATAGGTATATAACTTAAAATAAAATTAGATGGTGCGTACTGGAGTCAGCACCACTCTTTACTTAATATACATTATTACTATAATATGTTATTATATTGTTAATTCTATTTACCACATCGTTACGTTTGTGAATCCGAATAATTGGTGCCAAAGAATAAAACTGTTTTCGTGATAACTATTGTCTTATTTTGTTTCATTTCACACACACACACACACGCACACGCGCACGCGCACACACACACGCGCACGCGCACACACACACACACACACACACACACACACACGCACACACACACACACACACACATTCTGTCTAGGGTTGTCAGGTCGGGTAAATTTTCATTTTTTAATAATCGGGACATACTGGTCCACCAAGTATAAGGAGGGCGTCCTCTGCCTCTTTTGTTCTCGGGCAGGCAAAGAGCTCTGTGGACTACATGCTGCTGGTCTCTCCGCATTACGTGGCCATACCACCTCAAACGACTTTCTTTCAGCTTATCGGGTATAGGGGCTACTTTGAAGCTTCCGCGAACGTACTCGTTTCTAATTTTGTCTTGCCTAGTCACCCCTCCCGACCATTGAAGCATTTTCAGTCGTATGAAGTATTTATCTTTATTTAAACGTTGATTATTTTTGTTAAAAGAAATAAATAGATATACGTACTATCAAAGTTGTAATACTGATTAGGAGGAGCGGGGCTTCCTGACACAGGTCTTTAAATGAGGCTTACTAGGAAGTCCCAATAACGGGGTTATATATTAATGTACTATTTAAAGCAAATAAACTATTTTGATTTTGATTTCAGTGTAGAGCCACACCCCGGACACTTCATATAAAACACATCGGTTTACATAGACACTCATTGACATTTTGGTCCACGCGCAAACAGTTGCGCTCACACACAGGTGTGAGACGCCTGAAGCCTAGGTTACACAGGTGCAGCTACTACGCATGTCTGACCGCATCATACGAGTTACTGTCATGTGGGATTGGAACAGTTGCTCGCGTGCGAGTTACCGCAACATTTTTTGTTTTACTCGCTACTTGCCTTCCCTCCCCAGACCACTCGCACGCCGCTCGGTCGTCAACTCGCACGATTTTGCGAAATGACAGTAGCTCGTACGCTCGGGCCCACGCCGGGTACATGGTTTCTTGTTTGGGCGTCAAAATGGCGGATAGGGGGACATCCGATCAAAATATAAAGTTTGTGTATTTTGCGACAACATTGCACGAGACATGATATAGACGAATTATACCAGTACACTGGTATAGTAGCTGTCTTCTGCGACGCCAGCAGTTTGCATAGTGTGACCGTGCGAGGCGAGTTGAGCTACTGTCATACGAGTACACAGGCACAGTAGCTATTTTACATCAGCTGCTCGCACTGTGTAACTTAACCTTGACGCATGGGCGTCAGATCGTATGGACGATCGAAGACTAAAGTAAGACCGAGGGGGGTGAGGTAAACTCTGTCGCTGGTGGGGAGCGGAGAGTTGCCGTTCTACGTAATATTCCTTATTCTATGGTAGGGATAATGAAACGTTCATTCGATATTCAATTTTTATTGCCAATATTTTATAAATAGTCACACGTACTTTCCGAGGAGGAGGCCGAATTTGTACTGTATCCTGTGCACGTACACTTCGCCAGGATTCAGCACAGAGTTGGGGAAGTTTTTCTGAAAAAAATATATAATTAGGTATCTCCTTTGTTTGTTGTTCACGATCTGGGGGTCCATTACGCCGGAACGTGTTAACGATCAAACAGTCAACAGACGAAACCAACGGCTTAACGTGCCCTCCGAAGCATGGATCATCTTACTCTCAGACTGTCGGGAGATCGGCCTGTAATGTCATGACCAAACTATGGAAACAAAGTGATTTTTGTGATAAGTCCCTACCGGGATTTGAACCCGGGACCTCCGGATCGTGAGCCCAACGCTCAACCTCTGAACCACGGAGGCGGTTTTCCGCCTGACTGAAGGGAGGCCTGTGCCCGACGTTGGGACGTGTCATATACCTATAGGCTATTTAAGTTTTAAATAAATGACTTGTTTTTTATGGTTCCTGTTGTCGCCGAACGAAGTAAATACTTTTTGGCCAAAACTCTATGGTCCAGTCCTTTATAAAAGAAACATAATGGCGGACATTTTTAAGAAGAAAAGGATAGGTCGTGGTTAAACTACAGATATTTAATTATATTAGTCGTACTTATTGAATCATCATCATCAGCCCATTAACGTCCCCACTGCTCGGGCATGGGCCTTCCCTATAGATGGATAGGGAGATCGGGCCTTAAACCATCACGCGGGCCCAGTGCGGATTGATGGTTATTAACGACTGCTAATGCAGCCGGGACCAACGGCGTAACGTGCCTTCCGAAGCACGGGGGAGCTCGAGATGAAAACTTTTTTTTTGTAGTCACCCATCCTATGACCAGCCTTTGCGAAAGTTGCTTAACTTCAACAATCGCAGACCGAGCGCGTTTACCGCTGCGCCACCGTGCTCCTCAACTTATTGAATAAATACTGGTAATTGGCAGATAATCGAAAAAAAAAATAAGTGTATAATGAATGTTGGATGTCATTTTTTTATCTTTATTTATTTTAGAAAGAAAGAAAGAAGGGGTTTTTATCTATGTGGACATGCCACCCCATCGTAACAAAAATTATTACAATAGGAACTATAACCAGACATTATTACAAAGTGGACGTCAATATAAAAATGTGTATGAACTCGTATGGGTTTTCGTTAATATTCCGCACCGCGAAAGGAAAAACGGAACCCTTATAGGATCACTTTTGTTATAATGACTGTCATACTAACATGATTGACAGCATCTGGGAAGTTTTGAGGCATGAGACAGAAGAGGCCATGTTTCCTGTAGAATGTCCCTCCCTTGCCATTTAGCGGCACGTAGCCGTAGCTCACTTTTCCCTGGAAGAGACAAATAGCATATTTATGACAGGGGTCAACATTTTACCAGACTATGACTGCCTTATATTTAGAGGATTCAATCCCGGGATCCCGGTCATATATTACTCCCGAAATTTCGGGATTGAATTTAACGAATCCCGGGATTTTCGGGATTAGTTATTTATCAGATAAGTCAATAAAATGTGCGTGTAACGAATATGTAAACGTGTGTAAACTATCCGCTTCTCGTCGAGTAAGTATTGATAGCTTTTTTCTTATCAAGAATGCATTAATTTGTCTGAGTAAATATAGATGAAAACCAACGAGTGTTATTTTCTGTAGCATAGCCTTAAGCATAAACTTAAATGTTTTATCATATACTTAGTCTTTTTTATAGTATAACTAAACAAGTTTTAAGTCTCTTCTTCTTATCGTGTGGGTTGTGAGGTGGAATACCAACCTCATCAACCCTGGTGTCAGGGTTATTACTGAGCCGCCAAAGGCCCCTGACATGGCAAGTTTTAAGTGAATGATGTTTTTTAAGTTTATTGGAAAATTTAAAAAAAATGTAGGCAATTATCAAACTATTTCATAAATTATTTACAGACTAGCTGGTACCCGCGACTTCGTCTGCGTACTTTTAATTTGAATATTATTTATTTTATCAAAGTAAGTATAATTTTGTTTTGTTTTTTGAAGATTAACTAAAGATTTTAAAAAAGAGTTGATTTTGATATATTTCGCTGTCTTTTTGTTACCTACCACTTTCTATTACCAATACACTCCCGTGACTATCCCGGGATCCCGAGATTAACTTTAGATAATCCCGGGATTAGAAAACACGAACGGGATCGAATCCTCTACTTATATTACAACAAAACGAATAGGTACTATGATAATACCAGGTTTAAAATAAAGTCCGCGCCATGAAAGAAGTAACTAATTGACTAGTCACTTTCAGTCCGATACAAAGTATTGTGTGGTAGTCACATTGATATTGCTTCATAATACTTAATACTTACGTCAATGACTAGTCGTAATAACTCTAGATGCACAATAGAAACTAAACTGTTGGCAATACCAACAATAACTTTTTTTTCATTATTGTGGCAATTTTAGCTCTCACTTTCCTCTTTGTCTTACGAATGATACGGCGAGTGTGTTGTACAAATACTAAATAAATAATTGGAACTGTTTTTTATTCTCTTTTTTACTCTGAATATCTGCCACAAATTCTACAGTCTAATTCGAATATAATTGGTTTAGAGTCGTAAGACCAGGAGTCCTATTAAAATCCAAACCCCATTGTTTAACATATTGTGTCTGGAAATCTCGGTCTTAAGAGGTTAGACCAGTGCTGGGAATCGAATCTACGACCTTACAGTGAGAGTCCACCGTTTTTCCAACGTGGCTACGGCTTACACGGGTTAATAGTTTTCTCTCACTAGCCAATATTGTCGCTCTGCTACGCAAAGGCTTCGCCTTCATTCCTTCACTTTGTCTTCTTCTATCGTGTGGGTTGTGAGGTGGAGTACCAACCTCATCAACCCTGGTGTCACTACTATTGAGCCGCCAAATGCCCCTGACATGACTCATATAACGACTACTTACATCAGTAAGTAGTAACCGGGACCAACGGCTTAACGTGCCTTCCGAAGTACGGATCGTCTTACTTTCGGACAATCAGGTGATCAGCCTGTAATGTCCTAACCAAACTAGGGACCACAAAGAAATTTTTGTGATATGTCCCCACCGGGAATCGAACCCGGGACCTCCGAATCGTGAGCCCAACGCTCAACCACTGGACCACGGAGGCCGTTACTTCACTTTGTAATAGTCATAGTTGATCTCTATGCAACAACAAATATGCTAAGATCTGAGTCTAGGTTGAAAAAAAAAAGGTCAAAGTCACCTCGCTTCCCTCCGCTTCCGCCTCTTCACCTCTTGCACTCGTCTCACTGCTTGATGCTTCACTACCACCGGACTCAGACTTTTTGTCCTCTTCCTCCGCGGCCGGCATCTAGGATTCACGGAACATTTTACTGAAGAAGACCGACAAGGATCTCTTGGCACGTGGCCATAATCATAACTACCGCCGCATCCTATGACAACGTAATTCTTGACAGCTGTTATAATTATATGGACATGGTGCACGCCAATGCCCTCTTTTTAATGCCATCCAAACGCCACAAGATCCTTATTGGCCTTTATATCCCGCCAATCAAATCTTCAGACCAAATCCTACATTCAGGACTAGGAGCCAAAACAGAATGTCTTCATCCGCTGACTTTCCTAGGCATAAAATAAAACCGGATAAAAGGTTTGTGTCCGTTTAACATGTTCGACCATTGTATGGATGATCGGCTGATCCTGTCACCACATGGTGAATCATAATCCTTTTAAAAAGTACGTATCAATGTATAGTGTGCACGTGGTTCAGGGATGCGTACTCTAGGCGCCTTAGCGAAACGGTTAAATTGGGTACTCGAGATGCCTAGGTCAAAGATCTAATCTAATCTAGTCTAGCCTACAAGATCCCACTGCTGGGCAAAGGCCTCCCCTTCCTCTTTCCATTGTTCGCGGTCCTGTGCGTATTCCGGCCAGTCCCTCCGGCAAGCGTCCAAGTCGTCACTCTTTTTCGAGGTCTGCCACGACGCCTGTATCCGTCATGAGGCACCCAATGCGTGACGATCCGTGCCCACCGCTCAGGGTGCATGCAACAAACATGTCCGGCCCAATCCCATTTGAGTTTGGCGGCTTCCCGTCCCACATCAGCGATTCCCGTTTTTGAAGGCAGGTCAAATAAATTATGAAATTCTGATTACTAAATAAAGGCAGATCTAAAGGTGACAAAAACGTTTTATTTTTTCCTATTTAACCTATTTATGCATTTTAATAAAGAAAAATGTAATAATTGCGACATTTGGTCACGTTTTTCTAAGACGTCACAGGTTGCTTTTTCATACAAATTCCATAGTAATTACCTTTTGACGTTTAGTAAAAAGTAACTGATTTGACTAGTTGGAAACTACCCTATTGTGACATTACCAGCAAGCAGTTGACATTGCCTGTTTCGACCACTGTCTGTTTCAAAGCCCCCGTGACTCGTTTACCACTGCAAGGGTACACCTCCGAGAACCCCTCCACTTACCTCCACAATCCTGTCCGGATCAGGAAGCTGGTTGCCGGTGTAAAACTGCATCCCAGGCTGATTGCTGTACACCTCTAGCACTCTTCCTGTGCCGGGGTGGAGAGCTCTGGAAACAAGAGCATTCAAAATTAAATTCATGTCTCTCTCATAAGGGTCGTGGAATCAATGACGACGTCATCAACCCTAACGTCAAGGTAAGCTTTGTTGAATGAGGACATGAGCGCCTGCATTCCAGTACGCAGAGAACTGGCCACTAGCGCGAGTCAAGTTTGAATAAAGAAAATCTGGCTGCGTGCGCAGTAACAAGAGGCACTCTATCAAGAACCGTCGTACAGTAAACTCGCGTCAAGAATGCTATAGTAAACAATATAATGTGATATGTCAGTAATAAAAACAGAGAGCAATAAAACAAACGTGTGAATCAGAAGTCGTCTATTACTTAAAACCATGAAGTGCCTTAAGTGCAAATAAGCGATAATTCAATAGTCTTCTGGTCAAAGCATACGCGATAGTTGTCGCCTAACGCGTGTTGCGTTACCTATGCCTCAGGAGTTAGTTGGCATCTGGCTGGTGACTACAATAACTTTGACCAAAAGACACTGGTGAATTTCGTTATATGTGAAACTAAAAGTAGGGAGGGACCCTTCGGGTTGCTGCAGCGCTGCATTCGTGCGAAAGTCGCGCTGCTATATTCTGTAGCGCGAATCAGTCCTGTTCAGTTGCGCTACAGCCGTGCTACTCACTATATCATTACAGTTCAATCTGTTCAATTTGTCTGGTCTGTCTGTTTGTGTCTGTATTAATTTTAATCAAACTGTGACTCACCGAGCTTGGAATGTCAGATCTTGCTCTGTTCCTTGCGTGACACAGAAGTTCACGTCATATCCCCCAAGGGGTATCTTAGGGAGCATCGACTTTAACACTCTTGGCACCCTGAAGTCGTAGGCTGTGCCGCCTACAACCTTCTTTTCGCCTGCGAACAGCATTTAACGAAGTCATTGTAGATACGCATTTTTTAGGTCTAGCACGAATTTCTTCGGCACTAATGCCATCGCATCGCAAGGGAAATTGGAACAGCACCACCACGGCTAAAACTTGAACTAGTTAATTTTGAAAAAAATATGAACTTTTTAACTCGTAAAGGAAAACCAGATTATAATGTCTTACGTGGCAAGTAGGTAATTTCTATTGCCCGAATTACGTGCGCAATAGCGTTTTACTTTCTTTATAGACGTGACTTGTAGATTTGTCGCAGATGGCGTTAACTACTTGGCCGGACAAATGGGGAGCGCTGAAGGCTCTCACCCGGTACAACGTTTAAGACAACAGACGTGAGGGTGCCCAATTGGGCGCGAACCTCGGCTCAGGGCTCGTCTGAGAGGAAAAATATTCGAAAGAATTAATCGGCCCTAGTGGGTCGATAGCAATAAGCGCTGATTGAGGGAAATCGTCGACCACGCCGGCGGGGTCGGTATCGGGGTCCTGAAGTGTTTGGTGTCGCGAGCTGATTGGCTGCCTCTATGGCTAGAGTAATCGGAGCCGCTTTAGTGACATACGCATAAAGCTCGTAATGTGTTAAAAGACAGTTAGGAAAAAGTACGTACCTGTCACAATTCCATTTTCATCCATAGCTGTGTATTTATCAGCGTTTATAGTGAACATGTGATCGTAAACGGTTTCATGACCAGAATGCTGAAACAAGAATTACACGTCCTTCATCAGATTTGACATATTCCATTTAAGAATTGGTATCAATAATGACTGCAAGTAGGCTTCTGAGTAAGGACGGTCACGAGCATTAATATGTATACAATTTAGTGCCATGTCACATTAACTTTTTTGACAAATTGTACTGTAAGTCTCACTAAATGTCAAATATGTTAGTGCGACAGAGTCCTAAAGTGGGTACATTATATTGCTCATGACTGTACACCTCTGCTCACCCCTTCGGAGATAAAGGCGTGATGCTGTTACGTTTGTCCACGCATTACTCGAAACTACAAATCGTAAAGCAATATATTTTTTATTGACTTAGCTAAATTATTCGACATAAGGGTATCTAATTCTCAAGCAAGTTTCATAAAAAATAGTTTAGTTTTAAAGTAATGGTCAAAAAAATCATTAACAATGACAATGATCTCGTTGATGTCTTTTGTATGAAGATAATTATTATTATGTCTGTCATTTCCATAACTCGGGGCTATGGAGTCCCGGACTTTTGGAAGGCGTGCGTGGGGCCGAAGCCAACACGTAGAGGCCCCTTAAGACAATTTAATCTAAATGTTGCTTATGACTGTACTTGAGGCCCTCGGAATAGAAGAAAGAGGTAGGAAGGGCTAAGGAAGCGCGAATCTCGCGCTATACAAGTATGCAAATAGTTCATACTTCAACTTTGCACTTCACTCGACCACTAACTCTACGACCTACGGAGCTCCGCGATTGAATATTAAAATCAAATATCGACAAGGAGATCCCTCCGTATTACAGGAAAGCTAAAACCTCAGTACTTATTGTCGGCTATTTATAAAGATATTACTATGTTGGTGACTTTGTATGCAATATCTTAACTATTTTGATAAGTTTAACTGTAACTTGTAAGTCTCAGTAATATACGTTAATGCTACAGGGTTCTGAAATGAGTAGTACATGTTGTGGCGCATGACTATGTAGCTACGTTTATGATATATTCGATTTAATATTTTAATAAAAAACAAAATAATATACAATGTGTCAAAACGAATGAACGAACGAACGAATGTGTTTTGACGAAGCTTGTGCGGATTTTATTATGTATGATTTTAATATCCTTTCCTATTATTATTATTTTTAATAAATATGAATGTTGGTACTGACGAAGCCTGTGGTGGATTTACATTCTGTTTATTATTATTATATTTTTTTAGTATTATTTTAAAATAATAATTAATTTTGTAAAACTGGTTTAAATGAAATTTTATGGTTTCAAAAAATTTTATCGTTAATAAACACATTATTATGTGTCAAATAATAATAATAAAAACAGAAAATACCTGCTCAAATAAACATTGTAACAGGGATCCCTGCTTAGTCAAACAATTACCCCCCCCCCCCCAAGCCTCACCCGGCGCAAAGGTTCGTATGACATTCATCACGTTGCCACGTTCAATGGCGATGGAGAGCCTTCGCATCAGGTAGGACCCGAAGCGAGCATCACATCCCCTCTCTCATAATCGACGCCCAATCTTTCTTTCTGCCCACACGAGAGCGTGGAAACTTACATGTCCAGCAAGATTGAAGTAAGGCGAGTTGCTAAGGTTGACGATGGTGGGTTCGCTGGTGGTGCACCGCATCTCGATCTTGAGGGTGTTGTCGCAGCTCACGTCGAAGGTGACCTGCGCCATCACCGTGCCAGGGTACCCCTCCGAGAACCGTTCAGACACGTGAGTCATTACCACCTTGTTTCCCGTCACGTATGACCGCCAGTTCACCTGGAAACCAGTTCATACTAGTGTTAATTTAATAGTCTTCTTCTATCGTGTGGGTTGTGAGGAGTACCAACCTCATCACCCCTGGTGTCAGGGTTACTATTGAGCCGCCAAAGGCCCCTGACATGGCTCATGATAACGACTATACTTACATCAGTAAATGGTAACCGGGACCAACGGCTTTACGTGCCTTCTGAATCTTTTTTTTTCAAATAGATGGCTTTAATTTAAGTGCACATTTCTTGAGACAAAGATATAATAGGGGAGGAGTGGCCATTTATGTGAGGAATTGTGTAAGCTGTCGTAAATTGGATTGGATAGCAAACTTGTGCATCGAAAAGCATTTTGAATGCTGTGGTATTGTAATTAGAGACCTTAATACTGTAATCATTTGTATCTACAGAACTCCTGATAGTAATTTTGAAATTTTTATGAATAGATTAGACATATTACTCTATAAGCTAACTATAGGAACCACGTACAAGAATAAAAAGCTTATTATGCTGGGTGATTTTAATGTAAACATTCTAGACAAAACAAAAAGTACAACAGATATTTTCCTAAATACGTTAAAAATATACAACCTACATGCAACAATAAACGAACCCACTCGAATTACTACCCATTGTCAAACATGTATCGACAATATTATTACTAATATGAGGCAATATCATGCCGAAGTTTTAAATCTAGGCTTGTCTGATCACACCGCACAATTATTTTCTATTCACTGTACCTTAAGTTATCAAGAACGTTTTTGGTACATACACAGAAGGAATACAGATAAATATTTGGAGATATTTTTAAAATATCTCTCACAGGTTAACTTTTCAAGAGTTTACTCGCAAACAAATGTAAATAGTGCCTACCAAGAATTCATTGAGATATTTAGTTTGCTATATAATTTATGTGTACCAACAGAAAGAATTAAAGTTACCTATAAAATGAAACCGAACTGGAAAACTAAAGGGATACTCGTATCTAGCAGGGTGAAAAGGAAAATGTATGTAGATAGTTTAAAAAGTCGATGTAACGTGTATCTAAATAAATATAAGAATTACTGTAAAATTATGAAATCTGTTACCAAACGCTCAAAAAGGCTATCAAATGCAAATTACATTAAAAAGAGTACTAACAAGACAAAAGCAACTTGGAACATTATTAAACAAAATACTACAAGAACAAATCATATAAAACAGACCTTAAATAAAATACAATATAAAGACAAAGATATTTCAGATCCTGTTGACATGGTTAATACGCTAAACAATTATTACATTAATTTAAATAAACATTCTAATGATTTTAATGATTTAAGTAAAGATTATAAACCGATTACGGAAAGAACTTGCACGAGTATGTTTATGGCTCCAATAGATGCTTATGAATTGAAAAAAATAGTTGGCCAACTAAAAAACAAAAAAAGCACTGGACATGACGAGATACCGATAACTCTAATTAAATCCTGCATCGACCTTATAATTGATCCATTAGTCTATATGATTAACCTCGCATTTGAAACAGGTTCTTTTCCAGATGAATTGAAGATAGCCATAATAAAACCCTTGCATAAAAAAGGTTCTAAAACAGTGATGGATAACTATAGGCCTATAGCACTATTAGCAGGATTTTCAAAGGTTTTTGAAAAAGTTATTTATTGTAGGCTAACATCTTTTCTAGATAAAAATAACATTCTGGACACAAATCAATTTGGATTCCAAAAGGGTCGAAACACAACTTTAGCTATATTTAATATATTTAAAAAAATCTGCACAAATGTCAATGATAGGAAGCTTTGTGCTGGATTATTCGTAGACCTGTCAAAGGCTTTTGATTGTGTTGTATATACAATATTATTTAAACAATTAGAAGTCATTGGGGTTCGCGGTAATGTTCTAAGACTTTTTGAATCATACCTTCATAATAGACAACAATTCGTAAAAATTGATGTATATAATAGAAACACAAAAACCGTTGAACAAGTCCAATCCAATGCCGAAACTCTTTCGCTAGGAGTTCCTCAAGGTAGTATCCTCGGACCATTACTGTTCTTAATTTATATTAATGAATTGCCATTAATAATAGATCACTTGTGCGTGCTTTTTGCTGATGATGCTACTATATTCATATCAAAAGAGGACATGAGCGATGGAGTTTTTGCAAACGAAATTAACAATACTCTTGATAAAGTAAAAATATGGTTAAGAAGTATAAACCTAAAAGTAAATATTGAAAAGACTAAAATTATAGCATTTAAAAATTATAATAAACATACAAAAAAAATAACCGTTATAAATGAAGGACAAAAAATTGAAGAAGTATCTGACACAAAGTTTCTAGGCATAACTATAGATACGAACCTAAACTGGAAAGCCCATATTAGCACAATTAACAAGCGACTATCTAGCCAATGTTATGCACTGACCATTTTAGCAAATGTGGCTTCAACTGCGGTCACAATAAGTGCTTACTATGGCACTGTTTATCCCATACTGCCATACGGAATAATTTTTTGGGGCAATTCTGTAAACGTCAAATCAATATTTATTTTGCAGAAGCGATGTATACGGATAATTTATAGAAAGTACCAAATTGAATCACTCAGAAATGTATTTAAAACTAACAACTTACTAACCTTGACATGTATTTACATTTTGGAAATTTGTACATTTGTAAAAAATCATAAGGAATATTTTATAGAGAAATGTTCAGTTAGGGAAAACTTACGTTCCAAATATTTATATAACTTTTATCTTCCATCATCAAACGGTTCAGTATTATATAAAAGTGTATTTGTATCAGCCGTCCGAATTTTCAATCACTTACCCACCGAAATAAAATTGTTAGAGGGTAAGACATTTAAAAAACGTCTAAAAAATTGGCTAGTTGATATGGAATTTTATTACTTGAATGAATATTTTCAACAACAATGATATTTAAAATTGACAAATGTTTATAATGTGACAAATTATTAGGTACTTACTTAATTCCTTGATGCTCAATACTGACATTATTTGTAATATTGTACGTCCGACATGGACATGCTGTTGAGACAATTTTATAATGTTTGACACCTGCATGTATGTACCTACACAGCTTCTCAATAAATGTTTCTTGTTTCTTGTTTCTTGAAGCACGGATCATCTTACTTTCGGACAATCTGGTGATCAGCCAGTAATGTCCTAACCAAACTAGGGACCACAAAGTAATTTTTGTGATATGTCCCCACCGGGAATCGAACCCGGGACCTCCGGATCGTGAGCCCAACGCTCAACCACTGGACCACGGAGATCGTTAGTTTAATAGTTAGATTGATAGATGGACTATCGATAGTTTAAAAAAACAATACCTAATATTGATAGTGGTTGGCAGTCTAACAGAAAGCTCGGTGAAGTGTGGGTACTCAGTTCATCTTGCAGAGTCCCCAATTGGGATATAATTAAAGTTCAATACTATCTAGATGTTCCGTGATCTATGTCGATGATCCGTACTTCGGAAGGCAGTTGGTCCCGGTTACTTCTTACCGATGTAAGTAAGTAGTCGTTGCGTGTGCCATGTCAGCCTTTGGCGGCTCAATAGTAACCCTGACACTAGAGTTGATGAGGTTAGTAATCGATCTCAGAACCCACACGATAGAAGAGAAGAATATAATCTACAGTATCGGCAGATAGTCACTCATCATCATCAATTTAAGAGCCACGCTCTTGTCGGTGTAGCATTTTCCATTCCAGTCTATCAAAGGCCAATTCCTTGTCTTCCCTATAAGACACGACGTTAACCTTTTCTTTAATCTGTTCCATGTAAGCTCTTCTTGGTCTTCCCCTTCCTCTCTTTCCTTCTAGCTTTCCTTCTATGATGTTTTTAATGAATTCGTCGTGTCTTATTAGGTGTCCAATCATCTTGCCTCTTCTGTCCTCAATAATTCTCAGTATTTGTCACTATCGATACCTAATTCAAAACTATCGATACTATCGATAATGAAGAACTTTCCAATCGACGTTCCCCAAACACACGATAGATGGCGTTGTTAACTTGCTAGGGTACATAATTATTCAAAAATGTAATGTAATGGCAGTCACTAACAACCTGTACAAACATTGATACCTTATCAAAACCGATATATCCCCCGTGGTAGTGATGGTGACCCTTGTTGGTGGAGAGCATGTAGACGCGACCAGACGGCCTCACCACCATCGTACCATCGGCTATCAGGTTGGCATACCGCCCGATGGTGGAGCCGAAGTATGGATTCCGGGGTTGGAAGTACTCTGTAAAAAAGACACCATGACAGACAACATAGTGTAGTTTTTTTTTAATAGTGAACTAATTACCCGCATTGGAGCAGCGTGGTGGAGTATGCTCCATACCCCCTCCGGTTGCTTGCGGGGAGGCCTGTGCCCAGCAGTGGGACGTATATAGGCTGTTTATGTATGTTATGTCAGTAAACTAATCGGAGAGCATTTTATTCCATTTTTGGAAAGATAATATCTATTTTGTTTGATATTTATTAACACGTGGATTCCGTTCGTACAATAGGCTAGTTTCCAACTAATTACTATGGAATTTGCATGAAGTATGCATACATAAACTGCCTATATACGTACTGCTGGGCACAGGCCTCCCCTCAATCAACCGGAGGGGGTTACATGAAGTATGACGTTATAGAAAATTCATAAGTTAAATAGAAAAAAGAAAATGTTTTTCATTAGTTTTAGATCTATCTTTATTTAATAATCAGAATTTCATAATTTATCTTGAACACGACCACCGGTAGTGTTTTATGTGTTGATACTTTTTACTTTTTTATATGTTAAGTTTTTTATTGGTTGTTGATAGACAAGAATGGAGAATGCTATACCGACAAGAGCGTGGCTCTTAAATAGTGATGATATAATGTTAAGTACTTATCTTCGTATTCTGTTGCTTTAGGAGCTTGATTTTTTTACAGCAGGAACTGCATAAATATTATATTATCATAGATGTTAACTTCAACTGGATTCCTCCACGCGTTTCTCAAACTGGTTTTGACAGACAGACGGACGGGCGACAAAGTAATCCTATAGAATTCCGTTTTTCCTTTTGAGGTTAGGACCCCTAAAAATTAAGTATATCCTCTGAATGTTACCTTCTAGTGTGTCAAATCCAGCGACCACATCATCTGGTACTCCTTTTCTATCAGGAACTTGTATAGATGTTATTGTAGCACCGTACGATATTATCTGTGAACAGATTAAAAACAACAATGAAAATAAAAACTGCCTATTTCCGCCATCAGGTGTCGCCACTGTTGAGTGTTCTTAAATTTTCATTTTCATTTATGGATTGCCTTGAGAAAAGGTGTCTACGCGCGTGGAGCGCCTGGCAACATGTTGACTATTCCTGATTTTATTTATTCATCTTCCCAATGAGGGACTCAAATTCAAATTCAAAAATATCTTTATTCAGTAGGTAACATAGTTACACTTTGAATCGTCAATTTTTACATAACGAACGTCTCATCCGCCTAAAACTACCGCAGCTTCTCACAACCTGTATAGCCGGGGAAAAGAAGCTGCAAGAAAAACCTCGGCACAGGGCCCTAGACGTTCTTTAAAAAAAATAAAAATAAACATAAAATATTGGACTTTCCAATCGACGTTCCCCAAACACACGATAGATGGTGATAATTACCTATTTTCTCATTGCTGGGGTACATAATTATCCAAAAATGTAATGTAATGGCAGAAGCATATATAAAACTAATTGTTGCTTGATATTTGGATCACATTATGTATAGAATGATGTTGCTACCTATATTGCTTCTCTTTATTTTGATCAGAATAATAATGATCCATGCTTCGGAAGGCACGTTAAGCCGTTGGTCCCGGTTACTGCTTACTGATGTAAGTAAGTAGTCGATACATGAGCCATGTCAGGGGCCTTTGGCGGCTCAATAGTGACCCTGACACCAGGGTTGATGAGGTTGGTACTCCGCCTCACAAACTACACGATAGAAGAAGCAAATTACGGGCATTATGCCTAATAATCAAGTGTTAATTACCTGAACTGTCATCCTATTCTTCGTCTTCCAAGTGTACCTCCGAACTATGTCGATGTTCGTGCTGGAGGCGCAAGGGCTTTTACCTTCCTCAGGTTCAGGGAGCATGATCTCTTTCAGAGACTTCGCGGATTTGTCGAACACGTTAGACGTGCGTCTGGTCTGCGCCTGCATGGACTTCGGCATAAAGCCAAACCCGTCGACCACCAGCTCCACGTCCGGAGGCTTGGGAGGCTCCGGCGGAGGCAGGATCTGGGTCTTACTCGGAGACTCCACATTCCCATCGCCACTCGCCTTATCACCATCATCTTTCTCCATTTCCACTAAGAATTTGAGTTTAAAAAGGCCAAAACACTGTTTTTTTTTGATACTTAAAAATTTATAAGATTTTTGTACAAAAATTTTGATTTCCAAATGTCATGTTTTATTTTTGTTTCGTAATTGATATTCGCGTCAGATTCTTTTGAGATCTATATTGCTATGACATTGAATAGGTAATTAAGGTTTTATTCGATGTTTCACTAAAACACAGTTGGCTTGATACAGCTCACCACCTCGCGTGTTAGTGCCAGGTCTGCAGTAGCTCTTACGCCTTACCTTAACGAAGACAAATTCCACAGATATACGTGTTCATTCAGGATTTAGTTCTAATATACTTACTGTGTAAAAACTTATGCAAATGAATAATTAAAACCCCACAATGTATCGCAAAATCCTTTTATTAGATTTACGATTATTAAGTAAAAATGGGATGAAATTGTCGGCTTTTAAAAAACCAAATAGCTTCCCAAAACCTTTCTTTCTGATGATACTTTATTGATGATTGTTCTCCGAAGTCGTTATTATTTACCTACGCGTGATAAATAATTATGCATAATTTCGCTCACCATCATAGATATTCAATGTCTTAGGAAATCGGTTTGATGGCAAATTTTATAAAACGTAAAAAAAATGTTTAAAAACGTACAGAAATGATTTATGACTAATTTCGTGGACGCTGTTTAATTTTTCGATTTACAACTCATCCCAGTATAAGTACAAAAGTCAGCGTTAGTTTAATACATTGAAGCAATACATGAATTAAGTGTACTTAGCTAACATAAAAATCGCGTATTACACTTTCACAAAAAACACTGTTGTTAATGCCTACATTGTTAAAACAAAAACAATCTTGTGTTCAGATAACTCGTATATAAATATTTGTTTTGTACAATTTCATTTTTTAAACCCAAAATACTTTCACAGTTTGCTTTTCAAGTTCCAAAGTATCAGTCTTCCACTTTTCATCCTCGTCTACTACATCAGGGATGTCTTCCATAAATCCCATCTCCTTACAAGGAGATGGTGGTATGACACTTATTATAGGTATGCCTATCTCTTGGAATGAACTCATTGACGAGAAACCACTCTCGTCCTCAATGAAGTTTGATGAGTTGAAGTCATTTCTTTTATCAATCGACAGTTTCTTGTTTGTGCCAATTATGATCTCCGATCGGTCTTTAGCAATGATTTCTTCCTTTTCATTCAGCTTTAGGTCAGAGAAGCCATTCAGCCCACAATCCAGGGAGGAATTAGGAAGGCTAAAATTGCTTAGAGTTATGTTCTGCTTTTGGACAAAAATATCAGTATCCTTGAGTGTAAAAATACCGTCTTGAACAGTTTTTACGTCGAAGATGTTTGAAGTAACCTCATCAATCTGATCCAATGTAGTGATTGAGTCATGATTAGGTTTTTTCAAATCTTCAGTAGCATTATCATTATCCGATTCTTTTCTTGTATTCGTTTGATGTTTTTTATCGTTACAGGAATACGCAAGATCAGGTATCTTAGTGCTTAGTACGGTATTGGCAAGAGTGATCAAACGAGACATCTCTTCAGATATTTTCTGAGAAGTATCCGTTTCAGGAGTTAGTGACAGCTTGGATTGGCTCCTGAAATAATATATTAAGTATTTTACTTGACTTAAATATTGATATTTGAATGAATATAAAGAAATACTAAATATATATTTACCAAATGCCGTTACAATCTTTGAAACCGTTAACGTTGCTGATGGATTTGCTTATTTTTCTTGTACTTATTTTTTTGGGTGTTGTCAGGAAGTATTCTGCGTTTTTGTTGACGTGTACGACAGAGCGAGAGCGAGGCAGGTCTGCCACATTGAAGGACCGCGGCAGCAGCCTCGCCGGCAGGGCCTCCTTCTTGTAACCAGAGTCATTGTTCTTGCTCTCAATATGTTCTTTCACCCGGTTCAGGAATGCTACTATCTGCTTAAGTAAAGCTATGTGCATCTGTCTATTTGCTTCAGTCTGAAAATAATTCACAACATTGGCAAACGGTGTTGAAAGATAATACATCACGCGAGCTAAATATTTTAACAGATAATTAAGGCAAAAAATATTAAATCGCTCGGCAGAATTCGCAAAGCATTTCGCTTGAAATTGCAATTAAAAATAATGTCATAATAATTATATCATTAGGTATTGGTGCACCAATAAGATATTTAACGAAGAAATATATTTTTGTAAATACCTGTGCCAGTTGCCACCTCAGAGTCTCGACTTCCATGGTCAGGGCGTGCTTCTCTTCTTCATTTCTTCTCATATCAGTATCCTTTTGTGGCGACTTGTCTGGAGGCTTCACAGCTTCGCCGTTTTGCTCCAAAATGACGTTTTTAGAAAGTTGTTGGCCAAGCACCATTATTTCTGGAATCTGTAAGAACAATCAATTGAGAACATTATTAAAAGAACAAAGAAACGGAATGTCTATGACGTACTATCATTAGATTCGAATTGAACACGCCAACCGTTGAATCAAGAAGGGAAAAAAACGTTTTAGAAAAATAACTGTTGTCGCCTAAAATGGTGACTTCTTTTTTTACGTTTAGATTATTGCAAAGTGCCGTTGACACAATTTCATTTCCGATGGCGCTTCTTCAATGGCATCGACACTTATCCAAACAAACAAATCGAATGCAATCATGTTGTTTGTCATGCTCGCGGCCACATCATACTGTGCAATAGCTCTTGAAGACGATAATTCAATTCAAATTAAAATAATCAATTAATTAATTAATTCAATTCAAATTCAAAAATATCTTTATTCAATATCGTCAATTTTTACATAACGAACGTCTCATCCGCCTAAAATTACTGCAGCTTCTCACAACCTGTAAAGCCGGGGAAAAGAAGCTGCAAGAAAAGCCTCGGAACAGAGCCACAGACGTTCTTTAAAAAAATAGTCTAGAATCTGTTAGGTACTAATTGATAAATGCACGTAATTTTTTTAATTTACCTATTATTATTTTTATTCTCCGTTTTCTATTTTCATTATTTATTTATTTATTTTTCGGAAAACCAACAGCTACTTTAAACAATATATACATATAAAAAAATTATGTATCAGAAGTTAATTAAACATACTTGTGTTGACTATGTTGCAGTGCCTTACAGGGTTTCTGTTTGAACTTTCCTCTACTTTTAAAACCTCTGTAATGACGTCAGGAATGCAATATCTTATCTTATCTTAATCGGAAACGTGGTGGTTGATTCAAACATAACGGTTATGTATAAGGGTCCTATCTCTTTGGATCCCATGGTGGCTTCCCATAGTAACATGTATACATCAATGGTATCTGGTTGCAAATATTCCTATTAGAGACTCATTCCTACAGCTAAACTGTTTAAACAGTTTTGCATCGCATCGTTAAATTGTATTAATTTTACCTAAAGGTGGTATTAATAAACTAATCTCAGCTTCGAGACTGCAGATCATGTCAATGTGACAATATTCTCATATAAAAACAGAGACTTGAGCATGATTTTGAGGGCATTCTCAGCTGAGATTCGTTTATTAATACCACCCTTGAATGAAAATAAAAAACAATTAGTTGCTGGCAACCGAATCCCGAATAGATTCTCCCTGGTGGCGTAAACAAAGTGTACTTCTTATTCACGATAAAAATCGTGTTGATTGTCAGGTCGACAACCAACCTCATCAACCCTGTTGTCTATTGTACCGCCAAAACCGCGACCGAATGCCTGCGAGGTACGGATCAATCGGAGATCAGCCTGCAATGTCCTAAGAAACTATGTCATCATCACCAGCCCATTAACGTCCCCACTGCTGGGGCACGGGCCTTCCCTATGGATGGATAGGGAGATCGGGCCTTAAACCACCACGCGGGCCCAGTGCGCAAGAAACTATGTCTTCTTCTTCTATCGTGTGGATGGTGAGGTGGATTACCAACCCCATCAACCCTGGTATCAGGGTTACTATTGAGCCGCCAAAGGCCCCTGACATGGCTCATGTAACGACTACTAACTTACACCAGTAAGTAGTAACCGGGACCAACGGCTTAACGTGCCTTCCGAAGCGCGGATCATCTTACTTTCGGACAATCTGGTGATCAGCCTGTAATGTCCTAACCAAACTAGGGACCACAAAGTATTTTTTTTTGTGATATGTCCCCACCGGGAATCGAACCCGGGACCTCCGGATCGTGAGCCCAACGCTCGAACCACTGGACCACGGAGGCCGTTACTTACGTTGGAAACTATGTAATTTTTGGTAATTGTCCCCGCTGGGATTCCAACGGATGTAATGAAATAGGGTTAGAGCGTTCGCGCAGAAGAGTTTTCTCGTGCGTTTGATAGGTGAATGATAAAGTCAACGGCCCGCGCACCACGTAGCGTCTCCACGAAATAGGTCTAAGTATACTTATAAGTGCGCAAAAAGTGCGCATACGTGTAGGTGCTAGTGATAGGCAGTGTCACAGTCGTCCCACGCTTTTGCTTCGAACATTGTGATTGACCTCCATGTGAACAATGCAGCTTGCAATGATACCGTTATATTTATCACGCCAACCGTTAGTACTTAGAAACATTAAAATAACATCTCACAGATAATAACATAATATATATATAAACTCACGCCTATTTCCCACCGGGGTAAGCAGAGACTATAGAATTCCATTTGCTTCGATCCTGACACACTTCTCTTGCTTCCTCCACATTCATCAATCGCTTCATACACGCACGCCGGTTCAGAGTAGATCGTATTAAACCTTTTCTAAGGTCCTTCTAGGTCTTCCTCTGCCAGCCCTACCATCAACTTTCGCTTTATACATCGCTTTTGCAATTATATTATCCTTCATCCGCTCGACGTGTCCAAACCAACCTAACATCCCCTTCTCAATCTTAGTCACTACATCGTCTTTTACACCACATCTCTGTCTTATCACACTGTTTCTCACTCTATCACTCAACACCGCAGATAATAATGATGCCGACTTTTACACATACAAAATTGAAAAAATATTGCCATTTCCAAAACTAGCTCTCTCTTTCTTTCACTTATCGAAAGTAAAAGACAGCACTCGAACGGCCTCCGTGGTTCAGTGGTTGAGCGTTGGGCCCACTATCCCGAACTCCCTGGATCGAATGCCGGTGGGGACATATCACAAAAATTACACTCTGTGATCCCTAGATTGGTTAGGACATTACAGGCTGATCACCTGATTGTTCAGAAGTAAGATTATCCGTGGTTCGGAACCGGTTAGTACTTACTGATGTAAGTTAGTAATCGTTACATGAGCCATGTCATGAACAAGCTGATCCCAAAAATAATACAACCGCACGTAAGCGTGGTCAATTATTGGTAAGCAAAAATTTAGTTTCGATCGCCATCGACTCGCAAAGAAGAAGACCGCCATTTTCTATACTAGCGTGTATTAATTAAATAATAATGTTGACTATGTTCTTAAAGATGGCCTTTGGCAGCTCAATAGTTACCCGGACGATGGTCGATGATTGATGGGGCAGAAGGACAACACTATTTTATAACGGTCAAAGTTTTGCTAGGCAGAATACATACATTGGCAGAGACCGTAGAATTCCATTTACTACAATATTCGCTTGGGATAGCTAGGTCAGAGTCACAATATGGTATCAGTCAGTGTCACAGAATCTCTCTCCTGCTAATTACTATTAGCATGCAAACAAACACCACCTTCGTTTCCTCTATTCTCATCAAACACTTCATGCACGCTTGCCGGTTTAAAGTTCTCTTAACCTGACCTTTCTTTAAAGTGTCGAATCCAGGATTCGAACACGGTGTATAGAGCACCATGAAAAAGAAATTAAAATAAATGTTTAAAGTTGTTTTCAGCGGTGTGAGCCGGTGTGGCTGCTAGCACAGACAATATGACTCCATCATCCATCAGGATGTATCAATACATCAATGCACGATGGACAAAACCTCATTGTCCACGATCAAAGTCCTGCCCTGTCCTCACTGGATCACAATAAACTGGCATTCCACAGCAACGGCAATAACGGTCCTTATTGTAAACATTACTACTATTATACGTAGTAGGTACTATATGTAATCTGTACCATTATGTACCACGGTTTGCGTACGGTCACGAGCCTTAATATGTATACAGTATACTTTGGTACCATGTCACATTAAGTTTTCTGACAAATTGTACTGTAAGTCTCACTAAATGTCAAATATGTTAGTGCGACAGAGTCCTAAAGTGGGTACATTATATTGCTCATGACTGAACCATTTTAATGACTTTCCAGGCTACGCTCACCAAAAACAAGATAGCGTTGCTCAGTTTAAACGTGAATATTACCTATTTTCTCATTACTCGGGTATAAGTAGCAGCGAATATAAAAATAATTGTTGCTTGATATTTGAATCACATTACGTATAGAATTATGTTGCTACCTATATTGCTTCTCTTTATTTCGATCAGAATAATAATGGGTGGAAGATGTAATTGTGCCTGGGTGTAATAAAAAGGGTCATCGTTTATACCCAAAGATGAAAGATGCATATGTCTGTTATCCATGAAATTAGAAGGTTAAACGTAGAAGAAACTGTACAGCGCCATCTATACTGATTCTGAGGACCGTACCCTGGAAAGTCACTCATTGAATCGTGTACTTGGTTCAAGACAAATTATGAAATTCTGACTTATACTAATAAAGACAGATCAATACACATACAAATTCCATAATAATTTCGTGTTTTCGAGTTTTAGTAAAAAGTAACTGATTTGACTAGTTGAAAACTAGCATTACCTAAATAAAGACAAATCTAAAACTAATAAAAAGAATTTTCTTTTTTCTATTTAACTTATTTATGAATTTTAATAAAGAAAAACGTAATAATAATTCCGACATTTATCACGTTTTTTTATGACGTCACAGTGTGCTTTTTCAAACAAATTCCATAGAAATTTTGTGTTTTGACGTTTAGTAAAAAATAAACGGATTTGACTAGTTTGAAACTAGCCTATTATGAAATTCTGATTACTAAATAAAGACAGATCTAATACTAACGAAAAACATTTTCTTTTTTCTATTTAACTTATTTATGAATTTTAATCGAGGAGCTCGGTGGCGCAGCGGTAAACGCGCTCTGTCTGCGATTGTTGAAGTTAAGCAACTTTCGCAAAGGCCGGTCATAGGATGGGTAACCACAAAAAAAAAGATTTCATCTCGAGCTCCTCCGTGCTTCGGAAGGCACGTTAAGCCATTGGTCCATTAGCAGTCGTTAATAACCACCAATCCGCACTGGGCCCGCGTGGATTAAGTCCCTATCCATCCATAGGGAAGGCCCCAGCAGTGGGGACGTTAATGGGCTGGTGATGATGATGATGAATTTTAATAAAGAAAAACGTAATAATAACTCTGACTTTATGACGTTTTTCTGTGACGTCACAGTGTGCTTTTTCATACAAATTCCATAGTCATTTTCTGTTTTGACTTTTAGTAAAAAGTCAATCAAAATTTCCCTCATTCAGCGCTTATCGCTATCGACCCACTAGGGTCGATTAATTCTTTCAAATATTTTTCCTCTCAGACGACGCCCTGAGCCGAGGTTCGCGCCCAACTGGGCACCCGCAGGCCTGTTGTCTTAAACGTTGTACCGGGTGAGAGCCTTCAGCGCTCCCCATTTGTCCGGCCAAGTAGTTAATGCCATCTGCGGCAAATCTACAATAAGTCACGTCAAAAAAAAAAGACTTTTAGTAAAAAGACGACTACTACTGATTACTGACTGTTACTGATTTGACTAGTTTCCAACTAGTCAACAGACAATCAAACTTCGCGCTATTTATAAGCTGCGTTGTCGGGACTCTTTGAGGGAGCTGTTTAAAGAAATAAATATACTGACGGTCGCAAGTCAATATATATATGAAAACATTATGTATGTACGTAAAAACTTATCTCTCCTTCCGAGAAACTGTGAAAGGCATACTTACAATACAAGAAATAAACATAAAATTGCTATTCAAAATTCTAGATTAAGTAAATTAAATTCATCTTTTTTGGGGTTATGTATACGTTTTACAATAAAATACCAGATAATATTTTAAATTTGTCAAAAAATAAATTTAAAGCTCACGTGAAGCTTACTTTATGTAAAAAAGCTTAATGACTACCTAAATGATAAAAATGTCTGGTATTGAATGTGTTCCTCTAGTTATTAAATAACTTGTAATGTATATCCTCATTGGTTTTTAAAAGATGTGTTGCTGTTGCAGTTTCTTGTCATTTCTTCTCCTCAGCCATAACACCTTGCGAAATGACGTAATTTCAAAAATGTTACATTGACCTTCAACAAGTTTATCCATGATAATTACGTTGAATAAATGATTCTGATTTCTGATTTTAACTTAGTATAAGGAATAATACTGTTACCAACAAACGCAGAGATCAAAATACATATGGCCTAATTCCCATTGTAGTTAACAGTTCCGGTGTTGATTATAACGTTGATGGATCAGATTGCTAAGGGTGGATGGTTCTCAGTTTCTCATGTGTCTGCGCAGCAGAGTGGAACATGCGTGATCAAGGTCGCTTCGGTCTCATTTTACTTTTCCACATACTAATTAATTATCAGATCCAGGTTTAAAGACCTCCGTGGTCCAGTGGGGCTCACGATACAGAGGTCCCTGGTTCAAATCCTGATGGGGACACATCACGAAAATAATTTTGTGATCCCTACTTTGGTTATAGGACATTACAGACTGATCACCTGATTGTCCGAAAGAAAGATGATCCGTGCTTCGGAAGGCACGTTAAGCCGTTGGTCCCGATTACTGATGTAAGTTAGTAGTCGTTACATGAGCCATGTCAGGGGCCTTTGGCGGCTCAATGGTAACCCTGACACCAGGGTTGACAGGGTTGTTATTCCACCTCACAACCCACACGACAAAAGAAGAAGATCCAGGATTTTTAAAGGGTCAAGTCAGGAGTGAACCGGCGAGCGTTTATGAAGTCTTTGATGCCGGTGGAAGAAGCAAAACTGGTGTGTCAGGATCGTTGTAAGTGGAATTCTGTGGTCTCTACCTACCCCAATGGGAAATAGGCGTGATCTTTTATATGTACGTAATTAATTATCAAGTTCATAAGGTACGAATTTCACCAAGGTTGCATAAAAAGTGAGTCATTGTTTAAGTGCTAAGCGGTCGAGTTGGGTTGGCCGCCATAATTTGAAGTTTCCAGGTGGGTGGGGTGGCGTCGCATTCGGTCGGGTTGTCGGCTGTGAGGCAAGCGATCGTCATGCGCACGCGGCGGCGCGTGACGCCGGCATCCGGTGCGGGCCCTCGGAAGCATTTAATGACTGCCCTACCCCCACCGACAAGTGCGCCATCCTTTTGTCTCGTTACCATGGATACGTGTTTGAGTTACAAACCGTAAACTAATGTTCGGGAACTGCTTTATAGATTCGGACATTTGTGGTGATTTCCAATATGTTACAATTCTGGGCGCATTTTTTCAGTTTTTAGTTTCGGCAGTAATAACTTGCGCATTAAGTAAGTAAGTATATTGGAAGCTGATCAACATTTTTACGCATCGTACGCGCTGTCATAATGTTCAGTTTTGTATGAAATTAAGTAATCACAACAAAAAGCAATATAACTATTTGCTATTTGTTGACATTACGCACTTATATTTCCATGCGCAAATGTCAAATAGCAATATTGCTTTTTAGATGAATTGCTTCGATGTGGCCGGTTTATACCTCCGGGTCGATGTATGTATTGTTCATTTGAATTCATTACTTGCATAGATAAGTACTTACATCGAATTCTTGTTTGTTTGTATACTCCTTATTGCTCTAAAATACAAAGGAAAACACATTTACATTTTTCAATTTTCACCAACGCAGTTGGTCGGACCATTAAGACCGCTGTAGTCAGAAGTTTCCGGACTTGACTTGCACCAATGAGTTATTAATTTATCTAAAGTGCAGTTTACTCGACCATTATAGACGGCGATACGACTCAGCACCTATCACGTCGGTCTAACAGAAAGCTCGGTGAGGTGTGGGTACTTAGTTCATCTTGCGAAAGATGTACCTCTGACTTCCTCAACTGGATATCGTGAGCTATCGTAATGTTATGTTAAAATGTTGTTTATGCCAAAAAAGGATGTGCGTGGGAATACAACAATAATTACACCTATTAAAGTAGTCTAATAATTCAATTATCTTCCGCCAATTTCACTATGAGGAAGAAGAAATATTTTGCGTAATAGCACACTAGGTCCGTTTAGCTCCATTAAAGGAGGTAAAGAAAGTGCGATGTCGTCATAGCGTCTATTAACACGTTCTCTGCCGGCAATGTTATTTTTCGATAAACAAATCGGAATTTGTGTACATAGACACAGTATGGCAAGAAAAATGTGCCCCACACATATGTGGGCCCATAGGTCATGCACGATAGGGAGATCGTGCCTTAAACCATCACGCGGGCCTAGTGCAGATTGATGGTTATTAACAACTGCTAATGCAGCCGGGACCAACGGCTTAACGTGCCTTCCGAAGCACGGAGGAGCTCGAGATGAAAACTTTTTTTTTTGTGGTCACCCATCTTATGACCGGCCTTTGCGAAAGTTGCTTAAATTCAACAATCGCAGACCGACCGCGTTTACCGCTGCGCTACTGAGCTCCCATGTCATGCACGTATTAGTTTCAAATTTACTGCCTCATATGTGGTTCATGCACAGTGAACGTGTTAAACTTCAGAATGATCCTTTTGTAGAAGTTCCTATGTGTAGGTATGTCAGCACTGGGCGTTGCGCAAGAGTTTTCATAGATACTTCTCTATATTCAAGACGCATGCAATTGAAATTGTCGATTAATACAACAGGGGGGTTAAAAAGGCCACATCGAAGCAACTCGTCTAAGAAAGCAATATTGCAATTTGACATTTGCGCATATAAAAGTAAGTGCGCAATGTTAATTATTTATTTGAATAAAAATAATCATGCACAGTATTAGTTGTCAAACAATCGTTTAAGAATTAACTTTGAGGCAATGCAATTAAGCACGTTGGTGCTAAATACAGACACATAATCTAATTTTATTTGTAGTTATACTGTCATGTCTTATCTGCCGAAAAGGAAAGGGGTGGCATATTTAAGGAACACTTGTCAATTTTACGCAGTTTTAAACAAGCCTCTCAAAAATTTAACTTTGACCTATAACTCAACAGAATTAATTGGACAGCACACGTCATATGGGTTTCATATTAGCGAGGAGCCTATTTGATTCTTTCGGATTATTAATTTTTAAATTAACAGCTGCCAATCCGTCCTTTTCGACGGATAAGACCACAGAAACCACTTTCTGATCCCTAGTTTAATCACCCCATTGTCCGAAAGTAATATGGTCCGATGCTTTGGAGGGCACGTTCTGCAGTCGGGCTACTATTTACTTAAGTAAGTACTTATGTAATCATTAGACTCTACTAATAACCCTGACACCAGAGTTGACGAAGTCGATCACTGGTTTTACAACCCACACGAGAGAAGATTATCGCTTCTATAAAATTACTATATAAAGTATTACCTAATCTGTGATATAAGTCTATACTCCACTGCTATAACATAATTTAGTTTAACTCTGCCGTATAACCAAATGCTAGTCACGTGTTAGGATCGTGTCGACGTCGGTTGCTCTATCTACTCGTAGTAGGTCCGGCAATGTTTTCGTATTTATAATGTGTCCTGCAGCCGTAGTCTGGCAGACGCGACGCGACTTATAAGCGTAACGCAGCTTTGATATACCATATCGTATTTATCCAAAAAAATATAAGTATCGCGAATATGTACGATAAGGTAAAAGCAAAGTAATAAATTAACTGGTTGCACTTAAGACCTCCCGGTTACATGTCGTTTCTGTAATGGACCAAAAACAAATACAAAAACATAAATTGACAACTAATAGTTCATAATTTCACCACTGTTTACAAACAATTCGCTAAGCGACTGCACTTTTGCTCTTTGATTGTACGTCTAATTAAGTTATATGCGTGTTCTAAGCGCATAAATATTTCTATAGGTATCATTAAAAAGATACAGCTTACTATTATATACTAGAAGAGAAAAAAACTATTACATTTTGTAGACAGCATATTCACAAGTCAAAAACGTATTTTTAATACATATCTTGCGCTGTGCTGTCTATGTCTATGTAAGTATATCGTCGCGACTGACGAGACTCTAATACTGAATTTCGAAGTTTGAAATCCGATCTATGTTAGTTCACAAGTATACGATTTCGATGTACGTCAGTTCGAACATACACTACAGCGAAGTACGAAATTCCGATGTATGTGGGATCGGAAGTATAGGAGTACAATGTACGTTAGTTCGAAAGTACACTGTAGCGATGAACGAAATTACGGTATAGGTATATAAGACCGAATTCAGTATTAGAGTCGACTGACGATGTTGTTGTTGTTTAAATTCGCCTTATATAAGGCGGGCAAAGATCTGAGGACCATACAGCCTTGTCTTTAATAATTTAATATTCGGAATTCACGATCAAAATAGGCCTAAGCCTTGCCTTCAGTTTTCAATATCTAATTTAGATCAGTGCCTTGTTAATTGACGCGTCACATATGCCATACTACGGTGTAGGTGTCCTGGGTATTACACCATGGCGGAACAAACAATACTGTATATTAAGTTATAGAGGAGGTTATTTAATACAGGAAATTCAGAATTTTAATCATTTGTAAGCACAAGCAATACCTCCGAAACTTACTTGTCGGAAATGTGTGTTTCCTTCACCATCCAGGTGATCGTTTATGATCCAAATATGAATAAGAAAGCAAGTTCGAAAATCATTGGTTTTGGGATTCCAACCAAGTGACAATCAAGCGTCCTTCCAACTGGCTTTCCACGGCTCTCTAGTAAAGTAGAAGAGCCAAGACATTCAATAGAATATATCTTATGCGATGTTGTGAACTACACGCACCACATCTGCAGTTCAGAGGTCAATGAAAGCACGGGTTCAGTGCTCGTGAGAACCCCACCAAAACCACAATGGGAACAATTTTATAATAACCAGCCTACAGCTATGAGATCAAAAACGGTAAATATGTTATGCCTAGTAAGTATACTACATTATAATTGGGTAGTTTCCTAGGTCAAAGATAGGTTATGAAATTCTGATTACCTACTAAATAAAGACAGATCTAAGGCCCATAGCACACGGCGTATTTTAAACGCGCAGAAGACGCGCGTTTCAGGAACGCGCGTCTTCGGCGCCGTAGACGCTGATTGTTGCGTTTGCATTGATGATAGAAGCGCGCGCATGAAGCGCGTATACGCGCGTTTGAAGCGATACAAACGCGCGTACAAAGGAGCGAAGTAGGGGTAGGGGGAGGCGCTCACGCCACCACTGCACAATTATTTTTACATTTTTTTCTTTTTAAAAGAAGTACTAGAGCCAACGTAAGCAGTGTTGTCTCAACCGACGCCATTGTACAACTGAAGAAGAGGAGTCTCTGATCAAAACGCAAAAGCTACGGGCGACTACAGCGCGTCTGTATCGCTGTATCTGCGCGTATACGTGCAGTAGAGGCGCGTTTCACGATCGCCCCGTGTGCTTAAGTTACAAGGTTGCAATCGAATCTCGTTTGAATCGCGTATACGCGCGTAATCTGCGCGTCGTCTGCGCGTTTAAAATACGCCGTGTGCTATGGGCCTAAAGGTGACAAAAAAAAACGTTTTCATTTTTCTATTTAACTTATTTATGAATTTTAATAAAGAAAAATGTAAGTAATAATAAGTTCGCCATTTTGTCACATTTTTGTATGAAGTCACAGGTTGCTTTTTTATAGAAATTCCCCAGTAATTTCGTGTTTTGACGTTCAGTAAAAAGTAATTGATTTGTTGATTGATTTTTTTGATAAATGCCCTAATAAATCACTTAATTTGTAATCTAACAGTATGTGTGTTGAGTCAGTAGACCAGACGCGCAACGCGAATAATTTGTGTAACTCAAAAACCTTGAACAAACCGACACTAGTATAATTACGTCCTGGATTTTTGTTACACTTCAGTTGCATCATATTACATTATGGTATTGCACTGTACTTCTTCTTCCATTCCATTTTGGTATCAGAGTTACTATTGAGCCGCCAAAGGCCCCTGACATGGCTCATGTAATGACTACGTACTTACATCAGTAAGTAGTAACCGGACACTGTACTGACTTGTTTAAGAGACGGATTGAGGATTGCCCACGCTTCTTTTCGAGTTTAAATCAATTATATTACATAATAGGTATATATACAATATTATTACAATAAATAATTAATATTATTACGATATTACCTACTAGAACATTGGTTTTACTGCAATAGTTTTGCAATAGCCCTGATTCCTGCAGACACCTCCTAATTTTATTTTAAGTTATACCCGTCATTTTCTCATCCGCCGAAAAGGAAAGGGACGGATGACTGACAACAGTTAATTTTAAAACGAATGAATAACTCTGGCGAATAAAATAGGCATCTCGCTGGTATGCAATCCGTTTGACATGCTGTCTACTTAACTCTGTCGGGTTATTGGGCGATGTAAAATTTTTAGACGGTTGTTTTAGATTTCTGCTTAAAATTGACGTGTATTCCATAAATTTTATGCCTGTCGATTACCCGGCCCTTTCTTTTTTAACGGATAAGAAAATGACAGGTATAACTTAAAATAAAATTAGGTGTGTTGACAATTGCAACATAAAAATACCTTTTAAAAAAAAGTTATAAAAAATATTAATTATTTTACTACTTATTTTTAAATTAATTTTGTATTCGTCGATGTTCTCTTATTGTCGGACGTGTTTATAACCTTTGTAATTACCTATTATTACTGAATTATATGCGAAGTGGCAAAACAATCAGCGTTTCTTTAATACAGTCTACGAGTGGTGAAATAATCAATCCACACACATTTAAACAAGGTGTCTGCAGGAATCGGGGCCATTGTCTTTAAGTAATTCAATATAAGACCTTAATGACTACCTACTCCTTTCCGCTTCAGTTGGCTTGTAGACAATCTACCATAAGTAGGGAAGCGTGTAGTTTTATCACAAAAACCTGAGTGGCTGAGTCACCGGATCCAGATAATTTTAGTCAAGTATGCGTGTTAGGGTCGTTGATCAGGTGGGCTCCAGCCAGATGGAACGAAGGCGTTGCTGGTCCTGCTTGAAGGCGCAACTTCTTACTCATGTCTGCTTTATACGAGTAACACACGGGCACATAAATCCAAACCTACTTGATATTATAAATGCGAAAGTAATTCAGTCTACTATCTTTCACGCTTAAACCGATTGAGATGAAGTTTGAGAACCAGGACTTGAGATAGTTTTATTCCGAAAATAAAGGGATGAAATCGGGAGTGGAAAAAATTGCCGCGCACGTGCTATGTCTGACCTTCCAACCCGCGAAGAGAAAACTAGCCCAATGCAGCTTAGGTCATATACCTCCGAAACTCTTTGCTTGGGTATGTGAGTTTCCTCACGAGGTTTTCCTTCACCGCTGAGCACGTGTATGTTATTTTATGATGCAAACATGAATTCGAAAAACGATTCCGAAAATCATAGG
Source organism: Pectinophora gossypiella (assembly GCF_024362695.1). Lineage (NCBI taxonomy): Eukaryota > Metazoa > Arthropoda > Insecta > Lepidoptera > Gelechiidae > Pectinophora > Pectinophora gossypiella. The sequence goes on along the minus strand of NC_065433.1, from coordinate 2,494,581 downwards.
TTTAGGCCTGTGTTGGATCCGAACCTATGACCTTACAGTGAGAGTCAAGCGTTCTTCCAACTAGGCTAGCATGGCTACAAACCCAAAACTAAATTCGGTGTTGTTTTTAGTCGATGTTTTATAAAAAAATGTTTAATTAAAGACTTTCTCTTTACACAGATCAATGCGTTCTATGTTTTTTTTATTTAAGAATAAGAATAAAAAAATATTGCCAGTAACAATTTACATTTGCTATAAGAACTACGAGAATTATGAATATTACGAATACGGGCAAAAGGAAATGGCTCAGCTTGTGCTGCGATGGAGCCATATGCTATGGCGCCATCCAGCGCTGGTTTTCAGTCATTTCTGTGCATGGTAGGGTAAAGTACCCAAACCTTGGCCCTACGCTAATTATCTTTGATACGGTCATATGCATTTTGTCCACTAGCTGATAAGATTTTGTGGTCATTTCATTTCCAACTGACGCGAAGGTCTGTCTTAAAGTGCCATCTATATTTCGTTTGGGGAACGTAGCCTAGAAAGGCCCTGTCCGGCCTCTGTGGTCCAGGGGTTGAGATCCGGAGCTCCCGGCTTCGAATCCCGGTGTGGACATATCACAAAAATCTTTTGCTTAGGACATTACAGGCTGATCACCTGATTGTCTGAAAGTAAGATGATCCGCGCTTCGGAAGGCACGTTAACTCGGTGGTCCCGGTTACTACTTACTGTAAGTGAATAATCGTTACATGAGCCATGTCAGGGGCCTTTGGCGGCTCAATAATAACCCTGACACCAGGGTTGATGAGGTTGGTAATTCACCTGACAACCCACAAGATAGAAAAATAATGTCTACATAACATTGCCATAATAATAATACTTGCCTTCTGTCCTCCTTAGCGCAAGTCTTCCATGTCAAAGTGATTATAAAGCGCTTAGCTACTGCAAAGCAGGGAATGGCTTGCCGGGTCGCGGGTTCGTTCCCAGCATTCAATGTAAACCGATCACGTACGACTTGCTAATGGCTTTTATTAGTCGGCGTTAGAGTTGGAATTAAGACCAACAGTGTTCTTCAATTGTATTATTATTTTCCTGACTTAGTTAGGAGTATACCTGGCGAGTTAAAATGGCCGCATCGAAGCAATTCATCCAAGAAAGCAATATTTCTATTTGACATTTGTTTGCATTACGCACTTGCTTTTAACTATCTACAGTTAGTAGAGCCGTGGAAGCCCAGTTAATAGAACGCTTGCCTCTCACTTTGAGGTCGCAGGTTCGAATCCAGCAGGCGTAAACCAATGATTGTCGAATTTGTTTTCGAATTCATGTTTGGATCATAAATGATTATCAATCATTAGGAAACTCACATTCCTGAGTATGTGACCTAACCTGTATTGGGCTGGTTGCCCATCAGTTGGAAGGTCAGACAGGCAGTCGCTTCTGTAAAAACCGGACCTGTCAAATCTTCAGGTTTGGTAAGCGGACCCTTTGAAAAACGGTATAATGCTGGAGGGACGATGACACTTAGTCATATCGATAAAAGAGGGGTTAAAATGGCCACATCGAAGCAATTCATCTAAGAAAGCAATATTACTATTTGACATTTGTGTGCATTGCGCACTTACTTTTATATGCGCAAATGTCAAAGTGCAAAATTGCTTTCTTAGATGTGGCCTTTTTAACCCTCCTATAGGCTCTGCACGGCAACCGCGGCAATAGCCGTTTGACGTCCATCTATGTACAAAGCATTCGTATCGTTTATTGGTCGAAGCGCTCAATATAATTCGCGACGCGCGTCGCGGTTGTCATGCAGACCCGGCAGGTCTTCTTAAACCATGTATTTACCTACGTGATTAGCAACACGTAATCTAATATTGTTTAATTATGAAACCGGTAAAATAAATGACTTACTTCACCTGTTCCTAAATACGTATACATTATGGATTTTTTAATTAATTTCGTTCTACTTTCGTAATACTTAAAATGATCTAAAAATTGCGAAATGCAGACTATCATTTGTCCGGCCAGGCGCCTTAGCTAAGTTGCAAACGATTATGTCATTTTTTTTTATGACGTGGCATATTGTACGTTTATACATTGTACGTTTGCGTTGTATTGTTGTACGTCTATCGGGAGTTTCATATCCCCATTTAAACGCGGTAAGAACCCGTTATTATGTGCTTTAATTATAGTACGTTTGCCGCAGATGGCATCAACTACTTGGCTGGACAAATGGGGAGCGCTGAAGGCTCTCACCCGGTACAACGTTTAAGACAACAGGCCTGAGGGTGGCCAGTTTGGCGCGAACCTCGGCTCAGGGCGTCGTCTGAGAGGAAAAATATTTGAAAATATTTGAGCGTCGGTTGATTGAGGGAAATCGTCGACCACGCCGGCGGGTCGGTATCGGGGTCCTGAAGTGTTTGGTGTCATGAGCTGATTGGCCGCCTCTATGGCTAGAGTAAAGCCGATACTTATCAGTACCGCCCCTAAGCGGGATGTATTCGGAAGACAATTGACAGTGACAGTTATAAAATGTATGTTATAAGACAGGCAAAGATTTGAGGACCATACAGCCTTGACTTTAGACGATTTGAAAATAGGCCTGAGCCTTGTCTTCAGTTTTCAATCTCTTCATTTAAAATCCTTAGGATTGACACACCTTATGTTAATCTCATATACTAGACGTGACTTTACATATTTTTTTTTGTTTTCCCCGGAGGGTAAGGCAAAGGGATCTATGCCCATACAGCCATGTCTTTCGTATTTTTTTTCTTGATGATTGATGAAATGTGATGATGATGAAACCTAAGCCCCCACCCTCGGAGTAGACTCGTACTCCGAACCCCTAACGAATTAACTCAAAAGTCCGCATTTAATAAACATTCGAGTTATGAAGCGGCTTCTTGGCACGAAGCGAAAATAGGCAGATACACTTTGTTTATTGAATACTCCGATATAATAACACTCGCGAATGTCTTCCGACTAACTTAATGCGATCATTAACCACAAAACACCATTTCGTATTAATTATTTAGATTATTCAATGAAGAAAGCAACTCTCCCGTTCCCGTTTCCCGCCAAAAAGCCGACTTTACGTTAATATCAAACTAGAACAAAATAAATGTTGGGTCTGCCAAAATGAAAAGCGGATATGACTAAGGCGATTCGATTCGTCCAATGTGACGCAAATAAAAGCGGCAATTAAAATGTAACGGATTTTAGTTGATTGCTACAGAGTAGCTCTGGAGTTCACAGTTTGTAAACAATGGTGAACGGTTCGTACCGTTGAGGCGTGGGCGTGAACACCCGTCTATGAACAGTAGACTAGGTACACAGGTCCATTTCGGTGACCTAAACCCGATTACGGAAAAATCACGCTCTATAAAGTACGAAAAAAGACAAATATTTCTCAGAAATAGTGATGTTTAGGAGTTAGCCGTCGTGGTAAGAAAAATCTTAAGACAGATAATTAGTAACCTCTTTGCTTGGCTGTATTTTGCTAAAAACCACGTAACCGCCCTTTTAAAAAAAAAACTAAAAATAGAGTAGTCTTCAACTAGTCAAATCAGTTACTTTTTACTAAACGTCAAAACACGAAATTACTATGGAATTTGTATGAAAAAGCACACTGTGACGTCATAGAAAAACGTGATAAAATGTCGTACTTAATGTTACATTTTTCTTGACTAAAATTCATAAATATTAAAATTAAATAGAAAAAAGAAAACGTTTTTTGTAACCTTTAGATCGGTCTTTGTTTAGTAATCAGAATTTCATAATTATCTTTGACCTAGGAAACTATTCAATTCTAATTTTATTTTCTTTGTCAAAACCTCAAATTCTTTCAAATAATTTGAAAATTGAGACTACAATATTTTTCGAGATTTAGTTAACAAAAATAACTTCCAAATGTGATTTTACAAATAGGCGCTAAAGACGTTTTCATTATAAGTACGTACACCATAATTTTTGTAGTACTTTAATATGTACATACTGGCCCCGATACTTGTACACACCAACTCATTTTATTTTAAGTTATATCTGTCATTTTCTTATCCGCCGAAAAGGAAAGGGACGGGTAATCGACACGCATAAAATTGATAGAACACACGTCAATTTTAGGCACAAATCTAAAACAACCCTCTAATATTTTCATATTGGCCGATAGCCGGACAGAATTAAGTTGACAGCACACGTCAAACGGTTCGCATACCAGCGAGATACCTATTTGATTCTTTCGGATTATTCATTCATCCTATCGTTCATTTTAAAATTAACAGTTGTCAATCATCCGTCCCTTTCCTTTTCGACGGATAAGATAATGACGGGTATAACTTAAAATAAAATTAGGAGGCTTCTGCAGGAATCAAGGCCATTACTTACTTATATAAACTATTTTTGTGACGTGACTTATCGTCTTGCCTCGGATAGCATTCCAATTAACAGCCTCCGTGGTCTAGTGGTTAAAGCGTTAGGCTCACGATCTGCAGGTCCGGGTTCGATTCCCGATTGGGACATTGTCGAAATCACTTTGTGACACTGTCCTTTGTTTGGTAAGGACTTTGCAGGCTTGAATCACTCGATTGTCCGGAAAAGTAAGATGATTCCATGCTTCGGAGGGCACATTAAGCCGTTGGTCCCGGCTATTAGCCGTAGTAACACCTCCACCAACCCGCATTGGAGCAGCGTGGTGAAGTATGCTCCATACCCCCTCTGGTTGATTGAGGGGAGGCCTGTGCCCAGTATTGGGACGTATATAGGCTGTTTATGTATGTATGTATGTAGCATTCCAAGCTGAGACCAGATCTAGCCTATTTACGAGACCTAAAACCAATGAGATTCTTTATAAGATTTCAAATCATCAGAAATCATTAACTCTGCCTGATCACATCAAATATTTTACAACTTGCAATAAATAATTTTAAATTACAGATATAAAGGCAATTTGGGGTCATTTCTACCTGACTATGTGGCGCAATTATACAGATAAATGGACACACGATATATCACGGAAACTTACAACATTCACATGTTTTAACTGGTATGAAATGGACTTAATGACAGCGTTGCGGATCCATAGTGGCGGTGTCTGGGGTAACTTCTTATTAGGGCCATAAGTGCCAAATTCACTGAAACGCCACGGCCACGTCGCCGGCGACAATCGCCAAACCATATTGAAATGTCAGGTAAATTCAATTCAAATTCAAACTATTTATTTCGGAAACTAGTCCATTTAAAACACACTTGGCAACGCTTCCATATCCATCTTCATTTTCATATCCATCTTTGGAATTCGTATCAACAGTGGCTGCAAGTTGTCTTTGATTACTTGTGGCTCTGCCCACCCCATTAGGGATTACGGGCGTGAGTTTATGTATGTATGTGTATGTTGGCAACGCTTTGGCAACGAAGCCATTTTAATATAAATTCTTTGGTCATATAATAAAACGAACAACCACAATAAAATAACATACAACGAACGCGTTGAGTGTTTATTACTCTCTTGATGTTGGTTATTTTGTTACACATATTTTACAATACAAATATATTTTATGTTATAGCAACAGGCTCGCCCCCTATTACAGGGGACTTAAACATAGCTGGCAAAGAGGGGTCCGGATTCCCGTGCTGTAGGGCTCCCCAAGTGTACCGGGCAGCCCTCGGCGGAGGGGGAGGCGCTTGACGCGCTCCCATGGGCGCTGGGCCCCAAAGGGCATCCGCCGGCGGGGACGCGGTTCTGTGCAATTGCGTTCCCGTATCCCCGCCACACGGCGGAAAGGAGGAACACCGTTGGGTTTTAGTGGGTATACCGGGTGGCGACACCCGGGGAGTCCCACATAACCACATCATTGCCTCCCCCCCGCCCCCCCGGGCGGCGTGGTATGCGTAACGCATTTCCCAACGATAAAAAAAGAGGGGTCCGGATTATAAAATCGTAAGTAAAAACATCGATGGTCGTAACATCGAACACTTTGCATCGAAAGGTCACTACAGCGAAGGTGCTTAGTATCGAAGGTTTGCTTCATATAAATGATTCTTCATCGAAAGTTTTCTGATCAAATATTTCACATCGAAGTATTTGACGAAGAAAGCACCTTATATCGAAAGTATCCTACATCGAAAGTTTGCTTCGAAGCCTATATCCAATACGGTTCCTGTGTAAAAGCTGCCGCAATATGTATGGGGATTCAAACTTGCTGCTGTTTGGATGCACCTGTAGAGCTGGATTGTTGTCTGGGACGACCTAGGATTTAATGTGGGACAAAACTCAGTGGATAAACGAATCAATCTTTTCTTTTTTTTTACTTTTTAGCTAAAGTTGCATGCCTACTCGTCAATATCACGTTATCAGTTTATCTAGAGTGTGACACTCCTTAAAATCATGCGCCGACGTCTCGACCTCACATTCCATGAATTCACACGTCGTTGTGGCTGGTAATAGGGTTGCCACCTTTTTCAATGGAAATAGTACGTATTTTAATAAATAGTCCCCCATAGCCCCAGTATCCCGATCCACTAACCCCCAACCCAATAGCCCAGTTCCCTTTGTTCCCATAATCTGCAATAGTCCTACACGAACCGGGGATTGTCTTTAGGTGCACTCCCATAGCATAGATAATCGCCGGTTGGTGTCACACCACATTTAGATTAAACTGTCTTAAGGGGCCTCTACGTGTTGGCTTCGGCCCCACGCACGCCTTCCAAAAGTCCGGGTCTCCATAGGCCCGACATTAGGGTGGAGCGATTTCATTTTTTGTTTTTTTTCGCTTCGGTATACCTGTAAAAAGTTGCTATTTCAGGTCAACATTAAGCACAAAAAAAATCTATTGGCTTAAGCTATGTTTCGAGGTGCCCCCATCGTCATAAAGTTTTGAAAAATTTAGGCAAATTATGAGTTTTGCCAAAATTTTTCAAAACATCGCAAACATTTTATAAAACACCCGAGGGACAGTTATTACCGGTAGAAACATGCGTATTGACCCTCTAAGGAAGCGGGACGCGGGGGAGGGGTATTTCGGCGAAATGCCCCTCGTCCGCGCCCAAACACCCATCTAGTGACATTTAGTAATTTCGTGCGCTTACAGCAATTCATTTGTTTGGCGTTCATTTGCATCCTAAGTTGCATTCTAATGAATTACCACTGCGACATTTGTTATTACAATTAGATGGAAAAACTACAGGGCCGAAATGCTTTTCAGGTACCATTGGGTCTTAATTACAAATTTGTCAAACAATGCCGATAGTAGCATTCTCCGTTATACCCACAATATTGCCTGAAATTGTTAGGACAGAGCTGAGTATCGACCAAAAGTATCTATACGATATTATGACCGCTATCAGTACTGGTATATTATTTACTTCTGATTTAGCTAATATAGAACCTGGACTCCTTAACCATTCTAGATGGCTAACAACAGCTAATCGAATTCAAAGGTTGTATGCCACAAAAACTGACCCTGAAGAAAAATTAGTGGTATTAGCCACGTACAAAATGAAAGTTTATGGACCGATGTGGTTTACAATAAAATGTAATTCCTCGTGCATCGACGGGGCTAAGCACCTGTGACAAACTCTTAGACGCTATTTGAACTCCGATATGAAGGCTATTATTGACAAAGTAATCTAACGAAATGGATATTTCGGTCATCCAAAAAAATATCCTCATTGCCATGCTTGGCGATGACAGAGAGGCTATCCGAGATATGGCATATCGAAGAATTATAAAAGCAAGATCACAGAATACTCGAGGACTTCGAAAATTGAAGGTGCCGGTGTTCAATTTCGATGCTAAAGACTATACTGACATTATTTTGTGGCGTGACTGTGAAATAACTGAGCCACCACTAACTTCAAATTTGTCTGATGAAACCTTGAAGGAAATTGTAAAAAATGTTTTTATTATTATTATTTGTATGTCGTTTCCATATCTCGGGCCTATGGAGTCCCGGACTTTTGGAAGGCGTGCGTGGGGCCGAAGCCAACACGTAGAGGCCCCTTAAGACAGTTTAATCTAAATGTGGTGTGACACCAACCGGCGATTATCCCTGGATACACTATGGGAGTGCACCCAAAGACAATCCCCGGTTCGTGTAGGACTATTGCAGATTATGGGAACAAAGGGAACTGGGCTATTGGGCTGGAGGTTAGTGGACCGGGATACTGGAGCTATGGGGGACTATGGCGCCTGCTCGACCAATGTTGGTAAACATGGATAAAATGAGCAGGCAGTGACTCGCCACTCACTGGATGGGCCACCTATCTAGCCAACGCGACTGGACGGCAAGGCAACAACATGGTTGTGAGCAGCTCAGGGTGTCGAGAGGTGTACACCGCTTTCTGCGAGGCGGTTTACCCGCCTCACCAACTCGCGACTTATGCATTATGCATCTTTCACTTCCACCCTGCGAGCGTATAGCTCTAACGCCCCACTTTGGCCGGCCAATGAAGGCAAGTCAGAGGTGAGGGTTCTGCGGCCCCCGCTGGGGTCCACTCCGGTCGGCCAGTGAAAGCAAGCCGGAGACGGAGGGCCTGACCGACTCTCGGGGGATCTCAGCTCCGTGGTGTCGTCACTCACCAACAGCTCGCCACAAGCTGGCCTGCGGAGACTGACTGCACTGTTGAATTCACCAGGTACGCTGATGAATTCACCAGGGGCGATGGGGGTCATCACATCCTTACGCTTTTATTATAATTATTAATAATATTTAAACTGTATTTTTAATGTTACTGGATATTTTTTGTAATAAATAATTAAAACATAAAAAAATGATTTTCGTTGGTTTCTCATCCCTGCTGGGGCACCTCAAAACGTTAAGATAATTGTGTGATATTTTCTATGTTTGTTTTGTATATAACAAGACAACTTTTCATCGCTATGCCGTTGAAGAAAAAAAAAATTTTTTTTATTTCATATATTTTCGCTCCACCCTACCCGACATATAGAAACGACATACAAATAATAATAATAAAACACTATTTCTAATTTTTTTTCTATTTTTATTTGACTAAATTCGTTAAAAAAAATACATGGTAGTTATGTACGTATTCTTCATTATTTATTGTCTTCTATGTATTGCTTTTAATAAAGTTTATGTAAGTACCTACTTATATGTTAACTATTAAAACAATTGAGACGGTTTTTTTTTAATTTGTACATAAAATCAACCTGTGTTCTATAAATGTTATGCCTGTCGATTACCCGTCTCTTTCCGTTTCGGCGGATAAGAAAATGAAAGGTATAACTTAAAATAAACATAGATGGTGTATACTGGAGTCAGCTCCAAGCAATATGCTGCTCTATAACGTTAGGTACACATAAAAATGGCGACATTCATCGTACGAGTATTTGCCATCTTGTGATAAATAAGCAAAGAGAATGCATACACATACCTACACGTCTACATTATACAGGACGGTTATAAAGTCCCTCAATGGATAATAATTGATGGTTATTTTCATGTTCCAAATTCAAATGTGATTTAAAAATATACCCACTCGTGTTTTGTTGAACAAAAATTGGAAAGTATTTCGAATTTCAAAGTCGAAATTCGAAATTATTTCGAATGTATTGATTGATGTATTGTTTTTTTTTAATACTTATGTATTGTAAAAAATACTTCTCATCTATTTTTACAATACATAAGTACTTGTATTTGTTTTTTTTTTATATATATAAATACAGTGGACAAGAGTATTCCTGTTGCGACAAAGCGTATAGAAGTCAAATTACAATCTTTTGGCATACCGTGTTCTAATATTACGGCAGTGAACAAACATACGTGCTTAATAACGTCACTAACCAGCTAATTAAGCATAACGAAGGAGAATAATTACTCATTTAGTTATCGATGCATTAAATACGGAAAGAAGAGTAAAATACGTATCCAGTTCCGCGCATACAGGAACTTGATAATACATGGCTTTCGGAAGACCCTGGCTTCTATAATTCTTTCCTCATTAACATCGGCAGACAGACAGATATATAATTATATATATATATATATATATATATATATATATATATATATATATATATATATATATATATCTAAATTACGTTTACGTAATTAATTATAATATTGGCATTATATGAGGAGCTCGGTGGCGCAGCGGTAAACGCGCTCGATCTGCTATTGTTGAAGTTAAGCCACTTTCGCAAAGGCCGGTCATAGATAGGGTGACCACAAAAAAAAATCATCTCGAGCTCCTCCGTGCTTCGGAAGGCACGATAAGCCGTTGGTCCCGGCTGCATTAGCAGTCGTTAATAACCACCAATCCGCACCGGGCCCGCGTGATGGTTTAAGGCCCGTTCTCCCTATCCATCCATAGGGAAGGCCCGTGCCCCAGCAGTGGGGACGTTAATGGGATGATGGCATTATATATTATATACATATTATGTATAGAAGAAGAGGATGTCAATGTACGTATAGTGTGTAAAACGAGCTGTTATGTTTGAAGTGTCTGGGGTGTGACATAAATGCTTACTAAGATTTTCCGGGATTTTGCGAAATTCCCCTCTTAAGGTGATAAAAATGAGTGGTAAAGTATATAATGAAACTTCTAGTAGATAGTTTTAAAATCGCGAAACCCGCGACTTATGGAAAATATTATGGAAACTATAGAAGTTTCGTTATAAACTTTACCACCTTTAGAGGTGAATTTCGCAAAATCCCGCAAAATCTTGGTAAACATCTATCACACCCCAGACACTTCATACAAAACACCTCGTTTTACACAGACACTACACATCGACGTTATCGTAGTCATGAGCAATATAATGTACCCACTTTAGGACTCTGTCGCACTAACATATTTGACATTTAGTGAGACTTACAGTTCAATTTGTCAAAAAAGTTATTGTGACATGGTACCAAATTGTATACATATTAATGCTCGTGACCGTACACGCGCATCTATCTGCGTGTGACGTCTGACGCCATACGATTGAAAAGTATGTTCGGGGGGGTGAGGTAAGCCTAGCTCAGCCGCTGGTGGGGAGCGGAAGGTTGCCGTTCTATACCTACGTATTATATATACATATATATATATATTTATTCCTTATACTATGTCTATGTTCTAAACGGAACCTCTTGTTTCGAGTTTTTCTTACTCCCAGACAAATAAACAAAGTACTTATTTTAAAAATACATTTACAACGTTAGATAAACTTTTTGCAGTTGTTTAAAGTGTAAGGGGAGTTAAACTGATCTAAACTAACCTTTCGTAACGGTCCGGTGATGACGTAAATACATCCATTACTGCGCATGCGGCGCGGCCCCTGCCCTGCGCGCGTCGGATGACATTTTCCCTTCCGGACGTTGTGCAACGGACATCTCCGCCACCTGCCCTAGTAGGGGCGACAGGCGATCGACTAAGGGCGGTATAAATTAACTAACTTCATCTTTGAGGCCGCTCTCAAGATCGTGTCAATGTGACAGTTCTCATATAAAAACAGGGACTTGAGCATGATCTTGAGGGCAGTCTCAGCTGAGATTAGTTTATTAGTACCTCCCTTAGGCTACAATCTTTTAAAAAGCCAAGTTGCAGACCCAAAGACAATAAAACTAGAGCCACATAAGCACATTTTTGAACAAACACATTTTTAAGAGATTTTGTTCTACAAAATCTTTAATAAACAAAATAATATATAAAAAATATTAATAAATAAACTTTTTATTATATTGTCTTTTTATTATTTAATTTAAGTTATTTTAATTAAGCCCACAAATTGAGCCCACTTTTTACCTCTTTAGAAATCTATTGCGAGGATTTGTTAACAAAAATCACATCTGAATGTTTTTCAAGATCGCGCTTACTTAATTTCATTATAAGACGAGAGTAGGTATAGAAGGGTATCTCTCCGGCCCGCATTAATTCGTATTCGTACCTCACCCCCTCGGGTCTTATGCTTTAGTCACAACCCACACGATAAGAAGAAGAATCCCACAATCAATCTTACATAGTTTTTCGTAATCGTTTGCAACTTGACTAAGGCCCTTTCTTTAATTGCCTATCTTGATTTTGATTTCGGATATTTCGCCTAGGCTTTCGTGTTCCGACCTTAGCATCTGTTAGTTTATACTTTTCCTATTTTATCACCCGCCCGCCATTCAGTCGCTGCCAGTGAGGCCTACAACGAGAATTTAAATAACTATAATATTATTTTAATGGCTCCTCTCCGAACTATGGGAATCCTACCACCCATTGTACCATTTATAAACATGTTTTTAAACTCATTTCAACATGAAAGCGTCCAAACCCACAGAGTAAAAAACGTAAGCGCCTTTTGAAAAATCTCATTCAGATGTGATTTTTGCTATCTTTTTTTTTAACGTGACTTATTGTAGATTTGCCGCAAATGGCATTAACTACTTAGATGGACCAATGGGGAGCGCTGATTGCTCGCACCCGGTACAAAATTTAAGACAACAGGCCTGAGGGTACCCTGTTGGGTGCGAACCTCATGGCATGTTGTCTATAGTATGAGAGGAAAATATTTGAACAAATTAGTGATAAGCGCTAAATGAGGGAAAACGTAAACCACGCCGCCGGCGGGGTCGGTATCGTGATTCTGAAGTGTTCCTTGTGGCGAGCCGATTGGCCGCCTCTATGGCTAGAGTCACATTTTTGCTAACAAAAGCACGCAAAATGCTAGTTTCAATCCAGGTAAAAAGTGAAATGGTTTTTTTTAAATCACATATAAATATGATTTTTCAAAAAGACGTTTACGTAATTTTTGCTATAAAACGACGAGGAAATACTAAATAGACTGTAAAGATCAATTCAAAGTTCGCGTGATTATGATCGCTTTTATAACGCTTCCAACCTAGCAAAAAGGGGGTTTTATGGAGTTTTTCGAGGGGGCTTTTTAATTGGCGATAAATCTCATATTTCTCACGTGTATCGTAACGCCGAAGGAGATAGGCGGAGAAACAATGGCGGCCTATCTACCTTTCATATCGCGAGAACGCAACAACGCACAAAGCGATTGCTATGCCACTTCCGCCAAAGAATTAACTTGCTTTATACTTGTACATTTACGTCTACACTATTCCAGTACAAATAATCAAAGGTGTTATTATCGGCAATTTATTTGATTTCAGTCAAGCGTAAAGGCCTCTGTGATCCAGTGGCTGAGCGTGGGCTCACGAGCCGGAGGGCCTGGGTTCAAAACCCGGTGAGGACATATCACAAAAATCACGTTGTGATCCTTAGTTTGGCTAGGACATTACAGGCTGATCACCTGATTGTTCGAGATTAACATGAACCATGCTTCGAAAAGCACGTTACGGCGTTGGTTCCGGTTACTACTTACCGATGTAAATAAGTAGTCGTTACCTGAGCCATTTCAGGGGCCTTTGACGGCTCAATAGTAACCTTGACACCAGGGTTGATGAGGTTGGTAATCCACGTCAATTCAATGGAAACATCGTGAGGGAACCCACATTCCTGGGAGATGCGTTTTCAGAGGTATGTGACCTAACCTGTATTGGGTTGGAAGGTCAGGCTGGCAGTCGCTTCTGTAAACACCGCGCCTGTCAAATCTTCAGGTTAGGTAAGCAGACTCTGGGAAACGGTATAATTATTCTTCTATTGTCACTATTGAGCCGCCAAAGGCCCCTGACATGGCTCATGAAACGACTACTTACTTACATTAGTAAGTAGTAACCGGGACCAACGGCTTAACGTGCCTTCCGAAACACGGATCATCTTACTTTCGGGCAATCTGGTGATCAGCCAGTAATGTCCTAACCAAACTAGGGACCACAAAGCAATTTTTGTGATAACTTTGGGACCTCCGGATCGTGAGCCCAACGCTCAACCACTGGACCACGGAGGAACGGTGTAATTCTAGGGAGGGATGATAGATGCTAGGGGCGAATGGGGGGGAGCTTGTGCCCAGCAGTGGGACGTACATCGTCTCCTTGTTGCTATTTCGTCGCTCTTGTTATTTAGGATGTTTAATAATTCTCGTCAACAATAGTCGTGAGTATGAATTTTGAAGTTGTATTTTGAGGAATGTCGGACAACATTGGCCCCGATTCCTGCAGCCACCGCCTAATTTTATTTTAAGTTATATCCGTCATTTTCAAAAGGTACGTCGCTGGTATGCAATCCGTTTGACGTGCTGTCTACTTAACTGTGTAGGGTTATTGACGGATGTAAAATTTTTAGACGGTTGGTTTAGATTTGTGCTTAAAATTGACGTGTGTTCCATAAATTTTATGCTTGTCGATTACCCGTCCCTTTCCTTTTCGGCGGATAAGAAAATGACAGATATAACTTAAAATAAAATTAGATGGTATTTACAGGAATTAGCACCATTGATAGTTTAAAAATACCTTAGTTGGTAATGATTTATGAAGGTTGGGGCGGAAGGCAAGAGGGAAACCACTGCCCAATTTTCCCTAAAAAGTAGCTTGGAGAATGCTACTTCGACTAGAGCGTGGTGGTAATGACTGATTCATCATCATCAATTTAAGAGCCACGCTCTTGTCGAATGACTGATTATACTTAATTAATTTAACTTGGTCTCACTCCATCGGCCCCGATTCCTGCAGACACCTCCTAATTTTATTTTAAGTTATACCCGTCATTTTCTTATTCGCCAAAAAGGAAAGGGACGGATGATTGTCAACAAGTTAATTTTAAAACGAATGTATTCATTCGTTCCCGGGTTATTACCCGGGAACACATGTAATGCCAGGCATTTTTATCATTTAGGTAAACATTATATATCCCATAACTCCACAGGTGTGTGTGTGTGTGTGTCCCCGACTCGCCGATCGCATAGACTTAGATTCAGGATAAGAACTGGGGGGCACATCGAAGCATTTCATCTAAGAAATCAATTATTGCAATTTGATATTTTCGCATATAAAAGTAAGTGCGCAATGCAAACAAATTTTAATGTCAAAAAGCAATATTGCTTTCTTAGATGAATTGCTTCGATGTGGTAACATTATCAATCGATAGAATATTTTTTGTCAAAATCGATAAGTTTTTTTTCCCTAACAATGGCACGTGATTTCGTTCGTGTATTTTGACAGAGCGACATGATTTATTTGGGTTCACATATAGATAAAACGACATAATTATATAGTGAGAATCGATAAAATGACCGTGAGAAGATTTTATCACATAATGATATTGGTATATTCGGAAATGTATAATTCTTGTTTTTGCTACTAGCGGCCATGATGTGCCCTAGTTTACGCGTTTTGTAAACATTTTGTCTATCTTGTTTAATATGCCTTCCGGTATTACGTTCTATAGTCGATCGCACATCACACCGAAACGTTACGTTCTAAATCCTTTCGATTCGCTTGAATCCATTATTTTACATATTATTATAAATATACTGCGTGGCTTATCCCTTATAGTCTAATATCCCACCATAGAACGACCTTTCACCGAACTGCTTAATTTATGAAAAGTATTTTATATTCAATTAAATATGACAATATTTTTTTTCTTTTTTCAAATATATCACCGGTTTGGTTAATAGACACATTCCATACCCATCGAAAGTATGAAGCGCATAGTATATGCAATAAAGCCCATAGTGTTGGGTAGGCAGGTATTGTTAAAATTATTATATCTAAATAATCTATATTTTTACTACTAACGCCATCTATTGAGCTATAATAAAAATAAAAATAAACGTCAGTTTCGCAACGACCATTACGCATTTTATTAGGTATTTAAACAGGTAAATCGATATTAGTAACTTGCACAGGGCTGGATAATTAATATTTAAATAAATGAAAGATTTTGATTTTGTTTTTTCCTGTTTGTGCAATAAAGTATTTGTTATGTTGTGTTATGTTAAGATTATTTAATTACGAACACGGTGGTATAGGGTTGCCTTCGAAAAATCAGTCCTGAATTCCGGTTGCCGAATTTTATAAAGTTAAATATTGCTGCGAGTGAGTACATGCGACAGAGAGGTCCTAGCGAGCCATGAACATAAAATACCTTTCATCCATTAACCAGCTCGGTGAAGGTCGTTCTATGGTGGGATCCTGTACTATTCTGAGTTTCATGACCTTTTAATACACAAAAGGTCTTGACCTCTTGTGTATTGGCTAGACATTTTACCCGTCAAACAGGACCCGCTTGATCCACCTGTTATACATAACACAACATACATATAAACAGCCTATATAAGTCCCACTGCTGGGCACAGGCCTCGGAATCAACCGGAGGGGGCATGGCGCATACGAAATCACTTTATGAGACTGCACTTTATTTGGTAAGGACACTGCAGGCTTGAATCATCTGATTGTCCGAAAAAGTAAGGTGGTTCTCTGCTTCGGAGGGTATGTTAAGCACAGCCATCGTGGAGCCTGCAGTGGAGCAGCGTGTCAAAAATCTTCCATAACTCCGTTTTGGGTTCGAATCGTAGCTCGGGCTCTAATCCACTAAATTAGACTTTGTGAGTTTGAATTCATGTTTGGATCATAGGTATGTGAATTGGATTGGATCATAGTCTTCAGGTTACGACATAATCCTCTCGCTGCCCCCGCGGTACGGTATGCGATAGGCACCCCAAAAAATAAGGTAAGGGGACCGAACAGGGGACAAAATGATTAGAAGAAGAAGTAGAAGGGTATATCTTTGGGCATTTATATAATATACACTGAGCTTGTGAAGGTAATTATGACACAGTAGCATCTATTGTTGTTGCATACAATACGTGTGCCGCCATTGTTTGCGAAACTTAACAAAAAATAGGTCATAAGTACCAACAAGGGAGCTGAAAATTATACACCTTGTTAATATTTGTGCTTCTATGCTGTTCTGGGAGCAAATAAAAAACATAGAAAACGTTCAGCTGCTCTTCCCGGGCATGTCGTAAAAACCGACAGAGGGATTGTGTCATCTAACATGATGGACTAATGTTATGGGCGATAGGCTGATCCCTTATCACCATAAGGTTCATCATATCCAGCTTACGACATCGTATCAACAGTGGCTGCAAGTTGTCTTTGATTACTTGTGGCTCTGCCCACCCCATTAGGGATTACGGGCGTGAGTTTATGTATGTATGTATGTATGTATGTATGTTGTTAATATTTGTTTAACCAATCATTTAAAGAAGTAAGGACTGCTCGCTTACTTTAACAACTGGGCACCCTCAGGCCTGTTGTCTTAAACGTTGTACCGGGTGAGAGCCTTCAGCGCTCCCTATTTGCCGGCCGGAAGAGAGCCGTTTGATTTATCTTATGTAAGTAAAGCAGCTAAATTTACTTTAAAAAAATATGATTCTATTATAAGTAATAAACCCATATTTATGTAAGTACTTACAATAAACCAGCTAAATGTACTACTTCTAGTACTAAATACTATAAGTAATAGTACTTACAGTACTTACTATTACTTAGACCCACATTTTTTTAAAGTACATTTAATTTAGCTAGTTTATTGTAAGTACATAAAATATATGGGTTAATTTCCAATAATAGACCCATATTTTTTTTAAATTACATTTATTTAGTTTATTGTAAGTACATAAAATATATGGGTTAATTTCCAATAATTGACCCATATTTTTTTAAATTACATTTATTTAGTTTATTGTAAGTACATAAAATATATCGGTTTATTACAAAAAATAGACCCATATTTTTTTAAAATTACATTTAGCTGGTTTATTGTAAGTACATAAATATGGGCTTATCACTTATAATAGACCCATATTTTTTTAAAATTACATTTAGCTGGTTTATTGTAAATACAAAAATATGGGTTTATCACTTATAATAGACCCATATTTTTATAAACTACATTTAGTTGGTTTATTGTAAGTACATAAATATACACGATGCTTACTGCTTATATCGTATTTTTGTACTTACAATAAACGGTAGTCAAAGAAATATCGTAACATTGTTTCAAAAACGAAAATTATGATCACCGAAAACTCGCAACGACTCAATTTAGCGGAGACTGCAGCCTTAACCGGGAAAAATCCTGGAAGCTACGTGATATCTGACCTTCCAACCCGCGAAGGAAATACCAGCCCAATACAGGTTAGGTCACTCACCGGAAATGCATTTCTTGGCAATGTGGGTTTCATCACGATGTTTTCTTTCACCGCACGCGATAATCATTTACGATCCAAACATGAATTCGAAAACAAATTCATTGGTTTAGGCTTGTGCTAGATTCGAACCTGCGACCTCAAAGTGAGAGGCAAGCGTTCTACGAACTGGGCTTCCACGGCTCTCTAAATAGGTATAATAGTATTCCGTCATAATGACAGTAATATAATTGTACAAATTACCCACAGAAATTACCACTTTTGTCAAATACTATTATTAATAACTGTCAACTTTTCCTTTAAAAATAACATTTTCAGGGTTCCGCACGTAAAAAGAGAAAAACGGCACCATTATAACTGATAGGATCACTTTGTTGCCCGTCTATCTGTCTGTCTATCTAGATCTTTCTCATGGACATTGAAGATATCAAGTTAAATACACATTCGTCAAAACTGGTATGAAAACTAAAACAATAAATAATAAAAACCGGTATGTACTTGAACATAAAAACCGGTATGATTGGAACAAGTCGGTAATCCCTAATGGGGTGGGCAGAGTTACAAGTACAACAACATAAACATAATGGACCTATATCAGAATAGGCTGGAGGTCCAAAAAGTCCACATTGGTAAACAAGACAAAAAAGAATTACGTGATGGTACGGAAGCCTCGACAAGCGAGTCTGATTCGCACTTGGCCGGTGTTTTTATTAAGTTGCTACCGGCGCGCGCGCAGCTATATTGAGCACTTTCACTTGTTATATTTGTGTGTAACATCAACCAAATAAATAGAGTAAAATGATCACAAAAACTTAGCGCACTAAGGAACCCCGTTAATCATGACCCGGTCAGCGGCGGCCAAAAAACGCTCAATTTCTCTGGTGCCACAAAAAATACAATCTAGCAAGTGACAACGAGAATACCGGGTGAGAGAGCGCGCTCCCCATTTGCCCAGCCATGTAGGGAATGCCGCCCGTGGCTTTGTTACACGCCAAAGAGAGTACGAACATAGTGCCTACCAGGAAATAAAATATGCAAAAAAGACAATCAACAAAATATGCAACACATTAATTTATTCTTATGTAAGTAGGTAAGGTACCTAATTAGATTATAATTTTATTGAATTATTTCTAAAATGTTTCATAATAAAAAAAGTCACGAGACTCACATTATCCTGGACAGGGTCCGTTTCAGTTCCATTGTCCGGGACACGCAGTTTCAACGCAGTGTCTTGCTTCGGGGAAGAAACTGGTGACCTCGTGATGTAGCGGTTGGAGAGCCTCCTCGCGAAGTTACTCTTGAAATCCTCACACCTCATGATGGACTCCACAGGCTTGCTAAACTCCTCCTCGAATTTCGAAGGCATCGTTCTTTGCAAAAACATCGCTTAATTTCCAGCCAGTTTCATTTTATTGTTAGGAGTTCGATTTTTAAAATTTGAAAAAGACGGAGCGCGCGCGTTTCTCCGCGACCGACACGACCGTTAGCGATTCAGGTGGCGATAAAACTGAGTTCTGAGTTGTGTTTGGGTGATTCGCCCACCTGCCTAGCATACAAGATGAGCACATGTGTCAGTGTTATAATTTTAATAAGAATTCGTTACTATCAAAGACCTTGTATAGGTCTTTGGTTACTATTTTACAGAAAGTAGGTATATTATTATTAGTAAGTATACGAGTATTATTAGACATAAATAAAACCACAAAATATGTGTCTCAACATTGATTAGAAAGTATGAATTGTAAATTATTTTAACTAGTAAGCATTTATTAGCTACTTACTGTAAAATAGCTACGAATATAAAAATATTTTTTTTTAATTGTAAGTTTTTTTTTTCTACTTCTATTCTCTTGATAGTCACTTATAAATTCTTCATGATATACATAGGGTTACCAGAGACGTATTTTGCAGTACGCCTTTCTAAAAATAAAATCATCCCCCATTATTTATTTCATAAAAAATATCGCCGAAACTCTTTTGGGAAGTACTAAATATGACAAATAAAGATTCTCACGTTATAATATTATTCACACCATACACCATCGTACATTGACCACGCACAACTTTACTAACATCCCGGGTAAACGGCTAATGACGTCCACTATAACGTCAATTACAATGTACTTCTAATACTTAGGTGAGGCAGCTTTTTTTGTCGTGACTTATTGTAGATTTGGCGCAGATGGCATTAACTACTTGGCCGGACAAATAGGGAGCGCTGGGAAGGCTCTCACCCGGAGTGAGGCAGCTGGATTGGCTGATACAATGAAAAAACACCGGAAAAAGTTCCTAGTGCTTTTTTGTTTCCCCATCCCTAGCAAGATGAAAGAATCTGGCAACCCTGAAGATATAGATTATAAAAAAACTAATATAGAGCCATCTATCAGCACTTTCAGTTACTAATAGAATGCGCATTAATGTGGTGAGCGTGAAGCGTGCTGTCGTAGAGATAGCAAACACCAATCTACTTACGACTTCGAACTTGTAAAAACATACAGATGTCGCTAGTTATACTAGTTGTACTCCGGCCAAGTAGTGAATTCATTGATATTAACTTAGATAATGGTGCTAATTTAATTCCTGCAGACGCCTTCTAATTTTATTTTGAGTTATACCTGTCATATTCTTATCCGTTCAAAAAGAAAGATACGGGTAATCGGCAGGCGTATTTATGGAATACACGTCAATTTTAAGCAGAAATCTAAAACAACCGTCTAAAAATTTTACATCGGCCAATAACCCGACAGAATTAAGTAGACAGCACGTCAAACGGATTGCATACCAGCGAGATGCCCATTTTATTCGCACGGGTTATTTATTCATAAGTTAATAATAAGCTCACGGAACACTGCCTCCTAAGCCTAAGACACAGGTTCCCCTAGTTTACCTAGAAGGTAGGAAAGCATTGACTATGTATAACTTCAACTTATATTGTTTCTTTGTGTAACTTGTTAAAAATGTTTTGGTAAATAAATATATTTTTATTTTTTTATTATTATTATAATATTCATTTTAAAATTAATCAGTTGTCAATCATCCGTCCCTTTACTTTTCGGTGGATAAGAAAATAACGGGTAAGTAATAACTTAAAATAAAATTAGGAGGTATCTACAAGAATCGGGGCCATTGAGTGAATTTTATTTCGTCTGAGTAAATTCCATTGTAGATACCTACCTAACATCTGAGAAAAATTCACGTCGCTAGTGCGTCTCTATGTACTTATTTACTTAATAGAGGTCAGTGACCTACTTATATTACTTAAAAATATATGTCCTTATCCGTATGAGAGACTTCAAATTCTAATTCAAAAATATCTTTATTCAATTTTTTTCAGTCAATTTTTACATAACGAACGTCTCATCCGCCTAAAACTACTGCTTTTTTTTAAAAAAAATTATATACCCATTCGGGCAGGCAAAGGGAACTTAGCCCATACAGCCTAGTCTTTGGTCATCTTAATCTATTTTGGGTCTATGTTGTTATATTTTTTTCTGAACCTTTTTGGAGCTTTTCTTTCTTTAAATGACATGTGTAGTGCCAAAGAGAATATTACCGGGTTAATGTCCAATTGACGCCGTCATCATTTACCGTCAAAATCATGCATAACAAACTTTAGATAATATTGGCAAATTTTGCCCAGAGCAGAACAAATTATTTTGTGCAAAATTCACCTCACAGGCAAAGACATAAGGAAGACATCATGTTTCAATCGTAACTGAAATACAGCGAAATGGAAAATGATCACCACGGTATGCTCCATAATTCCATGTTTGTTTTGATTTTCCCCGAAGGGCAAGGCAAAAGGAACTATGTCCATACATACATTTCTTATGTATTTTTTTTCTTGATGATGATTAATAAAATGATGAAAGGTGATGACGATGAATGATGAAACCTAAGCCCCCTCGGAGCAGACGCCTACTCCGAACCCCAAACGAATTAACTCCAAAGTTCGCATAAACTTTCGCTGATTCGTTTCGAGTTATGAAGCGGCTTGTTGGCACGAAGCGAAACGAAAATAGATAGGTACACTTTGTTTATTGAATATTCCGATATAATAACACTATCGCGAATGTTCCGACTAACTTGATGCGACCATTAACCACAAAACACCACTTCTTAAGTATTTAGATTCATAATAATCCACTTCACAACCCACACGATAGAAGAAGACTCAGAGGGAGTATTAAGGTCGACGGCTGATACGAATCGCTGCGGCGTACCGTTCTAAGTGTAGTACTATTATTTTCTATGCTCTTTGGCTAATGTCTCCACTCTCCTATTTCCTTAGGCTTTTAAAATCACGACTATTTATTTATTTATTTATTTTTTTATTTATTTATTTATTTATTTGTTGCATGTCACATGGTGGCTTACAGTTCTTAAAGTAAATAATGTACAAGCATGTGACACCCTGTAAGGGCACCGCAAAAGTAACAATAACTTAAAACTAAAAAAATATAAACTATTTTTTATATAACTAAACTTACTTTAGAATTTAAAAATTATATAATATATACTACCTACTTATACTATATACTAAAAGGGGAGTTATGACGTAAACTTACTTCAGGACCCCGATACCGACCCCGCCGGCGTGGTTGACGATTTCCCTCATCCAGCGCTTATCGCTATCGACCCACTAGGGTTGATTAATTCTTTCAAATATTTTTCCTCTCAGACGACGCCCTGACCCGAGGGTCGCGCCCAACTGGGCACCCTCAGGCCTGTTGTCTTAAACGTTGTACCGGGTGAGAGCCTTCAGCGCTCCCCATTAGTCCGGCCAAGTAGTTAATGCCATCTGCGGCAAATCTACAATAAGTCACGTCAAAAAAAAAGACGTAAACTTAACAAAATTCAAATTCAAAAACATCTTTATTCAGTAGGTAACATTTACACTTTTAATCGTCAATTTTTACATAATGAACTTGTCATCCGCCGTAAACTACTGCAGCTTCTCACAACCTGTATAGTTTCATATGTTTTGACGTTTCTCCACTAACCCGCGATGGAGCAGCGTCCACTACGCTACACACTACACACTCTTCGTTTGAAGAGGAAGCCTGTGTCCAACAGAGAAGCAATGACGTTAACGTTACATTGTAGTGTGTACCTCCACACCTATGTTATACAGGGTGTTAGTGACATCGTAACGAAAACTTTGAGGGATGATTCAGACCATGATTCTGAGTCGATATCAAGTGGATTTTTCCGTCGCAAAAATCATGTTTTTTTTTTTTTAGTTTTTTTAAATTATTTTCAATTCTATACTTTTGCGATAGAAAATTCCACTTGATATTAACTCAGAATAATCAGCTGAATCATCCCTCTCAGTATTCGTTACGATGTCACTTACACCCTGTACAAGTACATACGGTAGCCATACAAGTAGGTATGGGTGTTAGTGACACCGTAACGAATATTGAGGGGGATGATTCAGACCATGATTCTGAGTTGATATCAAGTGGAATTTCCTGTCATAAAATTCATGAATTTTTTGTGTTTTTTTTTAATTATTTTCCTATCCATACTTTTGCGACGGAAAATTCCACTTGATATCAACTCAGAATCATGGTCTGAATCATCCCTCAAAGTTTTCGTTACGATGTCACTAACACCCTGTATACATAGCTATGTTATATGTCATATCCATAGATAGACAATAAACGACCGTCTTAGAAGTGAGACGTCTCTTAGTTTTCTCCACAACTCCGGCGTCCCACAGTGCAATATTATTATACATCAATGGTGGAAAGTAAATAAGTTGTGTACCTACTTATGTTTGATAATAATAATATGTCTACGTTATTACAAATAATAAATTCAAAAAAATTTCAGCGTTCGCGTTAACAGACACTCCGTTTTCCGTCAGTCCTAAACCATAACTACCATTAAAACCTTCGAGAGAACGAGAGACAAGAATATCAACCAAGGTACGCTGATTAATGAATGGACATTTTGGTAAAATGTGGAATGATTACAACAGCCTCTATGGTCTAGTGGTTAGAACGTTGGGCTCACGATCTGGACGTCCGGGTTCGATTCCCGATGGGGACAATGTCGAAATTACTCTGTGAGACTGTCCTTTGTTTGGCAATGACTTTCATCTGATTGTCCGGAATAGTAAGATGATTCCGTGCTTCGGAGGGCACGTTAAGCCGTTGGTCCCGGCTATTGGCCGTAAAAACACCTCCACCAATCATTGGAGCAGCGTGGTGGAGTATGCTCCATACCCCTTCCGGTTGATTGAGGGAAGGCCTGTGCCTAGCGGTGGGACGTATATAGGCTGTTTATGTATGTGATGAATGATTTTAAAAATTACGCTTTTTTTGCGCTCTGTAACGTGCTGCGCACTAGA
This sequence comes from Pectinophora gossypiella, assembly GCF_024362695.1. Lineage (NCBI taxonomy): Eukaryota > Metazoa > Arthropoda > Insecta > Lepidoptera > Gelechiidae > Pectinophora > Pectinophora gossypiella. The sequence goes on along the minus strand of NC_065433.1, from coordinate 2,470,198 downwards.
GCAGGACAGAAAGATAGAGAACAGCCTAGTGCGAAAGAGACAGACTAAGAAAATATACATTCTGACTGACAGCTGTTTTTAAAGGATGTTTGATTTAAGCACTCCGCTAACACGCTCAACCCGGCGTGACAAGAGTCGCCGGTTCAAGTCCCGTCAAATATAGATTTTTCGATAATATTTTCCTCTATACTATACTTGGGTCGTTCTTCTTTTTTATCGACAATAAAAAGACATTTTCTCAATTTATCGCATTTAACATCTTTAAAATTATAACGGCATTAAATATTTTAAAACATCATATAAAGATGTGTCTGTAGAGGACCATTTAGAGGTTCTCTTTATCTTGGTAACATACTTTTCTTTGTAGACACATTCCAAAAAATATTGTGACAGAGTGGTCCTTTTCATCGGAGACAGCATTTTAATTTACCACTCTGTCACAGAATTTTGTGAAAAACAATCAAGCTACTTTAAGGACTAATTGAGAAACCGAATAGTATTTTGCTTGTTTTTTGAGTATAATAAGATAACTATATTTTTGGACAATGGAAACATGAAACAAAATTCTAAAACATAACTTATCAGAAGCAGAACGAAGGACAGATCATTGTCGATAAAAAAGAAGAACGACTCACTTACTTGTTAGGTACCTATATCGTGTTTTCAACCCAGTAGTTAACGCCATTTGCGGCAAATCTACAATAAGTAACGTCCAAAAAAAGTAAAAATAGGTCTTGTATTTTCAGTCATGGCGGTAACTGAGATGGATTTCCCGCCCAAGTCGGCAGTGTGCAATAACTTTGACCTTATTGAAATAGTATTTATATGCGTATTGTTCACCTTCTTCCTGATTGTGGCCACTCAGGCTTGCCGCATCGTCGCCAGCAACATTCTCGGCTGATCTCAAACTAAAGCCTTAAGTTAAACTAAAAGTAACGAAAGGATAAGATCACGTTAGAACACATCATAGCATAACTGTTTCTTCAAGGTAGGTGAAAACTTTATTTTATTTTACAATTATAATGGTGCTAATTCCTGTAAATCCCATCTAATTTTATTGTAAGTTATATCTGTCATTTTCTTATCCGCCGAAAAGGAAAGGGACGGGTAATCGACAAGCATAAAATTTATGGAACACACGTAAATTTTAAGCACATATCTAAAACAACCGTCTAAAAATTTTACATTGGCCAATAACCCGACAGAATTAAGTTGACAGCACACGTCAAACGGTTTGCATACCAGCGAGTTACCTTTTTTATTCGCCCGGTTATTCATTCATTAAAATTAAGAGATATAAATCATCCGTCCCTTTCCTTTTCGGCGGATAAGAAAATGACAGGTATAACTTAAAGTAAAATTAGGAGGTGCCTGCAGGAATCGAGGCCAATAGTTCTGTAAAATTGTCGTCGCTTTTATTACATAAGCTTACGACTATATACCAATTGGGGTAGTCAGAGATACATCCTTCGTAAGATGACCCACACGTCACCGTTCTGTTAACACCGTGATAGGTGACGAGCCATATCGTCGTCTGTTATATATAATGGTCGAGCCAATTGTGTTAGTGAAAACTGCGTAAAAAAATAACTCATTGGCGCAAATCCGGTACGGAGGTGTCGGTTTTTTATGAAGTTAAAATATTTTTATTTTTAGTAAGTACTAGGCACTATCTAAATATAATTTTGTTTTTTTTTTCTATAAATTTTTAGATGTTTATTTCTGGTTTACCGCGGTGCGGCGCGAGGTTATATTAATTGCTATTGCATGAAAAATATATGAATCAAGTTCTTCTATGTGACTGCGGAAGCACGAAGACGACGAAAATGGAGACACCGGCGGCGTCATTCGAGGTAACTATACCGTGATACGAACGTTATAACCTTAACGGTAGTATATCAATGCTATTACGAATAAAGAATAACACCACGTATAGAACGGTAACCCCCCCGCGCACCAATTCGTACAGGGCGCGGACCTCACCCCGTCCGAGTCTTTAATCTCAAATGGCTATAAGCCGCTAAAGAGTAAGGGAGAGAGCGCGCGGACAGTGTCTCGCTCGCACTTATTCATTACACATTAGGCAGCACACGATAAGTATGTGATTTTTGTACGGAGTTTCCAATGTGTGCTTATAGTGAAACACCTCATAACCGCCTTTTCGTAAAGTCACATTCTGATTTGATTAAACCTCGATTACATTTAAATCATTATTAAAAAAAATATCCCACAATTTTTTACCTAAATTAACACGTTCAATGTGCATGAACCACATATGAGCCAACAAATTTGAAACTCGCACGTGCATGTACCATATGTGAGCCACATTTTTTCTTGCCATAGTGTGTCTATGTAAGTACATAAATTCCAATGTGTTTATCGAAAAATAACATATTGCACGTGGGGGTTGATATCTAAGGGTGGTATTAATAAACTAATCTCAGCTGAGATGAGACTGCCCTCAAGATCATGCTCAAGTCCCTGTATAAGAACTGTCACATTGACATGATCTTAAGAGCAGCCTCGAAGCCGAGATTAGTTTATTAATACCACCTTTATTTTCAGTTATACAGTGAACGTGTTAAATTTTGCTTGTCTATTGCGAGGTTTTGTTAACAAAAATCACATATTATCCGAAAGGGATTTTTCCAAAAGGCGATTACGTAGTTTTCACTAGGTATAAGGTGACAATAAGGCGACATTCACACGACAGCGCGCACCGACGCGGTTGGCGGCGACGCTACTTTATGTGTTACGACTCGTAACACATGAAAATCTCATGTCCGGAAAACCATGCGTTGGGGCTCTGCTTTGCTAACGACGAACCATATTTATTGTATCATATCTGACTGATCAAAAACCATTCGCTCGGCGAAGCGATTATCCGCGCGGACTAGCGTTTGCCGCGTCGGGGCACGGCGTCGTGGGAGGATCGCTTATGTTTGGAAAACCTCACCCACTGTTATTACAAAACGAAGACTAAAAGATAAACTAGGTATAAATTATAGTCCGTGACACGAAGTCTCGCGGCCGGGGCGCTACTGTCGCTGATTCTACATAGATAATATTATGACTTCAATTAGTTTCATTAAAATCCGTCGATTTCTTTCGTCGCGCCTAGTTTAGGTACCTTCAGTCATAATTTTGTAATAACACTGTTTTAGACGGCCATTGATAGGCATGCGAGGGCCTTCAGTTCTTCCGTTGTGAACTCCTACAGTAGACATACTAAGGTCGTGTATCAGACTGCTTGACCTCTTTTTGTCCGGCCAAGTAGTACTTGCCATCTACAATAAGCCACGTCAAAGAAAAAACGCTAGACCTCTCTCCTGAACAGTTTTAGAAACCATAGTGGCCAGGGTCCAAAAATGCTTTAACATCAAAACGCGTCAAGTGCGCAACCGTCATCAGAAGGCTGTATAGAGACAAGACACCGTTTTCTTTTTCCAGGACAAAAGAAATAATATCTTGAGATTTTTCCTGGGAAAAGGATGCTGTGACGCGTTCCTTTGCTGCACGGGGTTCAATTTGGCCCTCACTCTATGCATGCTGTTTGCATCTTTGTTGGTGCTAACGCTAATACTACAAGCCTTCAAAGCCCTGCTGGTCCCGCGGTGCCCGCGTCGACGGCGGCCTAGACCCTGTGCATGTTGACCTTATATGTCCTGACCGCCCTTTATGTAATACCATCAGGTACACAACACCCCGTCCAGATGGCGCGAATAATGCTTGTATTTATACTACAGTGTAATTTCAAGTTCCGCCGTTCACCACCTAGCGGGCACGGAAGCGTGAGAGTGTACTGTTCAGTGTTCCCGGGATTCTATGTACAGTCATGAGCAATATAATGTACCCACTTTAGGACTCTGTCGCACTAAAATATTTGACATTTAGTGAGACTTACAGTTCAATTTGTCAAAAAAGTTAATGTGACATGGTACCAAAGTGTATACATATTAATGCTCGTGACCGTACACACCCATATTCTAAGATTTTCACTCGAAACTTCCTTCACTCGACTCTGCCTCAGCTGAGCATTTTGGTATTTTCAATTGCCTCGATTTGAAGACTTTACTATTGGAGTCGAGCATATTATATTGCCAAGAAAAAAATGACGTTATGCCTGTAATCAACCTCACTGGAGTAAACTCTAATAAGGTTAAGGCAACGTCTAAGAATAACGATTTTGAGTTGAGTTTGAGGTTTCTGAAGGTCTCCACCGGGGACGGCGTTGAGGAAGATTGGAGTTAACATCTTAGAGTAGTACGGGTTATAGTAGCCCGACCACAAGCGCCGTACCACGCCTTAGGGGCAACAGACGAGCAGGGGAGGGAAAGAGAAACCATGAGTTATCCATGCGCAGGACAGACAGAGACAGTCATTGCAGTGGACTATCCCAGCGTCAAACGCAGCGCGTCTAACTCCTCGTCTGTTAATAAGCCTAATTACTGCAACTGTCAAAAATGAGATTGAGTTGTTTCTTAGTCAGTCTCCAATTTATAGATTAAATTGTCACCTAATTTTATTTTAAGTTATACCTGTCATTTTCTTATCCGACGAAAAGGAAAGGGACAGATGATTGACAACTGTTAATTTAAAAATCATTAAATAAAATAAGTGTCTACCTTATCTTATCTTAGCATCTCGTTCATAATATATGCAATCCGATTGACGTGTGCTGTCAACTTAATTTTGTCGTGTTATTGGCCAATATAAAATTTTGGAAGGGTTTTGAAACTTCTGCCTAAAATTGATATGTTTTCCATAAATTCTATGCCTGTCGATTATCCGTCCCTTTCCTTTTCGACGGATAAAAAAATGACAGGTATAACTTAAAATAAAATTAGATGTTGTGTACTGGAGTCAGTACCACTCTGCAAACTTACTTAATTTATCTTTGGCAGTCATCTACCAAAGTATAGCTAAGACATATTTGATGCTTCCACGACCGCAGCCATTTTCTTTACTCTGTGGTAAATACGCGCGTATTTCTCGCCATCTAGGACAGGTGTTTCGTTTATTTACTAAGTATGTTTACTAGTAACCCCAGTAAAATAATTATGTAGTCAAATGTAATGGACCCTGGCCAATAGACGGGCTCTGCGCCGAGGTAGTGTTAATAATTTATTGTGTTACCCAAACGAAGGAGGATACGATGTGCTTAGCACAATAGGGTAGTTTCGAACTAGTTTTTTTTCCCACCGGTTGCCCATGCGACGTTTATTGGTGATAACCATTGAATTACTACTACCGTAGATACAGAGTTTGATACAAAACTGCGGCGAAAATTTGGCGCTTGTTTAGCTATACATTCGTATACAGCAGTATATACATTAAATAAAATCGTATCAAATTAAGAAAATACGCATCGTCTTATTACGTATATTAGCGCGTAGTGCTTGGTAACGCGGTCGGGTTATACTTACTGACTTGGATTTACCCGGGGGTACTTGTTTTAGTGTATTTAAAAATAATAATTTTTGTGGGTTTTACTGCGAAAATTAAATTGTTTATATGCACAATGTCATTATTTATTAGAAATATGATTTTTACCACGCACTTCCCCGTGTTGCTAGTTCGGCGCCTAATCGCGCACTGAGGTAAAGTACTGTCAACGTCGCTATATTAACAGTAACTTCCCACTTTTTGAGCGCTGATGTTCAATCTACGGTAGTAGTAAATCTATGATGATAACGCATGGCATGCAGGCATCCACCCGTGCACCACCTGTCGACGAGGAGTGGACGCCTCTACCGGATGGCTCCAATGAGCTGTGATCCACCAGTCGTGTCGTCAGATTAATTTCGGCGCAGAGCCAAGACAATATAAAAGTCATAGAATATTGAATGGAGCTGGTCGGTCCACAGGCGTGCTGCGAGGGCTACCTCTGCTGCGCCTCCAAATTCCATGACGCCATCATTGTCGCCATTTTCGCCGTGTCGTTCCTTCTATTCATGGTGTTGGTGAGACAAGTCGTCCGTGGACTCTCTTGATAAAGGTTTCTTTTTTTCATTATTATTACTATATTTTTTGTTTTTTTATTCCACTTAACTTTACTGACAGGTGTGATTCCCAAAAAAAAAAACATTCGAACTTCGAGTGCATGCTAAAATTCTATTTGACGCTTTTTTATATACTTAATATAGACTCGCGTGTGACCACAATCTTACCTGATGATAAGTGACGATGTTGTCTAAAGATCACGCTTACCTTACAAATGCCTATTCACTCTAGCCTTGAAGGCTCTCAAATTATAACGAGTTGCAAAATCAGACGATGGCAAACAGTTCCAGTCCTTTGCTGTTCGCATCAAAAAGGAAGAGGCAAACGCGGCGCGGATTGCTGATGCACAACATAAGGGTGAAATGTCTGCCAACGTCTAGTTATTCGTAGACTCGCAAACTCTCGATCTGTGTTACAATAAGACTGGCAAATCCATAACAATTGGACAGATCATGAATATTCGCAGATGCCAATGCTTTGGACGAGTACCATTGCAATATTGGCGCCAATGTGTGGAGTCGGCGTAAAAGGCTGTCATTCCACTTTTACCCTTAAGCCGACGTTTTTAATGACCGTTTTACCTTATAACCCCACCTTTCCTAGGTTATAAAACTATTGATTTTTTGCGTTACGTTTCTCCTAGGATGTAGTCTAGAAAGTGAGACAGACGATGCTAGAAGAGAAGAGCTTAGGTAGGTACTTGTACACGTCACAGCGTCGGTCTAATTTAAGCTGAGGTACCAGGAATGCAGCTTGGGTTAGGAGTCTATCTGTAATATAAATGATATGACGAAAAACACCCGTCCCGCCAGTAACATCCTAGGGTGAACTCCGCCAAGACTTCAAATTACACAGTACGCCTGATAGACACATAATAGCAACAAACGGTGTCTTCAACTTGCGGTATTGCATTATTTTTTTATCAGGGGTACATAATTATAAAATTATGAATTATATAAATAATCAAAATATTCATAATACACTTACAATTGATTACCGAATAGGTATCTTAATTTTTTTAATTAAGAATACCTGTCATCATCAAATATTCCCAATTCGTTGTTCTCGCTCGTCAATTGTTTTTCTTTTTCACTTCACTTTTAATTGTTTATAGCTGTATCGTTGAGGAACGAAGATTCTGCCAATTCCGTCCACGTTTTTTTTTTTAAAAAAAGAGCCCGCCGCCTCCTTTGCAAAGCATTGGACCATTATAATTTTAGCCAAATAAAATGTTTTACTTGTAACCACATTATCTATATAACAATAATAAAAAATCTTTATTAGTGGATTAAAATCCACCCGAATAGAGATCACTTCCCGGGCCGCGTTCCCCGTTTGTCCGATCAGATAGTGAATGTCCTTTGAGGAAAACCTACAATATACCACGTCAAAAAATTGAGATACCTCTATGCTTCATAACATTATTAGTACAGAGGGGTGAAACGTGTTTCTATAGGAACATTACTATAATACATCAATGGGTGAAACTCGTATCCTAGCAACGGACAGACGTCAGCGACGGAGTACTAGGCAACCATGAACGAGAGGTAGTAATTTGTTCGAGTCAAATCAGAACTTGCAACAGGTACCAGGTACAAAATAGAGCTCACAACTACAGAAACACCAGCCAAGAGCGCGGCGAACTTGCGAACCAAGAGTTCCGTATTACTACATTAGTCGCAGTGCAAAATCTTACCACCGCCTGAGGTATGTGAGCGGCAGAGCGGGAGTAGACAAATACTATTTTGTATCACTATTTTCATTAAATAATATATTCAATTTAAATTTTCTCCTTGTGAGTTTTCCTAAGCACGGGTAATTGTTATATAAACAAAAATCTTTTTTTGTTTTGGTTTTCCCCGAAGGGCAAGGCAAAGGGAACTATGCCCATACAGCCATACAGATCGGTGGCAGTACAGTGAAAACTGTGAAAGGTGGAAGGATGAAGGGGAGGCCATTGCCCACCAGTGGGACAATATAGGCTGAATAATGAAACAAATAAATTTATTTTGGATAAAAATATCATGTTAAAAAAATGTCCGTGTCACTGCTGATGCCACCTCAGGCGGTGACGACAACTTGCGAGCAGACTATACATATATTCAGGAATATAAGGTTCAGTGAAACAGCAGGAACTCTTCTTTGCATTTTCTAATAGATTTTATGAAAAAAGCGACAAATGAGACTGACAAGAGAATAAATATGTAAAAGTAATTTGACACATATATAATGATAGTAGATAAGGTAGGTACCCTCATAAAACCGGACAATAAACCAAACGGGATATTTATATTAGGTATATACTTACTCGTACGTTTTTAACAAAACTGTATATTTTTCATTGCGCTCGGTATCTTTACCGTGAGTACGACATGCACTTGGTCGGTTTAATTTTTTGTTGGTTTACTTCAGATTACGACAGTTTTTCCTCTAAGAAAAACGTTATGCATTTTCCACTACCTACCATTTAATGCGATCTGTTGTGTATAAAACTACTGCTACAAAAAAAATATATATTATTAAAAAATATAAAAAAAAAGAAAATATTTCGTGTGTGCGTTGACTTCTGATGTGAAAGAAGCAGCTACATTGTATGAGAATGTCAGATTTTCCTTCAAATCTGTCTGTCTTGCAATATTTGAGGTCTAATTACTTAGTCTATGTCTATGTCTAGGTCTATGTTATGGGCGATAGGCTGATCCCTTATCACCATAAGGTTCATCATATCCATCTTTGGAATTCGTATCAACAGTGGCTGCAAGTTGTCTTTGATTACTTGTGGCTCTGCCCACCCCATTAGGGATTACGGGCGTGAGTTTATGTATGTATGTATGTATGTAATTACTTAGTTTTTTGCCCGTATTAAGGGTACTTTTTTTAATGTTTCTAAAAGCCTATTAAATGGAGCAGTTTTTAGAAATACTTTCAGGGTCCATGACAATCTCATGTGTTTATTATTCTTCGGCGAAGTTTTAACAACTGTAACAATTTTAGTCGAATTCTCACTTTGACTTCCGATAACTTTTTTTTATCTTTGATTTATCTTTGATTGAGCGGTACACAGCCTTAGGCATAGTTGTGAAGTAAAATAAAATAATTATTAAGAAAGGGATAGCGACAAAATGATTATTTCTGAAGTAAGGTAGAAAATCTAGAAAAAGGTACAAAATGGGTCATATCTCCTAAACCGTAAATAATTGCTGAACATACATGAGGGTGTCTCTGGTAGCTAATGAGCCCCTCTATCTAATTTTTCATTTTGAACGTGAACTTCTGGGCCACCCTGTATAATAATATGTAATCCGTGTCTGTGGTGTCCTAAATAATAAATGTTTCTTTCTTACAAATTGAATAAAACCAGTCTAATTGCAAACCTCAAACTAAAAAGATGTCTCATTATTTTTTTCCCAAAACCAACAAACGTTGTGAACCTTAAACTCTCAAACAACATCTCTTTCTTAATCGTTTAATGCCATATACGGCAAATTTACACTAAGTCACGTTAAAAAAGAAACGTTTTTTATTCTCATTTGTTAGTAAATTCGCCATGATAACATAAGTTTATGACTATATCCCAATTGGAGCAATCAGTGGTACAGTCATGAGCAATATAATGTACCCACTTTAGGACTTTGTCGCACTAACATATTTGACATTTAGTGAGTCTACCAGTTCAATTTGTCAAAAAAGTTAATGTGACACGGTACCAAAGTGTATACATATTAATGCTCGTGACCGTACACATCCATCGCAAGGTAAACCACAACCACACTATGACATGATACATTTAATAGGCTGGTTTCCAACTAGTCAAACCACTTACTTTTTACTAAACGTCAAAACACGAAATTACTATGGGATTTGTGACGTCATAGAAAAACGTGATGAAATGACGGACTACTTATTACGAGGTTAGTTTCCAACTAGTCAAACCACTTACTTTTTACTAAACGTCAAAACACGAAATTACTATGCGATTTGTGACGTCATAGAAAAACGTGATGAAATGACGGACTACTTATTACGTTTTCTTGATTAAAATTCATATATAAGTTTTGAAAATATAAAAAGCTTTTCGTTAGTTTTGGAACTGTCGTTATTTAGTAATCAGAATTTCATAATTTATCTTGATTGTGTAAACATCCATCGGTTACTTAAGATTAGGTATTACAGATCAAAAGATATAGCCCTTCAAATATCGGACAGACAGACAGACAGTGTAGGGTTTTTATAATTGAGCCCCGTTGCCACTGAACCCTAAAAAGCGGAACGCCGCGCTGGACGCGAGGATGCGGGAAAGGTATTCCACAATTTCCCTACGGTATCCGTTTGCCGTGAACGTGTAATATTTGTGAGTAAATATTCTATTGCATCCTGCACCGTAGTGCATGCAGAGATGGACGATGGAACCAGAAATCAATAACTAACACCCACAGACAATAAATTACACTTAGCCAATCTGACAGACCGAGTGCCCGGGACGCGTATTGCTCGCTTCCTCTGCAGTTCATTTAAATTTTACAGTCTTATCAGGTGTAAAGTTTCGCGATCGTATTTTAAATTTGCACACAGAGCGCAACCATGACGACGATGGTTGTGAGGATCAATCAGGTAACGCATTTGGATTTTAAACCCCTTTTCTTGAGAAGCCCATCTATGAACATTGATTTTAGTTTCGTCCTTTAAAAAAATATTTTGTAATGAATAAGATTTGTTATAAATATTGTATTGTTAGTCTAAAGGGGGCTGACCCCGTGGACCAGGGTTGTCCCACACCATTGTGTGCTGAAATTTCTGATTTCCAAAGACCTGAAGCTGGCAAAACCCTTTCACTAAAATACCTAGATCATACATTGAAAGTTAGAATTCTATTTCCTGTATAGTCCTGTCACCTACCAAATCGTTTGAAAACGTGTCTTTAATTGAGTGGAGAAGAAGCAACGGAAGATGTTCCACAAGAACATTGGTTTCCTTTGTACTGTTTGTGTAGTTTTGGATACGCTTAAAGCCTTAAGCTACACTTACTTGTGTAAAAGCAAGTTTATACTTACAAGTGCTGTAATTAGCTTTTGACATCGCTTTATAAAACAATGACAGAAAATGGGCGTATCTTTTTATCATGTTAACATCAGAAGCTTGTTCTTTATTTGAATCATCAAAAGGGCCTTTTAAAGTTTAATCGATATAAAATATAAAGCGCCGCGTCTATCTGTCTGTTCGCGGCTAACTCATAAAGTACCGAACTAATTTTCATACGGTTTTGACCAGCGAATAGAGTGATTCACGAGGATGGTTTTAGTGTATAATTTAATAATATTTTGTATAAGTAAATTTGTTTAAATGTGACGACAAACGTTAAACATATCGGAAAAAAATCAAGTCTTTTATCGAAAACACTGCCTATTGAGATATAGTAAAACAATGTAAGGTAGAATTGTTCCTCTTTTATACATCTACAGAAAAGTTTGCGATGGAATTATGTTTATTTGTTAAGTATAACATACTATACCCATTTTAATGTTTAAAAAATTATCACTTTTATTTTTCACGTGTTTTTTATATCTTAATACCTATTATACATGCGATGGTTTATTGTAGATTTGGGTGAATTGCAAAAGCGAAAAAAAAAGTTGTCTTGGCTGAGAACGGTAGTGCAAAGTTCTGCTAAATGATTTTGAATATTTTTTCTGGGTAAAGTAAGTAGTCCTCTACCTTGGCAAAAAAAATCATTCAGTTTCAGCAACTGTAACACGCTGAAAAAAATTTTTAAAGTGTCATTTTATCATTTCGGTAGCTTGTCCGTAACCCATTATCGCTTATAAAATGTCTTGCTCTACAATTATTTTCTATTATTGGAATTTAAATTGATAGAATTTCGTTAAATTATTAAATAATCTAACAACAAAAACTATTTCTGTCTGTTTACCTTCCTTCTCATACATTTGACAGGCAGTTAAATTTTGTCCGAAAACAAGTTATCATTTCAGAGGACAGTAAGTTTTGGTAGAATAACTCCGTCAACATTGCGTCTATGACACCTCCTTACCTGCCAACACCTCGCATTGGTTCGGCTCGACCGCTAGACGTGAACATACCCGTCACAGCGTGTAATGGTTTCCCGCCAAAAAAAGAAATTTATCATTTCGGTGATAGGGGGACAAAAAAAAATCAGTAAAAAATCATTTCGGTAGCCATTATAACTCGTGTTAGATTAGTTCATTTTATTTCATATTGATATGTTAAATCGGCTGCAAGTACTGTTTTGTTTGAGAAGTGTCGATTTTTCGATAGTTATTTAAATTCACAGTTTATACAAAAATAACCTGTTTTTTATCATCTCGGTGTTATCATTCCGGTGGATTCGGTGGACTGAAATGCCAATAACAGTCCATGGGAATGATAAGTAACACTGAAATGATAAAACCGTTAAGTTTTAGAGATCCGTGTGTTAAATTTTAGTTTCGAATTAGGTATTGATTTAAGGGCCTTTTTAACAGTTCTGTGGAGCTATTTTATTTTTCCTCGAGATGATCTCATGGTTTTCCAAAACCATTTTGGGTGATTGGAAAACGTCATATAACCTTCTATCAAACTCCTCTTTCTGCTTTTCTCGGTAACCTTGAATACCCAGACTTATCCATTCTTTAGATCCTGGTGGACACTGGCCTGGATAAAATAGTTTACACCAGTGTCTACCGATCGCACAGCGGTAACTCTGAGACAAGCAGGTTATTCACCTACCTCAGTAGGACAGTGGAGTTGGCACGGCGGAGGTATCTCTCAGCGCAACTTGTTCTTCTCCGGGACTCCAACGCCCACCAGCAAGAGTGGTTGTTCCCATTCCAGAAGACCGACCATGCTAACAAAGAGGCGCAAGCTTTTGCCATGTGTGGCAAAACCTCTCACATCTGGTGAATTGCGTTACAAAGATACCTGACGTTGCTAACTATAGCGCTATGTGTCTGTCTATTCCCCACCTGATTCTAGCCCCAGAGGATCGAGGCAAATATGGTGACACACGCTAGCAGATTGGGATGAGATGCAGCACTTCTTCGCAAACCTATCCTTGGCGTGAGGTTTGCTTTTCTTCAGAAGACTCGACGAGCTGCGGAGATGCCATATTAGTTGTCAGGCAATGGAATACTCTATCCCATTTTCTGACATATCATCTGACGATAAGGCTCGCTCATGGTACATCGCGGAGTATGCTAGTGCAGAAGCTCTAATATGCCTCCTAACATGCGGGCTTTGAAAAATTCCCTGAATACCGCTGCAAAGTCTTGCAAGAAGACAATGCGCATGACACGTTTCGACAATATTGGCCAAATTGATGCCAAACTGACTGAGCTGGTAGTAAAACTTTTTAGCCGCTAGTCAAATCGGTCGAAGCAAACTTCTGCCGTATAAAAATGCTTCGCACTCTAGACGTGAATAAGGTCAGTAGTCCTGATGATATCCCAGCAATAGTACTGCGGAACTGTGCACCTGAATAGTCTCTTTCTGACACGCCTTTACCTGCTCTCTCTGGGTTCAGGACAATTCCCGAAACCATGGAACCTTGCCAATGTGCAGTTTATGCCCAAAAAAGGCACTCGTACCAACCCTGCTAACTACCGCCCCATCTCGGTACAACCGCCGCTAATCCTGAACAACCGCCTCCTGGCGTACCTTGAAGCCAACAATTTACTCAGAGATAGGTCAACTGATGTTCTTCTTGTGTATGCTACACGCTTATGGAGTGATCTAGAATCAAGGCGAGGATCTTGTTGTGTCCCTTGATATATTCAGGATCCCTTCTAGCCTATGTAATTGGATAGATAGGGATAGATTGATTCGGGTAGTAGTTGATGGGTGCCGGGCTCCCTCAGGGATCTGTTCTCTCCGCCACGTTTTTTCTATCAATGATCTGCTGATTATGCCCGGTATTTTTAGGCATGCAGACGATAGCACAGTGACGGAGAGATACATGTCCAATGCACGCGTAAGCACCAGAGATGATAGTGCCCTCAGAGAGGATCTTGTGAATCGTGTGAAACTGCCCCTTAAGTCCGTCTCAGACTGGGGTGACAACAAGTAGGTTGGACTCAACGCTTCCATGACCCAGGCGTGTCTGTTCACCGCAAAACGGAGTCCTTTCCTCCTGACTGGGACTTTCCGGAGTGAATTACCAACCATCTCGAGCTCTTGGGTATGGATATAACTTCCAACTCGTTATAATCTAGGAGACTTCAAGAGTAGGGTGAATAGGCATTTGCTAGGTAAGTGTGATCCACCCTAGACCACATCGTCATTTACCATCAGGTGAGATTGTGGTCCTACGTGAACCTATATTATTTAAAAAAAATGTAGGTAAGTAATAAAGAAGCAATGACAATAGCCACAAAAAAGACATATTGACAATAAGCATCATCCCCCTAGCATTATACCGATTTTTCACAGGGTCCGCTTACCTAACTTGAAGATTTGACAGGTCCAGTATTTTACAGAAGCGACTGCCTGTCTCACCTTCCAACCCACAAAGGGGAAACCAGCCCAATACACATTAGGTCACATACCTCCGAAAATGGAATTTTCGGGAATGTGGGTTTCCTCACGATGTTTTTCTTCACCGCTGAACATGTGACAATCATTTCTGATCTAAACATGAATTACCTTACCACCCACCCATTAGCTACCACGGCTCCACATATTGACAACAACTAAATGCATTTTTTATTGCTCGATGAAAGAAACGAACAACAATCTATTAGTACTTATTAGTAAATAGTATTAAACTATTTTTTATTTAGCAAGTATTGAACTATTTATCTAAGAATGTATAAATCGATCTCCACCAACCCGCAGTGGAGCAGCGTTATGGAGTATGCTCCATAACCCCCGGTTAATTGAGAGTAGGCCTGTGCCCAGCAGTGGGACGTATATAGGCTATTTATGTATAAATCGAACTTCACTTTGTACGGAACCCTAGCTAAGCAGCACAATTTTTCTTGACTGTATCATTTCCGTGGGTTAATTTCATTTCAGTGGACTCATTATCATTTCAGTGTACATTTATATCATTTCGGTGTATATTTATATCATTTCAGTGGGTACTTATCATTTCAGTGGATTCATAAAAATTCAATTTTAAATATCTCAGTAAGTTTCGATCGTATTTGATGCCCACTCACGCACATAATTCAAAATAGGTTAAAGTTTTATTTGTCGTCAAATATGTGAAGAAAAGTATTAAAATAAAAAATCTCACCGAAATGATAAAAAAATGAGACTTGTTGAAATTCACCCATTTGTCACCCATCGCGCGGCGCGTTGCGGCGTTGTGGAGTAGGCTCATACACCCTCCGGTTGATTGAAGGGAGGCCTGTGCCCAGCAGTAGGACGTATATAGACTGTTTATGTTATGTTGCCTCCCATGGCATTCTGTACGGTCACGAGTACTAATATGTAAACACTTTGAAACCATGTCACATTATTGACAAATTAAACCGTAAGTCTCATTAAATGTCAAATATGATAGTGCGACACGGTTCTAAAGTGGGTACATGATATTGCTCATGACGGTTCTCTATTTTTACGCATAAATTTTTATGTAATAATTTACCATGGCATAACATTACTTGTCCTATTATTAGTTACGCATAGTATTAATTTGTCATAACTTTTTAAGCATAATTTTGAAACTCATAACTACTATAAGCATAATATTTAATGACAATAATGATATATAAGCATAATTATTATAAGCATAAAAACTATACTCCGAATAAGAAAAGTTTTGGCACAACTTTGAACATTTCCGAAACTTACTTTTTCCTTGGCTGCATTTGGTTCATGATTGTGACTTTTTATATTTTTTGACTCTATTTCATGCTGTTGGTCATCATTCAGCATACTTTTCGTGTGTAAGATAAACACCCTAACCTACCGTTATGCCTTGTAAAAATTATGACAAAACACTATTATTCTAAAAAAGAATTATGGATACCTATTTATATGCGAATCAAATTTATACCAAAATATATTAGTCCAAAAATAATTTATACCTAAAAAACCAGTATTCTTAGATGTTATTATGATAATTATGATAATTAAAATTATGACAAAACCATTTATGCATTTTAAGGGAATCCCGCTCATGACTGTACAGGTCGCACAAATGGGGGGAAACTTTAACACAACAAGCCTGAGGGTGCTGAGGTGGACGCAAACTTCGGCTTAGGGCGTGGTTTGAGAGGTTTATCTATGTTTGAGACAAGCTGTCTGCTTTGACCGGGCGCGGGCGGGTAGCTAGTGCTTAATATTGATCTTAAGTTTATTTTATATGTTTAGGGTTGCTAAGAAAAATGCACGGAGTAGAAGAGAATATGTTGGAAAGGCCCTAATGGGCGTATTTTCTATAACAGCTGTCGCCGGTTCAACCCCACTCTCTTTTACTACTACAGTACTACTGCTTCACAAATACGAAGGACGTAATATACGATCCCGACGACCCGATCACTCTAGCCATAGAGGCACCAAACACTTCAGGACCCCGATACCGACCCCGCCGGCGTGGTCGACGACTTCCCTCAATCTGGGGTCGATTAATTAATTCTTTCAAATATTTTTCCGCTCAGATGACGCCCTGAACCAAGGTTCGCGCCCAGCTGGGCACCCTCAGGCCTGTTGTCTTAAATGTTGTACCGGGTATGAGCATTCAGCGCTCCCCATTTGTCCGGCCAAGTAGCTAATGCCATCTGCGGCAAATCTACAATAAGTCACGTCAAAAAAAGCTTCTCTAATAGGCTACTTGACAGCCTAGTCAAATGAGATACTTTTTACGAAACGTCAAAACGGAAGTTTTCTTTAGAGTTTGTATGGAAATTCTGCCCACCCCTTCGGGGAATACGGGCGTGAGTTTATGTATGTATGTATGTTGTATGGAAATACCATCCTGTAACGTCATCAATAAAAGCGCTCAAACACCGTACTCATTGTTACTTAATTCGCAATTAATATTCGAAAATAAGTCAAAAAGTAAAATTAGATTGATTTTTGAACATCACAGACTGGCTTCTATTTCTAGATCGGCATTTTATAATTTATTTTTGACCTCGTCAAATACCCAATTCCATTGCCACTTTAACGGCAATGTATACTTTTCGTAAGACTTTATTTTTTTATCTAAGTATACTTAAGTAGGTACATTTATAGTTACAAAACATTGTTACAAACATTATTAATATGACGTCGTTAAACCCCAAGAGGGTTTCTCCCGACACCATACCCACAATACGTATTAACGTTGTATTGTATTCTGACCTGACATACAACGAAAGGGCCCGCCCGATATAGACCGCCTGGTTTTATAACTCTTCCAAGAAGATACAACAAAGGCAACTATCTACAACGAACTTCACTTATTTATTTATTTTATTTATTTAAACTTATACAAACTTATAAACTAAAAACAATAGATCACATCAATAAACCCCAAAAGGGTTTGTCCTGATGAACATTCCGCTTTAAAATTACTACAGTTACGCTGGATATCAGATACTGCATACAAAATCCCATTTGTTCTATAGAACAGGGGGGTTAAAATGGCCATATCGAAGCAATTCATCTAAAAAAGCAATATTGCTTTCTTAGATGAATTGCTTCGATATGGCCATTTTGACCCCCTGACGTCACTTTTTTTCTTATTCTTTTCTATAGAACTAAATACAAGCGTCTCCATCCTGATTCACTCATAATTATAAATTGGGAATAAAAAAATTCAAATAGTTCTAACATCATCATCAGCCGTACGACGCCCACTGCTGGGCATAGGCCTCCCCCAAGGATCTCCACGACGATCGGTCCTGCGCTGCCCGCATCCCGCGACTTCCCGCGACCTTCACCAGATCTTCGGTCCACCTTGTAGCGGGCCTACCTACTGAGCGTCGTCCGACACGTGGTCGCCATCGGTTCTCCTCGCTATGTGTCCTGCCCACTGCCACTTCAGCTTTGCAATTCTCCGAGCTATGTCGGTGACTTTAGTTCTTCTGCGGATCTCCTCATTTCTGATTCGATCGAGCAGGGAAATACCGAGCATAGCTCTCTCCATTGCCCGCTGAGCGACACCGAGCCTTCTCACGAGACCCATAGTCAGCGGCTATGTACATAATAAGACGTAGTCATTAAAGTCATTAAGACGTAGAAGTAATAGGTAAATCATTTCAAGAGGCCAGTTGATAATCAAATCACTGAGTCTTGTTATCTTGTTCTTAAGAACTATTTGAGAAAGCAAGAAAACTTGAGAAATGCTTTTTCCTATTTATTCCAGTGACATCAGTTCAATTGAAACAAATGGGAACTACTCTACAAAAGTATTTTTTTTTTTATAAATAGCCGATTATACTAAGGTTTTTAGCTTTTCTGCGATAAGGGACTAAAGGACCTTTGATTTGGAATCTACTTGCATGATAGTCGATATTTGCTTTTTTGCCCGATACGAACTTTTTATATACTATCGCGGAGTTTCGTGGGTCGTAAAGTTTGTGGACGAGTGGAGCACTCCTGCAAAGTTGAACTACTTGCTCATAATATACATAATATACCCGAATCTATACGGAATGCACCATCAGTGCAATGTTTTAAATACAAAATGAGAACCTGGCTGTTAAACCTGGCTGTCTTTTCTTTTTTTTTTTTTTATTTTTTTTTTTTATTTATTTATTTAAAAAAAAAACCATAACTTTTATTGTTTTACCGAACTCATAGACTTGCCTCTATCGAGTTAATTTTAATGAACTAGTATTTAAAACCGAATTACACAATTTGTAATTTTAGACAGATTTATTAACGTAACAACTTATACAATTTATTATTTTAAACTAATTTATTGATACAATTATACAATTTATTATTTTTATTTTTTAGCTAATGTATTAACGTAATTGTACAATTTATTTTAGTTGGATTGAGTAATAGAATGGAATAATTGTAATAAATACCTACATATGATAGGTTGTGAACTAATATGACCTGTAACGAATGTTATCAAATAAATTATCATTATCATCATTATCATATTTGTATAGGCAACTCCAACCTCTAATCCTTGGGAAAATGGCGTCGAAAGACAAATGAGCAAGAAAGTCATCTTACTTATAAAAAATTTGTTCTGGGCGAGGGCCCTCAGCGCTCCCCATTTGTCCGACCAAGTAAATTCAATAAGTGAAGTCGGAAAATATCAAAAATCACACTTTTTTACAGATGGCGTATGGCAAAAACTTGACAATGAAACAACGAAGTTTATTGCTGACCAGGAGTAACCAGGGGGACTTAACCCACGAGTACATGCTGATCATCCTAATAGGCATGGCATTGTACATCCTTGTCTTCAATGAAAGACCCAATTAAATAAAATATTCGGTTAATTGAGACGAGTACAATGGATATCAACATTTGAATTCGTGTTTTCTTTATCATCCTCTGTAATCAACGTCATCATATATAATGATGAACTTTCCAGGCTACTTTCACCAAAAACAATATAGATGGCGTTGTACAGTTGTAACGTGATAATTACATACAGGGTGTTAGTGACGTCGTAACGAAAACTTTGATGGATGATTGAGACCATGATTCTGAGATGATATGAAGTGGAATTTTCCGTCGCAAAAGTATGGAACAGAAAATAATAAAAAGAATAACAAAAATTTTCATGAATTTTCCGACTGAAAATTCCACTTGATATCAACTCAGAATCATGGTCTGAATCATCCCCCTCAGTATTCGTTACGGTATCACTAACACCCATACCTACTTGTATGGGTACAGTATGTACTTGTGCGGGGTGTAAGTGACATCGTAACGAATACTGAGGGGGATGAAACAGCTGATTATTCTGTGTTAATATCAAGTGGAATTTTTCATCGCAAAAGTATAGAATTGAAAATAATTTTAAAAAACTAAAAAAAAATAATGAATTTTGCGACGGAAAATTCCACTTGATATCAACTCAGAATCATGGTCTGAATCATCCCCCTCAGTATTCGTTACGATGTCACTAACACCCTGTATTTTCTCATTACTCAGCATACATAATTATTCCAAAGTACAATGTAATGGCAGAAGCATAATATAAAATTGCTGCTTGATATTTGGATCAGATTATGGAAAGAGTTACGTTGCTGCCTACCTATATTGCTTCTCTTTAATTGACCAGAATAATAACGGGATTAATAACGGGACAGCCTCCGTGGTCTAGTGGTTAGAGCGTTAGGCTCACGATCTGGAGGTCCGGATTCGATTCCCGATGGGGACATTGTCGAAATCACTTTGTGAGACTGTCCTTTGTTTGGTAAGGACTTTTCAGGCTTGAATCACCTGATTGTCCGAAAAAGTAAGATGATTCCGTGCTTCGGAGGGCACGTTAAGCCGTTGGTCCCGGCTATTAGCCGTAAAAACACCTCCACCAACCCGCAATCGAGCAGCGTGGTGGAGTATGCTCCATACCCCCTCCGGTTGATTGAGGGGAGGCCTGTGCCCAGCAGTGGGACGTATATAGGCAGTTTATGTTTATCTATGTAATAACGGGTTGAAGATGTGTTGTGCCAGGGTGTACATAATAAAAAGGGTCACATTGATAAAAGATGCAATGTCTGTTATCCATGAAATTAGAAGGTTAAATGAAAGAAAATCTGTACAGCGCCATCTATATTGTTTTTGAGGAAGGTAGCTTGGAAAGACCATCATTCCCTATCAATCGAGTGTGGCCACAGTAAAGGCGTGGAATTTAACATCGCGACTCGCGATCTGTGGAACATTAGCTACCGAGTAAGGTTGGAGTTAAGATGCCTGCCTGCTGCCGCGCCCGCTTTCGCACCCGCCGCCGCCTTCCCTGTGGCCACGCACTTAGATTAAACCCCTTATTTAGTGTGTGCCCACATCGTAAAAGCAACCTTAATACAGCATTTTAATTTGGTAATCATAGCGCTCTGAAATGTCCGGTCCTAAACTATGCACAAATTAATCGACCTTTTCTATTGAGATGACATTCAATCAGATTCTTCTTTTGTAACTTTCTTTGCCAAGTTGTTAATGCAACTTACAGCAAAAAAAGTATTCGTAGGCATATTGGGAAATGTACAATGTAACACTGAGGTAACACTTATAGGTTGCCTATAGGTGTGTCTCCTGAGACAACCTTGGCTGACTTGTGTAAATAAAGATTGTTGACTCGTCATACAGTTGTAAAATCAAGTTTTAGTACAATAACGAGAGAGGATTACCCAAAATCTGTGAGAAATATTTGGCAAGGACTCTAAGGAAACTCTTATGTAAGTATTTTGTTTAAGTACTTAATTGAGTATGTAAACCAAAAGCATACGGGAACAGGATTGCTTTTAAATGACGAACTAATGTTATTTAATTGATAGAAATAACTTTTATTGCGCTTAAACTTTTACAATCAAACAATCGTAAAACATCGCCGATAAAGCATAGAGAATAGAGCAATCAAAGCACATAATAACGGGTTCTTACCGCGTTTAAATGGGGATATGAGACTCCCGATATTTCGACACTGTTGCAAGTGCCATGATCACGGGATGACTGATGAGATTGGAGTGGAGTAGGTAGATCCATAATTTTCTACGGGCAGACATATCTGTCTACCCTCTTTCTCTGCCGCTTGTTTATGTTTTTGATACCGGAATGTTCGGAACCATCTGAACTCGCACGAAACTCACTACGACAAACCGCACTCACTGTGTCCTCACGTTTTTTCACCACATTAGGCCGTTTCAAGCTTTTTACAACACCTACTACTGGATTCCACATACTCGACAACTTGAACCCGTCTTCCCTGTTGAAATTTTTATGTTTTCTGATTTCAATAGCCTCTTTTACGAGTCTGGGGATGTAATGACGTTGCTTGGTGCTTTAATTATGATAATAACCGCGTAAACTTAAAACAATGTAATAGAGCAATCAACAACAAGTGACAGTTCGTGGGAAGGCGTCAAATAATCTCGAATACACATCTAACAATCAATCAGTTTAAAATAAAATCTTTAAGTATGAAATATTGCGATAATTAAGTACATTTAATACGCTAAAGTTCTGTTTGCTAAAAGGTAGTTTCCTAGGTGAAAGATAAATTATGAAATTCTGATGACTAAATAAAAACAGATCTAAAACTATCAAACAGCGTTTCTTTTTTCTATTGAAGTTACTTTTGCAGTTTTCTATGAAATCATAGGTTCTGTGTTCATACAAATTCGATAGTAATTTCGTGTTTTTACTTTTAGTAAAAAGTAACTGATTTGACTAGCTGGAAACTGTTCTATTATTCGTGCTGCAACATATCGAGAAGAAGTAACAAACAATTAGTTCTGTTTATTAATAACTAGTTCCGTATTTTATTTTACATTAAATTATACAATGCAATGAGTCATCAAAAATGTACTTTAGAAGCCTATGTACTTAAAAATTACAGCAATTTTCATAACAATGAGACTTGCACAAGTCGCGGTGGAAGGGAGACGGCGGTATGCGGCTTAGACGTAACGTCAGCGCGATAGAGCGAGAGGCAAGATTGCCTTGAAACCGACTGGAAGCAGGTTACGTTATATTATGATTACATAAGCCGACTACTGACCCAGTGACTGCAATAAGAGGTGAACGAGGCTCGAAAGGCAACGCTCTCAATTTATTGGAGTTTATAATCATGGCAATAAGGTACCTAGTACGGTCACGAGTACTAATATGTATACACTTTGACTGTACAACCGAGTAACAGCCTCCGTGGTCTAGTGGTTAGAGCGTTAGGCTCACGATCTGGAGGTCCGGGTTCGATTTCCGATGGGGACATTGTCGAAATCACTTTGTGAGACTGTCCTTTGTTTGGTAAGGACTTTTCAGGCTTGAATCACCTGATTGTCCGAAAAAGTAAGATGATTCCGTGCTTTGGAGGGCACGTTAAGCCGTTGGTCCCGGCTATTAGCCGTAGAACACCTCCACCAACCCGCAGTGGAGCAGCGTGGTGGAGTATGCTCCATACCCCCTCCAGTTGATTGAGGGGAGGCCTGTGCCCTGCAGTGGGACGTGTATAAGCAGTTTATGTTATGTTTATGTGTGTCAGGCTACGTTCATTGGTCACATGTGATGACATAAGTCAACGACACCATGGCGAGAAAGGCGCCCGCGCCGGGCCAAGGTTGCAAAGTAAAGGGCACGCACATTTCACATTATGAATTCTATTTCCAAATGAACAATAACTTTTTGGACTCCAGTCTCGTTACGACAGAACGGTTACTAGGTTTTTGTATGGGTATTTTTAATATTTAACGGTTCCATATTTTCTATATTAATAATATCGCTAATCGCTATTCAATATCATCTTTTTTGAGGTTATGTACTATACGTTTTTACAATAAAATACCAGATAACATTTTGGATTTGTCAGAAAAGGAAATTAAAGCTCACGTGAAGCTTACTTTATGTAAAAAAGCTTATTATGAGATGAAATGCTTGGTATTAAATGTGTTCGTCTATTTATTATGTAACTTGTAATGTACTTAACCTACATTGATTTAAAAGATGTGTTGCTGTTGCAGTTTCTTGTCATTTCTTCTCCTCAGTCATAACACCTTGCGAAATGACGTAGATTCAAAAATGTTAAATTGACCTTCAACGAGTTTATCCATGATAACTACGTTATATAAATGAGTCTGATTCTGAATAGGTACCGAAGACAGAGCCGTAAGTAGGTATGTATTTATTTCTTTATTAATCTTTTTTTTACGTGACTTATTGTAGATTTATCGCAAATGGCATTTAACTACTTGGCCGGACGAATAGAGAACGCTAAAGGCTGTCACCCGGTACAAAATTTAAGATACCAGGCCTGAGGGTGCAAAGTTGGGCGCGAACCTCGACTCAAGGCGTCGTCTGAGAGGAAGAATATTTGAAGAATTTGAAGAACTTAGTAGATCGCTAACGATAAGCGCGGAATGAGGGAAGCTACACAGGGTGGATTCTCCTCTTCTTCTATACAAAAACAAATATACTTTATTGCACCAAAATAAAAGGAATATTTACAAAAGACTCTTAACTAGGTACATGGCTTCTACCATGTGGGTTATGAGGTGCGCCCTCAGTACTCCCCATTCGTCCGGCCAAGTAGTTAATGCCATTTGCGGCAAATCTACAATAAGTCACGTCAAAAAAGAAAAAATACACCCTGTATAGTAAATAAAAAACTGGGAGGTTAAAATGGCCACATCGAAGCAATTCATCTAAGAAAGCAATATTGCAATTTGACATTTGCACATATAAAAGTAAGTGCGCAATGCAAACAAATGTCACATATGAATATAGCTTTCTTAGATGAATTGCTTCTATGTGGCCATTTTAACCCCCCTGTCCGTTAAGCACGTGGTAAATCGCATTTCCCCGCAGATTAGGCAATGTTACGAGTAGGCATAAAATAAGAGCAGTAGCAGTTATTACGCTATTCGGACGTTGTTACATAACACGTTACAATGATTTTCGTAATGTAACACTGTAACAAATTATACGACAGAAAAAAGGTGTATTGTGACATTATTATGCTGGCAGTTTGAAATGGTTTTTGTTGTTGGATATCGGTCGCCGGGGCGCCAACGAAATTTGCATTGAGGAAATTCAGTTTCAGTTTGTATAATCATTAGTTTGTAAGGGATCACTAGCACACCATGGCGGATGCCGGTATAATAGACCCGTATAGTAGATCCAAAGGCCCCGGGTTCGAATCCCGGTAAAGACATAATCACAAAAATTACATTGTGATCTCTAGTTTGATTAGGCATTACGGACATTACAGGCTGATAACCCGATTGTGCGAAAGAAAAATTATCCGTGCTTCGGAGGGCATGTTAAGCAGTCCGGGATACTATTTAGTATTACTTAAATACTTAAATAAATATGTAGTCGTTACTAAGCCATGTCAGGGGGCAAGTGGAGCATACTCCACTACGCTTCTCCACTAAGACAGTGAAAGTTTAGTAAAGATTGTAATAGGGTAGTTTCCAACTAGTCAAATTAGTTACTTTTTACTAAACGTCAAAACACGAAATTACTATGGAATTTGTATGAAAAATCAACCAGTGACGTCATAGAAATCGTGACAAACTGTCGCGCTTATCATTTCATTTTTCTTTAAGATTGAAATTCATAAATAAGTTAAAAAGAAAACGTTTATTGACACCTTTAGATCTGTCTTCATTTAGTAATCAGAATTTCATAATTTATCTTTGACCCAATTATAAAACTAAACCTAAGTACTTATAAAAATATCGGTGTGTACACTTCCGAATTTTTGTTCAACAAAACACGAGTTTAATTCAATTTTAAATTTGAATTTGGAACATTAATTGGGTATTTGACTGGGTCAAAGATAAATTTATAAAATTTTAATCCAGAAACAGAAGTCGATTTTACGAATTGAGTAACGTTTGATTGCTTTTATTAAAGACATATTTTCATACAAACTCCAAAGAAAACTTCCGTTTTGACGTTTCGTAAAAAGTTTCTCATTTCAATAGGTAGTCAAATATTAAAAGCCATTTCCAGCTAGTCAAATCAGTTACTTTTTATTAAACGTCAATATGAAAAGCACACTGTGACGTCATAGAAAACGTGACAAAATGTCGCTTATTATTACATTTTTCTTTATTTACAATTCATAAATAAGTAAATAGAAAAAAAAATGTTTTTCGTTAGTTTTGTAAACAGAATTTAAAATATGTCTTTGACCTATCCAATTAAAAGCAAGAAACAAGACCAGTGTTAGGACACCGACCATGAATCCCTTCCAAAAACTCCTTTGGTTCGCGCCAAAAACTCCCGCCACCCCAAGCCAGGAAAAAAGAAAAATAAAGTGGACTCGACTACCGCCGTCGCGCGTTTCTATACAAGAAATTTCTAAAATAACATAAAAGTGTATTAATTCAAGTTGTGCTGTTTAAACTTAATCTGAAAGTGCACTAGCAGTCTCCAGAGCACCCCGGGGTCAGAAGAAAGCAAATTCAACAATCCTGTAAGTACCTTTCCTTTGGTCGGTGTTTTGTATGGGCAAGTCTACTTTTCAGATTCAAAAATATCACTAATCTCAGTTATCCAACATTTATGGTCCTTCGATACGGATTCAGTATATCAAAATAGGTATTAACAGACTATTTCATATATAATTTATGTTATTTTATTCAAAATATTAAATTTACAACATCACATTTCATTGTGCAAGTATTTGTTCAATAGTTCTATTTGTCACAGTGTAATATCATATTTAATATATTTTTTATACGTAGTCAAATACTTAGAATCTATTTCTACAGTGTAAATTACTTTTTGTTCGGTTTTACATAAACAGGCAGTTGTAGGGACGCGTTGTTCTCGAAGTTTCTAGTACATTTTTCTTCAGTTCAAAATGGCGAAAGAAACACCTACAACTCCATTTTTGACCGATCTTGATATCAAAATAAATACGTTAATAAATAGAAAAGAACGTTATTTTAGGCGTGTTCAACAGATGTACGATTTATCTAAAATTGTCGAAAGTGATTCCACGTTAGTTAACAAATTGTTGGTGCGGGTCAGTGAACTCGAATCTTCTCGCGAATCATTCGAACGAATTGTTGATGATATTTCTGCGCTGGAACTAAAGCGTAACCCGGCGTATATAATTAACGACCAGGAAATAAAGGCTTTCGATGACTTGTATTACGAAGTTAAACGTATTTTTCATCAATACGAAACTGTTTCGAATACGTCAAAAAGTGGCGGTGAATTCAAATATGAGCGAAGCGGCGGCTCTCAGCCTCGCTTACCTAAAATTGAACTTGTTCATTTTGACGGAAGGTTAGAGAATTGGATTACATTTCGCGATACATTTATGAGTTTGATTCATACAAATAATTCGATAGGTAATGTCGAGAAGTTCCATTATTTACTTTCCGTAGTAACCGGGCCAGCACTTCAAATAGTGAAAAGTTTGCCTGTATCGAGTGACAATTATAATATTGTCTGGTCATCTCTGTCGGACAGGTATGAAAATAAGCGTGCTATAGCTACCCGCTATTTGGATAAATTGTTCGCGTTCAAACCTTTGCCGAACGAATCTGTTAGCGGATTGAATTCCTTTTTAGAGACATTTCAAGAATGCGTTCAAGCGTTAGAATTATTAAAAATCGATGATTTAGCGGGATTTATTCTTTGTTATATCGGTTTACGTAACCTGGACCCGGTTTCTAGACGAGAATTTGAACAAAAAATCGGTATAAAGGAAATACCTATTTTTAAAACATTAAGCGAATTTGTATCGAATCAGGCGCGTATGTTGGAAATGTCTAATCCTCCTGTTTCAAAGCCCGTTTCAAATAAACCCATTCTAAATGCGGTTCAAAACAAAACTAATAATAATAGTAAACCTATTACAAAAAATGTCAATTCAAAAACCTGTTTGGCGAGCAATGCGGGCCCTGATAATTCTAAGAAGGCATGTTTGTATTGCAATAAGCCATTTCATTCGATTTATAAATGTTACGAATACATTGCGCTGTCTCCTAAGCAGCGAATTGAAAAAATAAAAGATTTGCGTTTATGCGAAAATTGTTTGCGTCAAGGTCACACATCTAATGAGTGCCCATCGAAGATAACATGTACGGTGTGCAAAAACAAACATCATCACACGTTGCATTTAGATTCCAATGTAACTTTGATAAGCACGGGCTCTGATGACAGTTGTGATAACGACTTTAATAACGATCAACAGAATCGGGTCTCCTTGGCATCGTCATGCTCGTCTGGGTCGACAGTTATGCTGGGTACTGCGGTTGTACACGTTACGGATGTTTCAGGCAAATATCAACCCGTGCGCGTAGTGATCGACAGTGGTTCTCAAACCAGTTTTATCACAAATGATTGTGCACAGCGATTAGGGCTTCCACGTCAGAAGTGTAACACTCAATTGTCGGGCCTAGGCGGAACAGTAGTTCGCGATCACGGTATGGTGTCCTGCACTTTAAAGCCGACCATGTCTAATGACCCTGTTTTTAATACACTTCTCATCAAAAAAATCGAAACACCTTGCAAGTTTATGTTTTGTCAGGATTATCAGAAAAATGTGTACATTTAGGAATAAATGTTAAATGTCGTTTAATAGTGAGTAATATGAGCTTATCAAATCTTAATGTTAATGTTCTAAATTTAAATGAATTTTTCATAGGTTTCGTATTTTGTTAAATGAGTCATTTTTATTCCGTATGGAGTATAAAGGAAATGGATAAAACAACACACGTAAATGAAAAAAAAAGCTAAAAAAGGTTTATTTAATAACTTATATTCCCTCCCCGAGCTCTAATTACTGCTTCCATACGGTTCTTCATCGATCGGATGAGAGTCACGATCACATGCTGTGGTATATTGTCCCATTCCTCTTGGATTGCATCTTGCAGCTGGCTAAGTGTTTCTGGGGCAGGATCTCTTGCTCGAATTCGTCTCTTTAATTCATCTCACAGATGTTCAATGGGATTCATGTCCGGGCTTCTTGCTGGCCATTCCATAATAGAGATATCGACTTTGTTAAGATAATCTCGTACGACGCCCGCGGTGTGAGCCCTAGCATTGTCGTGCATGAATATGAAGCCGTTGCCAATAAAATGTGCATAGGGCATCACATGAGGCTCGAGACACTCTTCGACGTACCGATGACAGTTTAGTGCAGGCAGACGTGGCCCAGACACGAAAGCAAGCTCTGTCTTACCGTCGGCGCTGATTCCTCCCCAAACCGTCCACGAACCGCCACCATAGCTGACCTTTTCTTCAATGCAGCATTGTGCATAGCATTCTCCGTCTCTTCTGTAGACCTTGTTCCTTCCGTCGTTACCATACAGCATAATTTTACACTCATCAGAAAAGAGAACTTTGCTCCACTGTAGGTATGAGCAATTTAGGTGCTCACGTGCAAAGTTAAGGCGCGCTCTTCGATGGTCTGCAGTTAATTTCGGCCCATTTGCTGGCTTATGCGGTACCAGTCCACGATCCTTCAACCTTCTTCTAATTGTAGAGTCACTTACAGCCACCCTTCGTACAACACGAAGCCGCTGCTGTAGTTGAAAAGCGTTAAGGCGTCGATTTCTTAAAGAAGTTGTTACAATAAATCGATCATCTCGCTCAGAAGTGACCCGATTCCTGCCAGATCCTGAACGGCGCGTGAACAAACCAGTCTCCCGATAACGTTTATAGACTCTATGAACAGATGACAGGCTTAGATGCAGTCTTGCAGCCACAACACGCTGACTAAGGCCAGAATCCAGCAATGCCACAACTTGGGCGGCTTCTGTGGGCGAAGTATCCATACGTTTTAGAAAAAAAACCTTTTTTCAGACGTCCCAAAGTCACAGTATTGAAATAAAAAACAAAAAGTTTAAGGATAGGCGCCAATTTTTAGTTTTTAAACGCTAAATGTACTCCAACCCTAAACACACATTTGTCTCAAAACAGTGATTCATTTCGTTTATAAGATAAACAAATGAAATTCTAATTTTGAATTTAGAATTTTCGCTTATTACTGTAATGGCCAAACTGCCAGCTATACATTTATGTATTTTTTTTCATCGTATGAATTCTTTTTTGTGTTAAATTCGGACAGAAACAATGAAAACGGAAGTGTTTCGATTTTTTTGATGAGAAGTGTATAAAAGCTGTGATCATTCCGAAAATATCTGGCGATATGCCATCTGTCACTTTGTCACAGGATTTAATCAACGAATATAAACATTTGGTGTTGGCTGACCCTACTTTCTATCGCTCGAGTCGCATTGACATGTTGCTTGCCAGTGACGTGTTTCCATTCATTTATGATGGTGGCAAGTATCATCCGTCACGTCAAGGGATACCGCTCGCGTTAAGTAGCATTTTCGGGTATGTCATTACAGGCCAGCTGTCAGTGAATACCGGTGCTGACGGTGTGTCGACTTGTATGTTCACTAGTAGCACAGTTAAGGTGGACGATTTAATTAAATCTTTCTGGGAAACCGAAAGTTTATCCTGTGACGTACCTAAAAATCCAGATGACGTCATCGCTGAACAGATGTTTGTCAGTGACCATAAGCGTGATAATACCGGTCGATACATTGTGAGCTACCCATTCAAACCTGACGCGAAACTGGGCGATTCTAAACAAATTGCATTAAAACGATATCAAAATTTGGAACGCAAATTATCTCGTTTACCCGATCTAAGGGGCGAATATAAAACGTTCATGGACGACTACGCGTCGCTCGGTCATATGGTCTGTGTCGGTGACGTATCGGAAGTGGAATCGGCGTATGTCATTCCCCACCACTGCGTTCATAAGCCTGATAGTAGTACGACAAAACTTCGCGTAGTTTTCGATGCTTCGTGTCAAACTACAAATAATCAATCTTTAAATTCCGTTTTATATACGGGGCCCAAACTGCAAGCTGATCTTGTGGAATTATTAATACGTTTCCGTTTACGTAACGTTTGTTTATGCGGTGACATATCAAAAATGTATCGTAATATATTAATTGACAAATCACAACGTCAATTTCAACACATATTGTGGCGAGATTCGCCCAACGAGCCTATAAAGATGTACGAGTTGTGCACAGTCACTTACGGGGTAGTCAGCAGCCCGTTTTTAGCCATTCGCACGTTACAGCAGTTAGCCGCGGATGAAGGCGATCGTTTCCCTGATGCCGCCCGTGCTCTGCGTGAAGGTTTTTACGTTGATGACTTGCTTTGGTCAGTGGATAGTGTAGACGACGCGCTGACACTTCAACATCAGTTGGTAGAATTGCTAAAGCTTGGCGGTTTCGAATTGCGCAAGTGGTCGAGTAATAGTGCTCAAGTTTTAAATAAATTGCCTAGTGATCAACTCGAACCACCTGTTCAGTTCGATGACGGCAAAACTATGGCTATCAAGATTCTCGGCCTGCACTGGCTACCTGAAGAAGACGCTTTCTCCTTCCGTACCACACAGATGGAAAGTAACGTGACGAAGCGCTCCGTGTTGTCGGAAATAGCTAAGTTATTTGACCCTTTGGGGTTCGTTGCGCCTTGTACTTTTCTCGCTAAAACTTTTATGCAAAAGTTATGGTGCGCCAATTTAGGTTGGGATGACGCGCTGCCTAATGCGCTTCTCAATGAATGGCGTTTGTTTTCATTTCAAATACCTTTATTATCGAAACTAAAACATGACCGACATGTTTTTGTGAAAAATCACATTACAGCTCAAATTGTGGGTTTTTGTGACGCGTCGACGAATGGTTTCGCTGCCGTCGTGTATATTCGCAGTCAGGACGGGCATGGCAATGTCAAGGTTAGCCTACTGTTATCAAAATCTAAGGTTGCGCCCTTAAAAACAGTATCGATTCCGCGTCTTGAATTAATGGCCGCTCATTTGTTATCGAAAACCCTACAATATGTCGTATCGATATTAGCCAAGGAAGTACTGATCAGCGAAGTACTGGCTTTCACCGACAGCTCAGTGGCGTTGACGTGGATCAATACACCTGCATTCAAATTAAAAACTTTTGTTGCGAATCGTGTGGCTAAGATTACTGAATGTTCAGCCGGTGTTCAATGGTATCACGTCAACGGCACTGACAATCCTGCCGATGTATGTTCGCGCGGCGCCACGCCGGCCCAGTTGCTGCACATCGCTGATCAGTGGTTCCGCGGCCCACAGTGGTTGTACGATCCACAACATATGTGGCCAGTGAGGTCTCTAACTGAGTTCAAAGGAGAACCCCTGGAACTAAAACCTGTAAAGGAAAGTACGTCATTACTCACTGAAGGTGTCTCTCTAAAAAATAACTTTGATAATATAATAAATAAATATTCGAATTTTAACAAACTGCATCGCATAGTCGCCTGGTGTTTCAGATTCTTACACAATTCCAGGGTTTCTCGGCCTGATAGAATCAGGGGCGCATTGCTCACCGCAGAGTTAAATAAAGCTCACGATAAACTTATTCAAATAGTTCAATCCGAACATTTTGGTGATGACATTGAGTCATTAAAACGAGGTAATCGATGCTCTCAAAGCCTACGTAAACTCGACCCGTTCATTGATAGCCGTGGTCTTCTCATGGTGGGGGGTAGGCTTTCACACGCAAACTTACCATTTACTCAACGTCACCCTTTAATTTTACCGAAAAAATGTCATTTTACGAACATTTTAATTGATTATTATCATAAAGTTTATTTACATGTCGGACCTAGGACTTTACAAAACATATTAGTTCAAAAATATTGGATTATAGCCGCTCGCTGTGTTATACGGTCTCGCCTTTCCAAATGCGTTACATGTTTCAGAAATAGGCCCACTGTAAATCAACCTAAAATGGGCTCTTTGCCTAAGTGCCGCTTACAGGACGTTTACCCGTTTCACACGGTCGGTGTCGATATTGGAGGTCCATTTTATACAAAAGAAACAAATAGACGCAATGCTAGAATCTCAAAGTCTTACTTATGTCTATTTGTTTGTTATTCGACTCGTGCGGTTCACCTTGAGGTCCTTTCGGCGTTGACTACTGAATGCTTCCTAGCTTCATTCGATCGGTTTACGGCTAGGCGTGGTCTTCCACATACCATGTATTCGGATAACGGTAAAAACTTTGTCGCGGCCGGTAAACACTTAAACGAAGTCGTTCAATTTTATAATGCAAGTCAACGGCAGCTTATTGACGGTTTTACAGTCAGAAAAGTGACATGGAAATATAACCCCCCGACAGGTAGTCATTTTGGGGGCATTTTTGAAGCCGGAATAAAATCGGCAAAGTACCACTTGAAGCGCGTAGTAGGTACTCGTGCTTTATCTTTCGAAGAGTTGGGTACTCTTTTTGCTAACATAGAAGCGATTTTAAATTCGCGCCCTTTGTGTAGTTTGTCTAATGACCCGAGTGAATTCGACGTCCTTACGCCAGGACACTTTTTAGTCGGTCGTCAATTGGTATCGGCTCCCAATTACGATCTTTCAGATATACCGTTGAATCGTTTAACACGATGGCAGTGCATTACGCAGGCCGCTCTGCACTTCTGGCGCCGGTGGAAGTCGGAATACTTGCACACATTGCAACAAAGGCAGAAGTGGTTTGTTGATACACCTAACTTAAACGTAAACGATTTGGTCTTAATTCATAACGATAACGTACCGTGTCAACAATGGAGTTTGGGTCGTGTAGAACAGATTCACCCTGGACGTGATGGTAGAGTTCGCGTTGTTACATTACGTACACAAAATTCACGGTTACAACGGCCTGTTTCCAAATTGAGTCCTCTCCCAAAAGAGCAGGACCAATAACTTTGTTATTTATTTCTATCATAATAATATCATTCATACACTTAATTATTTATTATACAGTCCATTAGCTTATCTTATTATAAAAAAATATAACTTAGTTTTCTTTGTCAACAATAAAGTACATTATAAGTAGTATATTTAATAATTCTACTCTTGTGATGTTATTACCTATTTTGAAATCACTGTTGATTTCGGTGGGGGGTAAATGTTAGGACACCGACCATGAATCCCTTCCAAAAACTCCTTTGGTTCGCGCCAAAAACTCCCGCCACCCCAAGCCAGGAAAAAAGAAAAATAAAGTGGACTCGACTACCGCCGTCGCGCGTTTCTATACAAGAAATTTCTAAAATAACATAAAAGTGTATTAATTCAAGTTGTGCTGTTTAAACTTAATCTGAAAGTGCACTAGCAGTCTCCAGAGCACCCCGGGGTCAGAAGAAAGCAAATTCAACAATCCTGTAAGTACCTTTCCTTTGGTCGGTGTTTTGTATGGGCAAGTCTACTTTTCAGATTCAAAAATATCACTAATCTCAGTTATCCAACAACCAGTATGAAGTATGCACCACATTTTGGTAATGTTTACCTTTTCTAGCCACAATTATAGGCTTAGTGGTGGAGCTGAGAGTGACCTTAATCTTCCTGCAATGGTTCAGTTCTTATCTAATAACACGCACAAGTTCAGGGGTCCTCAACTATCTACTAAAAATTTTAAAAAATAATAAGTTAGAATCATTGGACTTGCACGATTATTTCGTGGCTGACTTCGCTAACTCAAGTATTTCTTTTTTTTTGCTAGTGATTTGTGTCTTATTGACAATTGGGTCGTGTACTAGGTTCGAAATAAATTATACTTGCTCCTTGTTCGAGACGTGTGTTTACAGTGTGTCAAAAACCGTCTCGAACAAGGAGCTTCGTATAATTGATATAGAACTTCACTTACAGGTATGTTCGTTTAATCTCTTAATTATGAAATTCTGATTACTAAATAAACACAGATCTAAAACTAACGGAAAACATTCTCTTTTTTCTATTTAACTTATTTATGAATTTTAATCAAGAAAAAATCGTAACAAATCCGACATTTTATCACGTTTTTCTATGACGTCACAGTGTGTTTTTTCATACAAATTCCACAGTCATTTCGTTTTTTGACGTTTAGTAAAAAGTAACTGATCTGACTAGTTGGAAACTACCACACGAGTCATGCATGTATCCCCAAAGAGGTAGGCAGATGTGTACAGTACGAACGACCCATAGGTCGTTCTTCTTTTTTATCGACAATGATCTCTCCTTCGTTCTAATAGGTTATATGTTTTAGAATTTTATTTAATCTTTCAATTGTGTTCCAATATAGTTATCTTATTATACTCAAAATACTAGCAAAATACTAAACAGTTCCTCTTTTGGATTGCTTTTCACAAAATTCTATGACAGACTGGTAAATTGAAATGCTGTCTCCGATGAAAAGGGCCACTCTGTCACAATATTTTTTGGAATGCGACTGCAAAGAAAAGTATGTTACCAAGAATAAAAAGAAACACTAAATAGTCCTCTACAGCCACATCTTTATATGATGTTTTAAAATATTTATTGCCTTTATAATTTTAAAGTGTTAAATCCGATATATGGAGAAAATGTCATTTTTTTGTAAAAAAAAATCGATAAAAAAGAAGAATGACCTATATACACCAACTCCTCGCAAGCTATTGTTAAGACCCATGTAGTAGGGCGGAAGCCTATTGCCATTACCCGGGCACAAATCCTGGAAACTACGCGATGTCAATTATCTGTGATCCAAATATTAATTCTAACCCACAAAGTCGAATTCAGTGGTTTAGAGCTCGAGCCCAAGTCGGGAATCGAACCCGTGACACCAAGATGTAAATCACGCGAAAAAAATAAAAAGGCTATCACGGATTCCAAATAATAATAATATATTATCATTATTATTTTTTAATATGAAAAGAGATAATAAACGAGTTTAAAACATAAAACAAGTAACAGCACAATTCGTATTAAAAATGTTGTGCACCCCTGCGTAATTACGGATAATGACCAAAAAAAGTTTGGAATATCATGTACAGCTTCTCGGGGGCAGGCAGCAAAACAAGAAAGAAGTCAGTGTTTGGTATCAGTCGTCTTTGGATCTCAGTGAGAAGTGCGCGTGCGCTGACCGCCCAAACTAACTTTCACACAAGTTCCAAGTAAGTCCGGTACTCTAGTATAATTTTAAAATCAGCTGTGCGATATTTATAAGTTTTTTTTAAATAAGAGTGTGTTGGAACTGAGCCATTCAGCCTTGTTTTTTTGTTAAGGCCCAGTGAAAATAATTAAAATCAGTTGTAATTTAAACTGGGTTGTTGAGGTCAGTCATTGATCTCACAGCCCACACGAGAGAAGAAGATAAATAGAGATGGAAGTTTTTAAAAAAATCAATGGAATAACTATAATTTTTTTCTTTATGACAGATTGAGACCCTTTTTATAGAAACTAATGTTCAAAAATAGTGTTAAGAAGTTAATTAACAGTTACTTAAATATTATTTTCTTAATTCAAATATTACACGGGACTCCCCAGTACTGATTGACATTCTATTTTTATTGAAAGCTCGGTGAGTGGTTACTTAGTTCATTTTGACGGATGTACCTCTGACTACCCCAATTGGGATATTGTCTTGAGCTTATGTTATGTTAAACTAATGTTTTTAGCTCTGCGATTCATTTCAACTTTTAACCACCTTACAAATAAAATATAAACCAGGGATGAACGTGGGTTCAAGTATTTGACAGCCAAGCAAAATTGAATCCAATTGAATGAACTTTTCCGTGCTTCGGAGGGCACGTTAAGCCGTTGGTCCCGGCTATTAGCCGTAAAAACACCTCCACCAATCATTGGAGCAGCGTGGTGGAGTATGCTCCATACCCCCTCCGGTTGATTGAGGGGAGGCCTGTGCCCAGCAGTGGGACGTATATAGGCCGTTTATGTATGTATGTATGAATGAACTTTGCTTGGCTGTCAAATACTTAAGCCCACGTTCATTCCTGGTTTATTTTTTATTCGCGAGGTGGTAAGTGTTTTTTTTTATTGTTCTTTAATGTTATGAGAGTATTCCCAACTGATTAGGAACTGTTCACATATCAGTATCATTGTGCACAACGCACTATTATTTATTCTGTGGCAACGCACCAGACCTGACCGACCCTGACACCAGGGTTGATGTGGTTGGTACCTCACACAAGCGACTTATTGGCCCTGGTTTGGGAACGTCAAATGTTTTATACCTATGGTTAAAGAGAATTTATTTCTCAATTCCAACATATTAAATGCCATTTACATAAGAAACATTCGTCTGTCCACTATATGCCAACAACGCATCCTTTCTTATTTTGGCCACACGATGCGCAGAGGTGATGACAGTTTAGAGAAACTGATTGTGGTTGGGAACACTGAAGGCAAAAGATCGCGTGGTCGTTCACCGACTAGATGGACTGATCAAGTGAAAGACTCGTCGTCATCCAAGTTCTACACAGTAGTAAGGGAAGCGCTGGACAGGAACCGGTGGAGGCAGATCATACGCTCCAGGTGCAACCCTGATGCTGACCACGATCCTCAGATATGAGGGACCGACCAAGAGAGAGAGAGACATAAGAAACAAAGTACTTACATTTATATACATAGGTATAACTTCCCACTTCGCCTAATAAACTTAAACATAAGCATTTCCTTCACACACTTCTACACACACAGACTGGTCCGCAGAACCAAGCACCACACTTTCAAAATTATGTACACTTTAAGAAGGTACAGAAGATATATTTTAGAAATAAAACGGATTTGAACAAGAGTTTCATACCTTACTTAACCTACATTACTAAGTATTATTCTTGATTTTCATGATTGTAAAAGTGTAAATAACTTAGCCACTATTAGGTGGAGACTGTAATTAGTCTTTAGTTAATATCTGGTTATTATTTTAGAAAATGTATATGGCCCTAAGTCAAAATATATAGATAAATAAACAGCGATAAGAAGAAGAATATTCAGTGTGACAAATTATTGACAAAATGTGACAGAAAATAGTTATACATTCTTACATACACATAGACTCAAGTCTATTTCCCACCGGAGTAAGCAGAAACTATAGAAATTCATTTGCTTCGAACCTGACACATTCGTCAAATCCTTCCGTACACGCACGCCGGTTCAGAGTAGATCGTACTAAACCTTTCTAAGGACATCTCCAATTTGGAAAATAACCAACCTGTCCATCTTCAGACTTCGCATCACCAGCGAATGCCAATTGTCTAATAATTATTTGCTGCTCTACCCACCCCATTAGGAATAACGGGCGAGTTTATAAATATGTGTGTGACATTCGACGAAATAACGAAAATTTTGCCTCCGTTCAAATTATTGCGAATTCTTCTTCTATCGTGTGGGTTGTGAGGTGGATTACCAACCCCATCAACCCTGGTGTCAGGGTTACTATCGAGCCACCAAAGGCCCCTGACATGGCTCATTGCTTATTTATAAAGACATCAACGCGCTCTTAGTTTTCGGAATGTTATTTAAAACTCGGTTAAAACATTATTAAGAGCATAATTAGGATTGAATTCAATAATTTATTTCAGACGAATCACAAACCTAGGTACCTAGTTAATTACATACATAAACAGTTTACATACGTCCCACAGCTGAACCCCAATACCGACCCCGCCGGCGTGGTCGACGATTTCCCTCAATCAGCACTTATCGCTATCGACCCATTATGGCCGATTAATTCTTTCAGAAAATAATTTCACAATCACACATAACACATGGATACAGTACAACTCGGGCGGCCTTATTACTCTAGAGCAATTTCTTCCGGCAACCAAAGGAAACAAACATTTACTAGACTTAGATAGTTTTTTTCCCTAGTTTGGTTACGACATTACAGGCTGATCACCTGATTGTCCGAAAAGTAAGATGATCCGTGCTTCGGAAGGCACGTTAAGCCGTTGGTCCCGGTTACTATTTACCGATGTAAGTGAGTAATCGTTACATGAGCCATGTCAAGGGCCTTTAACGGCTCAATCATAAACCTGACACCAGGGTTGTTAGGGCTGGTATTCCACCTCACAACCCACACGATAAGAAGATGACTGGTATTGGATGCGGGATGGTGCAACAAGGAATAAAGTAAACTAAATGAGAATCGTTATTCTGCTAATAAGCGACATTTATATCTGTCGTCGTACGTATTTGTATTGTAATGAGTTAATAATGATTTCACCTATAGCTCTGATTTAGGGATAACGGGCAGCCCACTTTGTGTGTCTGTCTGGATGCAGAAGAAACTGCCCCCCGTGTAATCCTAGAACGCACGGGAGTGTCAGCACAACGGGTAAAAATCCCCAAAGGAATGGGGTCGCTCCGCGAAGCCTGTGAAAACTCCAGGCTTCTGAGCTTCTGGAAGGAGTTAGGTTGGCTTACGTTGTCAACAATAGCACGCATAATGGGCCATCTTAGAGTCTAAATGCGGAAAACAGAGCCCATTAACTAACCTATAGCTCTGCCCAGCCTATTAAGAATCACTGGCGTGCGTTCATGGATGTTTTGGTAGAAATTGTACACATTATTTCATAAACAAGTTGGCTTGTTGTGAAAAAATAATTAATGTCCCTCGTAAGAGCATATGCGTAGTCTGGCGTACCTAACTGGCCGCAAGATTATCATCTTCACTAACCGTCATAGTAACATAATATACTATAACACTGCGGTCACCGGCGCATGCGCATGCCAAGCATAATTTGCCATTTCGCAAACTGCGCACCACCAACATATAATGTAGGTACAAACTTTCATTAAATACCCCGCGCGCATTTCATAATGTTATCTATAACCCGACTAGTGCAACTCGACACACTTATATTATGACTAATTGCCTTAGTTGCTCAATCTTAACTAAAGAGTCAATCACAACGTGGACATAAAAGCACCTTTATAACTATACAGGGTGTTAGTGACGTCATAGCGAATGGTACTATGGGTGATGATTCTGAGTTGATAATTTGATAATAAGTGGAATTTTCCGTCGCAAAATTCTCTCTCTCCTTGGCATTTATTATTCTGATGGTGGGGTCTGCCTTCTTCGTACTTCTCTTCCACTTCGCTCTATCGGACGTGTCGTTCCCGGAGACATTGCACATACACAGGTCCTTTTTGACCACATCCGCCCATCTTGTATCTGGTCGTCCTCTTGGTCTAAGCCCTGGTATGTTTAGATTGGCTGTAACGTTACCCGCATAATCTGGAGGTCTTCTCTTTACGTGCCCAAACCAACGGAGTCTGCTCTCTTGTAGCTTTTCGAAGATGTCGCGTACGCCGAGACTGCCGCGCACGTATTCGTTACGGATTTTGTCGAGCATCGTCACTCCGCACATCCACCTAAGCATTTTCATCTCAGCGACTTGAATGGTCTGGACTTGGCGCTGCGTTACGTCGCAAAATTCAATATTTTTAATTTTTTTCAATGATATACTTTTGAAAAAATCCACTTGATATTAATTCAGAATAATGAGCTGAATCATCTCCCTCAGTATTCGTTACGATGTCACATACACCCCGTACAAGTACTTACACATAAATTCATTCCTGTCGCAAAATTCATGAAAATTTTAGTTTTTTTTTTAATTATTTTCCGTTCCATACTTTTGCGACGGAAAATTCCACTTGATATCAACTCAGAATCATGGCCTGAATAATAATTATCCCTCAAAGTTTTCGTTACGATGTCACTTACCTTGCCTACCCGTATGAAGGTCGGTCACGAGTACTAATATGTATACACTTTGAAACCATGTCACATTAACTTTTTTGACAAATTAAACCGTAAGTCTCATTAAATGTCAAATATGATAGTGCGACAGGGTTCTAAAGTGGGTACATGATATTGCTCATGACTGTACCTGTAAGTAAGGAGGCAGTATATTTTTTGCTATAAGGGGCTTAGTGAACTACCCAATCCGTAGGACCTGATGCTTTAGGGTCGGGTAATGTAAGCTCATCAGGTGAACGACGCCACGATATTATGTAGTATCCGGGATGTGAAGTGAACAATGTGTTTAATTATTTGTGATAAACGTGCATTCAAACTTTTTTTTTTGTAAGTATGGCAATCGTCCAGAAATGACATTTTTGCCAGCGTCACGTCGATTATTATGTACCAAAATAACGGATTATACATTACGAAATTGTCAAGAATCACTATGGAGTTAGTAAACTATCAACCCAACACATTATAAGTGGTTAATTGGAACAAACAATCATTATAAAATATAAAGATATAAGTCTTGAGAAAATATTATATACAACGAATTATAGTATAATATTATTAATAGTACAATAGTTGTCAATGGCCTTGTATATATATTTTTCCCTTGAAAATAAGAGGCACAACATGCTGGTGGGGAATTCAATGGGGATAGATTGCAGATTCCGGTAAAAAGAATTTCGGTTATATAAAGGGCATTGGAAAAATATATGGTCCAATGAGCCTTCGTTATACCCACAATCGCAGAGTGATGAGTCTCTAATCCGGATTTTAGCCAGATATAATGGAAAGAAACAATGACCAATTCTCATCCGAATAATTGTAGAGGTGATCTTTTTACTTAGTTTAATTTTGAAAAACCAAGGTTTAGCTACAGTGGTTTAGACCCGTGCATTTACACTCGAGTATTCAAACTCGTGACTCTGCGTTGAAAGTCACGCATTTTCCAAACCGAGCTATACTGATTTATACATAATGTTTTATAATAAAAAAATTCTGAGAAGACCACAGAATCAGATCAGACGATTGTCCAAATTAATTAGAAAGAATGAAAAAATGATTATTATAAAGGGACACCACAGAACAGACAAAAAACAAAACACGGAATAACACATACTCCCTAGTTATTCACATTTTTCACAGGGTCCGCTTTCCTAACCTGAAAATTTGACAGGTCCGGTTTATTACAGAAGCAACTGCAGAGGCCACATTTCTCGCGCTCGCTATTCGTGATCCAAACATGAATTGGAAAACAAATGATTTGGGCCTGTGCTGGATTCGAACCTGCGACCTCAAAGTGACAAGCGTTCTACAACCTGGGCCACCACGGCTACATAACTTACAATCAAAACACTTAATAACAACAACAAATAAATACACAGTAAACATTAAAGCAACAAAATCTAAATATATAAAAGGAGAAACTGACTGACTGACATATCAACGCACAGCCTAAACGGCTAAGTGTAGGCACTTGAAATTTGAAAGGGACGTAGCTTAGGTACCGTAGAGGTGCACTAAGAAAGGAATTCCCGGAATTCCTACAGGAACGGGAATTAGCGGGAAAATCCTTTTGTATGAAAAATCTAAACCGCTTAAGTTAGACGCTTGAAATTTGGCATGCAGGTACCTTAGTTAACTTAAAGCTTAGTTGCAACAGGAAATAAATATTGCTTCGCTTTATTTTGATCAGAATAATAATGGGTGGAAGTTGTAATTGTGCTTGCATGTATTAAAAAGGGTCATCATTTATACCCAAAAACAAAGATAAAAGATATGTCTATTATCCATAAAATTAGAAGGTTAGACAAATGAAGAACTGTACAGCGCCATCTATGTTATTTATGAGAAACGTAGCCTGTAAAGTCCCTTCTTCTTCTTCTTCTATCGTGTGGGTTGTGAGGCGAATTACTAACCTCATCAACCCTGGTGTCAGGGTTACTATTGAGCCGCCAAAGGCCCCTGACATGACTCATTTATAACGACTACGTACTTACACAGTAAGTAGTAACCGGGACCAACGGCTTAACGTGCCTTCCGAAGCACGGATCGTCTTACTTTCGGACAATCAGGTGATCAGCCTGTAATGTCCTAACCAAACTAGGGACCACAAAGTAATTTTTGTGATATGTCCCCATTGGGAATCGAACCCAGGACCTCCGGATCGTGAGCCCAACGCTCAACCACTGGACCACGGAGGCCGTTGTCCCTCATTATGTCATTTTCTTCATACGAAAACTCATTAACCTTAAACCAAATGTTGTAATCTTTGAAATGCCTTACAAAAAGTTGAATCGCGCGGCTCTTCGTTTCGGCGCCTGCGATCCGAAAGTAAAGTGTTATATAACATAAAAATTATAGCGTTACTTGGTTACTCAAGTTACTTGTCGATAGCGTTGCTCAACTTCGTACAAAACTGAAGGCGCGAATCAGTGAGGTAGGTTGTGGCAGTTGCCTCATCCAAGGATGCAAACTCAAGATAACTAATATGTATTTTGCAATGTGCATTGCGAAACGTTCGACGAGTCTCTGTTATAGGTAATCCGCGGATGTCTTGAAGGTTTTAAAGGTCTTTTAAACGTCTATTCGTGTTGTGCTTTTCAATACGGGTGGTTAACAATGTAATTAGTTTGACAGGGAAATAGCGGAAACAGAGCATTACCACATTATCAAGTACAAAGTCACTATTGTGATAAAGGACTTTTGCTATCCGTAAATTAAAGTCGGTTTCCGCAAAGCAACAATTACTTATGAATAGAGAACAATTCTTCTTCTTGTCACTTGTATAGGGACGGTACTGAAAAGTATCGGCGTCCGAAGAACGTAAAATACGATCCCGACGACCCGATTACTCTAGCCATAAAGGCAGCCGATCAGCTCGCGACACCAAACACTTCACCCCGCCGGCGTGGTCGATGACTTCCCTCAATCAGCGCTTATCGCTATCGACCCGGTCGATTAATTCTTTCAAATATTTTTTCCTCTCAGACGAACCCTAAGCCGAGGTTCGCGTCCAACTCGGCACCCTCAAGCCTGTTGTCTTAAACGTTGTACCGGGTGAGAGCCTTCAGCGCGCAGCAACCTTTACGTATAGGTGATATTTTGTTGTTAGTGTGTATGAAAACAAAGGATCTTTTTTTTTGCAGCCTTAAGAATGTCGCGGAAACTGAGCGTGCGCCACCTGACGGAGGCAGATGAGTACAAGTGCCCGCTGTCGGCGCAGACGCAGGCCATCGCCGAGGAGCAGCTGCGGGAGACGGACAACTCCAGATCGCAAGCGCTAGCATCCGTCCGCAGCTGGCTCGAGCAGAACCCTAAGTTCATGGCCATCAGAATGGGTATGGCCATCCAATCAACCACTCAATAAATATTTTTTTATTACACGTGTAACGTTATAGGACAGTAACAACCAGATAAATTACTAAGGCAGACAATAGGCGACCTGATTGCTTGACAGCCATTTCTGACCATCCTTTTTATTAACTACATTTACTACTTAAGAAGTCACTATAGTTAGTGACTCATTATTATGAGT
Organism: Pectinophora gossypiella; assembly: GCF_024362695.1. Classification (NCBI taxonomy): domain Eukaryota; kingdom Metazoa; phylum Arthropoda; class Insecta; order Lepidoptera; family Gelechiidae; genus Pectinophora; species Pectinophora gossypiella. Next base: position 2,426,503 of record NC_065433.1, on the reverse strand, counting down.
TAATTTCAAGTGGAATTTTCCATCGCAAAAGTATAGAATTGACAATTTATAAAATAACTATAAAAAACACGAATCTTACAACGGAAAATTCCACTTGATGTTAACTCAATGGTCTGAATCATCCCCCTCAGTATTCCTTACGATGTCACTAACACCCTGTATATTATCCCGACAGTTGTACTGTTATCTCTCTTATAATATAATTAATAAGTCTCTTCTTACACGCGTTTTCTAAAAGGCGCGCGGAACAATTAAAAAAATATTAGACACGTGAAATAACTTGTATAACAGTGAGTTTATCTATTATATAGTTAATTAATGAAATTATACACGGTCTGGTTTCTGGGCCGTGACCATACCGTGACTGTTTCGACAGTCGTGGACAGTCGTGCACATTCATGGATAGTCGTGCACAGTCGTGGATAGTCGTGGACAGTCGTGCACAGTCGTAGATAGTCGTCGACAGTCGCCGACGCCGTTTACTCTTACAGTTTATTTATAATGCGATTATGACCATAATGGTCCTAATTTCTGCAGACATAATCATAATTTTATTTTAAGTTATACCATTTTATTAACCGCCGAAAAGGGACGAATAAACGACAGGCATAAAATTTATGGACCACACGTCAATTTTAGCCAGAAATCTAAAACAACCCTCTAAAAATTTTACATTGGTCAATCACTCGACTGAATTAAGTTGACAGCACACGTCAATCGAGTTGCATACCAGTGAAATGCCTATTTGATTCGCCAGGGTATTCACTCATTCATTTTAATATTAACAGCTGTCAATCACTCGTTACATAAAAATAATTCTTAAGTACATGACACTTGGATCAGATATGTTATAGAATTATGTTGCTACCTAGTGCAGCGAAATTTTGCTGCAGCGCAATCTTTTTGCTTATCAAGTTTTCTTTTTCTGGCTTTTTGGACGTATGCTATATTTAAAATTTGAAATATGAATTTGTCTCCATGGTTTGTTTGTTTGTTTCTTGACATTGGAGAGATATTCTTTGTGGCTGACTATTGGTTTTCTTGTATTTTATCTGGAAAATCTAATTTAATGTTCTGTATGTGTTTTTAAACATGCTGTTTTAATTGTGAAACGTAAAACGTAATTTCTGGTGATATAATTATAGTATTTCATTTTCCCTGATAAGGGAAATCCCCTTGGGTTTTGGTTTTTACCTGGAGCTACATCGTGTGCGAAGCCGCCCCATCCCCACGGATCCTATATATGATTCGAGTTGCGACTGCGAAGTCGCTACGATCGCTCCGACTCTGCGGTTCCTGTCACTTGCCGTTACCCGTTTCCTGACCTGAAGCTGTATCGCTTCATCGGTCCCTGTTCGGGCGCCAAAAATGTAGCGATAAAGAAGAGGAACTCGCTAGCAATTAAATAAATTTAATGGGAAATGCAATTTAAGGAATTAAAACTATTATAAATTAACACGAACATAGATAAAAGGTAACCTCACCTACCTCCGTTGATCAACGAAAGTTTTTAAAGATTATGCCAAAAGGAACACCAAACACAAACGATGCCGCGCGGAAATTCCGCTGAAGATTCCGCTGCGGAAAATTGTCTCCGCGTTTTATTCGCGCTTCAGTACTCCAGGTGGTTTCACGACAAGTTTACGTCCTGCGTGATACGGATACTGGTCATGTCGGCACGTATCACATTAAAGACATTTTGAAATAAATTTACATTTAAATCCCTTCCTTCCGCCCGCGAAGTTTCACCTTTTTTTTTCTTTTCTGTGGCGGTGGTGCTTCGCGAAGTATGTTCATTCGTCCCTTAACCTTTTTTTTCCGTAATTTATTCTCTTTGGACCATCATAGTTAGTCATTATCATGCATGTCATTTGTCATCACAACTGTTACCTATTGCCATGTAATTTATTTGACACCTGACACATCATGGCATGTCAGGGTGTAGTTTTTTTTGGTCACGCTGACTATTATTTGAAAGCGTCGATCCCATTTTGTATTTGACACTTGCGTGTTTATTTTCGCACGTTACTTATTTTAAACTTTGTATATTTTTGTAAACACTTTGCTTATTTGTTGTTCTTGTTTTCTTTTCTGCTTTCTTTGTCTAGGTTTAGAACCGGTTTGTTTAGGTTTTAAGTCTGCGTTGGCACGTTCGCGACGTGTTCAATTTAGTTTTAGGTGCGTTCCTTGTTTTTTTTTACTCTTTCAAGGTTTCCTTGTGGTTAACCGCTTTGTAATAGTGATTGTGGTATTCAATCCGGGATCGTTTAGTTTTAGTATTTTCGTCTTGTCGTAGTTTTATTTCATTCTTGTCATTCTCATCCGTTTTGGTAGTTCATTTTACATCCACCTTACCCTTCTTTTTCGTATTTCGTTTTAGCTTTACCTTTGATCATGTATACCGTTCCTACCTTCTCGTTTACACCTTCCACTGTTCTTGCACTTTACTTCATCTAGTCTTCCAGGTTTCCATTCTTCTCTCTAGAAGGGGGATGACTGCAGCGAAATTTTGCTGCAGCGCAATCTTTTTGCTTATCAAGTTTTCTTTTTCTGGCTTTTTGGACGTATGCTATATTTAAAATTTGAAATATGAATTTGTCTCCATGGTTTGTTTGTTTGTTTCTTGACATTGGAGAGATATTCTTTGTGGCTGACTATTGGTTTTCTTGTATTTTATCTGGAAAATCTAATTTAATGTTCTGTATGTGTTTTTAAACATGCTGTTTTAATTGTGAAACGTAAAACGTAATTTCTGGTGATATAATTATAGTATTTCATTTTCCCTGATAAGGGAAATCCCCTTGGGTTTTGGTTTTTACCTGGAGCTACATCGTGTGCGAAGCCGCCCCATCCCCACGGATCCTATATATGATTCGAGTTGCGACTGCGAAGTCGCTACGATCGCTCCGACTCTGCGGTTCCTGTCACTTGCCGTTACCCGTTTCCTGACCTGAAGCTGTATCGCTTCATCGGTCCCTACGAGACGGACGGATCGACGGAATATCTACGGCTGCGAAGAACCAAATTGTTTTTGTTTCTTTTTATATTCCAGAACCTTTTTTTAAATATTATTTCCGCTATTTGTGAATATTTATTTAGGAAGCTTCTTCAAAATTCTTAAAGCCCCGCGCGGCATCGTTTGTGTTTGGTGTTCCTTTTGGCATAATCTTTAAAAACTTTCGTTGATCAACGGAGGTAGGTGAGGTTACCTTTTATCTATGTTCGTGTTAATTTATAATAGTTTTAATTCCTTAAATTGCATTTCCCATTAAATTTATTTAATTGCTAGCGAGTTCCTCTTCTTTATCGCTACACTAGGTATATTGCTTCTCTTTATGTTGATCAGAATAATAATGGGTGGAAGATGTGTTATTAACAAGGGTCATCGTTTATACCCAAAAACAAAGATAAAAGTTGCATGAAATTAGAACTTTAAGCGAAGGCAACTCTGAGCAGCGCCATATTATTATTAGCCTGTGTGATCCCACTGCTGGGCAAAGGCCACCCCCATGTCTTTCCAAGTATCCCGGTTCTGTGCGAGCTCTATCCAATCTTTTCGATAACCGTCGAGGTCATCGCGGCATCGTTTCCGGGGTCTACCACGTCTACGGTGTCCGTCCTGTGGTACCCAGTGCGTGATGATCTTTGCCCATCGTTCCGGGTTCCATATATATTTTTTATTTAGGGAACGTAGCCTCGGAAGTCGCTCATTGGGAATACGAGAGTCATGAGCTTATGTTATGTTATAATTCCAGATGCGAACTTCCTCCTCCGTTTCCTCCGCACAAAGAAGTTCAGCGTCCCGATGGTGCAGGAAGCCATCGAGCGATACGTGCTGCTGCGCCAGTCCTGGGGCATCGCCTTCAACCAGCTCGACTACCAGCTGCCCGTCATGATGGAGCTCATCGACTTGGGGTAAAACACCTACATAAGTAGTCTTTATACGTCCAATGAGAAGCCATAGAGGAGCTCGGTGGCGCCGCGGTTAACGCGCTCGGTCTGCGATTGTTGAAGTAAAGCAACTTTCGCAAAGGCCGGTCATAGGATGGGTGACCACAAAAAAAAAGTTTTCATCTCGAGCTCCTCCGTGCTTCGGAAGGCACGTTAAGCCAATGGTCCCGGCTGCATTAGCAGTCGTTAATAACCATCAATCCGCACTGGGCCCGCGTGATGGTTTAAGGCCCGATCTCCCTGGCATTCTACAGTTCATCATATCCGCCTTAAGACTTCAATACCAAGTACAGTGAGGCTCGCTGACAGTATGTTATCTGGGTGACCCATGGTACAACCTGATTGCATCACAGGGCTTTTTTCCCAACCGTCTGATGGTACAACTCAACACTACATTTCCTATGGAACAATTACTATTGAAGCCATATTGCTATGTATGCCTCAAAAGCATAATGTATTTATTAATTACAGATACATTTTCGTCAGCCCGTTCAAAGACAAAGGCGGTCGCCGTGTTGTCATATACAGACCTGGTAGATATACAACCAAATATTGCACCACCTCACGTTGCTAACACGCCATCACATATGCATCACTATATCGTATACAGGGTAACTTATCTATCCATATCAAAGTCGGTTCTGGCGGACAAACCTCCATTTTACTTTGCTGTAATTTGCAGTTTAATTACTTGTGGTTGTAGCAACTTTATTGATGATAACCACTGAATAGAAGAAAGACGTTGGAAAGGCTTTTTTTTTTTGACGTGACTTATTGTAGATTTGCCGCAGATGGCATTAACTACTTGGCCGGACAAATGGGGAGCGCTGAAGGCTCTCACCCGGTACAACGTTTAAGACAACAGGCCTGAGGGTGCCCAGTTGGGCGCGAACCTCGGCTCAGGGCGTCGTCTGCAAGGAAAAATATTTGAAAGAATTAATCGACCCTAGTGGGTCGATAGCGATAAGCGCTGAATGAGGGAAATCGTCGACCACGCCGGCGGGGTCGGTATCGGGGCTCTGAAGTGTTTGGTGTCGCGAGCTGATTGGCTGCCTCTATGGCACGTTGGAAAGGCCCTAACGCGCATTTTGTATGAGAACCGCTGTCGCCAGTACAACCCCACTCTCTTTTACTACTAATCATACAAACAGATAACTACGACAGCTACTGATTTTCAAATTTCATAGCTACTATACCGGCAAAGTATATTTAATGTGATAGCCTGGAATTCTATTTTGGCGGCAACATTCCTTGCCGCCAAACTATCATTACTTATCTTAAAAAATACATACAAAAGTAGTTTTTTGATAAATAGCCGATCATGCTAAGATTTTTAGCTTTCCTGTGTAGAAAAGGAGGGATTTCCTTGCATGAGAGTCGATATTTGACTTATTGCCGTGTAGGTTATAATGTAATGCACAAGATGATGATGGTGTTTTAAATCAAATCAAATATACTTTATTGCACATAACTAAAATTTCAACAATCAGACATAACACATGAAAACAAACTTTTACTTTTAGGTATTTATTTTTTGTTGCACCATCCCGCATCCAAGTTGTTTGTAAATGTTTATTTCCTTTTGGTGGTTGCCTGGAAGAAATTGCTCTAGAGCAATAAGGCCGCCCAAATTGTACTGTATTCATGTGTTATGACTGATTGTTGAAATTTTAGTTCTGTGCAATAAAGTATATTTGATTTGATGATCTTTTAATATGTTTTCGCGGAGCTCCGTGTGTCGTAAAGTTTGCGGATTAGTGGAGTGCAAAGTTGTCAATGAACTATTTATTCATACTTATAAGGCGCGCGTTTCGCTCTCCCTTGGCCCTTCCAACCTTTCTTCATTTCCGTGATGATAAAGGACGAGTTTATGTATGTATAACGCCGTCATTCACTTATGCTAAGTGCAAAAAAGGATACAGCTGTATAGGTTTAGAACCGCGAAACTAAGTCTGTCTGCCAGAATCGGCAATATGCTCCATTCATTTAGACGCAGCTAAAATAAAAAGGTAACAAAGTTTTTATTTACTTACGTTTATGTAGATATATTATAAAGATCATGATAAGTGTCAACAAAATATACATCTTTCCCATTCAAAGATCAATTCTATTTCTCATGGATTAGCTATTTTGCAGATACTTACATTTTCGTGCACATGTATTTATTATGTATTAATAATATAAAGCTTGCCACAGCTTGCAAAATAGTTCTTCACAGCTAATATTTATATTATATAATTTTCATTTTAGTGGTAGAGAGTATGATATATTGTTTATCCTACGGGATATACCGTTGGGGTACATTTAGACCTCTGTCCTAGGTACATCTGCACCTTTCATAAAGATGCAGATCGTCCTTTCTACCTTACCGGTATTTTTTGCGAACTGGGAAATACAGAGTGTCCTAGATGTATTGAAATAGAGTCGAAGGAATTCCTTTTGCTACGACTCTAACAGGCAACTTCTGTTTCCTCCACAGGCGATGTATGCATTTTAGTGGTTTTAGACTACTTACTCTTGAGCTTATCCTTGTCAATGTCCACCCCATTAGGAATTAAGCGTGTCGTTTATGTACGTATGTGCTTATATTTAAATTTTATTACCTAAATGATAAATACCTGGTAATATTATTCTGCCACGACGCCTGTACCCGTCATGAGGCCGGAGGGACTGGCCGGAATACGCACAGGACCGCGAAAAATGGAAAGAGGAAGGGGAGGCCTTTGCCCAGCAGTGGGATCTTGTAGGCTAGATTAGATTATTATTCTACTTATTAAATAACTTGTAATGGATTTAAAAGATGCGTTGCTGTTGCAGTTTCTTGTCATTCCTTCTCTGCCAATGTAACTTGACTTCCAACAAGTTTATCAATGATAAATTATTCATGAAAACATAAACGATTGATAATGTCAATTTCCAGGTGTATTTGACCCTTACAAGTACACGAACCAGGATATGTGCCGCGTGATGGGCATCTGTTACGAGACGTTGATGGAGGACGAGGAGACGCAGGTCCGAGGGCTGGTGCACTTCGCTGACGGTTCAGGAGTCAGCTTCCCACACCTCACCCTGTTCACGCCTAAAGAGGCTGTGCGGATCGTCAAGAATGGAGAGGTAACCAAACAACAATATTTTTATTTCCAATGATCCATATTAAAGTCTTAAAACTGAATTTTAAAATCCAGACCCCTATGTGTCTGACTACCCCAAGTAGATCCATCGTAAGACAAAATAAGTACCCACGCCTCTCCGAGCTTTCTGTCAGACCAACGTGATAGGTGATGAGCCATATCGCCGTCTATAATGGTCGAGCCAACTGTGTTAGTGAAAACTGAAGTTATGATAAATTAATAACTCACTAGCGCAAGTCCTGTACTGGGGTTCTAACCAGCGCTTCTCGATGGAGAAGCAAGCCGATGAACCAGAGGACGCCGCTGACGCTGCATCAGTTATTAAAAATAACCGGCTTCTCTTTTTTGCAGAGAACAATCCCGATGAGGCACAAAGAGATCTACGGCGTGAACGTTCACCCGACGATCAAGTTCGCGCTCGACTTTGGCATGGGGCTGATCTCAGAGAAGATTAGGAAGCGCGTGCGCCTCTACACGGCCGTGGACGACGTGGAAATCGACAAACAACTGCTGCCGCAAGAGTACGGCGGACAGATGCCCATGAAGGAGATGATTGGTTGGTTCACCACATAATTTGTTTTTTTTTTTTTGTTTATTATAAAGTTAGTGATTATTTAGAAGATATGAATGCATGGGATTGACTATCTGAGAACTGATATTAGGCAGCTAAATTACTCAATTGTATACCAATATTTTATGTTTATTTTTTTAAAGAACGTCAGGGCCCTGTGCCGAGGTTTTTCTTGCAGCTTCTTTTCCCCGGCTATACAGGTTGTGACGTTCGTTATGTAAAAATTTACGATTCAAAGTGTAACTATGTTACGTACTGAATAAAGATATTTTTAAATTTGAATATGACGTGACTTCCCCTGTGGAGTTTCTACATGAAGCAGCAATCCCAAAGTATCATATTTATAATGAGTCACGTCACAAATACTAGCGAGCTTCTATTCTCTCGTGTCGAATACTGTATGTTTCTTGGATCACCACTGATTAGTGAAGGAACTTTTTCGGCTATCGATGTTCACTGATACGGTTTACTACTTCTGGGAACATAACATTCTATACTATAAAATGGTATCAATTCTGGCAGACAGCAACTTAATTTTAATTTGGCAGTTTTAAAGCACTATCTCGGTCTGGGACTTATTATAAGTGAAGACCGGAAGACAAAACTGTTTTAAGAGCTGCCAAGTCATGTTGTGTCCGGCTGAACCTGCACCTTTATCTATACTAACATTATAAATGCGATAGTACCTGTCTGTTTCCTTTTACCACCTAAGCCACTGAACTAGTGCGCTTCAGCTTAGGTCACAGTGACATGGACGAAAATCCAGCCAACAACTAGTAATATAACAACTAACCTTTCAGAACTGTGGAAAGAAGAGCTAGCGAAGAAGCGTGACACGCTGCTGTTGAATGACAAGATGGCGGTGCGCCTGGAGATGTACAGCGAGGCGGCGCGAGAGGGCGCGATCTCCGCGCTGCGCGCAGGCGCGAACACGTGCGCCGGCGCCGACGCCGTCGGAGACGCCATGCGCGGTCTCACCGGCAACTTCAGAAAACTCGAAGTGGATTAAGTTAAACTACATATTTTCTTTAAGGCCCTGCTCATATTATGAAACTAATATGTACGACACGGCAAGGATCCTGTGGCACTTGGATGACATTAACAGGGGGGCGCTAGTGTGCGCCATCTCCATACAATCTCCATTTATAACAACGAAAATGACGTTTTCTTAGGATGCAGCGTTAGTTCCGATTGTATCCACGTGTCACTTGCCTTACCCAGAAAAGTGTCAAAAAGATCACCAATAAGCGTCACTTTTTGAAGATAGTGTCCTTAGCCAAGTCGCAAACAATTCTGGCAATCGACAGTTTTGTTTTTTGACGTGGCATATTGTAGATTTGCCGCAAATGGCATTAACTATTTGGCCGGAAACAATCGATAGAGACAGAGATAAAAAATGTTTTTGTATGGGTTTGATATAAGGTGACAATGATATTGACATAATGTGGCATGTGAACCCCATACATATTTAACACCGTCACTATTGATTTTCGTAATCGTTTCCAACTTCGCTAAGGCACCTGGTGTGTGAAGGTTTTTGTTTGGGCAGGGTCAGCCTCTTTTAGACTGATATCACATATTGGTGTCGATTCGAGCAACCACCAATTTCAACTTAATTTGTCAGGACCAAAAGTAGCTCTCTCTTTCTTGCACGTATTGTGAGTGAAGGACGGCACTAGTTTGAGAACTGTAACCAAAATTAGGTTTGTGGCCGCCCGAATAGGCACCATTGTTATAATTATAGTATTAAGCCTCCGATTACCTATAGTATTATAGTAAATAATGGCCTGATAATGATTGGTGATTGTGTAGATGTAGTTTCAAAGCATTTTACTATTATTTTAGAAATTATATTACAATAAACTTTAATAGAAAAGTAATAAGGTATTTTCATTTAAAAACTCTTCTTAGTCGGTTTAGTCATTTATTTAAAAAATCCATTAACCATTTAATTTTTATAACTTAATACACATTCCTGAGACATGGTCACTCGCGAACAAACTAAATATTTTCACATTAAAATATTATGAATGGCACATTCGAACTTAATTTTATAATCAACAAACTTGCAAGTCACACAAACGATAATTTGGCATTATTTATACTGACACAACATTATAAATACCTTTGTTGTTACAAAAAGTATATTTAATTATTATAAACATTTTCTTATCTAAACCTAAGGGCATGCTATCTAAGTAGACGCGACAAAAATCGCGAGCTGCAACCAGTATAGTACACGCAGCGTATGCCGTCTATGTAGCCTGCGATATGTGTCGCGTCTACGTCAACAACGTACACCATGCCGCGGGGGTTGACACCTAAATGTGAATGAAAAACTAAAAAACTATTTTAACACCTGTTTATCGCCTATTTTATTATATTTTTAAAGCTCCCTATTGTTTAGTATGTTTGCAGGCACGTTACATACTATGTTATAGTCCTATGTCGTCTATTAGTATCTATTGTAACGATGCAGAGTTATGCGGGTTTTATGTATAAGGTCGTATCGCCTAGGCCAATATCTCAAACACAAGGAGGCATTAAAATTAAGAGATTTTTTGTATTTTTAAACCCACAACTACCGGATAGCTCGGTGAATAATGCCGCATCTTTGAAAACATTAATTTATTTAAAATCGTATATTTACATTTCAGTGAAAAAACAATAATCGAATACTCGGCATAATTGTGCTCTTGGACATTGTACAGAAGAAATGTTTAAATGTAATTGACTTTCTTTAGATAACTTCAAAGCACAAGCGAGTTGAGTACGAGTTGGGTTGTACGTACAATTCCAACATAAGTCGAGTTGCGAAAAACTCAAGATTAATAAATCAACTTACAAGTAATTGGATTGGTACAGAACATAAGCATCAATCACGCATCGATGAAAGAATTTCCGTTAGTTTACATTCCCAAAACATAGAGAACTTTAATTAGGTACTTTTGTGTTACTTATAAGTACATAACATAAACTGCCTATATACGTCCCACTGCTGGGCACAGGCCTCCCCTCAATCAACCGGATTACTTATAAGTACTTGAAATTATTTTAGGGAACGGAACATTCTACATAGAAATCTACTATTAACGAAGCCTAAAGTATACAGTACGAACAAACAACTAAATACGAAATTTGTAAATCCATAAACACTATGATACCTATCTTAAGACACCCTATGAAACTCGTTATAAACCTTAACATCACTGTTCTAAACTAGGCACTTTAATGTACTGAGCAGGGATGCGAATGTGCTATGACGGTAATTGGCTCTGGCAATATTGGCACTTTTGCAAAATTGGCACTTTTGCAATATTGGCACTTTTGCAATATCGGCACTTTTGCAATATCGGCACTTTTGCAATATTGGCACTTTTGCAATATCGGCACTTTTGCAACATCGGCACTTTTGCAACATCGGCACTTTTGCAATATTTACACGTTTGTAATATAAACACACTGGTACATCCCCTCTTGCTTGGCTTTGGAATAATACTTTGGCACAATTGTAACTACTTATGTTAACATTTAACAATCTTAGTATAAAAAAGGTTGCACAACACAAATTTAAATATCTGCTTTTTTTAAATCTATTATTTCTTTAATTTATTTGTGTGGAAAGCACTCAACGATTAAATTAGTGTAATTTAAGCTATATTTTGAAAGTAATAATAAAATATTAGTCTATTAAACAGTATAATAAGTACTGATAACATAACGTTGCTTTGGCACGAACCAATGACAAATATTGTCTATATTAGAACCTAGTACGGTAAATTAATCTTCTATAACAATAGTTAGGTGAATATATTTAACGTAAAAATATAGTTAAGTCAAGCTAAACCTATGTATAAAACTGCATGATTAGACAACCTAATGTTTTTTTTTTTAATATTAATTATTTATTCATCTGAAATGCATCCAGCAAGTGTATATCTATTAAACTTTTAAACTAAAGTAATAGGACAACATACGTAACATATTTAATATGTAGACTGTTTTCCGCTATGTATAAACGAGGCATGAACATTGGTTGACAGTATCGCATTGTGATACAGGGTGTTAGTGACAACGTACCGAATGGGGGATGATTTAGCTCATGATTCTGTGTTAATGCCAAGTGGATTTTTCCGTCGCAAATTCATAGTTTTTTTTTTTAAATTTGTATTCAATTCCATACTATTGAACTCAGAACCATGAGTTAAATCAATCTTAGCCCTCAATATTCGTTACGATGTCACTAACACCCTGTATAGAGTAGGTTTTTTGTACAGCGATCGGATGAATGTATCAATTAACGACGTCGCCCAAAACCCATATGTCAAACCGTGACGGAACCTTTCTTTTATGACGTTCATTTTGCGATACTCAGGTGAAGCGTGGGTAATCAGTTCATCATGTGATGGGTGTACGGTCACGAGTACTAATATGTATACACTTTGAAACCATGTCACATTAACTTTTTTGACAAATTGAACCGTAAGTCTCATTAAATGTCAAATATGATAGTGCGACAGGGTTGTAAAGTAGGTACATGATATTGCTCATGATTGTACGGATACTGTTGCGGTTTTATCATACAAACAAGACGCAACAGATTCATGTTTTTTAAACTAACACATTTTAAACCATCATAACTTTTCATTCGATCGCGATTTAGATTGACAAATTAAATAGTTTTAAGAAGCCGCTTCCAAACCCTTTCGTAGTTTTTAAAAAACAATAAAATTCCTCTATTTTTAATCTACTGAATACTACTTAAAATATACTCAAAAAATGCAGTCGTAAGAGATGAGCCTAATTAAAACGTATTATTTTATTACATACCAGTCTATAGTAATGGCCGAGGTATTACGATTACACCTACTCGTTAGACGCACCACATACCAAAATTACAAATGGCGTCTATTATTATTATTGCGTATGGCAAACAAGTAAGTAAAATCTTTATTTCCTCTACAAAAACACATGGATACATAAATACATACAAAGATACAATATTTGTAGAGGCTGGAGCCTAAACTAGGATACCCTGTGTTTTAGGACTCCAGGCCTCCACCTCCAGCAAGATACCTCCAGAAACAAAAATAAAATATCCTGCGTGGATCATATATCCAGCTTAAGCTCCCTTAACCAAGTCTCTGCCGCATCCGTCACACAATGCAGCACAATGCATACTGTGAATGTGGTCACCCGGATCAAACCCTATCTCACATAGTGAACGAGTGCCCTCTACACCGGTTCCCAGGTGGCACAGCCGAGCTGCATTGTGTGACGGATGCGGCAGAAATGGTGTCCAATGTCCATCACACATAGGCACTCTCATTCGCTACGAATTTATCTAAGCTTCTTTTCCCCCGCTATACAGGTTGTGAGAAGCTACAGTAGTTTTAGGCGGATGAGACGTTCGTTATGTAAAAAATGTCGATTCAAAGTGTAACTATGTTACCTACTGAATATAGATATTTTTGAATTTGAATTTGGTAGGTTTTCTAAAAAGCATCCGAACCGTGTATTTCTATACATTTAATTGGATAGTTGCCTTGGTCAAAGACAAATCATGAAATTCTAATTTACTATATATACAAAAGACACATCTAAAGGTGACAAAAACGTCCCATTTTTCTTTTTATGTTATTTATGAATTTTAATAATCAAAACTGTAATAATAAGTGCGACGTTTGTCTATGACGTCACAGGTTGCTTTTTCATACAAATTCCATAGAAATTTCGTGTGTTGACGTTTAGTAAAAAGTAACTGATTTGGCTAGTCGGAAACTTGTTGGAAAAGATCGTCACTCGTAGTCTCAGGTAGGGCTTTCAATTCATCGCGCTTGGCGTCAAGACATCAAGGGCCGTTAGGTGAAAGTAAAGTTGTAGGAGAGAGGAAGAGTTTTCCGGACTCGACGCTTCACGTCGAGGCCATCCAAACGCGACTGCTCAAACTGATATTTGGTGTGTGGTGCGCCTTTATTTTATTTTAACTTACACATCGTATTTTCTAACGCCTTGGGTTTAAATTGGGGTTTTCTAAGAGACTATTGTATGTATTGTTCGGAAGACGTGTGAATCAAACAGTTTTGTACCAGTTGTTCTAACTATTCTATTAGCGACATTCTATAACTGATTTTTTTACACTTACTTTATGTAAATTTAAGAGTTACAATGGTGCAGATTCCCGCAGACACCTCCTAATTTTATTTTAAGTTATACCTGTCATTCTCTTCTCTGCTGAAACGGAAAGGAACACCTAGTAATGTTAAATTATACGAGCGGTTATTACCCGGACAAATCAAATAGGCTTCTCGCTGGTCTGTCAACTTCATTTGTTTAAGACTTGTTTAAGCCTTCCGCGTAAAATTGACGTGTGTTACATACATTTTAGCATATCGATTACTCGTCCCTTTCCATCTCACCGGATAAGAAAATGGCAAGTATAACTTAAAATTAGGAGGTCTCTGCAGGAATCAGCACCAGTATGGCACAAGTTATCAATAATCTTATTATTTTTAAATGGATTCCGTAGTACCAATTAAAGCTCAATGCACAGTGAGGCTGTACTAGGAGAGTTTCGGTCCGGGTTTTTTTTAATATTCGGGTTTGTTGACACAGAAATACACCCCGACTGGAAGCAGTTTCATACAAAGTCCCGCTTCCCAGCCCACAACTCTTACCGCCTCTGTATGCACTGGGCTTGAGGGGTGCTTGCCTAGCAAGAAATGTTGTCTCGTATGTCAAATCCCAAGGCGAACCCTGTCTACTAATATGACGCAAAAATTTAGAGATTTAGTCTATGTTCAGGGCTTATTAAAGAGAAACATGCCTATAATTTAAATAATGGTTTATGTATGCAATTAATCTTCGTAATGAATTTTATTAAAAATATTGATTAATCTGCACAGGAACACTTCGTTCAGAATTATTTCGTAACCTCACATTAGTTCCATTGTCCATTGGTGTCATATTCCGTAGTCTCTGCTGACCCCAGTTCGAAATAGGCGTGAGTTTATGTATGTATTGACATTGGTTATGTTAGAAGACCATGTTGCCCTCATGTAGAACAAAACAACATTCTATCTCTACCTGACCGAAGACTTAACCGGTACTTTTTTACATCTTATTAATTGAAGAATATAAATCAATGGCCAAGTTCAAGAATTCCTTAAACACAATACTTAATTAATGACATTGACAGGAGGCCGCTGGTGTGCACCATGGTATAAGAAAACTAGGTATGCTCAAAAGTGACAGCTAACATTTCAAGGTTCGCCCAGCTGACGTCATCCCGCCCTGTATTGCCATTTCGTAATAAATAAATTACCCACGACCAATATTTTATATTTTATACTTCGCAAGGAAATTTTAAACTTTTAGTAAAAGATTTACTTACAGTTTCAATATTTTTTTATATATGTGACAAGTACTAGTAATTAAATACATTAGTCAGTACGTAATTTTTTATGCCAATTCTTGGCTGAATGTGCTGAGACCGATGACAACACTGTAATATCTTGTAACACGCAACATTCACAAATAAATATTTTTGTATTTGTATATAATTCACTTAATTTTAAATAATAAAATTTACGTCCTTTGAATCGCTAAGCACTCGCTCGGCCTCAGCTAAGGATTTTGTTTACGTCCTGACTTAAGGACTTTACTCACTGGAGTCGAGCATTATACTGCCAACAAAATAATAGGAAAATAATGATCATGCTTAACTGGAGTAAACTCGATATAGGGTTGAGGGGACATCTAACAATACCGATTATGAGCTGTGTTCGAAGTTCCTTAAGGTCGTCTCAACTGGGGACGGCGTCGAGGAAGGTTGGAATTAACATCTTAGAGTACGGGTGTTAGTAGCCCGACCGCAAGCGCCGTACCTCGCCTTAGGGGCAACAGACGAGCAGGGGAGGGAAAGAGAAACCATGAGTTATCCATGCGCAGGACAGACAGAGACGGACATGGCAGTGGACTGCCCCAGCGTCACACGCAGCGCATCTGACTCCTCGTCTTCGAGTGTTAGGAGCTTGAAGTTGGCCAATTGTTAGTAATAGGTTATTGCTTACAGTGTAAATTCACAACTGGCGAGCTGAGGGGGGACCCTGTAGTTGCTCAGTAGGAACGGGGTAGGAACTAGGTCCACGCCGCGCCGCTTCAGCCGCCGATGCAGCGTCACGCACTTGTCCTCGGGAGCCGCAAGGATCACTGGAACATACATAAATACATCGAGGAATAAACATGCAGATCGTCCTCTTGTCAATGTTATGCAAGTGACACAGGGTCCTCTTCATCCTATATGTCATATGCGGGTGGGTAGCTTTTATTATTATTTATTTATTTGTACACAATAAAACAGAAAAATTCTAAAAAAAAATAATTTTTTTTTTGTGAAATTTGTGGGCACATTTCGTCGCTGACGTCACTAACTGACTCAGACTCAGATTCTTTATTTGCATTGAACATAGGTACATAAAATTGGTGTTACAGGTTTAGGTTATAGTTAGTTCTTTTAGCGAAAGAGTTAGGTCTTTTAGGTTATAGTTAGTTCTTTTAGAGAAAGCGAAATTTTTAGCGAATCTGATTTGCACCTTTTGCTATCGTCAATAAGACAATTTATTATATAGCAAAAAAATGCAGATACGACAGTTTGCGAAGTCAGTCACGATTTCTGATGTTACCTGGCCTAGGAGCCCTGGGCAGTGTGGCGGAGTACGAGGGTCAGACCCAGTACTGGTTGCGTCGTAGCATGGGGTTGGGGGCGGCGCCCGCGCGCACCGGGTACGCCGACTCCGAAGCCTCGTAGCTGCTCCAGTCTTCCGCCTGATATAATGAAAACCAATTTAAAAACGTTTCATCAGAAATAGCCTGTACTGATGAGATCGGTCATTGATCTCACATCCTCGTCAGTATTCGTTACGATGTCACTTACACCCCGTACAAATACGTACTGGTAGCCGCATAGGTACGTATGGGTGTTAAATGAATTTTACGTCACAAAATTATGGAACTGAAAATGGGGGGGGGGGGTGATTCCTAGTTAATTTTCCGTCGCAAATGTCATGAGAAAATTTGTGTTTATCTGTTACCTATTACAGTGTCACTAACACACTGTATATAGGTAACAAATAAAGGTATTGTTATTGTAAAAATATGTGAATACTCACGTCAGTATGGTCATCGGCGCCGTAGGGGTACCTCGCGTTGAGGTCGGGCAGCGTGGCGTCGAGAGGCGTCACCTTGCACGCGACACTGCCACCCGACGGCAGTGGGGTACTCGCGCCCGTGTGCACAGATTGATCGGATGACACGTACCTATGCACATACCATAAACATAAAGTAATGTTTTGACGTTTAGTAAAAAGTAACTGATTGGACTACTTGCCTATTAATTCAATGACATATCAATACTTTTGAAATTGTGATGTAGTAGGATACTTAAAAATCGTTAGACCGCAATGAGAACGTATGAACCTGTTCTAAAAGAAGTCAAGGTTACCAAGCGTAGGTGATTTGGAAGTTATAATAAACAGCCTAGAAACCTGAAGACAGGATCATTAGACAACGTATCCTGTTACAACGTGTTAAATACTTTGAATAAATGATAATATGTTACCGTTTGATTGGCGGCGTGCCTTGCGCTGGCGATGGCATGAGGTGATCTGGAGGGCGTGGAAGCGGGATGGGCGCTACGCCCTGCGTCTGCCCGTGTATCTTGGCCAGCGCATTCTGGTCCCGCATCAGGTAGCGTCGACACTTGAGCAGCCCGAAGATAACCACGATCGCCAGAACCGTCCCGGACAACGCCATCAGAATCATCATGTAATACGAAGCCGTTTCGCCGTTCGCCACCTAAAAAAATAAAGATAAAATTAATCTTCCTTTGATCGCTGGTGTCAGAATGAAATACATACAGATGATCACGGTTATTTCCCATTGGGAAAAGCAGACAGCACGGAACAGTTACAATGTAATACTTGATTGCTTTTGAAATTAAAAATATCTTTGCATCATCTGATAACTTCTTCATGTTTGGTCAGGTAAGTGACACCAAAAAATCTCCTAGTTCTGCTTTTCCTTAACCGTGTAGCTGCAGAGTTTAAGCACGTTTAAACAATTTGGATATTATGATAAACTCACCGGCACTCCTTCATGGCTCTCAGGGTCATTCGGTCCCGGAAGGTTCTTCTTGTTCCTGCTTCCTATGATAACCTTCACCTCCCCTAACGCCGGCTGGTATATCGACGCCGACAACAGAAACCTAAACCTATCTTCTAATCCATTCAAGTTTATCAATTTCTTATTTACTACGAAATAAATCACCCCAGCTTTCACATCTTCGTGTGTGAAATACGCTATTTCTCTCTCTCGTGCACTCGTCTTCTCACCAGAACTTCTGATTATCTTCTTTATCGTTCCGTAAGTAGGTTTGCGAATAATCGTGTATACTGGATCGCTTGCAGACAACGTAGCGAGTCCAGTGGCGTCCATTACGCTCAGCGTGATCTTAGTTTTCTCTGACTCGACCCTCAGGTCTTCAAGCACCATCAAAGGTTGCACATTGACCTCAATAGTGAAAGGACGGGTGGCGTTGCTGTTGTGCACGTACGCTATCAGGTCAAAACTGTCGTTAGCGGCAGACATATCGTTCTGCACGTATCTGACCATCTTGTCCACCAAGTCTTTATGGGAGAAGGTGGTAACAGGAAGGTTCCTGTCACGATCTACGTCTGCTACGTAGATCACGCCGTGCGTAGGGTGTCTCGTCACGTTGTACCAGACCTTGGACTTCTTCGCATTCGTTTCAACGTATATTTGATCCGTGGTTATCTTAGCGAGGTTCACTCCTTGTTGCAAGTTGATAGGTTGCAACGACGTCGCGTTGATCACCACCGGAATGACGTCAATCGTGAAAACTGTATAGGTCGGCTTGAACTGTCCGTCCCACACTCTAAAGTAAAACGTGGCCGTCTGTAACATTCCTGTGTGTTCGTATATAATTTTGCCATTGTTTATATCTTCTTGAGTGAACTTGTTTATCGACTGAGCTTCGTCTATAGTCTGGTTCTTATCGAGCATGACTATTCTGCCTTGTGTGGGTCCACTGATGATATCGTACAGTATGCCCGACGGGCCCGTGTCCGCGTCCTCGGTCAACAAATCATTCCTCGTCAACGTGTAGTTCTCCCCCTGCACTACTTGTATCTGAGGCGCGTCCGTTAACAATCTAAACGGCTGGTCATTAACAGGTATAACATAAATTGGTATTGTAACGTTACAAAGCAGTACGTAATCAGGCAACAGGTATATCGCCATGTCGATTTTATCTTGCAAAGTGTCGGAGCCGTCGTGTTCGTAGTTTACCACTCCACTCTCTAGTTGCGACTGGGTCAACGAGGTGGTGTATGGTTTAAGCTCACCGTGAGTGGGCTGAGACCACTGGGCCTCGATTTGGGGCTGCCTCAGTCCCGCCTGCATCTCTAGATACGAGATCACGTTGGTAACATTGACTTTTATTGGGACTTTATCACCTTCTTGCACTTTTATCTGCGGTATGTAGACAAATTTGGCTAGACCGCCCGAGGATACAGATATGTCAATACTAAATATCTGGTCAGTGAGGGGTTTCGCGAGTGCCGCTTCTACTGAGAAGACGAACGAGTCGTTGGTGTAAAGATCGGAAAAGGGGTGCGTGTGTTCGTAGTATACTAGGGTGTCGTTAACATCCTGCTGTGTGAACTGCTTCACTGTTCTGTGGTGGTTGTCGTTTGTGGCCATTATAAGACGACCTAACGTTGGGGCTCTGTCCACCTTGTAAACAATAGTTCTAGTAGCGTCAGAGCACTTCGACATCAATAAATAATTGTTCAAAGGTTCTCTCATTAGGGGAAACACGCGAAGATTGTGCTTTCGTATTACTTTTAAAGATACAGATTTGGTAGAGATCAGGAATGTAATTTTGGACAGCTCGTGTAGCCCATCTGTGACGTTGAATATCATTTTACCTTTGCTGCCATCTGAAATAAATGAATTATCTTTTAATATAATAAACGAAGCCAAAACCCATCAAAGAATGGTCGAAATAAAGACTGGATCAAACCGGAACAAAAACATAATATCTTCATCAATCTCTTAAGATTAGGAGTTAAGTGGGCCTAAAATGCCACATTGAATCAATTCATCTAAAATAGAAATATTTCTATTCGACATTTGCACATATAAAAGTCAGTGCGTAATGTCTACAAATATAAAACAGCTATATTGCTTTTTCAAATTAATCGCTTCAATGTGGCTTTTTATTCCTCCCAGGATAGTCCAAGGGAAAATGGATTTATCTCTACACACGCGATACAGCACTCGCACAGAGCTACACAGTACAACTACGTCACCGTCACTTTATTTCGCACTTTACGCGACACTTGAACACTACACGAAACGATGCACTATACACAGAGTTTCTATCTTGACAGAGAGATCCTGCATACTATATTTCTCGTCATGCTTATCATACAACATTTAATGAGGCATACTATACACTTACTTCTATGCACAAACAGGACTCTGCCGTGGTCGATATCGGCCTGAGTGAAGTGGTTGACGGGAGTATCGACATCTCCCTTCATTGCTATGTACCCCGACACTATGTCTACGACGCGGATCGTTACGTTCTCCAGGGGAGTGTCTATGTCGTTTACATCTGGAAATAATTGACAAATTAATAACACTATACATACAGGGTGTGATTGACGGAAAATTCCGCTCTTGATATTAACTCAGAATTAAGAGGTGAATCATGGAGATTTGTGAAAAAGATTAGTGATTATTTGGAAGATATGATTGCATGGAATTAACTGTATCGGAACTGGTATTAGCCAAATTACTGAATTGTATGACAATATGTTATGTTTTTTTTTTTAAACGTCTAAGGCCCGGCTTACATCAGTAAGTAGTAACCTTCAAAGCACGGATCATCTTACTTTTTGGACAATCAGGTGATCAGCCTGTAAAGTCCTAACCAAACTAGGGATCACAAAGTGATTTTTGTGATATGTCCCCACCGGGATTCGAACCCGGGACCTCCGGATCGTGAGCCCAACGCTCATAAACTGGACCACGGAGGCCGTATAAATAATACTTACATAGTTCATTCCTAGTGAAGGTGAAGCTGCCGCCCTCCCAGACACACAGGCCGGTGTTCGCAGCCACTATCGGAGGCTCGTCGTTCACAGCCACTATGTTCACGCCAACGGACAGCGGCTCACTCTCCTTACCACTCTCGGTTATTGCCACCACTCGGAACAGGTCCGACGTCTCCTCTGAACCGTCGTGTACGTACTATAAAGATGACATCGCAATTAAAAAAAAAAGTGTAGTGAGGGTAGTTTAAGACACTGTACTGAAGAGTGCCGAGTGCGAGAGTATAAATGGTAGCTATCTATCTATCGGGCACGTGTCCTTGACGACTTGACGAGAGCACTCGCTTGAGTGTACTACCACCATGTCTAATCTTACTTACATACACAAACTGGGAATGTTCGGCCGAGCCACAAAATAAGATCATTTCTCGTCATACTTCATAAATGTCCTAAGACTGGTATTAATAATCTAAGCGCAGCTTCGAGACTGCCCTTAAGATCACGTTAATGTGACAGTTCTTTTATGAAAACATGGACTTGAGCATGATCTTGAGGGCAGTCTCAGCTGAGAAATGATTTGAGTTTGAAAAAGAAAACTTTCGTTTTGACGTTTCGTAAAAAGGATCTTATTTGACTAGGCTGTCAAGTTACCTGAATATTCCCCGAATTGAGCTTGAGTACTGGCAGCACGCCTAGTTCCTGGTCCGCCATGACTATCTTTCCAAACTTGGGTTTCTCGACCACCTTGTACATGACAACCTTCCCTCTGTAGTACTCCGTAACGGTCCGGAACAATTCCGGTTTGATGCTGACAGCTTCTCCTTCCACCACGGTTAAGTTGGACGCCACCACGTAGAAATGCTCAGGAATTATTATGATTGTCAGTTCAACGTCCCTTAACCACACTATTCCATTTGTAACGTCCATTTTGATCCGGTCTCTGGTCCGGTTGACTCCCGATTGTACGTAGAGGAGGCGGTTCGCATTGATGATGGACTGGTCGAACACCTAAAATTCAAATTCTTTATTATATATCACAATGTACACGTAAAGTACCACGGAGTAACTAATATTCTATCTCTCTAATATGTACCATAGTATAAGAAAACCAGGTATGCTCAATCCGTTCTGCATCAGTGCCAAGCTAGGTTTACCTCACGCCGCCGATGGGAGTCACTTTATTAAACTCGTAAGAACGATATCATACAGTGCATTACATAACAAACACACTGACTGTGTTGCCTGCTTATGTCGGCAGCCTTATTGACGGCTTAAGGGATTTTAAGTCTTAAAACAAATCACTTAGATTACGCAGTTGTCGCCGAAACATCGACGGTCGCATGGTATAACAAAACCAGGTACGCTCAATCCTATGACAAACCGCCATTGCTAGCCCTTTGATGACGCAACTGTTACCACTGTGCTACCATTAAATCGGTATCTCCAACATTGCAAGGACGTAAATTTCATTATTGAAAATTAAGTGAATTACTGACTAATGTTAATTACTATAACTTGTCACGTATATAAAAAAAAACTGTAAGTAAATCTTATACTAAAAGTTCAAAATTACCTTGCAAAGTAAATTAAAAACATTGGTCGTGGTTAATTATTTTTTTTACGAAATGGCAACGCAGATTTGGATGACGTCAGCTGGGCTAACCTTGAAATGTAAGCTGTCATTTTTGAACATAAGAGGTTTTCTTACACCATGCTTCGTACTAGAAAATTTGCCATACAAGCTACAATCAGCTGCATACAAATACTGCCTTCCTAGATCGGGAGTCGGGAAGGAGCAGAGTGACGATATGTGACCCCCGTACCTTGGTGTGTACTGGTTCTTCGTTGTAGTTCTCCAGCTCGACAGTTCCAGGAGTGGCGGATATCTCCAACCACCCGTGCATCGCCGCCTCAGTCACTTGGTACACGATGTTCGACGGCTCAATTTGAGGGTGCATTACCTGGAATAGGACTCGGTCAGAATATGACTGGCTCAGCAAACAGTGTTAACCCGTTTTTCACGGCCTCCGCTTACCTAACCTGAAGATTTGACAGGTCTCACATTTTACAGAAGCGACAGCATCATCAACCTAGCATTAACCCGTTTTCCCGGGGTCCGCTTACCCAACCTAAATACACACACACATACATACATATTTGACAAGTTTGGTCTTTTACAGAAACGACTGCCAGTCTAACCTTCCAACCTTTGGGTTCCCTTTAGAGAAAACCAGCCCAATTACAAGTTATGTCAAATACCATAGAAAACATGTCTCGTGTATGGGTACCCTCATAATTTTTGATGATATTTGAATTTTTAATTATCAAAATAAAATAATTATTATTGTTATTTACTTGTTTACGATGAATTATGAATTAACAAACAGTGAATACGGTGTATGACTAACTTTATTTATGACGTCATACCTCAGCTTTTTCATGAAAAATAAATATAGATATCTGCCGTTTTGACGTTTCGTTAAAAGTATCTTGTGAACTAGATTGTGGCCTATTATTTTGGCAAGAGGTAAAATTAAGTAAGCTCACGACTACATCCCAATTGGGATAGTCAGAGGTACATCGATCGCAAGATGAACTAGTAGTAGTACCCACGCCTTACCGAGCTTTCTGTTAGACCAACGTAACCTGTTGGTGGTAAAAGTATAATTCAAGGAAAATGTATAAAAGAGTTACCTCTAAGACTTCCTTCGTAATGTTAACACTCGTGGATTCCTCCACGATTAGAGGTCGGTTTGTGGTCACCCGGAGCGGCTCCCAATAACTGGACGGGAATATCTTGATCGGATATACACCCTCGCCCCATGTATCTAGACACACCACTTTAAACCTGCAAGATAATACAGATGACTTGTGTTACATACATAACATAAACAGCCTATATTATACGTCCCACTGCTGAGCACAGGCCTTCCCTCAATCAACTGGAGGGGGTATGCAGCATACTCCATTTTACGGCTAATAGCAGGGGCCAACGGCTTAAAGTGCTTCCGAAGCACGAAATCATCATTATTTTCAGACAATTAAGTGATTCAAGCCTGCAATTTCCTTACCAAACAAAGGACAGTCTCATAAAGTGAATTCGACTAGGTTCCCATCAGGAATCGAACCCGGATCTTCAGATCGTGAACTCAACGCCACTAAACCATTAGACTTGTGTAACATTTGAATGAATAAAATGACCAGCGACAATTATGGAGTTGGTACCTATTTACAGAAGAGTTAAAAAGTTTAGATGACTTGAGAAGATTTGAGAATTGTCGGAAATAAATTATTCAATTGAATTTAATTCAAATTTTACAACGCAATTTAATGGCAATTGAAACAGCTTTGATTGACTCTCTATACGTACATAACATACAGACTTCACTCAAGGGACCTTCCTCAGGGAATGATCCGGATATCACATGGATGACAATATGAGGGTAAGATTTCACAAAGTTCACATTGACCGTTTTATTGATTACGCCACAACTCATACTCATTATTTCGTATAAATCTCATGAACACATTTTGACAATTTGTGATAAGTATCTTGGCGGGCACTCCCACAGGAGCGCTCGGGCACGTCCCCAGATATCTAAGTTTGTCATGTATACTACATTCCAGATATCACTTGTTTCGATATCGACGAATTGCAAGGCGGCGTCAGGAAGTTCGCTAAAACTTACCTAAACTGGTCGATAGGTGTCTTAGGCTCTCTATGTCGATACGCCACGCGCGCCGCCGCAATGTCCAGCTGGGTAAACGTGTACGCCCCTTGGCCCTCCCCCACCTCAATCGCACCGTGCTTAGGTTCCTGTGTGACCTCATACCTAATGTCTTCTTCGAGGCAGTTCATGTTCGTATCCACCTGTTAACACGTGACAATGATTTTTGTTATTACTTACTGATGCACAAGTTGCCTATGGTGGCTCAATAATAACCCTGACACCAGGGTTGATGGAGTTGGTAATCCACCTCACAACCCACACGATAGAAGAAAAATGATTTTTATTCGAAATAGATATTAAGCAATATGTATGATTCTCAGAACAGGGTGGTTAAAAAGGCCACATGAAAGCAATTCATCTAATGATGACATTTGCGCATATAAAAGTAAGTGCGCAATGCAAACAAATGTCAAATAGCAATATTGCTTTCTTAGATGAATTGCTTCGATGTGGGCATGTTAACCATCCAGAAATATGATCGGTTAGAGTTGAACCACAATTGGCAGCAGTCGCATTTTCCCGCTCTAGCAAATGCTGATTTTGAGTGACCGAAAAGGATAGAAGCATAGGAAAAGCGTGCGGTCAGATGTACTTCAACCCTTAAGAATTAAGAAATTTCTTTGTCCGATGTGACAAAAGGGGAAGTTGAACGGGACAAACCAGACAAGCCGGCAAACAAAATGTACCAAACATTTCGTGCCAATCGACATAGCAGCACTATTTGTGGCTTTAAAGCAAAACGTACCTGCATATCTCTCGTTGTAATAAGTACAGCTTTCCCGTTTTCAACAATAGATCCGTTTGTAGGATACATCCGTATAAACGGTGGCGACGCTTGGATCTCCAGGTTGCCATTCACATCGAACATCCCGTCGGATATCCAGAACGCCATCTTGCCGTACTCCTTCCCCTGATGCTTGAATAACACCAAGTTTTTGTTGATGTCGTCTTGAGAGAACTGCGCTATCTGCTCCGATGGATTGTCAGCTCTGAATATCCCCCCGTTTGGAGGATCCTTCGTGTACCTTTGCACTGTGTAGATAATGTCTGATGGTTTCGTATCCAGGTCAGCATCAGTGTAACTAAGGTCCCTGGCTGTTATCAGCCTTGCTCCTCCGTGCACAATATGAAACACGTTATCATTAGCCCGAACGGGACTATTGTCATTCTTTAATATAATATCTATATGAAACACTCCGACGTACTGAAAATCTTCCGGTTCAGGGCTCAACGCCATAAAATGGAACGAGTCGTGGCGACTCTCAGAGTCGTCGTGTGCGTAGTAAACTCTGTCGGAATTCAATTCTTGTAGAGTAAAGTAAGTTGTATTGTCTCTGACAATTTTAAGGTTATCGTTTATAACTTCTATTTTTCCGTGTTTGGGCAGATGCGTTATGTTGAAGACTAAGTTGGATACAGCGTCAGTTCTGAAGTTGAGGTGGGTAGCTGGTATGGCCATTCTTGCTCCTTCCATGACCTGTAGCCGCTCTAGTGTTGTATGCACCCTGCCTGGCGAGTAATCAGAGGTCGACGACCCGGGCGTGTGTCGTATGGTCATCACTCCAGTAATGTTCTCGCACTCTGTGGCCCCTACTACAAACGAGAACTCGTCTTGTATGTGTGAGTATGCTCGCCTGTGTAACCGATACCAGAGCTGATCGGTCTCTATGTGGTGCTGGGTGAACGTGTTGTGAGTCTGCAAATGATGTTTACCAGACGATAGGTGAAGTATCCCGTACTTAGGGGGTCTTATTATCGTATATTGGATCCTGTCGTTCGGTAAAGCGATGGGCTTCGTCTTGAACCGCAAGTGTTGTGATGATATGAACGCCTCCCTCGTATTGTTCAGGACTAGTTCTTCGTTGACAGACTGATACAGCTCGAGTCTGATAAAAGTCAGTCGAAAATCGTAGAGCGTGTTCGTTCGTATAGTGCCGACGGATGCTTTGAACTGTGGACAAATAAAATGTTTGCACAGATGATTGCATTTTAAATGGCACTGTCTAGCCAGTTTTCACTAACCAACCAATTGGGCTTCTTGGTATAAACAAGCTACTAGAGCAACAAGGAGTTGGCGGTGAATATACTCCCGCATGACGGACTGAGCCGTGTAGGCCCAGTTGGTAGAACGCTTGCCTCTCACTTTGAGGTCGCAGGTTCAAATCCAGTACAGGCCTAAACCAATGATTGTCGAATTTGTTTTCGAATTGATGTTTGGATCATAAATGATTATCACGTGCTCATCGGTGAAGGAAAACATCGTGAGGAAATCCACATTCCCGAGAAATTCATTTTCGGAGGTATGTGACCTGTCAGTTAACCTGTATTGGGCTGGTTTTCCCTTCGCGGGTTGGAAAGTCAAACAGGCAGTCGCTTCTGTGAAAAACCGGACCTGTCAAATCTTCAGGTTAGGTAAGAGGATCTTGTGAAAAACGGGATAATGCTATGGAGATGATGACACATCTTTACATTGCGCACTTACTTTTATATGCGTAAATGTCAAATTGCAGTTTTTTTTTTTTTAGATGAATTGCTACCATGTGGTCTTTTTGATCTAGTTTTACATTTAGGTGGCAAGAGTTAGGAACATGATGACTATTTGATTGTCTGAAAAAGTAAGACGATTCTGTACTACGGAGGGCACTTTTGAACCGTTGGTCGCTGTTATTAGACGTAAAAACCTCCACCACGCTGCAGTGGAACAGCGTGCTGGAGTATGCTCCATACCCCCTCCTCGGAGTATTCTCCTTCCTCGGTTGATGGAAGGGAGGTCTGTGACTACCTATTTATATTTATATTATGTTGCTATAACCGACATCATACCTTAAACTCATCATGGGAAGGACTGCCCAGCAAGTGCATGTACCGCACGCGTCCGAAGTTCACCATTTCGGTGGTGAAGCTGTCCACAGTCTGCCAGGTACCGTCCAACACCCTCAGTCGCTCCACCACGCCGAACTGCGGCGGTTTCACTATGTCGTATCTGAACAAAGATTTTATGGTTATTGAGCATTTCTAATGGGCTAGGTATAGACTATTTTATGTTAGTAGTCTCAGCTTTTCAGCATGGCTTGATACTTCTTAAGGTTTCACTCCATTGATATACAGTACAGGGTGTAATTGACACCGTGACGACTACTGAGGAAGATGGTTCAGCTCATGATTCTGAGTTAATATCAAGTGGAGCTACTGGAACGCAGTACCCACTAGTACTGTCTACAGTAATTCCATTTGTTTGGTCAAACTATAGATTCTGTTAAACTCTTACGCTACCGTTTTACGAACCAAGTTAGAAATCGATTCCGTAATTTCATACAAGTATAATAACGTGTACTTAACCTTAACCGCTAAGGGTATGTTACCGGTATGTATGTTATGTTGTAAGGGTATGTTAGGATGTTCGTAGACTAAGTTTTCCGCGTTTAGACTCTTCGGTAGTGTATTATGCGTGCTGTTGTTGACTATGTATGCTAACCTAACTCCTTCTAGAAGCTCAGAAACCTCCTTTCAGAGATTTCGCGGCGCGACCCCATTCCTTTGAGGATTTTTATTCGCTGTACTGTCACTCTCATGCATTTCAGGTTCAGGCGAGGCAGTTTCTTCTGGACTAAGGGTAAATACTCACTTGACTTGCACGTTAGTCTCGTCAGCGTTAGTGGTGAAGGTGAGGTTATCGGCGGAGATGATGGCGTAAGAGTTGTGCACGAGTTGGAGCCCTGTGTTGTTCACCAGCCGCACCTGCAGCGGCACCACTGAGATGCGGAGCACCCCCGGTCCGCTCGTTTCTATGCCGTCTGACACCTGCACATAAAACATCTATTGAGGTGCCTTGGTCAAAAGTAAATGATGAAATTCTAAACTTGAAATAAACTACGAAGAGCATAGGGTACAAATCGCGGGCGATCCGTCAAAATACGCGGGTTTCTCGGGCTTTAGGCATACATACATAAACAGCCTTCCCTTTGCTCAATTAACCGGAGGGGGATATGGCGCATACTCCACCACGCTGCTCCACTTTTCGGAGGTACGCGACCTAACCTATATTCGGCTGGTTTTCCCTTTGCGGTCAGACAGACAGTCGCTTCTGTAAAAAACCGGAAATATTAAATATTCATCTTCATCGGGAGATGATGATGAGCCGGGACCAACGGCTTAGTGTGCCCTCCGAAGCACGGAATCATCTTGCTTTTTCAGAAATTGAAGTGTTTCAAGCCTGCAATTTCCTTACCAAACAAGGGGGTTTGGAATATACGGAGCGTTAGGCATAGAATAAAGTACAAAACGGTCATTTTCCACCGCGGACCGCTTTGCATCAGTGCCGAGCAAGGTTTACCTCACCCCGCCGATGGGAGGCACTTTATTACACCGTAAGAACGAGATCATAAAGTGCATTACACAACAAACCCACCGACTCACCTGCTTATGTCGGAAGCCTTATTGACGGCTTCAGTGTCGCCGGGTAACAAATCACTTAGATTACGCAACTCCATCTTTTTTTTAAAAAAAATACAAATAACGTAAGATGGTTATGATGGTAATGTTGGAGAGGACTATCTGACCTGCAGAGTGAGACGGATAGAGGTCTTGTTGAGCTGCTTGTCGCCCGACGAGCCGTGAACGTACGATATTACTCCCAAGTCCACGTCCTGCTGCGTGAAAGAGTCCACCGGCTGTCCTGACATCTCTATGTGCCCGCTGGAAACAGACATCAAAATCGAATCAAATCATTTATTCGCATGGGATTCGTGGTTTTGTAAACAGGGGCCCTACCGGCTAAGACGAAGCCGATTCAGATTGGAGCAAATCGAACATCGATTTGATTCTGTCGTACCGTGTAAGCAGCCAAGATGGCGATCCCCGATTCGTGACGTCACATGAAGTTTGGCAAGCCGTTTGAACGAATGATTTCAGTACTTTTGACACATAATCGGTACCGGCTCAGTTGGAATTTGGTTGTCATGGCATAACATCGCATCACGGCAGAGGTGTCTATAGAATACATCTACTCCTCGCCAGCTATCCTTAATAGAGGGGAGCCTATTGCCATTAACCAGGCACATATCCTGGAAACCACATCTATGATCCAAACATGAATTTCATGGGTGGTCACTGAGAGCATGCTGTGTCCTAAGCAAACTAAGGATCATGAAGTGATTTTTATAGTATGAGGTCATACTATAATACTCCGGGAATCGAACCTGTGACCTCCGGATCGAGAGACCAACGCTCCACCACTGTACCACCACAAGAGACCGTTACAGCCTATTTTCCAAGTAAGTGGTAAAATGTACTTACCATGTGCCAGATTAGTTCTAAAAACAATTGAGTAGTTTCTTAGGTTAAAGAATAATTACGACATTTATCTTTGACCTAGGAAACTGATCTAAAACTGACTTTTTCTATTTAACTTATTTATGAATTTTAATCAAGAAATACGTAATAATAAGTCCGACATTTTATCACGTTTTTCTGCGACGTCACAGTGTGCATTTTTATACAAATTTCACAGTCATTTAGTGTTTTGGCGTTTAGTAAAAAGTAACTGATTTGACCAAAAACACAAAGGCCTTAAAAAGAAATTAAGTCACCTGTTAGCTTCGTTCTTGCCGTGCAAGACAGTGTAGAGGAGATCCTCTGGCGGCGTGTCGGGGTCTTCTGCCTTGAGTATGTCTGAAGTGATCACTTTCCTCGTACCCTACAGGACAAGTCATACATACATATAGAAGAAACATGAATAGAATGGAACGTAAGATGACTGAAAGTAGAGTACGCGCCACGAAAGAAGCGAGATGCCTATATATTTCGCCAGGGTTATACATACATTCACTCTTTCATTGTAAAATTAACAGCTATCAATCATTCGTATCTTTCCTTTCTGGCGGATAAGAAAACGGTACTGGAATCACGAGTAGGGTATTTGAGTGGGTCAATGATGAATTATAAAATGCTAATCTAGAAATAGAAAGAAAGAAAAACATGAAACAGTAGGTGTAGGGCCCTGTGCTGGGAGGTTTTCTGGCCACGTATTTCCCTCAGCGTTACAGTTTCCGATGTAGTAGTAGTTTTACAGCTAGTTACATAATATGTAATTTATTTTCAATTCTAATTTAAATTCTGATTTTAATTTAATTTCTGACGTTCAAAAAGGCGGTAACTATGTAAGCCAATTTTGAAAAACAAATCTTTTTGAATTTTGAATAGAAGCCAGTCTTAGATGATCAAGAATCAAACTCATTTTACATTTCGAGTTATATTCTTTTATTTATGAATTAAGTCAGAATGAGTACGACGTTAGATCGCTTTTATCGATGACGTCACAAGACAGTATTTCCATACAAACTCCAAAGGAAACTTTCGTTTTGACGTTTCGTGAACCGTATCTCATTTGTGTTGGCAAGTAGCCTATTGTCGATTATTATAGTCATAACATAACCAACTACTATTCTATATTATATTATCTATGCTACAATTTTACTCAATACAATAACATGCTTCAAAAAGTATCTTTATTCGGCTGTATGAGGATTCAAAACGGATGGATTGTATACAGGGTGTTAGTGACATTGTACGAACTACTGAGATGATTCAGACCATGATTCCGAGTTGATATCAAGAGGATTTTCCTGTCGGAAAATTCATGTTAATTTTAGTGTTTTTTTCCACTTTATATTAACTCAGTATTCGTTACGATGTCACTTACACCCTGTATAATGCCGCCTGATAGTAAAAACCTCGTAAGCTTTTAGAAAAATCGCATTCGGTTTCTGTATGTCCCCACCGGGATTTGCACCCGGGACCTCCGAATCGTGAGCCCAACGCTCAACGTTGGACCACGGAGGTTGTAACAGCATATTATGTAATTTTTCAGATAAATGTCTGCATAATAAGTTCTGAAGACAGTACAATTGGATAGTTTCCTAGGTCAAAGATAAGTTATGAAATTCTGATTACTGAATAGGACCTGATATTAGGCAGCTAAATTACTCAATTGTATACCAATATTTTATGTTTTATGTTTTATGTTTATTTTTTTTAAAGAACGTCTAGGACCCTGTGCCGAGGTTTTTCTTGCAGCTTCTTTTCCCCGGCTATACAGGTTGTGAGACGTTCGTTATGTAAAATTGACGATTCAAAGTGTAATGTTACCTACTGAATAAAGATATTTTTGAATTTGAATTTGAAATAAAGACGGATCTAAAGGTGACAAAAACATTTTCTTTTTTTCTATTTAACTTATTTATGAATTATATAAAGAAAAATGCAATAATAAGTGCGACATTACATCACATTTTTTAATGACGTCTCAGGTTGCCTTTTCATACAAATTCCATAGTAATTTCAAAGAAAATAATGTTACTAACTACGACGTACCGTATTGAAAACTCATAGCAGTCTCTATCAACGATACAACCAAATAGACGCCTAATGATTAAACATGTTGAATTTATAATTACGCAGCAGCTGCCTCCTCTTATGCAACTCGCCAACTGTTTGTAACTTAGCAATAAATGAATGAATGAATGAAGGTCGCGTTGTCTATCTGACCTATCTGTCAGAACCCGTTCATCTATATTAGTAATCTAGAGATTGCATCGTTGATGGTTGTATTAAATCATCATACTCACGATATTTAAGTATTAGACAGGTGCTTTCGGCGAACTTGTGAACAAAACATGCAACTACTCGCAAGCAAATCATAAAGATTAATCGAAGCGGTATTGACACTCTGCAAACATAAGAAAATGGTAAAAATCTATTTAAAAAAAACGCTGTAAAATAAAAATATTAAAAATTAAAAAAAACACGCAATTAACGTGCAAAATAAAAAATAATAATTAGACATGGCGCCGATTCTGATAGACAGTTAATTTTAATTTAGTTTTCTTTGCTCTAAAATTTTGTGATGTCCTTAAGCTTCGATCGTATACTGGTAGACTCAAAGTTTATGTAAAAATCAAACAAAATATCGTCCTCACGTCAATTTTGATGTACAGTCATAAGCAATATCATGTACCCACTTTAGAACCCTGTCGCACTATCATATTTGACATTTAATGAGGATTACTTTGTTTTTTGAGGAGTTCCGTGGCGCAGCGGTAAACGCGCTCGGTCTGCGATTGTTGATGTTAAGCAACTTTCGCAAAGGCCGGTCATAGGATGGGTGACCACAAAAAAAAAGTTTTCATCTCGAGCTCCTCCGTGCTTCGGAAGGCACGTTAAGCCGTTGGTCCCGGCTGCATTAGCAGTCGTTAATAACCATCAATCCGCACTGGGCCCGCGTGATGGTTTAAGGCCCGATCTCCCTATCCATCCATAGGGAAGGCCCGTGTCCCAGCAGTGGGGACTTTAATGGGCTGATGATGATGACTTTTTTAAAAAAAGTTAACGTGACATGGTATCAAAGTACACATATAAGTACTCGTAACGGTATATCCCTTCAAGTATTCCAGAGTCCTGAACTGTTAATCTAATAAGGGAATTTCCAGGGTATGTTTTTCAAAATCAATATCATCTATATTGCGCTGTACAGTTTTTTCTTCGTTTAACCATACCATAAAGGAGTCTGTCCACTACACCGTATCATACCATGACCGTAATAGGAATGTGTCAGGCAAAAAAATATTCTTTGTATAGAAAAGCATGATACTATGTCCACTAGACCGTTCCGTC
Source organism: Pectinophora gossypiella (assembly GCF_024362695.1). Taxonomy (NCBI): domain Eukaryota; kingdom Metazoa; phylum Arthropoda; class Insecta; order Lepidoptera; family Gelechiidae; genus Pectinophora; species Pectinophora gossypiella. Next base: position 2,393,310 of record NC_065433.1, on the reverse strand, counting down.
AACGACTCGTGCCGTCGCGTGCCACGCACGGAGCGTTGATTATTGTCGGCGAGAATATTTCGCCGGTGCCGATACGCTCCGCGCATGGCACGTGACGTTGCCAGTTAATCTTTTAATAGACATACCTATTTTATTATTTTAAAACTTGAAACCACTCCCCAGACGTCCAGGCATTACCGATACACATGCGATAATGAAACGGCTTTCTATGAATAGTCATACAAATTACGGGTGGGCAACATACGGGTTGCATACGGACACCATACCGGCATCATACGGGCATTAAACGCCGTCGACTCATTTCAGTGGGCAAAGCAAGCCGTATCGTATTACCTTCCGTGCTTGATACGTTCATAGCACAGTCATGGTATGATACGGTGTAGTGGGCAGACTCCTTAAATTGTACATTTTGCACATAACATTCTCTCGCCAAACTGACACCAGTTTGTTGGCGAGCACGCTCTTGCAATGTTTGATTATACTATGTAAATGTAAAATACCATTTTATCTCTTGGTTACAACATATGTATCATACTTTACGATGACATTATTTTAATTCAAGCAGTGCTTTTACTAATTTGGATTTAAGTGCTTGTTTTGGCAGTATGGATATTTTCCTTAGAATAGGCTGCTCATTAAAGATTCGAGGTATTGTATATTTATTACATGGCTAACGTGCATAACAGACACATGCATCTTTCATCTTTGTTTTTGGGTATAAATTATAAGGCTTTTCATTACACCCAGATACAATTACATCTTCCACCCATTATTATTCTGATCAAACTAAAGAGAAGCAATATAGGTAGCAAACATCATTCTATACATAATATGATCCAAATATCAAGTAACATTTTTTTTTTATATCCCTATGCTTCTGCCATTGTATTGTATTTTGGAATAATTATGTACCCCAGGAATGAGAACATAGGTAATTATAATGTTTAAACTGAACAACGCCCTCTATATTGTTTTTGGTTAACTTGGCCTGGAAAGTCCCATTTAAACCATAAATAACTGTGATTACTATCTATGGAAACTCGGCGCGTAAATAAGTAATAAATCTCACAGTTTGACGGTGCCATTTTTAGGCGACATCAGAGCATCTACTAATACACATGATCAAAGCGTTCAAGTTATAAAAAAAAAACAATTTATTAAGAAAAAATATGATTTTAAAATTCTAACAAAAAAAATACATCACATACCTGAGTAAGCCTCAGGACTTTTCCGGGCAGTAGGTTGAGAACGGGCGGGTCATTGACCGGAGTAACATTGACGTGGAGGACGAACGTGTTTCTACCCTGCAAGTAGCTAGGCAGCGTGAACTTGGTCTCCGGGATCAGTTCCATGTCGAGCACTATCGCGTCCTGGTGGTTCTCTGAACCGTCGTGTACATACCGCACCTGAAGGATTAAAAATAACTATGAATAATAAATACCTAATCAATTTTAAATAAATACCTAACCTAACCTTGCACGATTGTCATTTGTTAAATTTATTGTTCTATACGTAACGTAAACGTAAACAGCCTATGTACGTCCCACTGCTGGGCACAGGCCTCCCCTCAATCAACCGGAGGGGGTATGGAGCCTACTCCACCACGCTGCTCCAATGCGGGTTGGTGGAGGTGTTTTTTACGGCTAATAGCCGGGACCAACGGCTTAACGTGCCCTCCGAAGCACGGAATCATCTTACTTTTTCGGACAATCAGGTGATTCAAGCCTGAAAAGTCCTTACCAAACAAAGGACAGTCTCACAAAGTGATTTCGACAATGTCCCCATCGGGAATCGAACCCGGACCTCCAGATCGTGAGCCTTACGCTCTAACCACTAGACCACGGAGGCTGTTATTGTTGTTGTTATTGTTCTATATATTTTTTTTAAATACCTACAGCCGCATCGTAGAGACATGGTAACGTATACTGAGAGAGATGTTTCAGACCATGATTCTGAGTTGAAATCAAGTGGAATTTTCCGACGGAAAATTAATGAAAATGATAGTGTTTTTTCTAATTATTTTCAGTTCAGTTGCGAAGGAACATTCCACTTGACATCAACTCAGAATCATGGCCTGAATCATCCCTCAATGTTCATGTCACGAACACCCTGTATAACATGCCTGCATTACCTTATCTCTAGACAAATCCATGAGAGTGAAGATCTGCTTAGCTTTCTCTCCTTCCGTGTAAGTGGTGTATTGTGGGGTGTTTCTCTGCAGCGAGAGGTCTATGGCTATGCGGCCGTATTGGGGGGACTGGGCCACGTGCAGCAGGACCCCCGAGGGCCTCACACCATACTTGTGATGGTCCAACACCACGTCGATGTTCTGAGTCGTGATTACTGCCACACCGCCCTCCTGCACTGTCAGGGGATACAGCGCCACGAGCTCCAACTCGCTACTCGATTTTGAGAATACCTGCGTAATAAATAAAATAAATAAATATAAAATGCATTTATTTCGGGTATGTACCCATATTGTAAGATACAATTACGTCACTTTAAAATTAAAAGTTATTACAATCAAAAAAATAATTAAAATAATAATGAAATAAAGTTAAAAATTATTAAAATCAAAACTAAATGTACTTAAAATTTAAATTAAATTTAAGTAACTAATATTAAGTAATAAAATATACATTTTAATTGTATTTTAAAAATTAATTGTACACAAGATAACATACAAATACAATATGACAACGTGAAGATTCCGTGCTTCGAAAGGCACGTTAAGCCGTTGGTCCCGGTCGCTACTTACTGATGTAAGTACGTAGTCGTTATATGAGTCATGTCAGGAGCGTTTGGCGGCTCAATAATAACCCTGACACCACGGTTGATGAGGTTGGTATTCCACCTCACAACCCACATGATAAGAAGACAACATGAAGAGACTATAAATTCATATAATTGATATCACGTAGTTTTAAAATATTGTTTTCTGATTACATACTTACTTAAGTAAATAAAATAGCCTGGTCCAACTGCTTAACGTGCCCTCCGAAGCTCGGATCATCTTATTTTCGGACAATCGGATGATCAACCTGTGTCCTAATCAAATTAAGGATCACAAAGTGGTCGTTTCTGATATGTCTCCACCGGGATTCGAACCCGGGACTACCGGATCGTGTCTGACGCTCAACCACTGGGCCACGGAGGCGGTATAGGAACTAATATGTCTGCACATCTCACCTTATACTTCTCAGCATAGTCAGGATTGATGCACAGTTCCGAGTCACACTTGCAAGTGAAGTGGTCGACGCCATGTTGCTCGCACCGCGCATGCGCCACGCACGGCGGGTTGCCAGGGCTCGCGTGGCATGGGTACCACCACACGCACTTCGGACTCACGCCATACGTCACCACCGCGTTGGGCAGCCCGAACATCTTCTCGTCAACCTCTATCGGTCTTATGCAGCCCTGGGAAATTAGATAATACGTATCTGAATGAAAATGAAACACGCTTTTTAGTGAAAAGTTTTTGATATACTCTCGCCTTTATCCCCTAATGGGATGGGCAGAGCCACAAGCAATCGAAGACAACTTGCAGCCTCTATTGATACGATAGTCCTAGATGGTTACGATGAACCTTGTGGTGACAAGGGATCAGCCTATAGCACATAACAATTGGGTCGAGTTCTAGGTTCAACATAAATAATGAAAATCTGATTACTTAATAAAGACATATCTAAAGGTGACAAAAACGTTTTGTTTTTTCAATTTCACTTATTTACGAGTTTTAATAAATAAAAATTAAATAATAAGTGCGACATGTACACCAGTAAATACATTATCAGAACATCCTATTTAGTTATGTACCATCATGTCGACAATCAACACATAATAATCACGTAAATAACTATTTACTCGGTTTCTCTTGTAGTTTTTAAGTTATGAAAGGAATTCATTTTTATTTTATTTAAAAATAAATATTTATTTATATAAAGTCTTTTGTTTGAGATTATACGACATGCAACATGCTTTATAATGTCAATGTAGTATTATTACTACATTGAACACTACATGTTGTATTAGAGCTGTAGAAATGAATAGAAATCTATTTCGCCTGGGAGAAATACTTTGGTAGAAATAGAAAGAAATATATAGGTTATACTTAATGCCGAAACGGCTTTAGCTCAGCAAATGTCACGGCCTAGCTGTAGCTAGACTGACGCTGATTTTCAGCTGCAGCCGGCTGGGGGATCACAAGACAGTGAAACAAAAAAAACTGGGCTCTAAAATCTAAGCACATAATTACGTACCTAAACCGTAATGTAAACTATTTTAGGAAAAAGAAAATAGGTGGACCGCATTCATTCATAGGTGGACTTGATATTTCGTGTGTGCGTTGACTTCTGATGTGAAGTCATTATAATGTATATATATGTAATCCGTGTCTGTGGTGTCCTAAATAATAAATGTTTCTTTCTTTCTTTCTTTCTTTCATTCAACCTAGCAACCCGCATGAGAAGGATAAACAACGGTTTCTTTCCTGCTTACCATGATGCTGGAGTCCGCCGCCTTAATGCCCTTAGCGAAGGCCCTCTGTCGCTTTTCAGTCTCGATGCCCCCAAGGTAGAAGGAGTCGGAGAGATCCAGGAACCGCGAGCTGCCACTCTCTATGCGCGTGCTCATGGCAATGTTGTCCACAGACAGCTGCGAAGACAACGCACTTGATATTATTATTAAGTTTTCATTTTTTGAACGTGTCTTATTGTACATTTGCCGCAAATAGTATTGACTACTTGGACAGATAAATAGGGTCGCTGAGGGCTCTCAGACAACAAGCCTGACTGTGCCCAGTTGGACGGGAACCTCGGCTCAGGGAGTTAGAGGTTAATATTTTAAACAATAATTAATATCTTTAACACAATAGTGAAACAATTCATATAGTATATTGTTTTAAGTTTACGCGGTTATTATCATAATTAAAACACATAATAACGGGTTCTGGTGTTCGGGTTCCATTTAAACGCGGTAAGAACTCGATATTATGTGTTTTAATTAAATCATATAGTTCTATCAACTCGCCAAGACTGTCTGCCTTTGATTGTGGTTAGACGTCGCTTACTATAGTAACATGATTATAAATCAATGGTGTACAATATGTACCCACTTTGGAATATTTGGTAGTCGTAAGTTAATGTGACATGGTACTAAAGTCATAGAATAAAGAATAATACTAAGTACAGAACGGACTCTCTCCACCCCGCGTCAATCTTATCGGTGCCGACCTATATTAGACAATGCACAGCCATTTTTCATACATAGTCCTCAGTAAGATAAACAATAGGGCTTAGATTGTTTTAAGTTTACGCTGTTATTATCATAACTAAAACACATAATAACAGATTTTTAACGAGTTCAGAAGGTTCCGAACATTCCGATATCAAATACATAAACAAGCGGCAAAGAAAGAGGGTAGACAGATATGTCTGCCCGTAGAAAATTATGGATCTACCTACTCCACTCCAATCTCATCAGTCATCCCGTGATCATGGCACTTGCAAAAGTGTCGAAATATCGGGAGTATCATATTTTCCTGATTAAAACGCGGTAAGAACCCGTTATCATGTTTTTTAATAGGGTTTAGATTCTAAACGGACTTTGAGCCTTAATTTAAGTGTAGTATCGTTATTGAGTAGTCCGATTGTCAGAACTCGCTCATACTCATATAACAAAATAACGCAACAATGGCCCCGATTCCTACAGACACCACTTAATTCTATTTTAAGTTATACCCGTCATTTTATAATCCGCCGAAAAGGAAAGGGGTTATATTGACAACTGTTAATTGATATGCAACCCGTTTAACGTCTGCTGTCAACTTAACTCTGTCGAGTTATTCGCCAATATAAAATGTTGGGAGGGGTTTTTAAACTTCTGCCTAAAATTGACGTGTTCCATAAATTTTATGGCTGTTGATTAGACGTCCCTTTCCTTTTCAGCGAATAAGAAAAAGACAGGTATAACTTAAAATGAAATTAGATGGTGTGCACTAGAATCAGTACCATTGGCGTATGTAGTTAATAGTAGCAAAACTCAATCCATATTCGTAAGGACGATTATAGCTAGCATTATAGCCACACTTCAGTCTGATAAAGTATCTATAGTATAATGTACATGTACAGTATAATATATTTGTATTTTATTAATAATAATTATTTATTTATAACAAATATTTAAAATAATAATAAATATTTAAAATAATAATAAATATTTATTTATTATTAAAAAAATATACATTTATTTTATTAAAGGTAAACACCCAATAATTACAGTCTTAGGGTGGTATTAATAAACGAATCTCAGCTGAGACTGCCCTCAAGATCATGCTCAAGTCTCTGTTTTTATATGAGAACTGTCACATTGACATGATCTTGAGGGCAGTCTCGAAGCTGAGATTGGTTTATTAATACCACCCTTAATAATGATATTATTATAAATATAACTGGATTATTATGAATAATTGCGTTTGCTCTTGACACCTTTCTACCTCTTAAAGACGTTAGTAAAGTGTCGACGTTGTATCGAGGCAGAAGGTGCCTATTCAGACTTGAATAAAAAATACGCAACAATGATGCTCACGTACTTAATAGTAGCAAAAAAAAGGCTATCTGCTAGGTAAGTGTCTGATATGAACACTATCTGCAGGATAAGTTCTGGATACGTTACCAGAAAAACGCTAACATAACATAAACTGCCTATATACGTCCCACTGCTGGGCACAGGCCTCCCCTCAATCAATCGGAGGGGGTATGGAGCATACTCCACCACGCTGCTCCACTGCGGGTTGGTGGAGGTGTTTTTACGGCTAATAGCCGGGACCAACGGCTTAACGTGCCCTTCGAAGCACGGAATCATCTTACTTTTTCGGACAATCAGGTGATTCAAGCCTGAAAAGTCCTTACCAAACAAAGGACAGTCTCACAAAGTGATTTCGACAATGTCCCCATCGGGAATTGAACCCGGACCTCCAGATCGTGAGCCTAACGCTCTAACCACTAGACCACGGAGGCTGTGAAAAACGCTAAGATAGACATAATTATTCACAAATTCGCAAGTGATCACTAAGCAAGTATAAATATTTTATTGAACAGGGTTAAGTAAGCATAATAAAAACAAGAAATATTGTGGCCTTTTTAACCCCCTGAGGGTATAAAATGCTAAAACTCATTCTACATTCGCTTGAAGCAAAGAATTTTTATATTCTGAGACACTTTAGCATACTTATCTCTCATTTGGCTGAATTGATGTCGCTAATAGGCCAGTTTTACTTCTAATTAGCATCAATCGCTTATACGCACACTCACGCCTATTTCCCACCGGGGTAAGCAGAGACTATGGAATTCCATTTTCTTCGATCCTGACACACTTCTCTTCCTCCACGTTCATCAAATCGGATGAGAATTGAAAATAAATATTCATGTGCCCGTCGGATCAAAAACAGACGGTAAGATTAAGGACGACACTGCATCTATCCTTTTCTGTCACTCAGACCCGTCCTTGCTAAACTATTATTCTACTATTTACTCAAGTATATATTTATTTATTTATTATACCTTTTACGTTCACGACATTACAGTGTCGAAGCGCTAATGCGCCGTGAAAGTTAAGTAGAGGCACACGCAGGTGCCATTAATAGAGCATTACAAAACAGAAATCACAAAAATCACAATACTTAAATTAAAATTAAATCACCTTTCACTCATCATTCAAAGCCTCGCAGAACCTCAGACACTCACGACACACACTCGTCCATTCATTCATAAACAGATCACACTCTGGTGCTGAGTCCAAGATGAATGATGAAGATTGTCGTATCCGACAACGGCGGCTTCAGTCTCTTCTCTAGTGCGCTCAAATTTGACTGGCAAAGCCAAACTTTGTTTTGAACACCCGGTCACGTTGGAGGCAGAATAGTAGTAGTACGAAGTCGATATATGAATCTCAATAATACCGGCTTCAGTCTCTTCTCTAGTGCGCTCAAATTTGACTGGCAAAGCCAAACTTTGTTTTGAACACCCGGTCACGTTGGAGGCAGAATAGTAGTAGTACGAAGTCGATATATGAATCTCAATAATACCGGCTTCAGTCTCTTCTCTAGTGCACTCAAATTTGACTGGCAAAGCCAAACTTTGTTTTGAACACCCGGTCACGTTGGAGGCAGAATAGTAGTAGTACGCAGTCTATATATGAATCTCAATAATACCTGCCACCTTTTGTTTCATTTTCAATAACACAGCTCGACCATTATAGACGGCGATATGGCTCACTACCGCGTTGGTCTTACAGAAAACTCAGTGAGGTGTGGGTACTTTGTTCATCTTGCGATAGTGAGCTTATGTTATATACCAAATGGTGAAGTCAGTCATCGACTGAAAATGTGCCATATCTTTACGACAATATTATATAAATCTCAATATGTATATCATTTATATAACAATTTCGCACCAAATATTGACTTATTATAGAAATATAAATCCTTCGCTGAGACTTAATCGGAAGAGTGGATACTTCTAGCTCTGCGCATACAACCAGCTCTCAGCGCTCTCCATTTGCCCGGCCAAGTAGTTATTACCATAAGCGGCAAAGCGGCAAGTTAACCACGGGGGCAAGTGATATCTCTCCGATATTACTTATTTCTGTCAGGCGACTAAAATTATCAAACGCTTTGCAATGTAAATCTTATTCGCACTAGCACACAATGCAATGTTTTTTTTTTTTGTATACATACATAAACGCGCGCTTATTTCCCACAGGGGCAAGCAGAGCAGGGCAGGCGACTTGAAAAAGTCAAATGACTTTTTACGAAAAATCAAAGTCGTTGTGTCCTACCCATGACCAACACAGGTCTTCTTCTATCGTGTGGGTTGTGAGGTGGAGTACCAACCTCATCAACCCTGGTGTCAGGGTTACTATTGAGCCGCCAAAGGCCCCTGACAAGGCTCACGTAACGACTACTTACTTACATAAGTAAGTAGTAAACCGGGACCAACGGATTAACGTGCCTTGCGAAGCACGGATCATCTTACTTTCGGACAATCTGGTGATCAGCCAGTAATGTCCTAACCAAACTAGGGACCACAAAGTAATTTTTGTGATACCACCACCACCTTATGATCATTTCGACTAACATCCTTCTTGCTTTTTTGTAATTGTTTTAATGGAAATAAGATATGATATTGTTGTCTTTCTTTTTGTGTGTGGCGTCCTTTCATAATAAACTTTTTCTATTCTATTCTATTCTATTCTATTGATATGTCCCCACCGGGAATTGAACCCGGCACATCCGGATTGTGAGCCCAACGCTTAACTACTGGACCACGGAGGTCGTTACGCAGTAACACACGCAGCACCACACACGCACGCACGCAGTAACGCAGTAGTGTAGTATCTGTGTATTACACGCGTTCACGCATGCGTGCGTACACGTATGCTCACGCGTTGGGCTAGCAACCTGTCAGAAAACAAGTCATGATCGTCTCAGGATGCTTCTTTGCTTGCGAGCATTCTTCTGTAATGTACGATTCCATTACATTACATACAGCATGAGATAAATCAATGACATTTTTTTAAAGAATTTGCTTACATGTCTTACCCGCTTAGCGTCGCTTTGAGCAATATAACATAAAAATCAACATTCACAGAGCGCCTCCCGACACAGCAAAGCGAAATACAAAGGAGAAAAAAGAATATGCATGTATTTCATTAAAATACATGTCAACACGGATACACAAATATAATAAAAAATAATATTGCGCCTCCAAAGGTCCTTGACATGATTCTTGTAACGATTACGTACTTACGTCAGTAAGTAGTAACCGGGACCAACGGCTTAACGTGCCTTCCGAACCACGTATTAGTACTAAAGAATCTATGTACTATCATAAACAGGGGGGTTAAAATGGCCACATCGAAGCAATTCATCTAAGAAAGCAATATTGCGCAATGCAAACAAATTTCAAATAGCAATATCGCTTTCTTAGATGAATTGCTTCGATGTGGGTATTTTAACCCCCCACTAATCGCTACTTACAAATAACGAATACGATAGTAGTTATGGGGAGTTTTTCTAAATTATGATAACGAGGAAATAACCTATCAATATACAGGTTAGTGACATCGTAACGAATACTATGGTTGATGTTTCAGACCATCATTCTGAGTTAAAGTGGAATTTTCCGTCGCAAAATTCATTCGCAGTAATTTGTCTGCAATAACATAAATTTTAAAGTGGTGCTTTTTGTTACATTGTCGTTATACAAGTAAATAATTACCTCAATGAGTGAAGGGTTGAAGAGTAAGTGCATCTTGTGCCACTGTCCGTCGTTGACACGGACCGTGTGAACTATCTGGCCGCGCGCCATCTTCACCCGGACCACGCCATCAAGGATCTCCACCGCCAGGTAGTCAGACCCTCGACCCCCACCAGGGTTGTACAGGATCACGGAGTTCTGAGTTATAGTCTTGAATTCTATTTGCCATCTGAAATACAAAAAACATAAATAATACATCATCATCACCAATTTAAGAGCCACGCTCTTGTCGGTGTAGCATTCTCCATTCTTGTCTATCAAAGACCAATTACTTCACATCCTTATAAGACACGACGTTCGCCTTCTCTTTAATCTGTTCCATGTAATCTCTTCTTGGTCTTCCCCTTCCTCTCTTTCCTTGTAACTTCTCTTCTATGATGTTTTTAATAAATTCGTCGTGTCTTATTAAGTGTCCAATTATCTCGCCTCTTCTGTCCTCAATAACTGTCAATATTTGCTTATTTCCCTTTCTCTTACTAACACTTCCTCATTAGTAACTCTTTCAGTCCCACTTATTGTTTCCATCCTCCTCCAACACCACAAATAATACATAAGCAGCCAATATACAATACAAATAATCTATCTTAAGTGCAGTTTTCACTAACACAGTTGGCTTGACCATTATAGACGGCGATACAGCTCGCTAACTCACGTTGGTCTAACAGAAAGCTCGCTGAGGTCTATACCTCACCGAACCCAGTGGAGGAAGATCACATACAACCACGATCCTCAGTAGTGAGGGAACGACAAGAAAGAAGACTATTCCAATGGGATAGTCAGAGCTTCATTACAAGATGAATTGAGTACATAGGTATTAAATTCATTACAAGATGAACTAGTACCTATGTACTGAGTACTTAGTTCATTACAAGATGACTAAGTACATAGGTATTTAATTCATTACAAGATGAACTAGTTCATATGTACTTAGTACATTACAAGATGAACTAAGTACATAGGTACTTAATTTACTTAATAGCCAATTTACTGATCACAATAACAATCAAATCTTTGTTTAACATGTCCCCACCGCTCCATATGTGAGTCCAACGCTCTAACCACTGAACCACAGGACGTCTACATACCTGCTGCCAGCTCTGGAGTTGATCTTAGGAAGAATGAGGTAGGCGGACTCGTCGACGAAGCTGATGTCTGAAGAGAGGTCGGCGTCGAACTCCGGCGCACAGTTCCACGTCACGCCCTCCACGTGAACTGAGCCACTGCGACTGCGCGCCTTCTCTATAATCTTCACGCCGTTGTAGAATACCTGGAGAATAATCAAATCAAAAAATCGTTTATCTCTCCCCCACAATTTCACCGCTTCTGGCGGACATAACCGAATTTTATTTCAGTTTGACAGCTCTCTAAATAGTGCCGTCCTTCACTTACGTTAACCGCCAGATAAAGATAGAAGTAGTTTTAGAACTGTGAAGATTTTTGACTGATTTCGCCAGTAAGATAATACAATTGTTAGTGCCAACCAAATGGCAAACTGTGGTGATACTCACATCTTCCATGCATCCTCGGAAATTCTCCATGTGACCAAGGAACAGCTCGGAGAAATCTCCTTGGCCGCCCAGAAACACACCAAAATGGATGTTCAACTCAAAGAATCTACCCGGTAGTCTCTTCTTCACCGTACTCTCATCAACCTGGAACACAAACCACACATTTATTACCTTTAATAATCCAGAAATAAGAGAATAAGAGAGAGAGAAAAAAAATATTCATCAACTTTTGACATACTACAAACAGAGCAATCACAAATAACTATTATACTGAAACAGAATTAAAAATAAGTAGATTTATTCAGCTCACAATGTGGCGCAAAAGTGAAAAGGTCACAAACTCAGTATTGAGTATATTGTGAAGACACCGAATGAGTCATGACAGGGACCTTTAGGGATCTCAATTATAACCCTGACACCAGGGTTAATGAGGTTGGTAATCCACCTCACAACCCACACGATAGAAGAAGAGAGAAGAAGAAAGGATAGTTTTAAACTTTTTATCCCTTAAAGGGATGAAAAAGAGGTGGATGAAAGTTCCGTGCCGCGCGAGAATTGAAGTCCACGCGAACGGAGTCGTGTTTTGGGCGGTAAGTTAGTGTTTGATAAATCCCATCTTAAATCATTTTTGTAAAGGCTAAAGTTCAAAATTGTCTTGCTAAGTAAAAAACATTTAAAAGTATTAGTCGGGTAATTTATTTTATTAAAGGTTAACGTCGTGTCTTATAGGGAAGTCAAGGAATTGGCCTTTGATAGACTGGAATGGAATGGCTCTTAAATTGATGATGATGATGATGAATTTATTTTATTTTTTATAAATGGCAACGGAGGGTGAGATGACGTCAGCGCGGCTAACCTTGAAACGTTAGCTGTCACTTTTGAGAATACCATGTTTTATTATACCATGGTCTGTGTGGTAGACACCACCATGTTACCAATGGGTAACAAAAAACAACTATGCATTGGTACTTTAGTTATGCACAGCACGCAATGCAGGACAAACATGCTATCAATATTGCATCTCATGGTAAGACACCACAGTCTGAAACAGACATATGAGGGCTATGGTGGAATTCCAACAGTCTGTTATTTCTAGTGTCGGTACTGTAAATGCCATGGTATAAGAAAACCAGGTATGCTCTAAACTGACAGCTAGCATTTCAAGGTTAGCCCAGCTGACATCATCCTACCTGAATGTTTCCATTTCGTAAAAAATAAATTACCCACATCCTATGTTTTTAATTAATTTACTTTGCAAGGAAATTTTGTACTTTTCTTGTATGTTTTAATGATTTTTATATATGTGACAAATAATAGTAATTAAATACATTAGTCAGTAATTTGATTAATTTTCAACAATAAAATTTACGTTCTTGGAATGTTATACCAATTTAATGGTAACACTTACATCATCAAAGGTTATCAATGCTGGCTTGTCATACGACTTGAAGTACCGGCATAACATACCTGTTCTTTTTCTACGACGGTAAAAGCTTTACACTACCTTCATTGTAAGATTGGCTTCCCTCCGGATGATGCTAACGTGGTGCCACTGGGTGTCATTCAGGTAGATTGCTTTGGGTGACGACAGCTCACTCTCACCAGCTCCCAAATTGATGTGCAGCTTCAACCTGCCACTTTCTAGACGTATCTACAACAACAAAACACAAAAGTGGAAATCATTGTTCCTTTTTTCTGTCTGACTTTCTAACCCGCAAAGGGAAGTCGGCCGTTTGAGGGTCATAATGATTGACCACTGCAAACTTTTCATTGGGGTCTGCAACGCAACCGGCGGCGCTGCGCGAATTTTATCGAGGGCATCCACCAATAGACGCAGGGGACGCTATCTACGTATATAGACGTCTTTCTTACGGGTATTGGTCGAAGCCCTCGGTAAAATTGTCGCGCAGCGCGGTCGTCATGCCGCGAGCGCAGATCTATTGTGGCTGTATTTGATAGTATTAATTTGTTCTTTTAAAAACTTCTGAAGGTCCAAGAACTGATTGCAAGGAGATGTTTTATATGGATGACCAGGAACTATGCAACATTAACATACTCACCATGCAATAGTCAGTTTTCCCAGCAGCAAGTAACAGTAGAGCATCAGACAGGTGTGTTCGAAATCTAAAGCTGATGTCGGTGACACCCTTCGCTTCTTGCAACGGGTACGCCACATAGCTTGCTCCATAGAAAGATGCTACAAACAAAATGAGAAGATTTCAGTAAATAATTGAAGCAAGCCACTTTAGCTTAATAAAGTCTTTAAAGACGAAAGACCGTTCATGTTCCGGTCCGAGTGTTCAAACCCAAACCCCGTTGTTTAACTATTGTGTCTGGAAATCTCGGCCTTAGGAAGTTAATTATTATATGTTTTATCATGGTTTGCTTTATATAAAACACCCACATAATATAAACTTAGATAAAGAAATTTCAAATAAAGAAATAAAGTAAACAATATCTATACATAAATCATTACAATATGAACAAAATACTTTATTGCACAGAAACAACATATGAGTACAGAATTACAATTACACCGGCACAATTGTGATCACACAGAGCAATTAATCAAGAATTGAATTGTCGTTGCAAGTGTAAATAATATTAAAGATATATTTTATTTCTACTGATAAATAAAGAAATTAGATATTATTATTATTCCTTTAAGTAAGAAATATTATATAATTAATTAAGTAATTAATTATTCCTATACTTATGTATAAAAATCAGCTGTAAGTATTTATAGCATCTAAGAGCTACCTATATTATTATTGGTTCTATACTGATGCAAAATTACAATATTACATTATAAGAGATTCAAATTAGCATCTTACAAACAAACACCCTGTTGTTTACTTTTATTAGAAAAATAAGTATAAATCTCTCAAATGACATCAACCAGAAACATATAGGTGGTATCTGATGTACCAACTTTTAGATTTATGCTCATAGGAGCATAGGAGCATCCTTTCTGTCATCAATTAGACTATTAAGTACTTTCTCCATACAAATTCCCTATGGCATATAGGTATCTTTTTGAATGACACCTTACACCACATCTTGACAAACTATGCAGTGAGATTGTGGTCAAAAATGTTTCATGTGATTTTAAACAACATTCAAGTAAATAGGCCAGTTTTTGGAAAGTTGTATGCTACATATTTATTGCAATCTGCTAGAAAAAATTACATTGAATAAAAATTACGAATACAAACATACTGTTTGTAAAAAAAATATGTTTATTTTGCAGATTTTACTGCCACACACAGGGATATACTTTATTACTAGTTATTGTTGTGATATAAGTAATGTACAAATAACAAACTTACCTTTATCGTAAGCAAGTCCCAAAGCAACCAGGGATAAAATTAGAATAAGTTTCATTGTGAACTAAGGCAGAAACAACACAAGAAGTTATGAAGACAAGCCGCAATCAGAACATACTAACAGAGCAATTATTTTCTGTTGCTGAACTAAAATTAAACCCCTGTTTCATGCAAACTAAAAACAGAGGCATCTCCACTTCAAATCAACACGGCAGGCGTGGCGAGACAAAAGATGAACATTTGCACCCTAACAGAAACCTGGCATTATTTACACCTATTTATAGCAAAATACAATGTTCATAATCGCCAAAATACCACAAATAACTACTCGTGATGTTCAACAAATAAATATTACGAATTTACGATGAAAAATACAACACTCGTCACGCTTGAAGTTTTTCTTTCCGTTTTGTTCATTCATTCACTCGCTCGTTCGCTGACCTTGCCGTCTTCCACGAATGCCGTGTCCCTATTCTGAGTAGGTACTAACTAGGTCCCCAGTCCCGTCCCTAGGTCCCACCCGGCAAATGTAAATACAAATGAGCGGTCAAATAACGATTCTTTGTCTATGCTACTTCACCGTTTTTTATGTGTTTTCCATGGTTTTTTATGGTTATGTTATTATTTATTTATTTATTTATTATTAAAAACTTTTAAAAACTTTTAGGGATAACAGCCGACTCATATCAATTATGTCACAGCCTGTAACTACACATTTATAAATGTAAACAAATATTGTCATATATTTAAGGCTTTAATGGTACGAAATAAAGATATATAAAGATAAAGATATTATTAAGCCTTATGTGTTTGTTTATTTCATTTTATTCGGGGAGCTTACAGCATTATAACCAATGTTTTCATTCCATGCAAAAGACTGATTAGCCCGATAATAAAAGAAAAGCAAATACAACACAGGCTGCTGGTGTTATTGTAGTATGTTCAATGTTCATGTTCTATCTATTATAGTAAAGTAGTAGTTTAAAAAATGGGCTGAAAAGTTTTTGTTCATACAGCCGAACGTACAAATTGTTGAATATTGGTTGAATAAGATAGATAGTATTGATGTTTGACCGTGTTTGACTGACTTCAATTTTGATTGACGGTAGATTGAGTAACATAGACAACAAGGAAGGAGACAACGACAACTGATTTGACATTATTGACAACTGACAGAAGCTGCTAATTTTTTTATTGATCGATTCGTAGCGGCATCATCACTGCACCTGCGCTGCCCTTGCACTTGCGTGCATCGTTCTATCGTTGTGAATAGTGATTCAGTACTTCGATTTTCTTCGGAGGTATTAGTCCCTGGACAACACCGGTATTTTTTGGTCCAAATTACAGTGAAGGACCTCGAAACGAAAATGAACAATTCGGCTGCAAAAGTGAGTAAAAATCATACCGCCAAAATTTTGTGAGATGTAGTTTACTATTTTTGCATTGTGATATATTTTGCTGTTCATTGGTGTGATTATAGGTCGGCGAAATCTTCCGGGAAGCAGGCACTGCATTCAATAAACTGTCGGAAATGACGACGCTGCTTCATCCAATGGGAGATTCGCAACCTGGGTAAGTATTTATATTATGTACGACATGTAGGTAGCACTATTATTTCCTAGACGCTACAGTAAGCGGCGTGGCGGTAGCGGCGGGGACGGCGGTATAAATCAATAGCTTCGTCTAGTGAACATTATGAACCTATGATTGTACTGAGCTAGGTATCCTGGCTGGGCCTAGTACATACAAAGTTAAGAAATGTGTTCATGATAGGTTTTAACTTTCAAGGAGCTTTGGACTCTTTATTAAAAGATAAATTAGTATGGTGTTGCAAAATTCCCAGCCAACATATTGGTTAATAATTATTTTATTTCATTGTATACCTAGGTATTTTTTTAATTTTAAACTTGTATTTCT
Organism: Pectinophora gossypiella; assembly: GCF_024362695.1. NCBI lineage: Eukaryota > Metazoa > Arthropoda > Insecta > Lepidoptera > Gelechiidae > Pectinophora > Pectinophora gossypiella. The sequence continues at coordinate 2,376,243 of NC_065433.1, read as the reverse complement.
CAGTCATAACATGGCTGATAGTGTCTAATTGCAGAAGGCTCTGAACTACATACCTTTTGGGTTTTATAACTGCAACTTGCATCTACCTATATGTTAGCTTCACAACTACTTCTTTTTACAATACAATACAATACAAAAACTCTTTATTGCACTTGAATCACATTAAAAATACATCTCATCAACATCTCATCATCATCTCATCTCTCATCTTCTCATCTCATCTCATCTTCTTTTTCTTATCTATCAGTTTGTCTGTCAGTCTAATTGGGCATGACTTGGACATTAAAATTCAGAACTCTACCGGGCCCACCAATGTTAGTTCCCACGATGAAGGATCTTACCTTTTTGGGGATAAAGTAATTTTATTGCACTGTATTATTATTGTAGTGGGAAATGGACCGAAGAAGAGATTGAAATGCTCCGAGCCTGTGTCCACCGCTTCGCTGTCGACCTTAACAAGCTCAGCCAACATATTAAGAACAGAACTGTGTAAGTATTTACTTAATTACCAGATTATTGTACACAGGTCAAACCATAGACAAATAATTAAAACACATAATAACGGGTTCATATCCCCATTTAAACTCAGTAAGAACCCGTTATTATGTGTTTTAATTATGATAATAACCACGTAAACTTAAAACAATGCATAGACAAATAGCTAACACACAAGACAGACAAATGGTTTAGTATATTTCTGGCAGAAATCTCTTCTGTCTTCTATCCATATAAAGTAGGAGTGGGTGTGTTTAGTAAAAATGGGAGACCATATACAGTCATTTAAGAAGACTCAGATGTATTTATCAGTATTTATGTATGTATTTATCAGGACAGGGCCCTCCAGATCCTTATGCTTATATTTTATTGTACACCGAGCCCTCACAGTGAGCATCCAAGTTCTTGTGCAGCATGGATCTTCTGGAGTATGTCATCTTCAGCTACAGAGTGTATGTTCCTTGCTCTCAGTTCTCTTGGCCCCTTAGTTCTGCTGTTCTGACCACGGGTTGTCATATTGGGTTGTCATGTTGAGGTTGTCAAACTTTAATAATAGGGTACTTATAACAAGGTGTAGGTAGAATTATTTGTTGGAATAAAATTGTTTACAAAATCATCAATCTACCTGAATAGGCATGAAATATACTCTACCACACTGCTCGAATGTGGGTTGGTGGAGGTGTTCTACAACTAATAGCCGGAACCATTGGCTTAACGTACCTGCCGAAGCCTGTAATATCCTAACCAAAATAGGGATATATATCTCCATAGGGAATCGGCCACAGAGGTCGTTATGTTAATGTAGTAAACATGTAGGGAGCAATGGTTATTTTAATAAAAGCCCACACAAATAAACCCAAACCTAACAAAAACAACCTGGTTTGGGATTTGTGCGTGTTCCGCGCACGCCACTCACCATGAACGAGGCGGGGCCTAACAGGCCATCCACTGCCGGGTCGCGGAAGTATGCTTCGGCGATCCCCGGGTCCCGGCAACACAGTGGACGAGATGGAACACCGTTGGGTTTTAGTGGGTATACCGGGTGGCTACACCCGGGGAGTCCCACATAACCAGGTCGTCCCCCCGGGCGGCGTGGTATGCGTAACGCATTTCCCAACGTAAAAAAAAAGGTTAGGTTAGGTTTTTTTTATATTTTTAAATGTATTACAAGATTCATACATTGGGACGCGTTGGGTTGCTCGTTCTAGAGATGTGACTGGCCATAAATGGTAGACTATTAGGTATGTCCCGTACAGTAAATGGCAATTTGAACGTTGCAGGACCCAGATACGGACGACACTGAAGAAGAAAGCGTTTGAGGACGCAGGTATACCTGTGCGGCAGGTAAGCAGCACGGTGACTAGTATACCTCAGCCGCAGACACCTCAGGTAGCCTGTCCACTGAGCGTCATCAACCATCAGTCCGTGTTAGGAAAAAACGCCGAGGTTCAAATCTTCACTAACTTATGCAAAATTGTTGTGCTGTCTTTTGAGTTCCGTTAGTGAAGTTTGAATTTTATTTTGTATTTTCATTTGTTTTTTGCTTCTGGTACCGCTGGCACTTTTCACGCGTTATATTGAAATTGAATTTTAATTAATTATGACACTTTTTTTCAATTATCTACACCAATTAAATTTAGTAATTTTTTAAATATCATATTTCGTATTTAAATAAGTAGCAACACTTATGCCACGTAGCATGTGTATATATAGGTACGTTTCACTGCTGGGCACAGGGCTCTCCTCGAAACACACAGTTGGCACGCTTCAGATTGATACCCCCATTCCGTTACACCCACACACACTAAGAGTGACACTTATAGTAGGATAAGGACCGGAGGATGATGGTGATAAACATCATATTATACTTCTTCTTGTGTGTGAGTTGTGAAGTGGATTACCAACCCCATCAACCCTGGTGTCAGGATTATTACATACATACATACATAAACTCACGCCCGTAATCCCTAATGGGGTGGGCAGAGCCACAAGTAATCAAAGACAACTTGCAGCCACTGTTGATACGAATTCCAAAGATGGATATGATGAACCTTATGGTGATAAGGGATCAGCCTATCGCCCATAACATTAGTCCATCATGTTAGAGGACACAATCCCTCTGTCGGTTTTTACGACATGCCCGGGAAGAGAAGCAGCTGAACGTGTTCTATGTTTTTTATATGCTCCCAGAACAGCATAGAAGCACAGTCAGGATTATTGAGCCGCCATAGGCCCCTTACATGACTCATGTAACGACTACGTACTTAAATCAGTAAGTATTAACCGGAACCAACGGCTTAACGTGCCTTCCGAAGCACGGATCATCTTACTTTTGGACAACCAGGTAAACAACCTGTAATGTCCTAACCAAACTAGTAATTTTTTCGCCTTATAATGCAAACCACGTAAGCTTTTTGAAAAACCATATTCGGATGTGATTTTTCTTCACAAAACCTGGTCACAGACAAGCCAGTTTCAATCCAAGTAAAAATTGTAGTAAAAATTTTTACCTGGAGTGAAATTAATTGAAACAATCGAGTCAAAACTCGAGTCGAGGTTTTGTTGAAGAAAATCACTTCGGAATGTGATTTTTCAAAAAAAGCGCTTATGATGTTCGGTATATAAGGCGACTGACGGACTGGCGGACCTCATTAAAGGGGTATGGAGCAAACTCCACCGCACTGCAGTTTGGTGAAGAATGGAACACTCGGTCCCAAATCAATCCAAAACAGTTTTCAAAATAAATTATCCCTTATTGCCCCAGGGTTTAGCATGCGTACCGTGGCATAAGTTTATTTCGCATTGCATATTCTTAGGTACTGCTAGAATTGCATGGAAAGGTGCATTTCAGGTTATTTTTTTTATAAGTATATGTATTTTAAAAGACGGGTTAATAAGTAATATTAAGCTTTAATGCGGACTTTGGTAGCGAATCGAGCGTTTTTCGTAGATTTTGTATATATTTTTCATTAATAGCAATATTCACACAGCCAAATGCGTCGTTAAGGTTATGGAAGGACTTCCAGTACATTTAAATAAAATTAATTAACACTTTGACTGTCCCACGGCAATTGTCTATACAATTGCCATACGTCCAGTAGTGCATTATATGCAGTGCACGGACGTATGAACTTCAATCGTCGACCAATAGTGTTGTCCAAATACGTCGAAACATGATCAATTTTATAAGTAACAAATATGGTTAAACCGTTGATCTCGTATTTATATTCGCGGACTGCTTCATGGATATACTTATGAGCAACGAATTATTTTTTAAGCTTCTACCTCACACAATGGTGTACTTAAATGACGAGGGAGTTATGTTTTCAGGCGAATGTGAGGATTGTAAAAAAATATATGATGCCAAGAACGATTTAGGTGACATAGTTCCATGATGCAACATTAATTTTGTGTCACTCAATTTAATATATTATATTGAATTTGGAGGTGACTTATTCTGTCTTAGGACATAAGACAGAATAAGTCACTACATAATCATCGTTATGCAAATAATATTTGCATAACGATGTAGTTAGTTACTAAAAATGTTAAAAAAAAGATTTATTTTAGTTGAAATTTGGTAAGAGAAAACCTTTTCAATTTTTTTTTGATTAAAAGATAAAACGTATTACTTTTACTTTTATTTGGCAGGTTGAATAAAATATAACATTGATTTGTTTGATTTTTCAAGCTTCTCGGGAACAACACTATTCTTGGTGATTAATAGTGTATTATATGTCATGCACGGACGCACCGAGCTAGGTCTTCAGTGCATTACATGTAATGCATGGACAGTTAAAGTGTTAATATGCATTCAAAAGTTTTTGTGGTATTAACAAACTAATCTCAGCTTTGAGACTGCCCTCAGGATCATGTCAATGTGACAGTTCTAATATAAAAACTGGGACTTCCCAGCCCCTCGTTTTACATAAGAACTGCAGCATGGTCTTGAGGGCTGTCTCAGCTGAGACTAGTTTATTAATACCACTTTTACACACCTCACTTGACGACTCCACTTTAATAAAAACAATACTTATTTTCTTTAAAATAATAATAATAATAAAAATATATATTTAAAATTTGATTTATCTATAAAATCATATAAATACTTTTTGCAATTTGATGCGTTCTCACAAATAAGTTGATTTGATATCTTAGTTAATTTGGCTGTCAGAACTACATTTCTCTAATATTTTGTCTTTTTCACACTAGGCTCTGTAGAGTATATTACTTATTCTTTCAGTATATTGACCGCTACTAATAAAAGATAAACATAAACAAGCTATGAACGTGTACAAGCATTTGCCTGCCAAAATTCAATCGAATTATTTGGTAATTAGATTCACTTGTGGTTGGTTGTAGAGGACGTAATATACGATCCCGACGACCCGATTACTCTAGCCATAGAGGCGGCCAATCAGCTCGCGACACCAAACACTTCAGACCTCCGATACCGACCCCGTCGGCGTGGTCGACGATTTCCCTCATTCAGCGCTTATCGCTATCGACCCACTAGGGTCGATTAATTCTTTCACATATTCCTCCTGTCAGACGACGCCCTGAGCCGAGGTTCACGCCCAACTGCACCCTCAGGCCTGTTGTCTTAAATTTTGTACCGGGTGAGAGCCCTAAGCGCTCCCCATTTGTCCGGCCAAGTAGTGAATGTCATCAGTCTCAAATAAAAAATTTAGTTGGCTTTCAAATACATATTTATGTACACGTTCACCGCTTGTTATTTTTTATTGGTGAGGCGGCTAGTGTATAAGTAGACGGAATCCTATCACGAAACACGAGTGTGTTCCAAAATGGTGGAGGTTTGCTGTAGAATTTTGTAAGATATTAATTGCATGTGCAACTTAATTGATTGATGGCCGGAGTATGGTAAGCGGGAGAATCGAGCTGGGACTAAATAGGAATTTAAAATGTATTGCCTGTGATCTGAGGGATTAAAATCGCCATATCGAAGCAATTCATCTAAAAAAGCAATAATGAAATTTGACATTTGCGCTTACAAAAGTAAGTGCTCAATGCAAACAAATGTCAAATAGCAATATTGCTTTTTAATTGAATCGCTTTGATGTGGCCTTTTTAATTCCCAGGTAGCAGTTGCCTGGAAGAAATTGCTTCAGGGCAATAAGGCCGCTTTTCTATTGTAGCTATGTTGTATAAATTATTGCATATATGTGCAATAAAGTATATATGATTTGAGTGGTAATGTATACACTTTATGTCTCTGCCAATCTCTTCGGGCGTGATTCTATTTTGATTTGTTTTTGTATAAAACCGCAAATGAGAGTCCTCCTCTCTTTCCAGACTCCGTGTCAAGCTTATAAGATGATAAAGAATAGTAATACAAGGTCCTAACATGAAAATGATAAAACCGTGGCGGATTATGCTGTCGCCTACGCAGGGTGTCCCGTTAACAATAGATCAAACGTACCAAAACTAATTTAATTACATTTTAAAAACACAATTTTATTTTAAGTTAAGTCATTTTCTTATCCGTCGAAAAGGAAAGGGACGGATGATTGACAACTGTTAGTTTTAAAATGAATGAATGGGCCCCGGTGAATAAAATAGACAGTTTGACGTGTGTTGTCAACTTAATTGTGCCGGTTTATTGGCCAATATCAAATTTTGGGAGGGTCTTATAAATTCCTGCATAAAATTGACGTGTTCCGTAAATTTTATGCCTGTCGATTACCTGTTTCTGTCCTTTTCGGCAGATAAGAAAATGACAGGTATAACTTAAAATAAAATTAGGTGATGTGTACTGAAATCAGCATCAATATTTTTTCAATTTGTCGAAGAATACAGCATGGTCTAAAGTGTATACATGTCAGTGGTCGTTCGTGATTGTGCGTATTTATGGTATGCGTTATCCATCAGGTGACGCTGAACATGCTGAACGCCTCTGAGAACGAAGTGGATGTGGAAGGTCTCACCGGTGACGTCAAGCTGGAGTTTGAAGCGGGCACGGAAGAGGTGGCCACCTGAAATTTGTTTACTTTCTATTAAGCTGTCCTGTCCTTCTAGTATAGTTGCCGTTATGTCCGCTTGCACTTAACACTGCTAAACTTAAATTGGCAACGGATATTTTTCACATGGCAACAATTCTGAAATGAATGAATGAACGTGTCAAAAGTTTCAATGTACAGATAGGAGATAAAATGAATGTCACTTTGTGTTTTATTTGGTGTTTATATAGGTAAGTTTTATTTGTTAACAATAATTGGGTCTATGTTGCCACATTGAACATTATTGATATAATATAATTTTAATAACAGTTTTTTTTCAACCTGTTGCCAGTTTTCGTTTAGCAAAGTTTTTTTTTCTAAAGATGCAAATGTTTTTCTGGTGTTTTACGTTTTCAGCCAATAAATACCAGTTAACATAACAGTTTGTATAGAAGTAATCGTATGTTTGATTTTATGTACATAATTTTTTAAATTGTTTTGTTCTATCGCCGCTTTGAAAGGTGTTTTGGATAGAAGAACTGGTGCCTGAAAATTCGCGGTAACACTTTGGCAGAACATTAATAGTGCAGGTGTAAAAAAAATCTAAGAAAAATGTGCTTCTTTTGTTTCAAAAGTTGATTGTAGTATAAATTGTAACGTCCTTTGAAATTAGCAACACATATTTCTTGCAATATTTTAGTCTGACCTCGAGTATGTTGGTTCTTAGTTTCAAATTATTTACTTATAAATTAATGTGTTTATAATAATTTAAAATACAGCTTAAGCATTTTAGAAAAAAAAGTCTGAGAGTAGTCGACAAAAGTAGTGTTAAACTAGGCACCTACTACTAATTTCCGAAACTGTTATATATTCAAAAAATCTTTAAATATATAGTCAAATTATAGTTAAATCTGAATTGCAAGCTAGAGTCATCGTAAATCAATAAAGTCCAGACTAATCTAGATAAAACTGCTGACACACTAACAACAGTTCCATTTTTTCTAGCTCTGTTTATAATGTATTTTTTTTTAATAAACTTCTCATAAAAATACGAGACACTTCCGAATTATAGTTCAACAAAACACGCAATTATTTAAATTTAAAAAATTGAATTTGGAATTTGTCTTTAAGAATTAAAAACCTTATATAATATCCATTGTTAAATGCCATTGATATTTTAACTTGCGATGTGTTAAGGTTTTTTGATAAATGCTAATGTGTCGCTACTCTCTTTTAAGGCTAACCGTTCAATGCAAACGGACATCTATGGTAACTTTTTCCTAGTATTAGGGCTCGTTGCTTAGTTTCTAATTAAATTAACCGACTTGAAACAAGGAGGATTTAGCTAAAAAATACGGCTTTACCACAAAACGGTAATTAGCTCACAGTTTTAGGCTGCGTTTCTACTGACGCGGAGCTGAGCGGAGATGTGCGGATTTGACCACCAATCACTGAGTTCGAGAGAGCGAAAAACGAACACGCTCTGTCACTGTCTCCCTTACGGTGATTGGTCGATTCCTGGACATCTCCGCTCCGCGTCAATGGAAACGCAGCCTTAAGAAGTATAACAGCCAAGGATTTAACTTTCTTGGCTGTCAAATTCTTAAATATAGAACGACAAGGATCTTTGGCACATGGCCAAAATCGGAACTAACGCCGCATATGAAACGTCATTTTTGACAGTTGTTGTAAATGGAGAATGTATGGACACACCAGCGCCCTCCTTGTAACGTCACCCAAGTGACACAAGATCCTTGTCCAGTCTACACGTGCAAGGCTGTTTTGTGTGAAGACCAGACCGTCTAAAAGGCCATATTCAAACTATTCATCTGAAAAAGCAATATTGCAATTTGCTCAAATATAAGTCAGTGCGAAATATCAACAAATGTCAAATAGCAATACTATTGACCTTCAACAAGATGAATTGCGTCAATGTGGTCTCTTTAGTACTTAGTAGTGATTACTTTAAGTGTTAAACGTTATTATTCGTTACTTGGGACTATATCAATCAATTGTGCGTTAATTTAGATGTTGAATGTAATATTTCATAATATACAGGGTGTTAGTGACATCGTAACGAAAACATTGATGGATGATTCAGACCAAGATACTGAATTGATATCATTTTTAAATAACACAAAAATTTTCATGAATTTTCTAAGAGGAAATTCCGCTTGTTATCAACTCAGAATCATTGTCTTAATCATGCTCCTCATTATTCGTTACGGTGTCACAAATATACCATATGTACTTGTATAGTTACCTGTAAGTACTTGTACGGGGTGTCAGTGATATCGTAACGAAAACTAAGGAGGGTGATTCAGCTCATTATTCTGAGTTAATAATATCAAGATAACTTTTCCATCGCAAAAGTATAGAATTGAAAATAATGAAAAATAAAAATCAAAATTTTCGTGAATTTCGCACTTGATTATGAGTCTGAATCACCCCCCTCAGTATTCGTTACGATGTCACTGACACCCTGTATGTGTATTCAAATTCATTATAAGTTTTGCGTGGCTTTGTTTTAAATAGACTTAAGCAAGTTAAGTTATGGTGTCGATTCCGACGAGCCAAACCTAATTTTAGTTGAGTTTGACAGTTGTAATTCTAGCTGTATTTTCTTGCAGTTAGTGTAAAAAAGTCAAATGTGATACTACGAAGCTGAAGTCTGGCAACACCGACCGTTGTCTTCGGGGACACAATGACATGTCGCTCGACTCGCTAATGCGGTTTACACAGGAACTTACAAGTAACAATTTTGACGTATTTAAAATGTATCTTATTTGACTAGTTTTTTTTTTTACTTTTGATGGGGTTGCTCTTGGCCCCAGACTTGCCCGAAGGCATTGACGAGGCCTAAGATGGAGCGAGCTCGCCCAGAAGGTGCCTGTTCACTCTGCCCTTGAAAGTACCCGGTTTAACTGGCTTACTAAAACCATCTATACATGTCCAACGGAATCGACATCATTAACAGATTTTTCTATTAGACAGTGAAATATCGCTAGAAAGCAATGTTTCAGTCTCGATTATTAGATAGTAATTAAATCAATTTAGGTTACTGTAGGTACCTCTATTAGGTGATACGAAAGGGCAAGACATCGATTTTAATATTGCACATTTCAAGAGTGACAAGCCAATCAAAGTATCGTCATGTTCTTATTATAAAGGTGTTTTCCTTCGGGCAGTACGGATGTGCGAGTTGCGACGCGACATATAGCGCGAGCTTCGACCAATAAACGCTGGCTACATAGATAAACGTTTTACGTCTAATAATATTATATTTTTTTAATAATTGATTTATTTACTCAAGTAACAAGACTCATTGGATTAGTATATCTTACTCTATTTTAAGATATAGTACAAAACAGAGTTAGAACTAGTTGATTGATACACTTACGGTCACGAGTACTAATATGTATACACTTTGAAACCATGTCACATTAACACTTTTTTGACAAATTAAACCGTAAGTCTCAGTAAATGTCAAATATGATAGTGCGACAGGGTTCTAAAGTGGGTACATGATATTGCTCATGACTGTACTCGCAGTCCAACTTGCTAGCCAACATCGCCAGATTTTTTATTAATTAATGGTCGCTTACAGGGGCCTTAAGTTTAAATCATTCGCTTTCAACTCGCGTGCATAAATATATACCTGTCTCATTTTGCATTATGACAAGTTCTGATGTGCTATGTGGGATGAGTATACAGGGTGTTAGCGACATCATAACGAATACTAGGGGGATGATTCAGACCATGATTCTGAGTTGACATGGTGAAATTTTCCGTCGCAAAATTAGTGTTTTTTTTAAAATACCTATTTTAAATATATACTTTTGCGATGGAAAATTCCATTTGATATTAAATCAGATAATGAGCTGAATTATCTGTCCAAGTACGTACAGGTAGCCATACAAGTAGGTACGGGTGTTAGTAACTGATTCAGACCATGATTCTTGAGTTGATATCAAGTGGAATTTCCTGTCGGAAAATTCATGAATTTTTTTGTTATTTTATAATTATTTTAATTTCCATACTTTTGCGACAGGATATTCGACTTGATACCAACTCAGAATCATGGTTTGAATCAACCCTCAAAGGTTCGTGACGATGTCACTAACACCCTGTATATTTCCGAACGTGACTTGAAGGTGAGCGATTCAAAATGAATGTCCCTGGCCTGCGTTACATATCGCGTTGTGCATGCCAAGACTCTTTTTTTACAGCAAACTTTTCCAGAAACCAATAGGGTAGTTTCCAACTAGTCAAATTCTTCAAATTCTAATAATAAATAAAAAAAAAAAATAAAAAAAAATATTTTAATTCTTTTTTCTAAACGTCAAAACACAAAATTACAATGGAATTTGTATGAAAAAGCAACCTGTGACGTCTTAGAAAAACGTGACAAAATTTCGCACATATTGCTTTTATTCCATTTTTAAATTCATAAATAAGTTGAATGGAAAAAGAAAACGTTTTTGGCAACTTTAGATCTGTCTTTATTTGGTAATCAGAATTTCATTATTTATCTTTGTGCTAGGAAACTATCCAATTACTCAGAAAATCGCGCAATGTAAATAGCCGAAACTCAAAGTGCAATACTTTGAGATTATTTTCGTTGCCCAAGCGGTTATTGTAAGATGGATAAAATACTCTCAGGAACTTTCATATATTCATATAATATTAGTCTTTCTAAGCAATTACTGGTTAATAGTTTTTTTTTATAAGGATAATGGTAGGTAGTTAATGTTCAAGTTAAACCTTATTAATCTGGTTTTTAAAATAATTCAGGTCGTCTTTATAAATGTAGTAGGTAGATACACTATGTATCGGTAAAAATACACTCTTGTGATAAATGATATTTAAGATGATAATTGATAAAAATGATATAGAAAACGGCATTTGAAGGAAATGATATAAAAACGACCGCTTGATAGAGAGCGTTTAATTGCACTGATTTTAAAGTGATATATGATACATCAAACAATACTTAAATAAGATTCAGCAATAAAATTGTACGGTTGTCCGTACATCTTGCCCACTAAGATGAAAATAAGAGTATAAGTATATGTAAAAAATGGTAGAAGTAAATGATGATAATAAAGAGCAAGATGAAGACAATCATACTGAAGCGTACAATAGTAAATTTATAAACTAATAATTGTAATAGAGTTATTTAAATTGAGTTAACACTAGGAACATCAAATTTCACTGAGTGGATTGATATAGGTGAAGTTGATTTATCGACGTTTTCAATTTTATTAACATCGATCTTCCGTACTGCGTCCGAGCTGCTGTCGGCCACCGAGGGTCTAGGGGCTGGCGCTTGTGCCTGTTGATTATGAGTTAGTCGTCTTCTTAAATAAAAGCATGATATGATAACTATAGCCACGAGACCAACCAACAACACATACTGTAGACAATAATGATGTACGTCGTGTATACTGAGTTGTTGACTCGATTCCTTCTTCAAAACATCTATTTGTCTTTCTATCTGATCCTGAATACTTAGATGTTCCTCCGAACGTACCGAGGTAGACTCGAAAGGTACGATGGTATTGTATATAGTATTTAAGACCGACATTTTAGGTATTTCGATCCTCTCTGCGTGACCTTGCATCTGATTCAAAAAATGGTTATGAGAATGTAAGGTGAATGAATCGCCTTTGAGTGTGCAGCCTTGGCTTAGCGTAATAAGGCCACTTCCGGTCAAACTTCTTATCTCCATGCCAGCTGAGCAGAATATGCGTACGTTGCACTGCGTACAACATGAGTACAACCAGCTGTTTAGCCGCCGCAACTTGATCCACTTGTCGGTAGTGCAAGGTGATAGCTCTGTTATACACGGCGACCCTCGTGTTATCTCTGTGTTTACTATTTTGATATCGCAGATGCTTTTCTTTGGCTTTAGGTCGTAAATGGGTTTGTCAAGGGAACATAATAGTTTGTCCTGTGTGTGGATACATGATTGTAAATCGATGTCTGATAGTAGAATTATCATGTCTCTTTTCAGATTAAATGCAATATACGGTAAGGTTGGAGTAATATGATATATTCCATCGTCCTTTTTTATAGGAATGGTAATAATTTTATCCAACTCGTAGACTTCTCTGCTTACCAGAGGGATCTTAATTTCGATGATGAGATAATCCTTAATAATTCTAGCGTGAACTCTTAAGAGACGGTATAATTCTCGTATGTTGTATTTGTCCGTGGGTAAATTAAGATCTACATTTAATTGTCTCATAATGATATTTGCTTGTTCTTCGAGTTGATCAGGCGAAAATAGGTGAATGTCGATGCGACCATGGGTAATGTCCGTAACGGTATTGATTAGTGTTTGCTGGATACGTCTCAAGTTTGATAATATGATATTTGCTGCTAAAGCGGATGATGTCATGTACATTCCATTTTGATAATCGAGGCGCACCTGTCCAACTTCCACTGATAAGTTTTGGAGATGCTGTTTGATAAATGAGAACTGTTTATTCATTATAATCTTCATTGCGCCGCAGTATATTGTACTCCGATTCAATGACAAGAGTTTGATTCTTGATAAGTGCTTGAAGGTGATTCTCATTTTGAGATATTTTGTGTATGTCGTTATGGTACTGTTCTGCGAACCTCTCATCCAAAACACCAAATAGTTCACTTGCTAAATACCCGATTCCATTCACAAGTCCTCTCCTGAATCTTTTGTTTTGATACGTCAATAGCCCATTATAGTGTTCAATTTCATTTACTTCATGTTGCAATTGTAATATTACACTTTCGTACTGATTGCCCGCGTTATTGCATAGTCCCTTCAAATGCGTGACGTATTGTTGTATGTCGTGTAGTCCATGCCAATACGTAGACATATTGTAATATACAATCAACTTCCACTCATCCTTGATATTCTGAAGTTCCGATATTTTATCGAAATACAGGCTCTGTTGATTGCTAAGAGCGGTGATATTAATGGGTAGAGTCTGTTGCAGACTCGGTGATAAAAGCGCCATGAACATGAGGATGGCTAGGGACACGACATGACTGACAACTTTTCTTCCCCGCCTGCGTCTGTCTGTAGTGACGTCAGCATGTTGTGAGTCTTGTCCTTCAGTGTCGTCTGTCGCCTTTGTCGGTGTAGTGACGTCATGTATCGGTAACGTGATCAATCGATTTATTGGGCGCTTGATGATATTATTTTTAGTTTTTAATGATACGACCCTTACATAACCATCCTTCCCAGGATGGAGTTCTTGCACTCGACCAATAGCCCACTTGCCGGGCGGCATGTTGTCTTCCTTGATGATAACTATGTCGTTCACTTCAAGATTTTTGGTAGGTTTTCTCCATTTCGACCTTGCTTGGAGCTGTTGCAGATACTCAGAAGACCACCTTTTCCATAGTTGTTTGTTTAAAGATTGTACCAGTTGCCATCGTGTTGTTAAATTGATATTTTCCGGATCAGTCTGTGGTCTTGATAATAATGAATCTCCCACCAAAAAGTGACCAGGAGTAAGATACTCGTCACTGGGGTTTTCAGTAAGAGCAGATAACGGTCTCGAATTCAGGCACGCTTCAATCTGATATAACAATGTGATAAACTCCTCGTATGTGAGTTTCTGATATCCAAGCACGCGTTTCAGGTGATATTTCAGGCTCTTGACTGCGGCTTCCCACAGCCCACCCGCGGAAGGCCAACAGGGCGCGTTGAAATGCCACGTCACATCCATATCGCTAACGCTTTTGATAAAGTCGGTGTTGATAGTTTCCGTGATAGCTTGATATTCCTTCTTCAGGACCCGCGATGCGCCAACGAAATTTGTGCCGTTGTCGCTATAAACGTGCTTAGGGGTACCCCGACGAGCACACAGTCTTCTGAAGGCAGCAAGGAATGCGGCAGTGCTTAAGTCCGATACCAACTCAAGGTGCACAGCCTTGGTCGCCAAACAGATGAAGACGGCGACATAACCCTTCATTACCTTGATACCTCTTCCCTTGTTGGCTTTGATGTCAACATGTCCTGTGAAGTCGACTCCTGTGTTACTAAATGGTCGTGCTGAAGTGACCCGCGCTTGTGGTAAGTCCGCCATTATTTGTTGATTGTTTGCCTGACTAAAACGCCTGCACTTAATGCACAGCCTGATTTGCTTCTTAACAGCTCGAATGCCGCTGATAATCCAAAATGTGTCCCTGATATATGATAATGTGAGTCGCGGTCCGCCGTGAAGTGTCGTTATGTGGGCTTGACTTATTATTAATTCAGCAAGTCGACTATGTAGTGATAGTACTACAGGGTGTTTTGCGGAGTAACTTTTATTTGAATTTTCAAGTCGTCCGCCAACGCGCAATATTCCGTTATCGTCCAAAAACGGATTCAAACTTAATAATTTGCTACTAGTTTGAACGTGGCCTTTGTTGTTCAATTGTTGAATATCGTTTACAAAGTCGAGAGCTTGTGCGTTTTTGATAATTAAATTATAAGCATCCTGTAGCTCGTATGTCGTCAGCGTACTTCCGGTCGGACCCGATGTGCCTCGCTTCTTTCGCAATTGTTTCATGTAACGTGATATCCAGCCGACTGTTCGAATTACTCGAGTGATAGAACTGCAATTATTTAATAATTGTGTGATAATAATAGATTGTTCATTTTGATATAAAGTAGCGTTCACACATGCCCTTTTGACTTCAATAGTTGGACTTTCAATGGTCGATGTTATTGCCTCATCGGGGTTAAAATTGATCAGATATTTCGGTCCTTCCCACCACAATGTGTGTTGTAATAGATCGGACGTTGATAATCCCCTCGTGGAGCAGTCTGCAGCATTTTCATCCGATTTAACATGATGCCAACGAGTGGCAGGTATGACGTCGGTAACCTGCCGGACTCGATTGGCCACGAATGATTTCCATCGTGATATGTCTCCGTGTAGCCATCCAAGAACTACCATTGAGTCAGTCCATGCGTTAATAATGATATCCGTTCTTGATAATGATTCTAAAATCTTCTTCATCAACTGTGATAGTAGGACAGCTCCTAGAAGCTCAAGCCTGGGCAATGTTATTTGCTTGTTGTGTGGTGCCACCTTTGTCTTCGCGGCGATCAACCGTGACGTACACTCACCCTTATGATTGTTTGTCACAATGTAAACAGAGCACGCGTATGCCTTTTCCGAGGCATCGCAAAACCCGTGTAGTTGATACTTTGTATGACTATCACCTAGGTAACGTGGTATGTTGAATTTTTCTATATTTTCCAGATCTTCCCGTAACGGTAGCCATTCATTTAAGATGTCGGTGGGCAGATCGTCATCCCATGATATGTCACATAGCCAGGTTTTTTGAAATAATATTTTTGCTTTGATAGTAAGCGGTGACAGCCACCCTAGTGGATCGTAAATCTTAGAAATGTCTGATAATAATTGCCTCTTCGTACGGCTTATAGTGTTTACATTGTAGTCAATTTTATTTTGATACATAAATGAGTCTGTCGTGGGGTTCCACTTTAATCCAAGTGTCTTTCGAGACTCAGTGTTTTTAAATTCAAGGGGGGTGTTCAGTTGATCCGGTGATAAGTTATTGATAAGTTGTGGTTCATTGCTCGACCACTTGCGCAGATTCATGCCTGCTCCTGTCAGGACGTCAATTAGCTGCCGTTGTAGCTCTTTTGCTTGTTCCAAGGAGTCGTGTCCACTCATAAGGTCATCCATGTAGAATGATGTTTCCAAGGCTTTTGCGGCCAAAGAATGAGTTTCGGCGTTGTCCCTTGCTATCTGTCTCAAAGTCCTAATGGCTAAGTATGGTGCAGCCTTAGTTCCATACGTCACAGTAGATAGTTGATACTCCTGGAGGACGTCATGTGGTGACTCTCTCCAGATTATTGATTGCAATCGTTGATCGCATTGTCTGATTAGAATTTGACGAAACATCTTCTCAATGTCCGCCGTGATGACATACCTGTACATCCTCCATTTAAGAATTAGAGTTTGCAGGTCTTGTTGTAAATTGGGGCCACATTCCATTAGATCATTTAAACTGCGACCTGATGACGTTTTTGATGAAGCGTTGAAAACAACTCTTAATGCCGTAGTTGTAGAGTCCAATTTCAGAACGCCGTGATGCGGTAGGTAGCACGTGGGATCGGTTGCCGTGACGTCAGCCTTGCACATGTGATTCAATTCTTGATATTCATGTATGAATTTTTTGTAACTGTCTGATAATGAACTATTTTTTGATAATCTGTTTTCTAGTTGCTTAAATTGTGCAATGGCCCTTGACTTTGATGCTCCGAGATGTTGTTCGAAGTCGGATTTCATGGGCAGGGCAACCTCGTATCTACCGCTGCTTAGACGTCGCGTAGTTGCTTGATAAAAATCTTCGCAATATTTATCTTCTTTAGTTAATGTAGGTGGGTTGTCATTGATATCTTCCACCTCCCAGAACTTTGATATGTCCTCCAATGGGATGGTAGCTACATGACAGTTGAATGTCTTCACATTTCCTGATAAAATCCAGCCCAGTCTTGTCTGCTGGGCTATGGGTGCCTGGATGGGGCCCTTGATAAGACCATTCATAATGATATCAGAATAGATGCTGGCATCTAATAATAAATCTATTGGTCGTGATACATTATATTCGGGATCTGCCAAATTGATATGTTGTAGGTGTGGCCATGATTTTTTCCCAAACGTAGAATTAGGTAAATTATTGATAACCTTTGATATAATTAAAGCTTGTGTAGTAAATTCATAGTCTCCATAAATGGATTGGCATTCCATGGTAACCATTCCTTTGCTTTGCTTAGAGCCGGCACCTATGCCTGATACAGATGCATGATAACGTTGTCGCTGTAAGCCCAAAATTTGAGCGGCATTCTCTGATAAGAGTGATATTTGAGACCCTTGGTCGAGAAGGGCTCTCAAAATGATAAAGGTATTGTCTGCTGCTTTCACCTTTAATGATACAGTAGTCAACAAGATTTCTTCTTCGTCTGTGGCAACATGATTTACATTATGTTGTTTATTGTTTGATTGATAATTACTTGCCCTTGAAGCTAGCGGCGGTGAAAACGCTGAGTTTCCGGACGGTGTCGAATGTGTTTCATTCATTCGAACTTGATTCATTTTTTCTACAACATCATGAATGATAGTATTATGATTGGCACTGCATTGTTTGCAACGTTTTGTTGAAGTGCATGGCTTGTCGTAATGCTTGTAGAGACAATTACGGCATATTTGATTTTTAGCAAGTGACGTCATTTTCATTTCCGGTGACATAGCAAGGAACCGTTTACACTGAAATAAATCGTGTTCAAAGTTACACAATGGACATTTAGGTGTGTAAGTCGTCACTGCCTGATAGTTTTTGTTTTGATATCTCCCATTATATTTAGGTCTGTAGAATGCTTGCTGAGAAGCTTGTTGTGGGGGTTGATATGGTTTGTAGTAGTCCGTTGCATTCTTCTCTTTCCTGGGGATGGGTTCGAGAGCTATGAATTTGCTCTCAATGAATGACATGAGCTCGTCGAATGATGGAAGATCTCGAGGAGACTTGCGTGCCTCCTTGTAATCACTGTACGTAGTGACATCCAATTTTTTTGATATAAGGTGTACAAGTAGAGGATCCCACGTAGTGGTATCGATTCCAAGATTATGGATCGCGTGTATGCACTCCATGGTAGTGTCATACAAGCGTTTGAGCTCGAATGATGACTGTCTTTGGACGTTAGGTTGAGATAGAAATACTTCTATTTGATTGGTAAACAGTACTTGAGGGTTGTTGTAACGATGGGTGAGCAAATCCCACGCGGTGTCGTAGTTCTCGGATGATATATGTAGATGCTGTATGAGGCGCTCAGCTTCCCCCTTAAGTCTACCTTTTAAATGCTGTAATTTTTGCGCCTTGCTTAAATAAGCATTGTTGTGTATAGCTTCCGTGTAGAGATCAAAGAAAGTGGGCCACTGTGTATATTTACCGGTGAAGGTTGGAATCTCCACCAGCGGGGTTGATTGTTGTCGGTGAACGTTGGCGCACATTTTCCTATTAAGCTGTTTCTTGATATCATTGTACTTAGTTTCATATTTCAGAAACTCGACGTCGTACGTCTTATTACTCCCTTGTAGAATATTATCTATGCGTAAATGAAGGTCATCAATCACGCGCCAACGATGCTGTAACTCCCTCAATTCATCTTCAATCTCCCATTTTTCTTCTATGTTGTCGACATTGATACGATTGATAATTCTACAAAAGGCTCTAAAATTAGCTCTCTGTTGTGATATCAACTCTTCCGCTGGCCCGCATGGAATGGTACCTCTGTCCTGTTTGCTGATATTAGGCACGTCAAATTGATATTCCTTGACTTCTTCATCGGCGGAAGGGTTCGGTGAACGCGATGTCGATGGTGTTGGGTAAGTTGCTATTTTACACTTTTCAGCTAGGTAAAATTCTAACATGTTTTCATAAATGTTTTTCGTAAAATATTCATGGGATTTATCTTCAACCGCTAAAAGATTTTTGTGATTGGCTTCAAATTCCTCCCAGAGGCTGTCCAGCGCTGAAAGCTTTTTCTTGATGTAGTCAGATGTTTTCCTACCGGCCCCATCCTTGCTGAAGTTGATGCTGATCCTCTCTATCTCCTTGATAAGCTGACTCTGTCTTGCAAACACAGACTCCATCTTGATACTGTAGATAAAGTAGGACAGTATTGATAACTCGATGACGTGATATAGTATATGTTGTTTCAGCTACACAACTAAAAAAAAAAACAGTGTTTCCGATCTCTGTGCGATATCTGCGCCTTCTCAATCTAACTGGTGAGACCCGCTGGTGGGAGGCCAGTTACACCGAATCGCTACCACACTCCAGATCCGTGAACACAAATCCGTCGATAGATACACTCACTTCGCTCACTTGATGTCACTGATGCAAAGTACTTAACTGATATAAAGTCTAATTGATATAAAGTGCTAACCACACGCGAAAAGTCAATGCTGTACAGAAGTCCACGTGCATGTATGTATGACCTCTCGCGCACTGATTCACATTCCGGCTCGAAGGACCAAAAAATGTATCGGTAAAAATACACTCTTGTGATAAATGATATTTAAGATGATAATTGATAAAAATGATATAGAAAACGGCATTTGAAGGAAATGATATAAAAACGACCGCTTGATAGAGAGCGTTTAATTGCACTGATTTTAAAGTGATATATGATACATCAAACAATACTTAAATAAGATTCAGCAATAAAATTGTACGGTTGTCCGTACACACTATTTGGAATCTTTTCGATTTTCGATGCCAGGAAAATGTAGCCCTCCGAATGACGTAATAATTATTTTAGCCATCGACGGCCAATAGCCCCGATTCCTGCACCATCTAATTTTAAGTTAACCTGTCATTTTCTTATCCGCCAAAAAGGAAAGGAACAACTGTTAATTCTAAAATGTATGAGTGAATGAAAGAATACGACAGGATAAGAAATCGACAGGTATAACTTAAAATAAAATTAGATGGTGTCTACAGGAATTTTAAGTTATACCTATTATTTTCTTATCTATTTTAATAGATGGTGCACACCATCTTATTTTAAGTTATTCCTGTCTTTTTCTTATCCACCGAAAAGGAAAGGGACGGGTGAATGACAAGCATACAATTTACGTAACACGTCAATTTTATGCAGAAATTTAAAAAACCCTACCAAAATATTACGACAAAATTAAGTTGACAGCACACGTCAAACGCGTAGCATATCAGCGACACGCCTTTTATATGCGCCCGGATTAATAATTAATTTTAAAATTAATAGGTATATAATTAATTTTAAATTGACGACAGTTAGTCGTCAATTCTCCTTACTTTTCCTTTTCGGCGGATACGGAAATGACGGGTATAGCTAACTTAAAACAAAATTAGGAAGTATGCAGGAATCGGGGCCATTATGTTGGTAATTCACCTTACAAACACACGATAGAAGAATTGTTAGAAACCCTTTTCATACTTTCATGGCATTTCGTGGAATTTTACATTGTTTAGGTAACTGAACGCCCAAATACTTATTCGATCACTGGCCATCACTTTTAGTTGTGATAATGTGATAATAGAGTTGTTTTGCTGAGTAGGTACCGTCGACTGGAGAAAATTATATCATTCCTCATTTATTATCATTTTTATTTTACTTAAACACCGAAATGTTATTTTTATTTCACGCAACTGATTTGTAACGTTTTATTTCGTGTCAAATTCTAATTATGATTTATTTTTGATTTGATTACACAAAAATATTTTTAAATTTTACCACTACATTTGTTTTATTTTTTCGTTTTATTTTATATTTTTTAACGGGTAATATTTTCTGGGGTCGGCAGTGCAACCTTATAGATGTTTTACCAGTTAAGTCGAGGTTTTCATCATGGGAGTCATTAGAATAGTATTAGGTGTAGGATTATGTAGGAGGCAAAGGGTAGTGTTACCTTTGACTTCCCTACCCAATATTGGACTTGCGTCTAATACGCACTGTTACGGGGTCATATACCACTACTGTTATAGTATTAAATTAATATATCATTAGCGGCCTCCGTGATCCAATGGTTGAGCGTTGGGCTCATGATCCGGAGGCCCCGGGTTCGAATCCCGGTGGGGACAAAAATAACTTTATGATCCCTAGTTTGCTTAGGACGTTACAGGCTGATCACCTGATTGTCCTAAAGAAGATCCGTTCTTAGGAAGGCACGTTAAGCCGTTGGCCCGGTTACTACTTACTGATGTAAGTATGTAGTCGGCACATGAGCCATGTCAGGGGACTTCGGCTCAGTAATAACCCTGACAGCAGGGTTGATGAAGTTGGTATTCCACCTCGCAACCCACACGATAAGAAGAATCATTTAGGGCGCTTTACCCTATTTTTCAGATGCTTAAGTATCGGGCAGTTAGTTCGATCATAATATAAGAAATATTTAGATAGGTTAGGAACTAGAGTAGGGGAGGAAAGATTATAACGCCGTTTGGATATTAGGCACTATTTGTCAATCGATATTAGGATAACATTATTAGGTTAAGCCCTAGCTTTATACCGTAGATGGGGTTTATTACCCGAGTAGGAAAATTCGCTGAAAAAAATGAAATACAAACCTAACGCAACGTAAGCACATCCCGGACACTTCATACAAAGCACCTCGTTTTACACAGACACTACACATTGATTTTATCGTACACGCGCATCTGTGTGTGACGTCAGACGCCCATACGATTGAAGACTAAAGTAAGACAGGGGGTGAGGTAAACCTAGCGCAGACGCTGGTGGGGAGCGAAGCGTTGCCGTTCTATATAATAATAATAACTTTATTGCACAAAATAGGAGAAATACAAAAATTGTTTACTTAAAACTAAAGGTGTGCTTATAATCTAATTAGTTTTCAGGAGTTGTACAGGGGTCCCCAAACTAGGCAATGCCTGAATCTTTGGGAACCAGATATTTTTTTTTATATTTTATTAGCCTTAATTTTACTTACAATGTAAAATTATAACAAAAAAACAAAAGAAAACAAAGATAGGCATTACAAAATAAAGTGTAGTATAATTGTACTATTATTCGTTATTCTATCATAATCAAAAGTGGCTTCAACGTTATATTTGTGGCTCTGCCCACCCCACAGACGAGTTTATGCAAGACCTCAATCTTATCTCGAAATTACTTCAATAAGGCATGACGTCATTATTTTCGAATTATTATGTTGGCAGTATGATATGCACGATTCCCTTAAGTAGTTCTCAAAGTTGAGGGCGTTTCGTTCCCACCTTTTTCTTCTATACTATCTACCGACCCTATGGTAGGTTCTACCTTAGTAATTGAGCGTTCAAGCGCCTTATTATACTTAAGAACATTTCATGTTATCGGCTCGCCGGTCTATGTTCTAGCCTAGAATATAATGCGAGTACCTACTCAATAGCAAAGGCATAGTACCTAAACTAAGTCTGGGTAAGTAGAGGATTATTTCTCTACTTTCCACTGTATATCGCACATCTAGTTCTTAAAAGTCATAAATGTCAAAAAATCTGAAATTGAGTTAGTAATTAACGTAGATATGGCAAAACAAAAATCGTTAAAGCGCTGTACTGTAAAATTTAAAAAAATACATTTATGACTTTAAAGAACTAGATGTGCGAATTATGTGTTTTATTAACTTTACGCTATAATAACTCCAAAGACGTTAGACAAGTTCCAAGGGACTTCGATCGCGATTCCTTGACGTACACATGAATGTAGACACCACACTTACGGGTGCCTTACGAGAGCCTTCAGCGCTCCCCATTTGTCCGGCCAAGTAGTTAATGCCATCTGCAAAAAGTCACGTCAAAAAATAAAGACGCCTCACGCGTAGCACCTTGATGTCGCTGTTTCAACTCGGCTAACCCCGGAAGCAAGTACCCAACTATCTATTTTCAACTCACCATGTGGCGCCTACCCTACCTAGCAGAACAGGGTAGGTGCTTGATATGAGCTCTTGATAGGATAAGAATATTAGTTATGACATAAATAGGATTAATAGTAGATGAGGCTTTTGCCTTTTAGAAAAAAATCCGACCCTCCCCGAAGTAAAATAAACGACGTGCTGAATAGGTAAGATCAATTTGTAGACGTAAAAAAATATATATCGGGAATAGTAGTAGTTAATATAAGTAGTTGAACAAATACAGCCTATGCTCTAAGCTATGGTAGGTTTTTTCTTTTCATCAATCTATTTACGTGAAAATGCTGAAGATTAATTTAAAATTCGTCTTTCAATATCTTATCTAACGCCGCATAATAGGCTGAAAATCGTGTATCATAGGATATAGACCTAACCTGTATTAGGCCTCCCCGATACCGACCCCGCCGGCGTGGTCGACGATTTCCCTCAATCAGCGCTTATCGCTATCGACCCGCTAGGGTCGATTAATTCTTTCAATTATTTCCCTCTCAGACGACGCCCTGAGCCGAGGTTCGCACCCAACTGGACGCCCTCAGGCCTGTTGTCTTAAACGTTGTACCGGGTGGGAGCCTTCAGCGCTCCCCATTTGTCCGGCCAAGTAGTTAATGCCATCTGTGGCAATTCTAAAATAAGTCACTGTAGGGAGCGCTGGTAATTTCAATAAAACTGTAACTGTATTACTTAGGATATTAAATTAAATTACAAGATCCAAACATTGAGACGCGTTGGCTTGCTCGCGCTAGAGATGTGACTGACCATAAATGGTAGACTATTAGGTATGTCCCATACAGTCACGTCAAAAATGTATTGGGCCGGTTTTTCCTTCGCGGGTTGGAAGGCCAGATAGGCAGTCGCTTCTGTGAAAAACGGGATAATGCTAGAGGGATTGTTTGACGTTTCAAAAGTTTTGTTAGTTAAGTATTCTTCGTAGTTTTTGACTACATGGGAAACGACACACGGCATAGCATAATTAATTATAAGAAATGTAGTTCAGGACTTATTACCTGGTTAGTCGTTCGTACCCACATGCTGGAAACATCATAATGTACGATACATGTCTATTATTATATTTCTATAGGCAAGTATAACGTATTATGGTGGAGTAAGGTAGGGAAAGGTCAAACTTTGGGGTTTTTACAATTAATATAAGAACTTTAAGAAATTAATCTAATCTATGAAATTCATATTTATCTTAGGACGTTAAGGAAAATTAATTATATCTCCATTCACAACTTCCGATTAAATTATGTAGTAGGAAAATCGTAGCGACATGCCATATTACGTGGCTTTTCAGGTCACGTTCGCCAAAAATAATATAGATAGCTCTTTCAAGATTTAACGTGATAATTACTAATTAGCTATTTTGTCATTATTCGGGTACACAATTATTCAAAAATACAACGAAATGGCAGAAACATAATGTAAAAATAATTATTGCTATATTTCGGTCACATTATGTTATAGAATTATATTGCTTCTCTTTATTTTGATCAGAATAATAATTGGTGGAAGATGTAATTGTGCCTGGGTATAATGAAAAGGGTCATCCATACTAATATTATAAATGCGAAAGTAACTCTGTCTGTCTGTCTGTCTGTCTGTCTGTCTGTCTGTCTGTCTGTCTGTTACTCTTTCACGCCTAAACGGCTGAACGGATTTTGATGAAATTTGTTATGGTGATAGATGATAACCTAGAAATGGTCATAGGCTATAAATAATCACGCCATCGTTCGTAGGGGGTAGGCAGTAGGCAGATAACTAAATTGAGTTAGTGATTTTTTGTCGTTTTTGTTGGGACTTTTGCTCTTTCACGTCTAAACGGCTGAACGAAATTTGATGAAATTTAGTGAGGTAATAGATGGTTACCTAAAAACGGATATAAGATCAAAATGATCACGTAATCGTACTTAGGGGGTAGGAAGTAAGTAGAAAACTGAATTGAGTTAGTGATTTTTTATGGTTTTTGCTGGGAGTTTTGCTCTATCATGCCTAAACGGCTGAACGGATTTTTAATGAAAGTTAGTTAGGTGATAGATAGTACCCACCTACCTAGAAAAGGATGTGGGCTATTAATATTCATGCTATCGCACTTAAGGCGTAGGCAGTAGGCAGAAAACTAATTAAGTTAGTGATTTTTAATCGTTTGTTTTAAAAGTTTACCTCATTCACGCCTTAATGTCTGAACAGATTTTTATAAGACGTGGTTTATTTAAAGATAGGATCCTAGGCACGGACACAGGCTACTTTTTACGGCGGGAAAATGCTTCATTCCCGCGGAAATCTAGCGTGGTCGTGTCAAGAAGCGCATGACGCCATAGCTACTGAAATGATTTTGATGTTTTTTTTTTTTAAACTGAGTGTTACTAAGACTTCAAGTTAGTATTTGATCACTTTTCTAACTTAGAGGGTAGGTAGGCGCCATAATTTAGGGAATCCCTACTAATATTATATATGCGAAAGTAACTCTGTCTGTCTGTCTGTTACGTTTTTCCGCTTAAACCTCTCAACCGATTTTGATGAAATTTGGCACAGACAATCTTTAGACCCTGAGAAAGAACATAGGCCTTTATTGCGAAAAAAAGGGATGCAGAGGTTAAAATAGGGGTTGAAAGTTTGTATGGGATATTTTGCGTACGGCTGTGCAGTATGGTTCAAAAAGGCATCTATTGGGACCTACATTACGGACCTAACCAGCGTCCAAAGAATGGCTTGCATGATAATAACGTGAGATATGTCGTCCACACCAACCTTGGCAATGGAGGCGGCACTAAACCTGCGTCCACTCCATCTGTACATAATCGGGGAAGCTAGACTCGCTATGCTCCGAGCTAAGGAAAGGGGTAAGACGACATGGGGATCAACTGTCATGAGAAAACTCAAAGAGGACCTTATGACTGACCCGGTTATGGCGATGCCCTCAGACGTCATGGTCGGGACTCATAACTTTGTGAGTTACTTCAAGGTGGTAATACCAGAGAGAGAGGAGTGGTCTAGAACTCTACCCTCGCCCTTTCCCAGTGCGGATCGGGTGTGGTTTACCGACGGCTCTAAGCGAGATGGGCTTTCAGGGGCGGGTATATAAGTACCCCAAACGAAAGAGGGTAACCAACATGGGGGCACACGCCACAGTTTTTCAGGCTGAGATGTATGCCATCATTGATTGTGTGCACCAAACTTTGGGGAACATAAACAGTAACATTCTCATACTGTCGGACAGCCAGGCTGCTCTTAAGGCAGTGGCGGCGACTGAAGTAGACTCATTACTCATTCTAGAGTGTATAGATAGTCTGAATAAGTTGGGGGCCTCAAATTCGGATCGGATCGGATTCGGAGAGAGAGATCGGGAACAAGTCTAATCGGACCCGAACCCTTCTGCGGGATCTCGAAAAGCACCTCTAGATATCATCTGGGGGTGCGACTAGGAAATGAATCCAAGGAATTTTGGCCCAACTCAGTTGGCCTGAAACATTCGAAGCAGCTGATTAGACCTTTTCCTAAGAAATTCTCATCAGAAATCGTTACTCTCACTAGGGGGCAGGCTAGGATTTTAATAAGGGGGCATTGCAGACTCAATAAGCACATACACAGAATGGAGCTGACCGAGTCTCCTTTATGCAGATTCTGTTTAGGGGAAAATGAGACGCCACTACATTTGCTGTGCAGCTGTGAGGCTCTCATACATAGTAGAAGCCGTACACTTGGGGACTACATAATGGATCCCCAGGAAGTCGTGCAACTTTCTCCCAAAAAGACGTTGGATCTCTTCGAACGGATCGGTCTAGAGGAGAATTTTTAAATGTAGGGATTTAGGTCACAATAGATCTGACAAGGTCGCAGTGATCTCGCGGGCTGCATTCAGTTCGGTCTCCACAATTCTCAAATAATAAATAAATAATACCCAAATCTATACCGTTCCTTTAATATAATCCTTAACATTCAAATTAAAAGTAGGGGAAGGCTGGGCAAAGTGAATACCCCGGGCAAAGCGAATACTCCCCACTACTCCTAAAATATTAGATGTTAATTCAACACACCACTACTGTTACGTCGGGCCATCTTGGATTAATACGCTGCAAACATAGAAGCGAGAGGCCGCGTCGTGTCCCTTCCGCGGAGTGGAGATTTGTGTTTTCGTAAATAAAAGATGGATTTTAAGCGGTAAGTACATTGATTAATTCTCCTATATTACTAGTTCTTGATTCTTAGGAATGTCTTAATTCAGTAGCATACCAAAGTAGGTTTTTATGGTATATTTAACAGAAAGTCAGAATTATTAGTTTTTGCATGAAATGTGTTAAGCTCAAAACTTACCTAGTGGGGCAAAGTGACTAGGGCAAAGTGGATACCATATCCACTGATGGCTTATTATCTAAAAAGGTCTTTTACTTGTTTCAGATGATGAATAAATATAAAAAAAACTTTTCACCGAAGATTAGGAAAATATATATAAAAGAAGATGGTAAACTAATTGAAAATTGGATTCGATGTGACATTTGTCAACAATGGTGTCACGAAAATTGTTCTGCTTTTGATGGCACATAAGGGTATACCTGTGACAATTGCCAATCTTAATTTTATAATTTTATGGCCAATAAAAGTTATTTGTTTCAGTTAATCAAAGTTATTTCTATATTTTCAGAGTCTGATTATGGGTATTCACTTTGCCCAAGTGCTGTAACCGCT
Organism: Pectinophora gossypiella; assembly: GCF_024362695.1. Taxonomy (NCBI): domain Eukaryota; kingdom Metazoa; phylum Arthropoda; class Insecta; order Lepidoptera; family Gelechiidae; genus Pectinophora; species Pectinophora gossypiella. Next base: position 2,348,645 of record NC_065433.1, on the reverse strand, counting down.
TTACCCGGGGTACCGGGCAAAGCGAATACAATCGTACTTTTTTTTATTTTAACTGCAGTTGATTATTGTTTTAATATTCTTGGTTACTGATGTTCGTATTTGTAAGAGCAATAAATAAAGATTGATTTGTGATAATTATTTTGTTTTTGTATTGTAAACCTTTTCTGCTATAACCTTAAATACCTTAAGGTATCCACTATGCCCGGCCTTCCCCTACGCAGACGAAGTCGCGGGTACCAGCTAGTCATTTATATATACCTAAAAACAAAGATAAAAGATGCGTAATAACATAACATAACAAATACTTTATTGCACAAACAGGAAAAAACAAAATACAAAACAAAAGAGAAATAGAATTAGCACAATAGGCGGCCTTATTGCTAAGTAGCAATCTCTTCCAGGCAACCTTTAAGTATAGGAGAAATATAGGAGTAATGTCTGTCTGAAGAACGTAGCTTGGAAAGTTCCTCGTTGATAAGCTTATCATGTTATTGGCCCCGATTCCTGCAGACACCGCCTAATTTTATTTTAAGTTATACCCGTCATTTTCATATCCGTCGAAAAGGAAAGGGATGGATGATTCGCAGCTCTAAATTTTAGGAAGAATGAGTAAATGAATGAATAACCCGGGCGAATCAAAAAGGTATGTCGCTGGTATGCAATCCGTTTGACGTGCTGTCTACTTACCTGTGTCGGGTTATTGACCGATGTAAAATTTTTAGACGGTTGTTGTAGATTTGTCCTTAAAATTTACGTGTGTTCCATAAATTTTATGCTTGTCGATTACCCGTCCTTTTCCTTTTCGGCGGATAAGAAAATGACAGATATAACTTAAAATAAAATTAGATGGTATTTACAGGAATTAGCACCATTATAAATATAAAAATGTAAATTAAGTACGGTCACGAGTACTAACATGTATACACTTTGAAACCATGTCTCATTAACTTTTTTGACAAACTAAACCGTAAGCTTCATTAAATGTCAAATATGGTAGTGCGACAGGGTTCTAAAGTGGGTACATGATATTGCTCATGACTGTACCTATACTTAAGTACTTACCATTTTTTACGGGAAACTGAATTGGGCATTAGCTAGTAGGTATCGTCAGATTTAAAGCATTTAAAATGTAGGTAAATAAGTAAGTAAAAGTACCTACATAGTTAGTAGATAGGTGTAGTCACAAGCATTAATATGTATACACTTTAGTACCATGTCACGTTAACATTTTTGACAAAATGAACTCTAAGTCTCACTTAGTGTCAAATATGATAATGCGATAGGGTTCTAAAGTGGGTCCATGATATTTTACTCATGACTGTGCGTATTACGTAATGTGTGTGATATTATGTGCGTTTGGGCGCCTTATTAAATGTGCTAGGTTTAGTTGTAGTACGGTCACGAGTACTAATATGTATACATTTTGAAACCATGTCACATTAACTTTTTTGACAAATTAAACCGTAAGTCTCATTAAATGTCAAATATGATAGTGCGACAGGGTTCTAAAGTGGGTACAAGAAATTGCTCATGACTGTACTTACTCAATTAATTCGATAATTCGTATAAGTACTAAGGAAGTTTTGAGAAGTATAAGACGTCTTTTGTGATGACGGTTCTCGTGTCGCCAAAGATCGCCATAGTCTGATTTGACGGAGTTAAAAAGGACACGTTTAAGCAATTAGGGACTTTTATTACAGCTCAATTATTTTATCACGTGTGATATGTGAGCGGCATTTTATGAAGAACCCGCATCTTAAAAGGAACCTCCACCCTAAAAGGAACCCCCATCCTAAAAGGAACCCCCATCTTAAAAGGAACCCCCATACAAAATTTGAAACATCCAACACTTGTAGTTTGTTACATTTCGTGATGAGTGAGTCAGACGGATGATTGACAGCTGTAAATTTTAAAATGAATGAGCGAATGAATGAATAACCCGGGCAAGTCAAACGAGATATAAATATATCCTCTGTCCCTGTTTATCTCGGTGATATGCAACCCGTTTGACGTGTGCTGTCATCTTAATTCTGTTGGGTTACTTTTGCTTATATCTTACTAATATTAGGTATAAATGTGAAAGTTTGTGAGTATGGATGTTTGTTACTCTTTGATCCAAAAACTACTGAATGGATTTTAATGAGACTTCACAATAAAGTAGCTTATACATCAGAATAACACATAGGCTACAATTTATAAAGATACAGTGTGAATTGTCAAAAATGTGACGATAAGTGTCAAGTAAGTAGGAAAAATTCTACCATGATTCGAAATGGTCCTACAAAAAAGCCAGGCCTGTGACTAATCATAGGCCTGGCTTTTTTGGTCTGGTCTGGCCCTAAGGCTGTGTAGTGATTGATCTATGTACGATTTTTTAGAGTCTATAAGTACCCTAAATTTACCGCGTAAACCGAAATCCATGCGGATGTAGTCGCGGGCGGCCGCTAGTACCTATATTTATAGATTTAAGTCTCTTCACACTGAGGCTGTTCTAAAAAACTCACGTTTTTTACTTAATGAAATTTTAGATAAGTATATACAGTTCGAAGTCGAACGCTTAGCATCGTTAGTCTAAGATCTGGTTTGTCTCGATGCTAGATAAACACGACCACGTAATTTGTTTATAACGCACTAACCTGTATTTTACTATGATGTATATTTGTGTAGAGGTAAACATAATACGCCCTAATCGGCCTCATGTAACTGTTTAACCATGAAATCTATTGATTTTTTTTATAGCACGTACCCGTGCTTACGAAACTCACAAAGCGAAAATTTAAATCGAAAAAAAATGTTTCGGACGGGAATTGAACCCGCAGCTCTTGTCTAACCGGGATTTTTTTTTATCTTTGTGAAATAAAAAAAAATCGAAAAAATGAAATCTATTTCTATAAAGTTTACTCAAAAATGAAATTTATGACAGAAAGAAATCGTGTCAAAGTTTGTCGTAATTAATTAATTAATGACTACGATTTTAAAATGATTTTTCAGACTACATCAATTTTCACAGGCGTTTGAAATCGTTTTAATAATAGTTATGGAGCCTTACCCCTTTAGGGATGCAGGCGTGATGCTGTTGTCTTGTTATGTAACTCTATCTGATATCAGGGAGAAACGGGTGACTCCCGCTTCGGCTCTTGGAATTTGGATAGGTATCTACCACGGAATAGAAGAAAGAGGATGGAAAGACCCTAATGCGCATTTTGTATGAGACCCGCTGCCGCCATCGGTTCCACCCCCGCCAATCAGGGGCGAATAATGACTAGATAAATTAAATGTATGACTAGATGATATATTAAAAAAAATATTCTTTAAGAACTTGGTAAACTTTATAGAAAAAGAGCACTATTTACATACCTCAAGGTTTTAGTGGATACCATAGTAAGTGATGTTTTGTAGATTTACAAACGTTTTGATGTTACTATCTCTCGATCTAATGTACCTATGGTGCGGTATTCATTGATACAATACTCAAAGGTATAACTAGGTTTACTATTTTGAAGTCTGGGCCATAGATCATATTCTGGGCTATGTGTAAGAAATAATCGTCGAGTACACGCCACGAAAGAAGTCCCGTGGATTTTAATTGAACTAATTGACAACTTCTTTTCATTCTATACAGATACTGCAATACTAGCGCCGCAGTCGTGGGATGTTTTACGCAGCGCGGACTCGACTTTTTTATTAGCAAATATTGTGTCCATATTAGTTTCTGGCCTGGCCTCGTTGCAATATGGCCTAAAGGTCTATTCAACCAGGCCAAGCCAAAAAAACACAAAAACTAAAACAAATATGGCAAATAAAAAAGCTTTTCATAAAACTCTGGACATTTTATTCTGAGTCATGATCCCTGGGTTTTACGTTTTTAGAGGTTAGAGTATTTAAAGTTTTTTACATGGTGAGACTTACTATAGTGCAATAACTCATTTTGATACTTCTTCTTCTATCGTGTGGGTTGTGAGGTGGAGTACCAACGTCATCAACCCTGGTGTCAGGGTTACTATTGAGCCGCCAAATGCTCCTGACATGGCTCACGTAACGACTACTTACTTACATCAGTAAGTAGTAACCGGGACCAACGGCTTAACGTGCCTTCCGAGCACGGATCATCTTACTTTTTGGGCAATCAGGTGATCAGCCTGTAATGTCCTAACCAAACTAGGGATCACAAGGTGATTTTTGTGATATGTCCCCACCGGGATTCGAACCCGGGACCTCCGGATCGTGAGCCAAACGCCCAACCACTGGACCACGGAGGCCGTTATTTTGATAAGTACTTATATTTCTTTTTTGTTACGATATTTGTTAAGATATTTTTGTTATTTAGGGAAACAGGCATTCATCGTATTTTTGTGTTTGTATTGTTTGGGATATAAATAATAAAAATAAATTAAATTAAGCGATTTATTATTTTATCAAAAAATATAAAATCCACATATTTTGTGCCTCACACGACTATCGAGCACATTGGAAATGAGTCTACAGAATTCGAAAAAAGATTTAGTGGCACGGCATTTTCGAGTTATTGTGGGACGTTTCTACATAAGCTTTTTTTGCTCCATCCATATTAAAATCTGTCTCGGTCTTATACATACATACATAACCTCATGATTATCCCAGTAGGGGTAGTCAGAGACAGAGAGTCGTACATACATCGCAAGATGAACTAAGTACCCACACCTCACCGAGCTTTCTGTTAGACTGTCTAACGTGTTAACACGTTCGACGCCACGCGGCCCACAGGCAAAATCATGATTTCCGTATTTTTTTTACAATCCATACTAATATTATAAATGCGAAAGTAACTCTGTCTGTCTGTCTGTCTGTCTGTCTGTCTGTCTGTTACTCTTTCACGCCTAAACGGCTGAACGGATTTTGATGAAATTTGTTATGGTGATAGATGATAACCTAGAAATGGTCATAGGCTATAAATAATCACGCCATCGTTCGTAGGGGGTAGGCAGTAGGCAGATAACTAAATTGAGTTAGTGATTTTTTGTCGTTTTTGTTGGGACTTTTGCTCTTTCACGTCTAAACGGCTGAACGAAATTTGATGAAATTTAGTGAGGTAATAGATGGTTACCTAAAAACGGATATAAGATCAAAATGATCACGTAATCGTACTTAGGGGGTAGGAAGTAAGTAGAAAACTGAATTGAGTTAGTGATTTTTTATGGTTTTTGCTGGGAGTTTTGCTCTATCATGCCTAAACGGCTGAACGGATTTTTAATGAAAGTTAGTTAGGTGATAGATAGTACCCACCTACCTAGAAAAGGATGTGGGCTATTAATATTCATGCTATCGCACTTAAGGCGTAGGCAGTAGGCAGAAAACTAATTAAGTTAGTGATTTTTAATCGTTTGTTTTAAAAGTTTACCTCATTCACGCCTTAATGTCTGAACAGATTTTTATAAGACGTGGTTTATTTAAAGATAGGATCCTAGGCACGGACACAGGCTACTTTTTACGGCGGGAAAATGCTTCATTCCCGCGGAAATCTAGCGTGGTCGTGTCAAGAAGCGCATGACGCCATAGCTACTGAAATGATTTTGATGTTTTTTTTTTAAACTGAGTGTTACTAAGACTTCAAGTTAGTATTTGATCACTTTTCTAACTTAGAGGGTAAGTAGGCGCCATAATTTAGGGAATCCCTACTAATATTATATATGCGAAAGTAACTCTGTCTGTCTGTCTGTTACGTTTTTCCGCTTAAACCTCTCAACCGATTTTGATGAAATTTGGCACAGACAATCTTCAGACCCTGAGAAAGAACATAGGCCTTTATTGCGAAAAAAAGGGATGCAGAGGTTAAAATAGGGGTTGAAAGTTTGTATGGGATATTTTGCGTACGGCTGTGCAGCATGGTTCAAAAAGGCATCTATTGGGACCTACATTACGGACCTAACCAGCGTCCAAAGAATGGCTTGCATGATAATAACGTGAGATATGTCGTCCACACCAACCTTGGCAATGGAGGCGGCACTAAACCTGCGTCCACTCCATCTGTACATAATCGGGGAAGCTAGACTCGCTATGCTCCGAGCTAAGGAAAGGGGTAAGACGACATGGGGATCAACTGTCATGAGAAAACTCAAAGAGGACCTTATGACTGACCCGGTTATGGCGATGCCCTCAGACGTCATGGTCGGGACTCATAACTTTGTGAGTTACTTCAAGGTGGTAATACCAGAGAGAGAGGAGTGGTCTAGAACTCTACCCTCGCCCTTTCCCAGTGCGGATCGGGTGTGGTTTACCGACGGCTCTAAGCGAGATGGGCTTTCAGGGGCGGGTATATAAGTGCCCCAAGCGAAAGAGGGTAACCAACATGGGGGCACACGCCACAGTTTTTCAGGCTGAGATGTATGCCATCATTGATTGTGTGCACCAAAATTTGGGGAACATAAACAGTAACATTCTCATACTGTCGGACAGCCAGGCTGCTCTTAAGGCAGTGGCGGCGACTGAAGTAGACTCATTACTCATTCTAAAGTGTATAGATAGTCTGAATAAGTTGGGGGCCTCAAATTCGGATCGGATCGGATTCGGAGAGAGAGATCGGGAACAAGTCTAATCGGACCCGAACCCTTCTGCGGGATCTCGAAAAGCACCTCTAGATATCATCTGGGGGTGCGACTAGGAAATGAATCCAAGGAATTTTGGCCCAACTCAGTTGGCCTGAAACATTCGAAGCAGCTGATTAGACCTTTTTCTAAGAAATTCTCATCAGAAATCGTTACTCTCACTAGGGGGCAGGCTAGGATTTTAATAAGGGGGCATTGCAGACTCAATAAGCACATACACAGAATGGAGCTGACCGAGTCTCCTTTATGCAGATTCTGTTTAGGGGAAAATGAGACGCCACTACATTTGCTGTGCAGCTGTGAGGCTCTCATACATAGTAGAAGCCGTACACTTGGGGACTACATAATGGATCCCCAGGAAGTCGTGCAACTTTCTCCCAAAAAGACGTTGGATCTCTTCGAACGGATCGGTCTAGAGGAGAATTTTTAAATGTAGGGATTTAGGTCACAATAGATCTGACAAGGTCGCAGTGATCTCGCGGGCTGCATTCAGTTCGGTCTCCACAATTCTCAAATGATAAATAAATAATACCCAAATCTATACCGTTCCTTTAATATAATCCTTAACATTCAAATTAAAAGTACGCAGACGAAGTCGCGGGTACCAGCTAGTGTTCTAATAAAATCGTAATCGTTAAGACATATTTGCACTAATAATTAAAAACTACTTATGGTTAATTCGCGAGAAAATAAAATGCTAACGCGGCATGCGGGTTTCCTCCGTGGCTTAAATGAAACAACCAACATTTTTGCGTGGCGTTGAACGAGTTAGGCGGGATAAATCCATTCAAATGGTAACCCTAGTCAACGTCGATCTAGCAATGAGCCGAGCAGTCAACCTGCGTTTGGGGACTGATTTCGATATGGAAAACTGGCAAGTAAAATTTGTCGCTACTAAAGCAAAACATGTGACGATTTATAATTAATTATACTTACTTACTTACTCCAAAATGTTATTTAGCTTTTAAAGCTTAAATAAAAACCTTGTCACACCGTAAACTTGCAAATTATTAATAAAGTGAAAGCGAGTTAGGTACTCTTTGGCGATTCTCACACTGCCCCGCATGATGAGCGTAGCGCGTGGATGCGTGTTCTTCCGTTGCTTGTAAGTACCTCCGTTTGTATAGAAAACACGCACAGTCTAACACACAGCAAATGCATCCACGCGCGTTCATGCGGATGCATTTTCTGTGTGTTAGACTGTGCGTGTTTTCTATACAAACAGAGCGTGTGTTCTATACGCTGCATCATGCGGGGCAGTGTGAGAATCGCCTTTAGGGTTGAACTCTAGCCGCACCGCATCGAACTGTCCTATTTTTCTATCTTTTTCTTTCACTCATAACCGTCGCTTTAGGTAATGACAGTTTTAAATGGCAGAAAAGGATAGGAGCATAGGACGTACACGAGCACTTATTTATACTGGGTGTTAGTGACATCGTAACGAATACTGAGGGGGTTGATTCAGACCATGATTCTGAGTTAAAATTAAGTGGAATTTTCCGTCGCAAAATTCATGATTTTTTTTTAGTTTTTTTAAATTATTTTCAATTCTATACTTTTGCGATGGAAAATTCCACTTGATATTAACTCAGAATAATCAGATGAATCATCCCTCTCAGTATTCGTTACGATGACACTTACACCCCGTACAAGTACATACGGTAGCCATATAAGTAGGTATGGGTGGTAGTGACACCGTAACGAATACTGAGGGGGATGGTTCAGAACATGATTCTGAGTTGATATCAAGTGGAATTTCGTGTCAAAAATTCATGAAAATTTTTCTTTTGTTTTTAATTATTTTCCAATCCATACTTTTGCGACGGAAATTTCTACTTGATATCAACTCAGAATCATGGCCTGAACCACCCCTCAAAGTTTTCGTTACGATGTCACTAACACCCTGTATATAAATATTCCGAGCTGGTAGGTCTAAATATAATTTTAAAATGCTTACAAACTGAATGCAATGTCCACTGAAGTGGAATTGGAATGCATGACACGTCAGAACTTCTTGCTTTGAACGATTCTTTATAGAATTGCGTTCACTAGCGCACACCAGACACCCCATGACAAAAATCTCATTCTTACCATGATATAAGAAAACCAGGTACTAATGCTCAAAAGTGACAGCTAACATTTCAAGGTCGTTGACGTCATCCCACCCTGCGTTGCCAATTCATAATAAATAATTAACTCGCACGACCAATGTTTTTAAATTACTTTGTTAGGAATTTTGAACTTGTAGTAAAAGATTTACTTACCACCTTAATGATTTGTATATTTGTGATAAGTAATAGTAATAAAATACATTAGCCCCTATAGATTTCCATCCAGTAAAATGGAGAAACATTGAGACAAATGTGTCAGTTGTAATTTATTTACCTTTCTGGTTTTTCAAATAAGTAAATACTTAAATATTACCTTTGCAGGGTCTCTAAAGGTCTGTTTAGATTTAACAGCAGTGCTGCGACTTTCTGTACTTACTAGCCACGAGATGTTAAAATTGTAAAATTTCATGTAAGTAATACAAATTATATGTGAAGAAATCAAACAAGTTTTTCTTAATCTTCATAATTATAATTTACATCCATTTATAAAATTACACCGTATATGTTCTAAGAGAGTTTACTTGTACATTTCTAAACGTAATTTTAGTAATACCATTGGTAAATAAAACAATAAAACTATTTGACTAGACCACTTCGGAGGTACATTGATTATTAAAAAGAAATCTCTACTTAACTAATTTTATCTCCATTTTAAGTTCTTTAGGTGTGATAGGTACATTTTTCTAAACATTTTTTGTACAGTCTCACAGCGAATAAAGTATTAAAATCACATTCGTAAAACATGGATTCAACACTTCTACTTTGTAGTTTATAATATATTTAAAATAAATACAATACATGTAGGTAGGTACGTAGACAGTTAGACACTCATTTTATCTAGTCTATATATTTACAGGACGACATGGAAGCATCTATTTGTCTATATATACAAGAAGGTAAAACAAAGGCTCTTGCTTATCTACATTTACACAATCAATATGGAACATAACCTCCTTCTTTTTTGAAGTCGGTTAATAAACAAAACTGTGCAATGATATCCTACAAAGTGACTGGTATTGTTCACTTGACCCATTTGTTCGGCAAAGTAGGTAATGCTGTGCGGGAAACTTACAATAAGTCACGTCAATAAAACATATGTTCACTTACATCGACTACAAAGTGATTGTAGGTACCTACCTACAGTCAGTGCTCTAACAAGTACCTATAATAAGTAACCAGACTGCTTCTATTTTCGAATACGATGACTATTAGAATACAAAGGAATACTAATTTCCATGTTCAATTATTTATCGTGTGTCAAAATTTGAATTCAGAAATTAGGGTTGTTTTGTTTACGCGCGCATATAAAAAAGCGATGATTGCCGAGAGAATACAGCAATGTTTCAATTTGACATTTGCGCATATAAATCTAAGTGCGCAATGCCAACAAAATGTCAAAACGCAATACAGTCTTTTTAGATGAATTTATTCAATGTGGTCTTTTTAACTTTTAACCCGTCTGTACACGGGCTGTTACGGAAAATGGTTCCTTATGTTAGGGCACTGACCGTACATAATTAAAACCGCAATTTGAACTCATATGCCTACTTATTTTGAGTTTCAGTGCATTTATTTTTTACTATACATATACACAAATTAGCGCTTTTCTAAAATAATTCAACGTCACGTTTAATTTCTGTACAATATGTACAACTACAATTCATATAAGTAGCTATATCGTGTCACGATAGTTTCTTGACTTACGCTTCAGTCTGCACGCGGGCGAATTTCAATTCATTTTGTGTTCACTAAAAGTGTCAGAACTTTTGAAAATGTTGTGGGAATCGGTCCTAATATTGTTCATCGTAATAGTTGTGTAGATTGACGTGGGGGTTGTTGGCCGTGGTGTCAGTGTAGGTGAGCGAGTGTGAGGTGGCGGTGGCGGTGCGCACGGTCAGGTCCACGACTGCGGAGCGCGCGCGCCGAGCGGCGAGAGGGCCGCGCGCTCGCCGTCTCACACCGCGGCTGTCGGTGAATCAATGATCCGTACTGAAGTACGAATTCTGCATGAGGTACAACTTGTCTATGGGGTTGACGACGGCGCCGGTGCCCAGGTTGAGCGGCTCATGCGGCGCGTGCGCGTTGTGCGGGTGCGAGTGGTGCTGCACCTCCAGATTCTGCAAGCTCATAGTGTCCGACGCGCCCTCGTCCAACTGGTCGAAGTTACTCCCGTCCAACGATATATCTGAACTGCAAAAACTGTCACCCGAGTGCGCCGGGTAGTCTGGAAAAGAAAACACCTATGAAGTGGTATTATCATAAAATACTTCCCTTTATCAGCGGTTTATGTGTGCCGATCGATTTTGTGAATTGGTCCTTGTTCAGTATCTCAACGTATTTAGTAATTTATCGGGCTGTCAATAAACGGGGCTGATTATAGATGATTGCACATTTGTAAACGTTTAGAAACTTACCATCGGGCGAGTAGGGCAGGTTGGGGTTGAGGGGCTGGCTGGAGGCGGAGTAGGAGCCGTCGAGGCCGAGGTAGTTGCCGTGCTCGCTGGACGGGGACTCCTGCTTGATGCTCTTCTCGTCCTTGTCTTTGTCCTTGTCGTTGTTCTTGTCGCCTTCCTGCTTCGCTTTCCTTTGAATCTTTTTCATCTTGGCCCTCTGGTTTTGGAACCACACTTGAACGACGCGGACGCTCAGGCCGGTGTCTTTCGCCAGAGCCTCGCGCACCTTGCGGCAGGGTTTCGGACTCACTTCGAATGAGGCCTTAAATTGTCTACGTTGAGCTGAAGTGAGGATCGTTCGCGGCCTCTTGGGGCCCCGGCGCCCGTCGCGCGGTCGCTCCGAATCGTCGATGATCATGTCATCCTCTGCGTGCTGCATCAAGTACATTTCTTTCTCGAAGTCTTGCCGGCAGAATATCTGCCCAGCCCGGATGACGTACTGCTCGCCCTTCTGCAGCGGTTGGCAGCACATCACGCAGACGAAGCATTGTATGTGGAACACGTACTGCTGGGCTCTCATCACCATCTCTTGTGGTAGCAGACGGTCGCCGCACCTCGTGCACTTGACCCCGAACAATCTGTGGATAAGGAACATGAACTGACACTCTTCTAAGTACAAAGTTATCGCACAGCAATCCGCTTAGCGTTTCGCAAGCATTTCGCATAGGTAAATCTCCCGGTTTCGCTCTATAAGGAAGGACAGTCGCTTTTGATTAGCAGTGAAACGGTTAGGGTGGTTGTATGATTACCTATCGTAGTCGGGCTTGCAGTAGAGCTTGGCGTTGCGCGTGTAGCAGGTGTGAGCGAGCGGGCAGCCGCAGACGCAGCAGCTGAGGCAGTGTTCGTGCCAGGACAGCTCGCCGACGCGCATCAGATACCGGTCCTGGATCTTCTGTCCGCAACCCTCGCATATCTCCACTATCTTCTCCCGTTTTATGCTCGCACTCAACTCTGTAACAAGCGATTCTCTCATTAGTAGCATGTGGAAGATCCCATATAATTAAATTCGCCATTGGATTTCAAATCAATTTATAAGTCATCATCACTAATTTAAGAGCCACGCTCTTGTCGGTGTAACATTACCTATCCACGCTACTTTTTAGGGAAAAATAGGGAAGTGGAAACCACTTCTCTCTTGCCTTCCACCTGCAATTTATAAGTAAGTAGATACAATAAGAGTATCTATGTAATTATTTTATTTTGCTAGGTTCACAAAACAGGAGATAACAATTCATTTCGCGATTGCAGATATACCAAAATATTTAGCGCAAATTAGAAGGCTGTCGGTGCATCGATCTGTTTCAAAGTAGACATCTATAATACTTATACAACTACGTAAAGAGTACAATGATCTCAATAGTATACCGTATATAGTAGCTATAGTGAGCCAGTCGGAATGGGGTCCCCAGGAAAATATCGGGCGTCTCGACACGCTCCTTAGACGTCGGGGGGGAAGGTCGAGTGGGGGGTGTGAAAGAGAGGGGGGACCACGCCCAGGGGTGGGGCCGGGAAGCGATCACGAACAAAATGTCGGCGTTAAAACGAAGCCAAGCCGACGCTTAATCGATGTAGGCGCAAGTGTCGCGAGTCCGCCGACGACCTGACAATCTTAAACGAAGAATAAATGCCTACGGATGGAACAGCCTAACTATTAAATAATGTAGAAGGGTGATTTTTTTGGTGCCTCTACTTACGAGGGGAGGTCAAAAAGGTCTCGGAATGGATGAAAAGGGTCAAAAGATTGCGGTGTTATTTTTATTCTAAAACACAGTCCTTAACCTTTCTAGACATTTGTAAATTGTTTTAGAAAGCTAGCATGGTATTCTTCCATTATGAACACAACTTTAGTTTTATAAACTATCAATAACACTGTGTATCGGAAAAAACAGTTGACATGATTTTTTTTATGCCATTGCACAGACTCTTGCTTTGGCTCAGGCTGACAACAATGAATTTAAATTCCATCCGTAGAATCAAAATTAAAAGTTGTCCCGAAAATGCCATCCTTATCAGCGCTACGGAGGTTCAAAAACCACAACACGTAATGTGTTAAGGTGCTGTGAGCATTCTGGAAGCACCTATTCCGCTGACTTTTGACATTAGAAGTTGGTCATAGAATATTCAAAACGGTTGAAGCTGAAATTCAAACATTACGTGTTGCACGTTCCGATACAATATTCTCAACATATCCGAGTTTGATGTCGTCTACAAGCAACTTGCTGCCTTGGTTAAAAAGGCCTTTCCACTTTTAAACCATAATTTAACCCAGTGCAAGAGTCCTCCATAAACCGACATTTGTTCTAAGTGATTTCAGTTGGTTTACTATATTTTATTATGGGGTATAAAACTCGATGTTTTCCATGTTCGAAGTATTTTATAGTGGATTGATTTGTTTGACTGAACACTGAAGTGAGAGCCGTGGTAGCCCAGTTGGTAGAACGCCTCTCATTTTGAAGGTCGCAGGTTCGAATCCAGCACAGGCCTAAACCAATGATTCTCGAATTTGTTTTCGAATTCATGTTTGGATCATAAATGATTATCACGTACTCAGCGGTGAAGAAAAACAGCGTGAGAAAACCCACATTCCCGAGAAATGCATTTTCGGATGTGTGTGACCTAACCTGTGATTGGGCTGGTTTTCCCTTTGCGGGTTAGAAGGTCAGATAGGCAGTCGCTTCTGTTAAAAACCGGATCTGTCAAATCTTCAGGTTAGGTAAGCTGGCCCTTCGTCATTTTTTACATAACGATCGTTTGATCCGCCTAAAACTACTGTAGCTTCTTACAACGTGTATGTATAGCCGGGGAAAAGAAGTTGCAAAAAAAACCCTTGGCACAGGGTCCTAAGCATTTAAAAAAAAAAACTGTTATACCATTTAGTAATTTGACTGCCTAATATCAGTTCCCAGACAGCTTATCCCATGCATTCATTTCTTCTAGATAATTACTAATCTTATACCTACGTTACAAAGTTTATGTTTAATTACTGCCTTAAAACTGTTCAAAGGTAAATTTTGAATGTCAATGGGAATGTTATTTATATATTGCTGAGATGAATTGCAACAATGCGGCGTTTTTAGACCGCAAGAACATTTCGGGAGCTCGACTTTTAGTAATCGACGAAGTTGACTCTACCCTTTCGCTAAAATCCGGCGCGGCTCGGTTTCATACAAACACCCGCTACCACTAGATTGGCTAATGTCACAGATTAGTTCCAATAAGTAGACTTAACTATCTTCTTCTTATCGTGTGGGTTGTGAGGTAGAATACCAACCTCATCAACCCTGGTGTCAGGGTTATATCTAATTGAGCCGCCTTCCGAAGCACGGATTATCTTACTTTCGGACAATCAGGTGATCAAACTGTAATGTCCTAACTATTTTTGTGATATGCCCCCACCGTGATTCGAACCCGGGGCCTCCGGATCGTGAGTCCAACGCTCAACCACTGGGCCACAGAGGTGGTTCAGGCCGACTTAACTATAAACTATTGTGACTAAGTACGTAACTAATGTCAGAAGCGATAACTTAACACGTTGAACGCCATGACGGATACCATGTACCTATCCTACGATGTATTTTCCCCTGGGTACACCAAAAATGTGAGAATTGTACAACAATCGTAGAGATATTATTTGCGAATATTGTCTGGAAATAACTAAAAAATATTAGACCGCTTAAGCAATGCAGGCAGCAAATCATCAAACGAGGGCCCGGTTCGAATCCCTGTCGGGCGAAAACGGAGTCTACTTGTTGTTCTGTCATGTAAATATTATTTCATATTTAATATACTTAGAACCCGCCCATTTTAGCCATATCAGAAACTTTGGCGGCTCAATAATAACCCTGACAGGGTTGATGAGGTTTTTTTTTTATAGTTTCTCTCGGAGGTTAAGACCGCCCCCGGGAGGAGTATATTAGAGACTTAATAGTTAATAGATAGATAAGGAACACAGAGTTTCATGTCTTATCCTAAAGTATTACATGTAGTGGACTGGGAAGTCGTTAAGGCCCCCGCGAATAAATACGGGCTGCAAGGATAATCTCTGCAGGTGGGGATATCTGGTTGATGGTTGCGATGATTGCGAGTGTGGAATATCACCAGAGACTATGGCTCACCTTTTGTGCTGTCCTAAGTGCCCTAACACCTGCACTATTAAAGACCTTTACGAAGCCACTGACAATGCCGTAAGCGTGGCCAATTATTGGTCAGCAAAAATTTAGTATCGATCGCCATCGACTCGCAAAGAAGAAGAATACGCGCGACCCTTTCGACTTCCCAGTCAGTCTAAACATTAAAGAGATAAACATAATTTAATTTTTAAGATTAACAAGACTAAGACATAATAAATAGCAAGACATTATTTAAAAAACATACAAGAATGGTAAAAGTACAGAAAGAAACAAAAATTAAAAATACTAAAACTGCCGGCAGGACCGGCCGGCAGGCAATCCTGCCGGCAGGTCCGGCCGACAGGCATCACACAACCCACACAAGAGAAAAATAATTTAATAGGTATTATATTCATAATAAACTACATTTAAGAAGGAGCACAGAAGCAATAAATTTATTTTATTCTATTCTTAAAATAAGATACTTATTTGAATATTTTTATTGTTGCATTATTAATTCATAGGTATAAACAAATCCGCCTAAGGATTCCAATGTGAGGGTCTTCTGAATGTAAGTACTTATATCTCTTCTGATCTTGACATTATCTACAGGATAGAAGAAGAATAATACTTAGAAGTAGTTTTTTTTAATTCTAAATTTAACGATGTAGACATTTTCCACCTTAACTTTCAGAAATTTGCTTCCTCTATCAAAAGAAAAAAAAAACTTAATAGGTAGAAAAAAGTAGAAATTGTAAAATCTTTACGTTGGAGCACTATACGCTTGTCATAAATTTTCGGTTTTTTTTTTCCTCTAATTGTATGAGTTGCTTTTCTTTGAATACCCAATAGCAGGTATTATTCTTTGGTGAAAACTTGATTGGCTATTGTACTACTTATATGTGTTATATTTATAATGTGTTATAAAAGCTGTATGTTTTCCTTAAATAAATAAAAATAAAATAAAAAAGTAAGGGATTTGAACTGTACCTATTCTGATAGTACGGTCACGAATACTAATAGTACTTACACACACTTTGAAACCATGTCACATTAACTTTCTTGAAAAACTAAACCGAAAGTCTCATTAAATTTCAAATATAATAGTGCAACAGGGTTCTAAAGTGGGTACATGATATTGCTCATGACTGTACACGGACGGACTGGCACTGAACATAAATTTTGGTGTCGTCTCGTTGCCATGCAGTCCTCTGTTGTTGAATGTCGAAATAGCGCGCCAAATCATCGTTGAATAGCGCGCCAACCTGTCGTTGAAATGGCATGCCGATTCGCACTTCACGCAATTTGTAATCTTCGTTGTCATCATACGATCCTAGGCCACTGTGCGATTATTATTAATAGTCATACAATACGACTTCATCATCTTTCATTTAAGAGCCACGCTCTTGTCGATTCCACGCCACGCGTCGTCATTGGAGTCCTTTAGAGGGCAAGTCAAGGCGCATTTCCTTACCTCTATTTCCTCTTCATCTTCATAATCTATCTACTCCTTTTCTTCCATAGTATATGTAGTAGTTTAAGTAGTGATATATTTATTATAACAATTATAATTATGTGTATTATTATTATGTAGTCGAAAGTGTATTTATTTTTAAACGTACAAGTATTCCCATGCTGCACTATACCGCTATATTACATAATATTCAATATCTCCTATACTTAAGGTTGCCTGGAAGAGATTGCTACTTAGCAATAAGGCCGCCTATTGTACTAATTTTATTTCTCTTTGTTTTGTATTTCGTTTTTTCCTGTTTGTGCAATAAAGTATTTGTTATGTTATGTTGTCGGTGTAACATTCTCCACTTTTTCAGGGGAAAATAGGGCAGTGGTTTCCCCTTGCTTTTCAGCCCGCAGTACTTTGTCTGACGCGAGTGGGATGGCGCATGGCGCCCAGTAGTCTTATTTCAAAGCGGTACTAGGACTCCTGTCCTCTGCCTCTGGATAGTACCGACAGTTATTGCTGCCCTTTGTCACGTAATACACGACTTAGACTGCCCAAAAAAAAAATAAAGATCAAAATTCTAGATTAAGTAAATTAAATTCATCGGGGTTATGTATAAGTTTTTACAATAAAATACCAGATAATACTTATTTTAAATTTGTCAGAAAATAAATTTAAAGCTCATGTGAAGCTTACTTTATATAAAAAAGCCTATTATAAGATAAAAATGTCACCTAAATGATAAAAATATCTGGTATTGAATGTGTTTCTGTAGTTATTAAATAACATGTAATGTACCCTCATTGATTTAAAAGATGTGTTGCTGTTGCAGTTTCTTGTCATTTCTTCTCCTCAGCCATAACACCTTGCGAAATGACGTAATTTCAAAAATGTTACATTGACCTTCAACAAGTTTATCTATGATAATTACGTTGAATAAATGATTGTGATTTCTGATTTCTGTACCTATTTTATAACTTAATAATGATAACGACTCAAATTTAATCTAATTTAATCTCTTAACCTTTTTAAAAAAAAAAAACGAAATTACGTCCGTGGGGGGGAAACCAGGATCTCAATATACAGGGTCAACCTAGTTTGGGTTCCTGTCTTCTGCATACGGTCCCAATTTAAATATTATTTTTGTTGGTATGGTAGTTTATACGATTGTTTGTAGTAGAAGAAGAAATAAACGTTTTTTATTTATTAAAAAAAAACCTAATCTAGTATTCAGGTAGTCTAATATTATACCAGATAAAACCACACGCAAATCTGTTCAGAGGTTCGCAATGATTAGCCCGAACATACGCAGGAAATACATAGGTAGTTCCAAAGTATTGATTAATAATCAGCCGTAGCGACCGTTACGTCTAGATGGTGATGGTGCTACGCGCGTGTTACGAGCCGCCCCGTAGTACGTAGTGCGGAAGTTACGTCACAGATATTACACATGCACGGTTGATTGGAAACTCTATGCCTTTGTGACTGCCTTGCTTTGGTAATTGGATCTTGTTAGGCATCCTCCTCACGGCGCGATACGATTTTGCATGCCAGTATTAAACCATTTTTTTTTGTTTTGGTTTTCCCCGAAGGGTAAGGCAAAGGGAACTATGCCCATACAGCCATGTCTTACGTATTTTTTTTTTCTTGATGATTGATGAAATGATGAAGGGTGATGATGATGAAACCTAAGCCCCCACCCTCGGAGTAGACTCCTACTCCGAATCCCAAACGAATTAACTCAAAAGTCCGCATAAACTTTCGAGTTATGAAGCGGCTTCTTGACACGAAGCGAAAATAGGCAGATACACTTTGTTTATTGAATACTCCGATATAATAACACTCGCGAATGTCTTCCGACTAACTTAATGCGATAATTAACCACAAAACACCACTTCGTATTAATTATTTAGATTATTCAATGAAGAAAGCAACTGTCCCGTTCCCGTTTCCCGCCAAAAAACCAGTATTAAACCACATTTAACAAAAAGTTCGTCAGTTTACCATTTTGTGATGACGTCAATTCATTATCTTATTCATGTTGTTGTTTAAATTCCCCTTATATAAGGCAGGCAAAGATCTGAGGACCATACAGCTTTGACTTTAGAAATTTAATATTCGAAATTCACGATCAAAATAGGCCTAAGCCTTGTCTTCAGTTTTCAATATCCAATTTAGGCCAGTACCTTGTCTCCAGTTATCAATATCTTTCATTTAATATTCTTATTAGGGCAAAGCCTTCTCTTAAGTTTTTAATCTGTTTCATTTAAAATCCATAGTAGGCCTAAGCCTTCATATTTTAACAGACAGGATTTGATAATTTGTAAAAAAAATATCTAGATACATAGCTGGCGAGGAATAGAGAGGTTAAAAAGGCCTCATCGAAGCAATTCATCTAAGAAAGCAATATTGCTATTTGACATTTGTGTGCATTGCGCGCTTACTTTTATATGCGCAAAAGTCAAATAGCAATATTGCTTTCAATTTCAATTTTGCCTTCTATCTTTCTTATATGAATTACTTCGATGTGGCCATTTTAACCTCCTAGGTGTTTACTATACACATATAGGTATGTAAGTACTCTATACTCTAATGAGGTTAAAAACTAGAAGCTCAAATATAGGCGGCAGCACTGTTGAGAGTTCCTACATTTTGACAGTTCTCCATACTGTCCAATTAAATTCTAATTTTATTTATCGTGTGTGGCCATGTTTCGGCGCCATGTAAAACTATTATGGGCGTTGTTTGAAATAAATATTTTTTATTTATTTATTTTTTTATTTATTTATTCTTCTACTTACCGTGTGGGTTGTGAGGTGGAATATCAGCCTCATCAACCCTGGTGTCATGGTTATTACTGAGCCGCCAAACGCCCTTGATATGGCTCATGTAACGATTACTCACTTACATCAGTAAATGGTAACCGGGACCAACGGCTTAACGTGCCTTCCGAAGCACGGATCATCTTACTTTCGGACAATCAGGAGACCAGCCTGTAATGTCCTAACCAAACTAAGGATCACAAAGTGACTTTTGTGGTTAGTCCCCACCGGGATTCGAACCCGGGACTTCCGGATTGTGAGTCCAACGCTCAACCACTGGACCACAGTAGCCGTACTAATCTATTGTACCGGATCCGTCGGTCGGTGCGCGAATCCAAACAACATTTGGCTTTTTTTTTATATTGGCCGCTCGTTTACTCGTTTACATAGGTAAACAAAAAAGTTTTGAACCACCACTGGACATGTTCAGTATAAAAAAAGAACTTTATTTGTACATTAAACATGACCGGTAAGCGTTAAATTCGATTAGGTACCTACCTATGTTGTTTTCAGAGCAACCGGCAGTTTTATTTTATTTTTGACGTGACTTATTGTAGATTTGCCGCAGATTAACTACTTGGCCAGACAAATGGGGCGCGCTGAAGGCTCTCACCCGGTACAACGTTTAAGACAACAGGCCTGAGGGTGCCCAGTTGGGCGCGAACCTCGGCTCAGGGCGTCTGAGAGGAATCGCTTGGTATCCGATATGACGTAAATTTCACCAAAAAAATACTTACGAGTACTTATCACATTATAGCCTCCTACACAAAACGCTCATAAGAAGCAACCCTATTTTTTAGAAAGCCTGTTCAAACAATGACATGCCTGGTATTAAATGTGTTCCTCTAGTTATTAACTAACTTGTAATGTATTCCTACATTGATTTAAAAGATGTGTTGCTGTTGCAGTTTCTTGTCATTTTGTTCCCAGCCGTAACACCTTACGAAATAGCGTAGATTCATAAATGTTCAATCGCCCTTCAACAAGTTTATCCATGATAATTGCGTCGTATAAATGATTCTAATTCTTAGATAAATGCGTCGCTTTGTCGTATAAATGATTCTACCTAGTTCTGATTCTGACAACTATAAACTGGTCACATTATAGTTGTTGATAACATTACAAATATATTTAAGATTTTTAAATATGGAAACACTTTATAAATACATTCGTTTGCGGAGTTTTCGCTTTTTCTTCTCACAATACAACACACAAACAAGACGCTGCTGTTTTATTTGCTAAATAAAATTATATCGCCCCGACACCCAAGGAATTCTTCAGTAGTAGCGTCGATGACGTAGGATTTGCTACGGTCCGCTCTCCTAACATTACTCGCGACATCGTCCGAGTGAAGATCTAACTTGTTATAGCAGAGAAAAAGGTCGTAGTGACAGTTTTTGCTAAGACAAAAGTACATACATAAGTCAATATAAAAACCTACGAATAAATAATAGGTAATAATAATAGTATTTATTCGTAGTTTTTTTTTATTTATTTTGTTCAAAACACTTTTACAAATGATTTATTTACAGCCTGAATAAGGCTTATGCGAGAAGCGAATGAAAATTGCTCCCTCGTTACAATAATATCATAACATTACGTTACATCTTTAGAACCCAAGTATAAATAAATTCTTTAAAGTACGTTTACATGTTTTTATGTTAGTATGTCCGTTTGTTTGTCTTTAGGTAACTTATTCAATATATCGGGTAAAATGTATTTCCACGTCCTCATGCCATATGCGTTATTAGTTTTAGGTAGTTTGTAGGCAGGTTGCATAAGTTACGAAGCCTATCGTGTCTAGAAGTTTTAGTTAAAGAATGAATGCGGTAATGATTCTCAAGGACAATAGACATTTTCACTAGATAAAAACGTATGTTCTTATTGTAGATAACAACAAATAGATATATCAATCTACAACTATAGAAGTTTACAACCTTTGCCATCCCTTTTCACCCCGTTTAGAGGTTGAATTTCACAAAATCCCAAGTTTTACTGCGAACCTACCGCTTTTACCGCCTTCTAAAAAGAACAGCACATTGGCATACCTTCACGATTATATCGCGATTGGGGTAGTCAGAGTAACATCCATCGCAAGATTAACTAAGTACCCAAGATTTATGTTAGACCAACGTGATAGGTGGAGAAACCGCATCTATAATGGTCGAGTCAACTGTGTTAGTCTTCTTCTTCTATCGTGTGGGTTGTTAGGTTGATTACCAACCCCATCAACCCTGCAGGGTTATTATTGAGCCGCCATAGACCCCTGACACGACTCATGTAACGACTACATACTTACATCAGTAAGTAATAACCGGGACCAACGGCTTAACGTGCCTTCCAAAACACGGACTCATCACACTTTTTCGGACAATCAACTGATTCAAGCCTGCAATGTCTTTACCAAACAAAGGACAGTCTCACAAAGTGATTTGGGATTAACTGTCTGAGAACTGATATTAGGCAGATAAATTACTCAATTGTATAACAATATTTTATGATTTTTTTAAAAGAACGTCTAGGGCCCTGTGCCGAGGTTTTACTTGCAGCTTCTTTTCCTCGGCTATACAGGTTGTGACAAGCTGCAGTAGTTTTAGGCGGATGAGACGTTCGTTATGTAAAAAATTACGATTCAAACTGTAACTATGTTACCTACTGAATAAAGATATTTTTGAAATCGGGAAACGAACCCGGACCTTCAGATCGTGAGGCAACGCTCTAACAACTAGACAGGCTGAAAAAATGACAAAGGTGTTTTAAAAAAGTCGACCAACAGCAAGGTACCGTCCGCATTTGTGACGAATAGTGAGGATGTACTGGATATATATAATAATACCCTTTGAAAGCACTAATTTTCCAACCTAAAGCTCATATTTGCAAAGTGACTTTTAACTACAAAATATTTGTCTAAATTGAAACAAATCACTTTGGTAATCTAAAAAAAAACATAGTCAATTGAAAAATTCACCCATTTGTTTGCGTTTTCAAACAAAATCCGGCGGGCCGTAAGTTGTAAACCAAACAGTGATAATAAAAAAATAAACGCGACGAATTGAGTAAGTACCTCCACCTTTTTTGAAGTCGATTAAAAATATGGGATTTTCTTAAATTTTAATCCCATACATTGGTGCTAATTCCTGTAAATACCATCTAATTTTATTTTAGGTTATATCTGTCATTTTCTTATCCGCCGAAAAGGAAAGGGATGGGTAATCGACAAGCATAAAATTTATGGAACACACGTCAATTTTAAGCACAAATCTAAAACAACCGTCTAAAAATTCGCCCGGATTATTCATTTATTTACTCATTCTTCCTAAAATTAAGAGCTGTCAATCATCCGTCCCTTTCCTTTTCGGCGGATAAGAAAATGACAGGTATAACTTAAAGTAAAATTAAGAGATGTCTGCAGGAATCGGGGCCATTCTTTTTCACTGTCGATTGTCATAGTAGGCTAGTTTCCAACTAGTCAAATCAATTACTTTTTAATAAACGTCAAAACATGAAATTGCTATGGAATTTGTATAAAAGAGCACACTGTGACGACATAAAATTGCTATTCAAAGTTCTAGATTAACTAAGTTAAATTCATCTTTTTAGGATTAAGTATGTATATGTTTTTACAATAAAGACCAGATAAAATTTTGAATTAGAAAATAACTTTAAATCTCATGTGAAGCTTACTTTAAATATAAAAAAAAAACTTACTTATTATAAGATTAATAATTACCTAAATGATAAAAATGTCTGGTATTAAATAATCTAATTATTAAATAACTTGTAAGTAATGTTTGATTTATTTACTCGTTGATTTAAAAGATGTGTTGCTGTTGCAGTTTCTTGTCATTTCTTCTCCTCAGCCATAACAACTTGCGAAATGACGTAAATTCAAAATTCAAAAATGTTACATTGACCTTCAAAGTTTATGGACCCATGATAATTACGTTGAATAATGATTCTAATTTCTGATAGAAAAACGTGATTTAAAATGTCGGACTTATTATTACGTTTTTCTAGATTAAAGTTAAATATAAATAAAAATGTATTTCGTTAGTTTTAGATCTGTCTTTATTTAGCAATCATAATTTCTTATTTTTTTTTGAACTACAACCCTCTAAGGCCACATCGAAGTAATTCATCTAAGACAGCAATATTGCTATTTGACATTTGTATGCATCGCGCACTTGATTTTATATGCGCAAATATCAAATTCCAACATTGCTTCGACGTGGTAATTTTAACCGGCCACATCGAAGCAAGTCATCTAAAAAGCACTTTTATATGCGCAAATGTCAAATTGCAATAAGTATAACATAACATAACATAACAAATACTTTATTGCACAAACAGGAAAAAACAAAATACAAAACAAAAGAGAAAAAAAAAGAAAAGAAAAAAAAGAAAAAAGAAAAAAAAGAAAAGAAAGAGAGAGAGAGTATATTGTTTTTTTAGATGAATTGCTTCAATATGGCCTTTTTAACCCCCCTGGTTTTTCTTAACATCCTGAATTTTATCGCGGTTTATGAATATTTTGCTCTTAATTGCGTTTTTACAACGTCATCGGGTGATGATTCCAGTACGGTCACGATTACTAATATGTGTACACTTTGAAACCATGTCACATTAACTTTTTTGACAAATTAAACTGTGAGCCTTATTAAATGTCAAATATGATAGTGCGACAGGGTTCTAAAGTGGGTACATGATATTGCTCATGACTGTACACACCAACTAATTTTATTTTAATTTATACCTGTCAACGGGTCCGATTCCTGCCGACATCTCCTAATTTAATTTTAAGTTATACCCGTCATTTTCTTATCCACAGAATGGGAGTGAGACGGGAGATTGACAATTGTTAATTTTAAAAGGTATGAATAACCCGGGCAATATAAATAGGCATCGCGCTGATATGCAACCCGTTTGACGTGTGCTGTCAACTTAATATGGTTGTTGTTGTTGTTTAAATTTGCCTTATATAAGGCAGGCAAAGATCTGAGGACCATACAGCCTTGAACTTAATATGGCATTTGACTGGGAAAGATGAATCATAAAAAAATAAAAAGCAAATCTAGAAATAGAAGTTACTTAGTCTAAAATGATCAAAAATCAATCTCATATTAGTTGTCGACTTATTTTCTAATTTTATTTATGGATTAAGTAACAATGGGTACGACGTTTGACGGTTTTATGGATGATGTCACAGGACACAAACTCCAAAGAAAACTTTCGTTTTGACGTTTCGTAAAAAGTATCTCATTTGAGGAGGTTGTCAAGTAGCCTATTCTCTCGGCTTATTGGCCAATATAAAATTTTAGTAGTGTTTTTTTTTAAATTCCTGCCTAAAATTGACGTGTATTTAAATTTTATGCCTGTCGATTACCTCTTCCTTTCCTTTTCGGCGGATAAGAGAATTACAGGTATAACTTAAAATAAAATTAGATGGTGCGTACTGGAATCAGCACCAATATGCAGTGATTTTTATCGTCGTGTTTGTCTATTTTCACTAACACGTTACAATTGGTCTAGCAGAAAGTTCGGTGACGCGTGGGTACTCAGATCATCTTGCGATGATGTGGCGCTGACTAGGCCAATACAATAGACAGGTAGATATAATCGTAAGCTTATGTTATGTATGTATGTTTATCTATTTTGCATTCACTACATGGCCGAAATCAGTGGAGAGTAACATTGTTCTTCGAAGTTACCCATTTACAGCATAAAAATACGAACTTTCTTACATACTATTATTTACTTTATATCATAAAAAAATCTTCTGCAAACATTAATTCTGCTTTTTGCAGCTTTTCTGTTTTTACCGACTTCAAAAAAGGAGGAGGTTCTCAATTCGACCGTATATTTTTTTTTTTTTTTTTTTTTTTTTATGTTTGTTCGGGCATATCTTCGTCGTATATGAACCGATTTTGATAATTCTTTTTTTGTTTGAAAGGAGATATACCCAAGGGGGTCCCATGTCAAGGAAGTCAGGATCTGATGATGGAAGACCAGAGAAATCGAGGGGAATTTTCAAAAATCGTAGGAGCGACTAGTGCGTTTGTAAAGTCATATTGATCGGATCGATCTTTAGGCTTCGGGAAAACTTCCCGACCTTCGAAAACTGGTCAGCATCAGGGAGATACCCTATGGCCTGGCAAAACTATACAACCTGGAGCAATTTTTCTTTCACGAAACGTATTTAAATCTTGATCAAATTCAATCGCCGGTGCAAAAAAACAAAATGGCGGAAAAAAAAGATGGCCGCCATACAAAATTTTGTCGATTTTGGAAGAAGCCCGTTTGGGTAAAAATAATGTATGGGGCGCTTACTCAAAACGTCATGTAGAGTACGGAAATACTTTCTGGTCACCAAAAACTGCTCCGTATCAGAGAGATACTCTACGGCCTGGCAAAACTATCGCACGTGAACCAATATTTCTTTCAGAGCACTTATTTAAATCTTGGTCAAATTCCATAGCGCGTAAAAAAAAACAAAATGGCGGAAAAACAAGATGGCCGCCATACACAATTTTGTTTTTTCAGAAAATGTCTCGGGATATAAAATATATATCGGGGTTGTGATCGAATCGTCATGTTAAGTATGGAAATACTTCCCGATTTTCGAAAACTGCTCCGCATCAGGGTGACACCCTACGGCCTGGCGAAACTATCACACCTGAACCAATTTTTCTTTCACGAAACCTATTTAAATCTTGGTCGAATTTAATGGCCGGTGAAAAAAATACAAAATGGCGAAAAAACAAGATGGCCGCCATACAAAATTTTGTTTTTCCAGAAAATGTCTTGGGGGTAAAAATGATGTATAGGGGTGTGATCGGAACGTCATCTTTGAAAACTGCTCCCAATCAGGGAGACATCCTACGGTCTGGCAAACCTATTGCACCTGGATTTTGTTTGTTTCCACGACACCCATTTAAATCTTGGTCAAATTCTGTCGCCGGTGAAATAAAACAAAATGGCGGAAAAACAAGATGGCCGCCATACGAAGAGGGACAGTTTCGAATAAACAGGACACGCGAGCTGCTTTAGCAGCGAGCGAACCACGCGAAATCTACTGTATCTATATGTATGCGTGAGTGTGTATGATAGCAGCTTCCACTGACAACCACATGTGTGTATGTACACATACACATGTGTGTGTGTGTGTGTGTGTGCGTGTGTGTGCGCGCGCGCGTGTGTGTGTGTGTGTGTGTGTGTGCGTGTGTCTGTGTGTGTGCGTGTATCTGTGTGTGTGCGTGTGTACGTGCGCGTGTGCTCGTGTGCGTTAGCGCGTGTGTGAGTGTGTGTGTGTAAACATGTTCATCAATAATAATTGTGATCACTACTAATAATATATTATATTATTATATATGAATATAAATCAGAAAATCTGTCTGTCTGCATCCTTGCTCGGTCTAACCATCACTTAAAATCGTAAAATAAAATAAAATTTTTAACAAAAAAAAAAACCGACTTCAAACGCAAAACTAAAAAGCAGTAAATAAATTTACTTCGCACAAAGTAATTAGTACGTATTTTCAATTAGTTAATTAATTTATAATTCTGAAGTCGGTGCCAAGTAAATGCTACAACAACCCTACTACAATATCAAATTACTATGTACACACAATATTGTTTAATACCTATATCAAAGCAATGTCAAACAAAAAATTACAAAACAATCAGTATTGAAAAATATATGAATCGGTACTTCGTTGTAGCATTTCCTTGGCACCGGCATCAGATTTATAAAATAATTAACTAATTGAAAATACGTACTAATTACTTTGTGCGAAGTAAATTTATTTACTGCTTTTTAGTTTTGCGTTTGAAGTCGGTTTTTTTTTTGTTAAAAATTTTATTTTATACATATCCCGTATGGCAGCTATTTTTTATTCGTCTATATAGGATGAGAAGGTTGCAGTAAGTAGTTTTAGGCGCACGAGACATTCAATGAAAAATCTTTATAAGTGACATTGTAACGAAAACTTTGAGGGATGATTCAGACCATGATTCTGGGTTAATATCAAGTGGAATTTTCCGTCGCAAAATTCATGGTTTTTTTTAATTATTTTCATTTCTATACTTTTTCGATGGAAAATTCCACTTGATATTAACTCAGAATAATGAGCTGAATCATCCCTCTCAGTATTCGTTACGATATCACTTACACCCCGTGAAAATACATACGGTAGCCATACAAGTAGGTATGGGTGTTAGTGATACCGTAACGAATACTGAGGGGAATGATTCAGACCATGATTCTGAGTTGATATCAAGTGGAATTTCCTGTCAAAAAAATTATGAACATTTTGTGTGTTTTTTTTTTTCATTATTTTCCGACCCATACTTTTGCGACGGAAACTTCTTGATATAAAGTCAGAATCATGGTCTGAATCATCCCTCAAAGTTTACGTTACGATGTCACTAACACCCTGTTTACCCACTTATATCAAAACAGACGATCTACACACATACTAAACTCTCGCCCGTCATTCCTAACGGGATATGCAGAGCAGCTTACAACTCATCAGAAGGCAACGTGCAGCCACTTATGATACGAAATTCTAAGATATGATACGATGAACATGAACATCGACAGATATGCTAAATAAAGTATTACTAAATCAAACTCTACCGTTGAAAACCTTTTATCGCCGCCTGCACTTTTTAACCAGTTCGCTGTGCGTGACACTCGAGAACTAAATATTTGTGTTGGGTAAATAATTAATTATTTTCAATCAAAATAATTTAATTATTAATTAATTAGGTGGATGTTTATGTGGTCGCTCTAGCTGTCCTGGCTCGTAATGCAGAAGAAACCGGACGTACCTGTTCTGCCGGCGCAGGAGAGCGGCGGCTGCATGCCATCCTGCATCAATCCGGGGTTTATGTTCGTGTAAAACTCCAACATTTTTTTCATAGAGTCACTCGCGCACTGGAGATGCGGCCGCGGCGCCGAGCGGAGACACAGTGACGGGTGCTGCGCCCTCTCTGGTGCCCCTCCGCGGCGCGCCAATCGCAGCCCGTTCACCCTCAGCCCCGCCCTCCGACTCTCCACC